>NC_139608.1:60615231-61342658 GCF_964270895.1 Podarcis filfolensis
AAACCTTTTGATAGAGAGAAACTCTGAAAATTCAAAAAATTCTTGTATGATTCAAGTAATTTAGCCACTGCCCAAAGCATTATTTTTATGCAGTACTGCAATATGTGGACTTCATGTATTTTCCCTAAAATAAATGTCGCAGTAACGAGCACATAATAAATACATAGCCTTCCATTTGAAAAAGCTATTTGTTAGCGAAAGCTGTGATCGATAGTTTCGTATGACTGAGAGGATCACGGCAGGGCATTATCAACATTGACATGCATCTGTGCTTTGGTACTTGCTCCATGATAAAATTATTTGAGATGAAAGCAATGCCACCAGTGACTACAGCTATGGGCTGAGAATCACTTGTAATTGCAAACGACATCTGGATCATATCTACTGATAGAGACAACAGCCACTGGGTATGAATGATCATCTTTTGAATCACATAAAGCATTGGTATAGCTAGGCTCCTTTCACAGTATATCAGCCAAGCATGCTGCAGAAATGGAAAAATATTTCACAGAAGAGAGGTACTGAGCAGAGATATTGTCAGAGTTAGATTGCATACTGTAGAACTCCTCTGACCCTGGTGACATCAATTCCAAAGGGATACAAAATGAAATGTAGGGTTGGGTTATTCCTCTAGCTGCACTACAGGAATGGCTTGTTGGGATTTATAGTGCGGAGATCATTGTGTAAACAAGCTCAAAATAAATGCCGAAGCTGGAGGGAATTTAACACGTTCAATTTTCCAACCATCTTTATCTCTCATATACAAGAAAGGCAGGAATTCAGCAAAGGATGTTACGATAGCATACATAAATGGTGGTGGTTTATGGCACCATCATGATATATGGTCTCCTGTAGGCAAAAAACATGCCCCTCCCCTAATGTTTCCTTGGACAGTCAAGATGAATAGGAAGGGGGCAAGAAAAAAGACCACAAGATCGGCAAGATGAGGGGTCAAATGAAAGAGGAAAAAGGAGTTCTCCAGGCGCTGGTTACCTCCAAACCAGACTGCAGAAATGTCTGAGAGATTCTGGACATATGGCAACCATATGCTAAGAACTACCTCAGTGGTCCCTTCTTGAATGCTGGCTGTTAATATCAGTCAGGTTGTTATGAAGAAAAGAAAGGGCCTTCTTGGTGGCAGCTCTAAAACTATGCCCTTCTCTTCCAGTGGATCAAACTCTGTCATTTAGTGGGCCTTGGAGACCTTACTCTTCACAACTGCCTTGATTTGGGGCCAAAAATAGCTCGAGGCTCCAAAGCAGTTTCTCTGTACACTTGATCTGTTATTCTATCCTTGTCTCTCACTTTGTGCGAGGGTGCTTCTGAAAAGCAGCTTAGAATATTTAAAATAAGTAAGAATAGCAAGAGAAGGTGGTTGGAGTCATTTAAAAAAGCAGCAGACCCTTGAACCAACCATCCCAGGGCAAACTATATTTTCTGTACTTTATTATTATATTATATTATATTATATTATATTATATTATATTATAATTATATTTCTGCCCTGTTCTATCTCCCAAAAAAGCTCAGGGCCTTTTAAAGGGGAGGGGGCAAGCAAAGCATCATATTTAAAACATTTAAAACATCCAAAAATATTTAGAAATATTATTAGCAACATATAAAAACAAATTTAATCTTACACTAAAAGTTGCAACAAAATTTCTTGGCCTGGCCTTGCTGGTTAAGACATTTTTAAATGTTGAAGAGCTCGATGCCATGGCGTATACTATTGCAGTGATTCTTCATTGTGTGATACGCATTACATTCTTTAAAAAGTACTTTAATGCTATAGCACAGCAACTCTTCAAATTATCCATTTCTTTCAACAGAAACAAAAGTTAAAGTGCCCTAAGGGTCAAAGCATGAAGGTAAGTGATGTGGAAGCTGCAGCTTGAACTATCTATTACTGGAATTAAATATGAATGAAACACTGCTTCTTTATTTTCAAAGTTCGGTACAAGGCAGTTTCAGCTTTAATGTTTATTACATAAAAATGTATGTAATAAACATGCTTTTTATTTTATTGATTGACCTTTCCTTGCTGTCAAACCACAGCTAAAAGCCTTTGAGCAAAGTATTTGTTACTAAAGAAATATACAACATCCCTGAACTATAATTCTGATAGCAGAGGATGGCGAAGTGGGTATAAAATTGCTCCAGCCTCGTGAACAAATGATTGAAACTGTTGAAGTTCACATTACCAAGTATCCATTTTGTTCTGCACTGGCGGCTGAACATCCAGCAAACAGGAATTGTGCATGAAGTGCCAGTTACAGTAACCTACTTGAGGATTTCCCCTACAAAATATCCTGTTAGGATGGATCACCACAGAAGCCTGTTTCCTTGCTGAACCCAGGTACCTGGGTTTCAAACTCTGATCACTTTCAGTAAAAAGGGGGGCACAGTACATATTAACAAGTAGGAACCTACAACAAAATGTTGCAGTGTGAGTCTTCTATGTAGCCAGCCAGCTACACCACCCAAGCCATCGGTCCAGGATACATCGTTTCAATTCACTCTTGCTTCTCAGTCCCGTTGGAACTCCCCAGCTGAGCTTGCCGTTGGAGTCCACACAGAAAGATTTACCCGCATGTTGAAATTGTATTTAAATGTAGAAATGAAGGAAAGCTGGAAAGGAAAATAGCAGCTTGGAATGAAAATACTATTGTTTTCTTGTGTATCAGCTTCTGACAATTAAAATTGACTGTTAAAAGACATGAATAATAATAATTTGAAAAAGAAAATAGTTGTTTTAATGAAAAATGCTATTCTATCCTAGTAGATATAATCACATCATTTACCACCAAGGTGTGAAACTGTTTAATAATAATATTTATACCCCGCCCATCTTAATAATAATAATAATATTTATACCCCACCCATCTGGCTAGGTTTCCCCACAACAGAATATTAAAAACATGATAAAACATCAAACATTAAAAACTTCCCTAAACAGGGCCGCCTTCAGATGTCTTCTACAAGTCAGATAATTATTTATTTCCTTGACATCTGATGGAAAGGTGTACCACAGGGCAGACGGCACTACCGAGAAGGCCCTCTGCCTGGTTTCCTGTCACCTCACTTCTTGCAGTGAGGGAACAGCCAGAAGGCCCTCAGAGCTGGACCTCAGTGTCCAGGCTGAACAATGGAGGTGGAGACGGTCCTTCACGTATACTGGGTCTAAGGCCCACATTCCCTTGCAGGAACCTTCTGGAGGCCAGCTGAATGATGCTCCAGGACCAGTGGTAGTCCATGGGCCACAGTTTGGGAGCCCCTGTTCTATGGATTAGACCCTAGCCCAGTGAAATAGACAGCAATAACTTTAACTAATATGAGGGAGCAGAGAAGTTCCATAGCCTTAGCTCATTGGTACAGGACACGACAGAGCACTTGCGTGCAAAAAATTCCCAGGTTTGGTCCTCAGCATCTCCAAACAGGGTTGAGAAAGACCCTTCTCTGAATCCTGAACAGCAACTGTTTCCTCCCAGTGTAGAGGAGCCCATCCCCTACACTACTGAGCTAAATGGACCAATGGTATGATGTGGGATAAGGAATTTTCCAATGTTCCATTTATGTTGCTCTTCTATATTGTTTAGATGGGCTCCTCTATTCAAACACAAGATATGCCTAAGGGGTAACACTGCCAGTCAGAAACAATCAAGCAAGCTAGTGGCTTAGTCACCGTTTGGCTGATCTTTCACATTGCTTCAATTTACCGTGGAGAGAAATCAATTGATCCTTTTTTGGGGGTTAAGTATAAACTTGAAAAGAAACATCAGGCATAACTCATGTTGATTCTGAACACTGCTGCATTGGCAAATTTCCAAAGCCTGGATATTTGGGGCAGGGTGGGGGGTGGGGGGAACAGGCGAAATGAAGATGGTAGTGAAATGTTAAGCAAATATTATACAAATGTACAAGTGCCACTGGGACAATTTATCCTGGTTTTATGTGATCTGTCATGCAGCACCACAGGACAAATAAAGATGCTGTGCATCTCTATCCTTGAGAAAAATTATATGATATACTCCTGGATTAATCTCTCCCAGTTTTAACAGAATAGTCATTTTGGCGTCTATTTATGATCACACATCCACTAGCCCCTTAGGAAAGATCCTTTCATAATGGAGAATCTGTTACCTCATAGCGGTGAAGAAAAGCATGACTGGAGCATCTTCTGCACTATACAAAGCTGGAGCAAAAACCATATACTGTACAGTCAAATTAGAGCAGACGTTTATTCTTAGACTCTTTTGTGGGGGCCCCACAGGAACAAGCAAGCCTTCACCCTAAAATCTTCCTACCTATATCCAATGTGCACTATGCATTTGAAGCAGTATCATGCCACTTTAAACATTGCCCTTACAAAGCTACAATTTTCAGAGTGGTTTAACAATCAATCCCTCTTCCCAGAGAAATCTGGGAATCATAGTTCTGTGAGGGGACTACGGGGTCTCCTAAACAACTCTCCGCACTCTTAACAAACTACAACTCCTAGGATTCTTTGGGGAAAGCCATGACTGTTTGAAGTGGTACAACACTGTTTTAGATGTATAGCACAGATCGGGTCAGATTCTCGCATTATGGCAGGGGTGTTAAACTTTTCTGGGCCTGAGGGCCAAAATCCTCTGGGGACCAGTGGTGGTTGTGGCCAACCCAGATTGTTGTGTGCACACTCTGATATGTATACACGCAGGAGAGATGCATACAAGACATATGCACGGACCTCTCCACCTGCCCTTTGTCTTTTGTTTTCTTTTTGCCGTCATGGCCAAAATCACAGAGGCAGAAAAAAAGTGGATCTGCTTGCGGGCAGGAGCAGATCAGGTGCTTTGTGTGGGGCTGCCTTTAAGATTGGTCTGGAGGCTACAGCTAGTGGCAACACCCTAACCCTAGCCCTTTCACAAATATGCAACACTTTTGTTAGAGTCAATTGCACTGGCTTCTAATATGGTGTTGAGCCATGATCAAGGTTTTATTGTTAGTGTATAAACAACTTAGAACTAGCTTAAATGAGGGATCACCTTCCTCCCTGTCGCCTGTCTGGTCACTGTGATCATCCAATGGGACCCTCCTAATGGCACCATACGCCCTAGCAGTTCATATTGCAAATACCAATGCAGAGTCTTGAGCACAGTGGCTCCTGTTATTCAGAAAACCTCTCTCCTGGAAGTAAGGCAAGAACCCATGATCACATGCTTTTCTTTTTTACCCATACTTTTCCAGGTAAGTCTGTGGGACAAGTATACTGCAGGTTATTGTAGGTATGTGAAAGCACTGCATTTTGTTAAGCACTTTATAAATTCAATCCTAAATAGATATATAAAATAACACACTTATCTGGAAGTCTTTCTGAACTCAGTAGGACCCACTTCTGAGCAGACTTAGACTTCAGAATTTGCTATTGCACCATCATGCACAGGACTGACCTGAATTTGCTCTGAGGCACGTTACTAACACTTGGTGAGTCAGATAATTTGATGCCTCCAAAAATTTTCCACTATGTTTTCAAAATATTTTAGTGTACATTTCTTTTGAGGAACTTTAATTGTTTTAGTCTGCATTCATACATTTACTTACCTATTTAAGGTATTGTAAAGGCTTGAACTGCAATTTCTTTATTTCTTTTACATCTTTCATCTTGTTTCCCCACACATTTTCTTTAAAAGTTTTAGCTATCAAGAGTAAAATGCATTTTGTATAAATCGTGTTATATCTTCCCTTAGTATCACCTGAAACCCTAAATGATTTGCCTCTTTTCTCTTATTCCATTGCCTGAGGCTGCTTGAGCATTAGATATGGAAATAGAGATTGCAGTTTGGCTGTTTCATAAATCCTGAAGCATATTACATTAATGCAGTTAATGCAGTCTGTTTGATGCTACATGCAAAATTGGCAAGTACAGCAGGTGCAGAGTACAGCTTTTTGAGAAAGCAAATTTATAAGTATGATTGCTTCCAGATGACCTGTCTGTTGAGTATTCATCCTGATTTGTTTGCAGGGGGATTAGACAACATCAGCTATAGGCTGAGCATCAATTCTGATTTGCTTGCAAGGCAGTCAGATTATGCCACGTCACATAAATGATATTCCACACATTCCAGTGCATTTCCCAATCAATTTCCTTATTGCAAAAGGGCAAATTTCTTTGGCAGAGGGTGGGGGTGCAACCTGAATTTTTTGATAAGTGATTGAATCTTACCCCCAAATAGCGGCAGTCTTGAAATGCCCTGTTCATCCTCTTACTGAGGGCTTGTCCACACTGCAGCAAAATATGGATTCCCACTTGCCTGTCTCCCATTAATGTAGGGGCTGCTACATGATTTCCTTCCTATCCCATTGTTGTACCAGACCTGTCCCCCTTTAAGTGGAGGATTTATTTATTTTTAATCGTTTAAAATACTTTACTTACAAAATGTTCCAAAGGTCAAATTCATGCATTTACCCATGCAGGAGAACACAGGCAGAATACTCTTCGGTAGAAAATACAGAAAGAAAGCTTCAAACATGTGCTCTAAGCTTGGAGAAAAGCTTAGACGTGACTTCCTTGGTTGGTTACATGGTGTGGTACAAAGAGAGGAAACACAAAAAGAAGGCTTCACTTCCTCCCTAATCAAAGAAGAAGAGACGTGACCTAGCTGAGTCTAGGAACACAGCTCTATGATCTCAATCCCTTCATGTACTAACTAGCATTCATGCATAGTTATGTTTGACTGAAATTTCCCACAGATATTTTGCTCTGGTGTGTAGTCGAGCCTGTAGTCCAGTAACACCAGGATACACATCTCAGAAGAACACCGTTGTGGGTTCACATTTATGTTATGGTGAAATGGTTTTAGGTTTGAACAACAGTATTATGCTTCACATTCCTTCGTCGTCAGATGCAAAGCATGCCAGGGACAAATTTTGTTAGGAAAATGACAGATATCTAGATAAGAATGACAGTAAGCACCTGAACACACCTCTATGCACAGGAGAGACATTTTGGCAAAGGTACCATATTTTTCGCCCTATAGGACGCACTTTTCCCCCTCCAAAAATGAAGGGGAAATGTGTGTGAGTCCTATAGGGCGAATGCAGGCTTTCGCTGAAGCCTGGAAAGCAAGAGGGGTCAGTGCGCACCGACCCCTTTCGCTCTCCAGGCTTCAGGAAGCTCTGTGCAACCCTTGGGAGACCGGCTCCGAGGGTTGCACAGAGCTGCCTCCAGTCCTGGGCTCAGCGCAGCTCTGCATGGCCATCGGGAGCGGGGCGCAAAGTCCCGCCCGGCTCCCCATGGCCGCGCAGAGCTGCCTCCAGTCCCGGGCTCAGCGCAGCTCTGCGCGGCCATCGGGAGTGGGGTGCGAAGTCCCGCCCGGCTGCCGATGGCTGCGCAGAGCTGCCTGCAGTCCCAGGCTCAGCGCACTTCTCCCCATCGCCAGCCCCACAAGGTCGGGGGACAGCGGGGAGGCGGAGCGCACCTTCCCGCTGTTCCCCGACCTGGTTCTTCCAGCCCCGCACCTGGGGGGAAAATAATTTTTTCCCCTTTATTTCCCCCCAAAAAAACTAGGTGCGTCCTATGGGCCGGTGCGTCCTATGGGGCGCAAAATACGGTATATTGTCCACCCATTCCCACTACAGATTATGTAATCTATGGTGTGTGCACATACATGCAAAGAAATGATGAAAAAGTGCAGTTTAAGTCAGATTGAGACAGCAAGGAGCCAGGAAGCTTTGGAAGGTATTTTGTTGGGGGGAGAGGGGTGCCCATGAGGCCTCCGTGAGGTGCTGGTGTGTTGAAGCGATTTGCTCATTGTGAAAGTGCTTAAGCTATATCTCTCCACCTCCATCACTGGCTACTAGCCACAATGGCTATGTTCTACCTCTACTGTAAGTCTCTGAATGCTGGGAATCGCAGGTGGGCAGAGTACTGTTGCACTCATGTCCTGCTTACAGGGTTCCCATGGGTATCTGGTTGGCCACTGTGAGAACAGGACACTGGATTAAGTGCACCAAAGTGCAATTGCCTTCTGGCATTCTTATTTATATTATATTACTGTCTCTGTGCCACTTTGCTATCCTTAGGCTATATATATGTATTTGTGTGTTTATTTTACGAAAGGTAACTCAAAGCAAATTACAACAATAAAATAATAAAATATGCAGGTTAATTCTTCTGTTATTTAAAAAACTGCAGAACCTTTTGTACCGGCAAAACAAAACGAATATTTAAGCACAACATGCCATTAATGAAAATCCATCTGCTAACTATTCTGTCCTGTTTTACAGGCCTTCTAAACTTGATGCCTTTTATCTGCAAAGATAGACGTTTCCGGGCTGAGCAGGGACTATTTTACAGTAAACGTAATTAAATGTAATGACTTCATTTCAGCTTAAGTTTCCCTCCCCGCTAACACACAGCTATATATAACCAAATAAGAGTCTTATTTAGTTGCAGCATCGATACAGACCATTGAGCAGGCTCTTGCTAGTAAATGCCTCCCTAGCTGGCGCCTCTAGATTTGTTTCTGTATAAAAAGGATGTGCTCTATGGGGAGCTGGCTTCATACACCAGGCCTATCGGCAGACCAACTCTGCATTACAAAGATGTCTGCAAACATGTCAAGAAGGTGGCAACATTAACCATGCCATGTTGGAATCCCTTGCAGACAAAGGCAGTGCCTGGAGACAGAAAGTCAGGATGTGTATCCCTAGCAGGGACCAGAGGAGAAATAACCAATGGAAGGAGTGCAGAAAGAAGAAATATCATGGTGCATCTGCAGCAGCACAACTGGACACCTTCCTCTGCCCCAGCTGCAACAAAACACGTCTCTCCTGTATTGGTTTATGCAGCCATATCTGATACTGTAACTCTCCAATAGTTTGACTTCACCAATGAACACACAACCCCATTATTCACAAGTGGTATGAGATTTCAGGGGTTGTAGGCGCACTATACCTGTGTTTCCTTCGGACAATGAAGCACAGCAGAGATTGTAGTGTCTGTATGATATATGGTTTATTTGCACATATATACAACACAGTATATTCCAAGAGAGTCACTTGCTTCTCGCAGAGGCATAACAAGTTTGGGTCTAAGAACAGAGAAATCAGCCATGCTCTGCCTCTTTGTTACAGCCTGTTACAGTCAGCCCACATGATACTTTGCCCTCCTTCCTCTTCCTTGTCTACGCTAAAGCCAGTGAAACTATTCCCGCCCAGCCTACCTCATCCAAACTGAAATACTAAACCCATTCGGCCTCTGTCCACTGACACAAAACTGGAAGAGTTCTTCTACCAGAGGCAGATTTAGGGCAGGGCAAGCAGTGCAGTCGCACAGGGCACATAGCTGAGGAGGGTGTCTTCTCAAAGCCCAATAAACATTTGCCTGACTTCAGGAAGGAGCCATGAGAAAGAAAAACAAGGGAGGCACGAGGGCTCTGACAGGCTCTTGGAGTCCTTCTGTCTCCTTCCCAAAGCCCAGTAAGTGCTTGCCCAGCTTTGGGAAGGAGGTGGGATGGCTCTAGAACCCTGCCAGAGCCTCACGCCTCCTTCCCAAAGCCCAGCACTTTGTTTACCAGGCTTGAGCCAGTGCTGGGAGGGCATCAAATAGCCTCACACAGGACCACATGTTACCAAGGTCGGCCCCTGCTTCTACCAACCAGTGTTTACAAACATGCATACATTAGGGGAAATGTGCATGAAAATGAATATATTAGTGAAAATGCCATAGAAAAAGGCATTGCTTGCAAAATCTGTACATTAGTTAAGACTGCACAATAAAAAGTGTGTTTATTGGAATAAATTTGCCCTAAAATACTGGTTGATTTTCATAAGGATTTTCATTCTACGTAGTGTAAGGTACACAGAACATTGCCAATACATCCAGCTCTACAGGCGTATTTTTAAAAATTCAGGACTGTCCGTTTGGACCTAATCTTTGCTTGCGTAACAGAAATTGTTCAAGCAAACATCTATGAAAGCACCCTAATTATATATTTATAGCTCTTGGCCACCACAGGAATGTTGGCAGGGCAAGATTTTAGCAATTGCATCTTGGCAGCTACTGTGCTTTTAATTGACAGGCATTATAGACATAAAATGTTAACTTTTCTGGTTAAAAATAAATAAAACACTTGTAATTTTCTGGGCACTTTGAAGCATTTGAAGTACTCTGGGGCCTTTAGATTGCATCCAGAATCCTATATATGTGGCTAGTAGAGACACTGTACTAGCAATGTGTTTCAAGCTGCTCTTCCCATGCACTATATAAGGCACACAGCACATACCACAAGATGTAGCGATTACCACCAGCTTGGATGGCTTTAAAAGTGCTAGTTGCTTGTTTGTCAACTTCAACAACTTATTCAGCATCTGACATCCATCTTTGGACACATGCATCTTCAAGCAGTGGCAGTTTTAGGGTAGCAAGACCGGTTCAGCGGTACTGGGCATCATGTTGCAGGGGGCACCACAACAATGCTGTAGAACGGAGCACGACAGGCGGTGCAGGGGCATATTTTAGCGTTGCACAGGGTGCCACTAAAATTTGGGAGCCCAAAGTCCATCACTGCCTCAGGTTCTCTCCAGCATTCTCTGTTGTTATAAGCCCTCCTGTCAGTTTTCAATCATCCATGCATCATGTGGGTGGTCATTTATTTCATCAGCCTGAGTCATCTCTTGCCGCATGGTCTGCGTATGTCCATTTTAACTTAGCAGCCTTTCCCCACTGCATCCGTAACTTTTGATCTTTGTTGTCTCCAATGATTTGTTTTCCTATCTTTTCAGGGTATTCCTAACATTAATTAATTAGTTAATCAGCGACAAATTAATAGAGAATAAAGCTATCAAGGGCTTGCTGTCATGACAGCTATATTACCTCCAGTATCAGTGCTAGTGTTCCTTTGAATACTTGTTGCTGGGGAAACAGAGTGTTATAGGCCTCAGGCCTGGCCTTTGGGCTCTCTATAGGCATTGATTTGGCCACTATGAGAACAGAAGTTTGGACTAGATGGGCCTTTTGTCTGTTGCAGTAGGACTCTTCTTACATTTTTGAGGCTCTTTTAAGGCAGTATGTGTTTGCTTGATTTATTTTCAGAAGCTCAAGGCACTAGAACAAAGTTGCAATTACTTTCTTTCTCCTCAGTAGTCATATTACCGTTTGTACACATACTTCAAAATCAGCAAGATAAATATTTTCTGCTCAGGCTGGCGGCATTCATCTCTCTTCAGAGTTCTCCCTTTGAAATTTGTAGCCTTCAGCAAGAAAGCTCTTTGCTTTTGCAACACTCCTGGTCTCAACAATAAATGGTCCGTTCCTAAAGTGAAACATAACTCAGGACTATATTTCTACCCAAAGCGAAAGAAGTGGGAGGTTTATGAAAACAAGTCAGCAGGGATACAGTCCCATACACACTTACCTGAGAGTAAATCCCATGACAATAGGATTTATATATCTGAGGGGGCATGTATAGAAAATCCTTTAGAAAACCTTGTTGATCTTATAGTATATGCATAGCAAGGTCTTTATTCTACAGTATATAGCCACAAGTGCAAATAAAATGTTCTAACAGTGTGCAGAAGAGAGATGAGTGCAGTGTCTTTATTTTTAATGAATGCTGGGGAGAAAAAGTCTGCTTTGTTTTTAATTTATGACCAAGAATCAAGGTTCCACACAATGTAGGAATTGGGTCTTTATGCTGTCGCCTCTTCAGCACCTATTGAAGACCTTCCTCTTTCAACAAGCCTTTGATGTCAGGATCTTTCCCAGTTTGCATCTGTTCTGGAATTGTTTTTAAGAAGTTCAGTTAGAGGCCTTTCCAGATTGGTGATTTATTTTATTTTTTTGCAGATAATTTCTGCAACATGTAATTGACTCAATCATTGTGCACCAGGAGTGGATTTATACTTGACTGTCCACATACCATTCCACTTTATTAGTTGTTCTGCTACATTTCCTCAATGTTAGTGTATCAATGCCACCTGGAGGAGCACTCTATAGCACAACAAAAGCAGGACAAGTTACTACCACTGCCCCATGTTTGTATAAAAGTTACAGGATTTCAGCAGAAAGCTATGGGACACGTGCAGATTGGAAACAAAGAATAATGTCCACCCCAAAGTTTTTGCAGGTACAAAAAGTGTTGAAAGTCTGATTCATGACCACAAGTCAAATGCACATAAAAAAGACACCTGGAGGGATTCTTAGTGAAACGCTGCACCTGGTGTTTTATGTGAGTAAGTGCCTTGATTTCAGCAGAAATGAAATATGACTAACTGGGTTCAGAATTACAACCACAATTAAGAATTCTTCACTCCTCAAGTAGCAACTGACAGATAATTACTCTGTGGCGTTGTTCACCCAGTGAATGAGAATTCCTTACATATTTCATTCAGACAGACACTGAGGATAATACATTTTATTTCATCAGTTATTATGTGACTATAAATCAGCATGGCATTGAAGACCACTGCAGACATTGATTTGCATTAGCTTTTACTGGGGACTTTGGAAGCTGGCTGTATCTATATCCAATCCTCTAGATGCCTTGTGTTTGGAGGATTATTTTTTTATTCAAGGTTAATCAGTCTGACTATCTTTTATCTTTATACCCTTGGTTCTTTTTCTGGAAGGATATTAAATAAGATTTCAGAATAATGGCGTATTTTAAATGAAGCCAAACAAAAATGTGAAGCCCCTTGGACTACTGCAACACACTCTATGTGGGGCTACCTTTGAAGGTGACCCGGAAACTACAACTAATCCAGAATGAGGCAGCTAGACTGGTGACTGGGAACAGCCACCAAGACCACATAACACCGGTTCTGAAAGGCCTACATCAGCTCCCAGTATGTTTCTGAGCACAATTCAAAGTGTTGGTGCTGACCTTTAAAGCCCTAAACAGCCTCAGCCCAGTATACCTGAAGGAACGTCTCCACCCCCATCGCTTAGCCCAGACACTGAGGTCCAGCGCCAAGGGCCTTCTGGCAGTTCCCTCACTGTGAGAAGTGAGGTTACAGGGAACCAGGCAGAGGGCCTTCTCGGTAGTGGCACCCACCCTGTGGAATGCCCTCCCATCAGATGTCAAGAAAATAACTATCTGACTTTTAGAAGACATCTGAAGACAGCCCTGTTTAGGGAAGCTTTTAATGTTTGATGTTTTATTCTGTTTTTAAACTGCTGGGAGCCACCCAGAGTGGCTGGGGAAACCCAGCCAAGATGGGTGGGGTATAAATAATATATCATCATCAGAATAAGGTATATGATCTGATGGCCAAATTATATCTGTACACATTCTAGGTGCCCTTTGTGACTGTCTGAAATTTGCTAATCAATAGGAACAAAGAAAGTTGCTTTATAGTCAGACTATTAATAGTGGGATAGGAGAGCTGAAGATAATGCCAATATATTCCACACCTGGCAACCAAAGCACCCCTTTGGTTTCAGATAGTATATGGGTGGTTGTTGTTTAATTGTTTAGTCATGTCCGACTCTTTGTGACCCCATGGACCAGAGCACACCAGGCACTCCTTTCTTCCACTGGCTCCTGCAGTTTGGTCAAACTCATGTTGACGAGTCTAAAAAGCCCGGGACACAAATTTCCATGGCCCTCTGGCAGCTATTGTGGCTCATTTACCAGAAACAATGTATTTAACATTAACTCTGGAAGTGTATACTCGATTCTGACCAAACTAAGCCTTCTAGGGCAAAATATACATCATAAGATTCTGTATGGTTCAATTCCAAGGGAAGTGGGATTCAGGTAGCAACCTCCCAACATCTCGTATGTTCTCATTCCTCAGGAAACTATTCAAGAAGGTGACAATTTCAGACATTTTTATTGTCTATTTTAATAATATTTCTGGTTCAGTATCCTACAGATTGTTACTGAAGGATGTAGCTTTCAGGCTACTGAATATTGTAATCATTCTCCAAAAGCAACTAATAATATAGACTGCACTACATATAAGAAAAAGAGCGTAGTTCAAGGATGAACAATCATATTGGAATATAAATCTTGTTAAGTACTAGAGCCTTCAGGAACCAGACTTTCATTTCCCTTACAATCTGCCACAACTTAAAATGAGGCTATACCAGCGCTTTTCTTCTTCTTCAGAAGTCTAAAAACAGCACATCCCTTCAGTGCTGGGTTAGTTACGGTGGTGAAAGTTGGTAAATGATTGGTATAAGAACTCAAGAGTGGCTTATAAGAGCCATGTGGTCTGAGCTGCAGCAACCAGTTCAGACCTCCTCATGCATTGCAGTCCTCTGGTAGACTTGAAGGTGAACAAAGGCTTGATTTACTTAGTTCCTCTCAAGGTGAAGTGAGCCTGGCAGGACAGCTTACTCCATGGTCTTAACCCCTTCGTGTATTAATTAGACTTGAGCATGTTGGTTATATGAGGCAGGCTATGCCATAGTTGTGAGCAGCAATCTGACCCACCAGAGAAAGTATATTCTCTCTCTCTCTGTGCTGCCCTATGTAATTGTAATACACAGATGGATTAGGGAGTCAAAGGAACAGGTGAAGCTCCCCCCCCACCCCCATAGACCACCCCAGAGGGCTAAAGGAAGCCATATTTCAATGCTGTTGAGCCTTTCTCCTCTCCTGCAACCAACCTTTGTGAGGTTCCAAGAGAAAAAAAGAGGCAAACACAGAATCATAGATAATCCATCGATAAACAAGTTAATCCACCTAGCACTGCAAGTGGGTCAGGGAGGGGATGCTAGTTGGTAATGCATTTTTTTTTTAATGCTACTTTTGAAAAATTACATGACACACAGCTTTGCTCTATTTTGCTGGTAGCTGGGACAAGCTCAATATCACTGGAGGGCTTTCTCCCCCCCCCTCCCAACCAGGGGGTGTCACAGCTGTCTTTTTCCTTGATGAATGACATGAACTTAGAGAGAGAGGAAAAGAGTCTGTGCTGCAAGAACAAGCTCTTCCCTGCACAGATAGAGCATACAATGTTTCATTCTGTTTATAATCGGATCAGCTGCAGCACGTGTGGGATTTTACAGTTCTTAAATTTCTTCTGTTCACAGATGCAGCAGCAACAACAAGGTTTTAGGCCAGCCTTCCCCAACCTGGTGCCTTCCAGATGTTTAGGACTACAGTTCCCATAAGCCTCAGAAGACACAATCAATGGTCAGGATGGTGGGAGTTGTAGTCTAAAACACCTGGAGGGCACCAGGTTGGGAAAGCAGTTTTAGGAAGTGAAACCTAACACCACGTACAACAAGGGTACAGAACCTGTCACTCCAGGTCTTCTTGGACTTTTATTAGGGTACATTTGCATGTGGTGAATATTGCATTACTTTCCCGGATTATAATGCTAGCATGTCTGCCACATTTTCTAACACTACTTTCACAGTACCTGTTGCAGTGGCTCTTTCACTGATGCCGTTCAAATCAGTGGCATGGCACCACAATGGACATCACTGGACAACGTCACTAATCCCCCACGCTTTCTGCATGTGCAAGCTTCTGTTTCCTCACAAACCATCCACAAAAATGACAGGAAAGAACTGTATGCCAACATAGCTCCCTAATTTTTTTCACTTTTGTGATTTTCTGAGTTGGTAGGGTTGCAAATGTATTATTTCTAGAACCAATTAACATGGAAACGAGCCCTAAACTTGCACTAGATTTTCAAAAGTGGCTTTTGCACCATGTGAGAGCTCAAATATAATACAGAAGTTAACAGTGAAACACTGGGGAAATGAAATAAACTGCTATGTGAATTGAGCCTTAGTCCTAACCAGAAAGGCTAATGGTGAGGGAAGACAGGATTTGGGAGACCAGCAAAAACATCTTGAAGGTACCACAATTGGTACAAAAAGAATAATGTAAAAAAGCAGTGAATGAAATCTGTTCTGGAGAACTATTAAAGGGAAGGAGGAACCAATGGGAGTTGCTACCTCTAGAGATCTGCATACGGGAGTAACTGGCATGCTGAATAGGGCAGCGATCAGCACCCAGCATCCATGGACAGCTCCCAGGGTCTCAGCAGGGTTCATTATTAATACCTGCCCTGGGCTCTCCTTACAAGCATTTTCGTCCAGCAGAGGGATCCACACCCGACCTAAACCCTGCTCCCTACCCTTGGAATACAGGCACCCAAATTGTGGAGGGTTTGTCCTTTTTTGGGGGGGTCCCTTCAGACACCCCGCAAATCATTGTTTGATTGCTCCCATAGATCCCTACTGCGGTTTGTTTATTTTAAAACATTTATAAACCGCCTAAAATGCTTCAAATATCTAAGCGGTGTGCAACGTAAAAGCAACAAACAATACATTTAAAACTAAACACAGCATAAAACTAGCAGCGTATGAAAAAGCAAGGATTCAGGGAGTTCATAGGGGTTTTAAATGGTACGGTATTGTGGGACAGTGCGTACAAATATGTCTTTACAAGAGGTCTGATGGTCGCTGCTTCAGGTCTGGCAGAGAGAAGGGTACTCCACGGTACAGGGGCAATTGCGGGAAACGTCCACCCTTTTATTTGATTCTGTAGGGTGCGCTACTACGATACCAGCGCTTTGCCCCTTCTTTTTCTCGCAGGGCTCCATGGGGCTCCTTCCGGGCGTTCAGGGGGGAGACCAAAGGACAAGGACTGCAAGGGGGCGACGCCTCCACACTGAGGGAACCGGCCCCGGCCTGATCCTCTAAGAAAAGAGAGGGGGACTGTAGCACGGAGAACCACTAGCGAACTCCACGTCGTGCGCCTGTGCGCGTTCGCCGCTTGGCCGTCGGAGCACCCCCCCCAAGTCTCTGCGCCTCTGTCCTCCGTCAGTTCCCAAGAGCTTGTGGCGCTGCTGCTGCTGCTTCCCTGCGGCGAGGTGGGACGGACAGAGCAGATGGACGGCGCGGTGTCCGTCCTCCTGCCTGGACGGCGCGGTGCCGCCCCTTGCCCGCCCCTTCCGCCATCTCCGCTCGCTCGCTGCGCGCACAGCTACACGAGGCGCTGGCCAGAGGCAGATCCCCGCGCGCGGAGCTGGCGCCGCTCCGTCGGAAAGTCGAAAGCGAAGCACCTGGAGCCGGATTCTCGCGGGCTGGGATTGTCCTGACTGTCCTTGCGGCAACAGCGCCAAGATGCCCAGGGGGTCCCTTCTGTAGGTGAGTGTGTCTCCCCCTCAACTCATCTCATCAACAGCGCAGTCCTGTTGATGTTTGACTGGGTTGCTTGCCCCACTTTGCCATTTAGTCGCCGATAAGTGCAGCCTAAATGCAGCCTAAAAATACTTTCTGAACGCTGTAGACTTCCAGAGTTTGGAATTGTTTGCATGTTTGCTTTGAGCTCCCTCTCTCTGGTGGGGAAGGGAAAGAAGCGGGTTATGAAATAGGATCGCAACCTGATCCAGTGCATTGAGCCCCACTGATTTCAGTGGGTAGGAATTGTAGCCTTACTTTCAATTAAGTGCAGGCAGAGCTCCATCCGTAGTAAGTTTGTAATTACCACGTTGCAGTTTTGTGATGGGGGTTATATTTTCAGAAGAATAAAACAGCCAATTTAGGGAATGTGCTTTTTAAAAAATATAAAAACAACGTGAAGCAGTCGTGACGTTTCTTTGGAAAATGGTGTAAGAAGGAATCCTTTTTCCAGAAATGCCCAATTGCTTTTTAAAACATAAATGCAGGTAGAAATTAGCGGCATGACAGTAGATCTAAAGAATATGCCAAAGATATAAAATTATAAAATCTGACTATGAAGGTACATTAATTGCCTTTAAAAAAAGATTTTAGGTACCTTGAAAGAGGGGGAAAGTGGTGTCAATGTTCCTAGAGATCTTTAAATTTTAAAAAAAATACTGTTAATGTATGTAGACATTATGAGCATTATACTACAATTAGAATTATTGCAGTTTTGTTGTAGCTTTATCATAAGAATTTCGGCAAAGTTTGAAATCTGCAGCAGGAGTTTTGTCATTGATGGATGAACTGTGACTTACACAGCACCTAAAAGCTAACATTCACAGCAGTGTTATATTACTTTCAAATACTCCAGGGGAGAGAAACCTAACCTGAATGAATAGATACATTTACTCTCTTTTTTTTAAGAAAGAAGATACAATGTAAGAGTTTTGTTACACAAATACAACATAGTTTAAATGGAGTTCTGAAGCTGGTGAAACATTCATTTTTGTATTTTATGTTTTTATGTTTTTTTCTGCTAGAGTAGTTATTGTGGCTTTGATAGAAACAGTTGCTCATGTTGGCCAGGCATGTAGAACCCTTTCTAATATTTAAAAGTCATCTCTTGCAACAAAAGTGTTTGCATGCCTACTGAGAAGTAAGCCCCACTGACTTCAGGGGGCTCACTTCAATGTGCACACCTTGATTGCCACCTTGAGAAGCCTTCAAGCTTTTGTTTATTTTTGGATGCTGCAGCATGTGTCTTCCAGTTCTTCCTTTTTATTCCAATGTACATAAAGTGTCCTTGTTGATAATACAGTGGTACCTCTGGTTACGTACTTAATTCGTTCTGGAGGTCCATTCTTAACCTGAAACTGTTCTTAACCTGAAGCACCACTTTAGCTAATGGGGCCTCCTGCTGCTGCCGCGCCCCCGGAGCACGTTTTCTGTTCTCATCCTGAAGCAAAGTGCTTAACCCGAGGTACTATTTCTGGGTTAGCGGAGTCTGTAACCTGAAGCATATGTAACCTGAGGTACCACTGTAAATAGCAGTCACTTGTGCTGCATAGAGAAAGTAGAATCACACAGCTTAAAAAGTGGATTGGAGCCACTGTCCTCTGTCACATTGACTGCATTAGTCTCTTGCCCCAAAGAAATGATCCACATGCAGTAATGCTGCGTCTCCAACCAGGCCTCAAAGCAGCATGATGGTACAGAAAAGCAGTACAGAGACAAGGCAGAGGATACTCTGCGTGCAAATAATATAATAAAACAAATCTATGCCAAAGTAGACACTAAACTCTTTGGTCTAAATACTTCATCTAAATAAAAAAGTGCGCCTGTAACCTTTTTTAGGTGTTCAAAAACAATCACTGATAATTGTGTGAGGCAGGGGGAGGACCCTCATTGGCTCCCCCACTCTTGTTGTGCTCTGTTCTGGCCCCTCCCTAAGACTGCCAACAAATTGAGAGCTTGTTTACATTGGGGCTCAATTAGGCTTTCCCCATTGGCTGGAAACCTGAGCCTACTCTCCTCCCACACGTGATCATTGTGTTTGTTTTTGAATGCCCAGATAGGGCTTTAATTTGTTTAATTTCTATAACTCATTCTGCTTCTGCTCATCATGGGTTGGGTCAAAGAGTTATTCAAAGCACTGAATTGCCTTTGGTAGAGTGTGAGGCTCTTAATCTCAGGGTCACGGGTTTGAGCCCCACGATGGGCAAAAAGATTCCTGCATCGAAGGACTAGATGACCCTCGTGGTCCCTTCCAAGCCTACAATTCTATGATTCTAACCCTCATTGGTTGAGAACATAGCAACTGGACTACTCACAAAGGCTGGCTGCTCAGGACACATCTTGCCAGTCTTGCCATCAGCACCCCCTGGCTTCCTGTCTGTTCCTTGGCACAATTCAAAGTGCTGATTTTAACCATTAAGAGCCCATGTAGCTCAGGAACTGTAGCATGTATGCACCCAGATAATATGATTATCAGCTGAGATCAGCAGCGGAGGGTGGTGTCTGATTCAACACAACCCGCTACCCAAGATTTAGTGAATGGTGACTAGGGACTTTTCTGTGGTGGCAACACAACTTTGAAATGCTTTCCCCAACCCTGCTTGTTTGTTATCTACCTTAGTGATGACTTGCCACAGCAGCGTTGAGACCAGATAGTGTCCCTTCCAAAAATTATTTGCATTGGTGGTGGTGGTATTCTTTTCATAAACTTGTGTCTCACTCTTCTTTCAAAAAACTCAGGGTAGCATACACAAGGTTATCCCATGCTATACTCCAGACCAGTGGTTCTCAACCTGTGGGTCCCCAGACGTTGTTGGACTACAACTCCCATCATCCCTGAGCTCTGGCCTTGCTAGCTAGAGGTGGTGGGAGCTGTAGTTCAACAACATGTGGGGACCCACAGGTTGAGAAAGGCTGCTCTAGACGGTGCTGTGAGGTAGTCTAGCCTCAGAGACAGTGACAGATCTGAGTGCCAGCTTCCTTAGGTGACAGGCACAACCACCAGCTTGCAAACCAGATGCAGCCTACCAAGACCTTCCCATTCTGTTACCAGCCTCTTCTAACACCGTAGACCCCCCTGCCTCACCCCATAGTCCTTGCTTCTCAGCTGTTTCTCATAGATCAGCTGAACAGTGTGTGTGTGTGTGTGTGTGTGTGAGAGAGAGAGAGAGAGAGAGAGAGAGATTGCAAGGAAGTGTGGTTCCATATCCATGCACTGTGGGCTGTGATTGGCTGGATTGGACTTGCCCTGCTTTCCACTCACTGTGGATGTATGGGTGTGTGTGAATGGATCTTTATGAATGAGCAGTGTGGGGGATGGAAAGTTTATGTATGTGAATGGAAAGTTTATGTAGTAGGGTAGGAGTAGGAGAAATGGGAAAAAAACCAACACACATCTGGCAACCAATGTGCTCCTTTGGTTTCAGATAGTATATCGGTTAATAATAATAATAATAATAATAATAATTATTATTATTATTATTATTTATACCCCGCCCTCCCCAGCCAAGGCTGGGCTCAGGGCGGCTAACAAGCAATAATAAAAAGAAGTTGAATGAATTCAACTTAAAAACAAGATTAAAATACAACAATTAAAATATTGAAACATTAAATTATTAAAATGCAGCCTCATCACAGGAGGAGAAAGGAAAAAGGAAAAAGAAAGAGGGGGAGGGAATCAAATTGGCTCCAAGCCAAAGGCCAGGTAGAACAACTCTGTCTTACAGGCCCTGCGGAAAGAAATTAGATCCTGCAGGGCCCTGGTCTCATGAGGCAGAGCGTTTCCCCAGGCCAGAGCCAGTGTTGAAAAGGCCCGGGGCTCTGGTTGAAGCTAATCTAAGTTCCTTAGGGCCCGGGACCACTAGGGTGTTGCTATTTATGGACCTTGAGGCTCTCCGTGGGGCATACCAGGAGAGGCGGTCCCGTAGGTACGAGGGTCCTAGGCCGTGAAGGGCTTTCTAGATGAATCTAGAAAGCCCGGACACAAATTTTCACGGCCCTCTAGCAGCTATGGTGACTCATTTACCAGACGTAATATATTTAGAGTTAACTCTGGAAATATATACTTGATTCTGATCAAACTAATCCGCCTTGAGCACCAGGAGGCTTAGTTTGTGCTGCCTTGATCATGCACGGTTCCTGACTATAGGGAGGAGGTGAATACACATACAAGCCCCTTTCACAGTGACAGGGTCATCAAGGTCCTGCACCTTCAACCTGCTTAGAACTTAAAAAAATAAAATAAAGACAAGTGGGGATACAAAGTAACAATTTACACATTGATATATGATCCATATAAATAAAATACCAGGAAGAACCATGTACATAAATAATATATGGAAAAAACAGCCATTTGTGATTTTGCAATAGACTAAATTAATAATAATAAACCCTGCCCATCTGGCTGGGTTTCCCCAGCCACTCTGAGTGGCTTCCAACAAAAGACTAAAAATACATTTAAACATCAGTTATTAAAAACTTCCCTAAAGTAAAATAACTGCAAACAATATGCAGTAGCATGCTGGCTATATAAAGAATGTGATCTAAAGCAGATGTCCCCAGTCTTTTTGTGCCCAGGGACACATTGGTATAATGAAGAGACTGTTGTAGGCAACACAGAATACCCATTTTATAGGAGAAAAACTGGTGATGCTCAGAACTCAGAACTCCCCACAAACCAGAAAAAACACCTGAAACTCTCTCCACCAGATAAAGCACAGAAAAAGAAATCAGGTAACACTCCTTCCATTAACAGACAAATCTTTCCAACCAACTCCTCCCTGCCCCAAACCACCAAAATATCAATTTAAAAATAAAGTCAAATATTTGGGAAGGACAGGGGGACCTTGGCTGGGCCCCAAATCAGGTATTAATGTGCACTGAAGTACCTAGAGGTGCCACACTGGGGACCATAGAACTAAATAATGGTTAGATTACGACCAGCAGTAAAGCAACTAATTCTATATGTCTCTGCTTCAAACTATTTCCAAATAATACGCAGTCAATCCATCAGATCCATCTCAGGACAGAATAGGGGTGCACTATACTACGTATTCTATCATGGTATGGATATGATGCGTCATTCTGATATTGAGGAAGAAAGCTCAATTTCTCATTAAATGCATCATTGTTGCCTCCTTTTTAAACTCTTTTCTTTACGCTCCTTTCTTAAGCCCCACCCCTTAAAGATTTTTTTTTTCTGCAAACCTTGGGATTTCTCCCCAAACCCTCTTGTGTGGGGATAATGCCATTTTGCCTACTGGCGTTTGGAGAATGAGGTTGCTGTTGATATCGATGTAAAGATGTGAAGCTGTCGTAACACAAACCACGAGGGCTTAAAATATTCCAATCAACAAGGTTGTAAACGAAAATGCATCATTGCCGTGTTGCCCGATCAGCTGGTGTGTGCTAGCGGATAGGCAGAATGTCGGCTTTTGAGACTTTCACCGGGGAGGTTTCCGCTCAAATTGTACCTCACCCATGAAAACACACTGGCAGGCCTTGGGCAAGTTATGTCTCTCAACAACAGCTCCTCATCTTCTCCTTTAGGCTGTCAAACATCTGTTTTGGAGACACATTTATGACACAGTTTAGCCAAGCCTTCATCTGGCTTCTAGCATATATCAGTATGAGTCAATATTACAATATACAATATACAAACATACACAAGGTTTCCTTAAAATTACTCTTTGATTGAGAACATAAGATTTTATTAATGGATGCAAGCTGAACGTGAGGCTGCTTTGCTTTTTTTTTAATTGCTTCATTAGGGTTTGCAGTGTGAAGCTAAAATCTATTGCCCAAAATGCTAATCCACCTTACAAATACCTCTCCATTTTCTTTTCCATCAGCTACAGTCAGATGTTAACATAAACAGTGTAGGCGTTTGAAAGCAATATAATCTTCCTAAGTGGAAAATGCCAACACAGTGGCTGCATTTGCATGACACAGTAAACAACAAACCATGATTTACAGTAGACAAGCAATTCACACCCACTTCGCTCCTTCTTGCTGGGTCAAGCCAGCATTCTGTTTTCACAGTGGCAGACCGGATGCCTATGAGAAATAGTCTTCATTGCAAAAAATGGAAAAAAAGATGGCCCACTGACTGCAAAATTAAGGCATCCCACTACCTAGAAGTAAGCTCCACTGACCTCTATTGGACTTGCTTCTGAGTAGGCATGCATTATCAAGGAAATAGGAGGAAAACCATGTTAAGAATTGCAACTGATGGACAGTGATAGAGATGCATCCCTAATAAATAGACCACAACAGATTCCACCAGTCTCTGCTTTCCCTGGCTGGACCAAAAAAGTGCATGATTTGCTTTGTATTGTTTGGATGGTTTTCTGAAATGTCGTAGGATTATTATCTCTCTAGGACCCAGCTTCTAGGTAATGTTGCATACAACAGAGCACTGAAGTGTGCTTAAAACCCGATAAAAAAAATAAAACAAAAATCCTTTATTTTATTCATTTATTTATTACTATACCACCCTTCATCCAAGGATCACAGGGTGGTTTACAGTAGAAAAGCACAAAAATATGTAACATAGTAACAAACAAAAACAATACCCCTCACCCCAGTTTAAAAAGCCATAGATTATTTAATTAGCTAGAGGACTGGGAGAAGAGGAATGTTTTTTCCCAGGTGCCGAAGATATGTAATGAAGGTGCCAGGTGAGCCTTACTGAGGGAGAGCATTCTGCAAATGAGGAGTCACCACCGAAAATGCCCATTCTTCCGTTGCCACCCTCTGGATCTCTCATGGAGGAGGCACATGAAGGAGGGCCTCAGGTGATGATTGCAGGGTCCAGGTATGTACATTTTAAGTAGTAATATTACAAGTAGTAGTAAAACATAGTGCCTGGTGCTCTAGTAATATATGCTAGCTTTTGAAGGCTTAGGAAGTAATCAAATCCCATGAACCCTCACACTGACCAGAGTTTTGAATATGTGGATCTCCAGTGGAGATGAGGCTCTGTTGGCGCAAGTCCTCCATTCCAGCTAAGCCAGGGCTCAGGCAGCTGAGGCAAAGGTGGCCGAGCCAAGGCCAGCATAAGTCCCCAAAATGTGGTGTTCCAGAGGAGTGGTGACACCAGGATGGGACAGAGGGGAACTTACCTCTATTCCAAACTCCATTCAGCGATAGCTTGTGACCTAGCAACCCAAGGGAAGTTACAATGACCAAAATGGTGGTGTAAGTCAGATTCTATTGCAAAGCCTTGTTTTCCCTCTGCCACTCCTGAACAGAGTTTGGAATAGGGATAAATTACATAATTTAGCCCAGCATAAATTACAGTGCCTTCGTGTAGCTTAGATTGCTGTGTTAACTATGCATTATTTACACCTGTAACAAAGGTGTGATGGTTCCTTCTGTATGTGGAGCCATCAAACCTTTGTGTGAATGGGATCCATCCTTGCCTCAGGATTCAAAAAGCCTTGTGCCATCCATGTTACACACACACACACACACACACACACACGCACACACACTTCCATTCTATGCTATGTTGAACTGCAGGCAGAAGCATCCATTTAAGTCCAATAACTTCATGTTTCTTCAGAGGGAAGCATGAATATTTTTGTAACTGTTGCCGAGCACAGACATTCCTTTCTAAAGGACCGTCCGATATTTTGAATTCATCAAACATTCAGCAGGCTCTAGCCTAGATCCTTGTGGTCAAGCGGGCAGGTCACAAGGGATACCATTCTATCCCAGAGGAGATGCTTAAGGATGGCAAGCGCTCTCTGGACATAACAAGGAATTATACAAGCTGGGCCTCCATCTAAACAGAACTGCTCCGTCTTCTCCCCCCCCCCCCTATTTATGTCTCAGCTGTCTTCCAGTGCTGTGCTTTTGATAGGCAAGATCTCAAATGCTGTTGGAAATTAGAAGTTGGCTGAGTGGCATGCCAGGAGCAAACTTGTCAGCCAAATGAAGGCAGGAAAACTACAGCTAATAACTGAAAGCGGACATGACCCCTGGCTTGCTCTCATCAATTGGTTATCTTCAAAGAGTGAATCCGGCAGCTGGACCTGGAAGTCCCGTAGCATTAGCCTCCTGGGTTTATCTCCCATCTCTTCAAATAAATGCTCTTAGGTTTGCTACAGCAGAGATAACCCACATGCTGCCGCCCTCCAGAGGTTATTGGACTACAATTCCCATCTCCCCTGGCTATTAGCTATGCTAGTTGGGGCTGATAGGAGTTGTAGTCCACTGCATCTAGACTGCTGCGTGTTGGCCTGTGCTAGACACTACAAGCCCTATCTGTGATCTTTATTGACTGGTAAGTAGGTAATTCAGATAGGGGTCTGTATTTAATTCTGCTGAACTGGCTGAATGGGACTCCGCCCCCTGCCCATCAGCCGATGCCACTGAGTGATGCCGGGTGATAGGCAGGTGGGTGTGGTTTGCTGGGAATTGGCCTCATGGGCCAAACTGGACCCCCTAGCAGACCAAGACTGGCACACAGGCTGGAGATTCCTCACCCCAATTAAGATGTTGCTCCCAACATCCTTACATTAGCTATGCTAGTCGGGGCTGATGGGCCCCCAGTCCATCAGGGCTACAGATTTCCCAAGCTTGCTGTAGAGCTGTGGCAGACTTTGGGCTCTCAAATTTCAGCAGCACCTTGTGCGATGCTTAAATTCGGTGCCCTCCACCTCTTGCACTCCGCTCTACAACATTGTTGTGGTGCCCTCTGTGGATCTGGGGCCTAGGGAAGCCAAACCGGTCATGGTACCCTAAAACCGCCTCTGTGTAGAGGAAATGGAGGCAGTGCTCCAAACACCTCATAATCACCTGCTTTTTTATTTTTTTGGGAGAACTGTGGATTTTTAGAATCAAAAATAAAACCTATGTGAAAATAAGACGGCATGGATCTGTTTTTGCATGAAAGAGAAGCTGAAATGGGATGGAAGTAGGCTGTTTTGTTCATCTCTATTCAACAACACTATTCACAAAAGCTGTTACTTCCTTGAAAAATCTTGCTCTGATATTCTGGTGCTTTTCCTTTTAACACTTTTGGTTGCTTGAACTTTACCATGTCCATGAGGTAAATTTCAAATAAATAAATAAATAAATTAAATGGTCTCAGGAAGTGACCACACATCATAACATTCTGTGCCTTTCTGGGGAATCGTATGGGGTGTGTGTGTGTGTGTGAATGCCTCCCCCCCCCCCAATGATGAAGCATTTATAAATTGTTCTGAATAAAATAAACTTGTAGAAAGCTGACAGGAGCTGGAGAACACCAGGACAACTCCTCCCTCAGGGTAATTATTTCATAGCTCAGAGTGGGGACAGGGCCTAGGTTGCCAGCGAGCACACAGAAAATTATGGCAGCTGATCAGTTGTACTAGGGATCCACACATATCATACATTTAAAGTGAACTTCCCCCAGAGAATCCTGGGAACTCTAGTTTATTAAGAGAAGTGGTTACTGTTAGGCAACAAAAGTGTTCAAGGAGTATTGATGAAGGATTAGGGAGAGAAGGTAAATAAATGCTTCGTATTGTGTTTCCACTGGTCCCCATATCTGCCCCCTCCCTTGGGAAGAGTTTGTGAAGAACTAAATTTGCTATTCCATGCATGTTTTCTTCAGAGTAAGCCCCATTAAACTGAACACAGCTTACTTCTGACTAAAAACGCATAGGATTAGCTCCTTGTCAAATAGACAATGTTCTTCGGCTTGCTAATAAGGCAAAAATGTAAAAGTAGCTAGAACAGGGACTTCTTACACCTGAGGGTGAAATTGTTGGTCTTCCGATGAAAAAAGGCAATTGTCAGTAAAATCAAGTCCTTATCTGGAGGACTGCAAGTTAATCAAGGTCACACTAGCGTTTTTTTGTTTTTTTATTTAAAGAAAGAAGCTATTGAGGTAGAGCTATAGATGTTGGTCAAATAGCTTCCGTGGCTCCAAAAGGGAATTAGACAAATTTATGAAGCATAGATCTATTGGAAGGCATTATCTAGGATAGGGAAATTAAAGCTTCATGTACAGAGGCAGCATATACCTGCAAAACAGACATTGTGGACAAATGAGAGGTCTGTTGCCTAACTAACCAAGTGGGGGATGTTGGACTAGATCAGGGAAGGGAATGTGTGACACTCCAGGTGCTATTGGACTATTCTGTGTTATATTTTCTTGCTTATCATCTGAAAAGATGGTGTTTCAGGTTTTTGGGTGTGTTTTTTTTAAGTTGCCCTGAGGAGATTTCATTAAGGGACAACACAGAATCAGCCTTGAGTCTCCCAACTGCAAGAGTGTCAAGGCGGTTAGAGTCCAGGGGTCAGCAAACTTTTTCAGCAGGGGGCTGGTCCACTGTCCCTCAGAACCTGTGGGGGGCCAGACTATCTTTTTTGGGGGGAAGAACAAATTCATTTGCCCCACAAATAACCCAGAGGTGGATTTTAAATAAAAGCACACATTCTACTCATGTAAAAACACGCTGATTCCCGGACCGTCCACGGGCCGGATTTAGAAGGTGATTGGGCCGGATCCAGCCCCCGGGCCTTAGTTTGCCTACCTATGGGTTAGACAAAACAGCAGCCATTCTCACTACTATTGATGGAGAGAGGGAGAGAGAGAGAGAGAGAGAGAGAGAGAGAGAGAGAGAGACCTACTAGAGAGGGAAAGCTGTGACTCCAGTAGAAAACTTTTTTCAAGCCTAATTGCAGTGAGGGGAGAGAGCAAGGAAGGGATAATGCATTTCAGGTGGGGAGGGCCACATATGGCCCACATTCCAGCTGTTTCCCACCCCTGCTTTAAAGTTCAACTTAAATAAAAGGGAATTGCTACCGTTTAGGACCGAAGTGTAAAACACAAACCTGCAAAATTGGATTAAGCTAATCCCCTCTGAACTCTGTCAGGATTAAGTAATGTTACTATCTGCAATTTCCCCAGTGATCCCTTTTTTTCTTTTCTTGTTTAAAGTCACCCTTGGTAACCTCATGTAACCTGTTAAGACTCTCTGTGTTCCTCACAGTGCTCTGCGAGTAAGGCTTTTGCTTCATTTGCTTTCAGGAAAGAAAAAGATTTTTTTTTGGAGCCAGCTCCAATGATGTACACCTCGAGCTGGGGTTTCAAAGCCCTTTCCCTAATGATATTATGCAGGTAAGAGACGGCGTTTGTTGCATTCTTCCTCTGTGCATGCAGAATCATTTGGGGTGGGAGCAAAAGGTTATTGGGGCATTTCAAGACAATGAAACTTGGGAGGTGGAGAGCTTGCAAGGAGCTGCATATCTCTACAGCTTCTTTGATCAGGCCTGCTACCTCAGATTCTCTTGGTCCTCCTTTGACCTCCATTACCCACCTGCCCCTCCCATCAAGATCCTCATTTTCACCCACTACAGGCAGATCCGGAGGATGGGAAGCAGAGGAAGAGAAGTCATGTCAGGATCCTCCCTTGGGGCTTTCCAAGAGAGAGAGGGGAGGTGCTTTCCCAGGTTTCCACCTTGCAACTGTATTATTCACTAATAGAATAGGGAGGGAAAGGTGGTCAGGAAATCCCATTACAGTCATACCTCGGGTTACAGATGCTTCAGGTTGTGTTTTTTCGGGTTATGGACCCGCCGAAACCTGGAAGTACGAGAACAGGTTACTTCCGCGTTTCGGCGGCCGCACATGCGCAGAAGCGCTAAATCATGCTTTGCGCACGTGCAGAAGTGCCGAATCACAACCCGCGCGTGCGCAGATGCGCCACTGCGGGTTGCGAACATGCATCCTGCATGGATCACGTTTGCAACCCGAGCGTCTACTGTATTTTCACTAGTCAAACTAATAAGCGAGTCCCTCTTTTGCACAGCTGATGTCTCCATTAACAGAGGGACAGTAGTTTTTGTGTCTACCCATCATGGACTGTGCCAATGCCAGTTATTAGTCATGGTGGCTATACGCTGCTCTGGTTCACCAGAAGCAGCTTGCCACATGACCCGGAAGCTGTACGCCGGCTCCCTCGGCCAGTAAAGCGAGATGAGCGCCGCAACCCCAGAGTCGTCCATGACTGGACCTAATGGTCAGGGGTCCCTTTACCTTTACCAGTTGTTGGGAAAGATTGAGGGCACAAGGAGAAGGGGACGACAGGATGAGATGGTTGGACAGTGTTCTTGAAGCTACTAAAACGAGTTTGACCAAACTGCGGGAGGCAGTGGAAGACAGGAGTGCCTGGCATGCTCTGGTCCATGGGGTCACGAAGAGTCGGACACAACTAAATGACTAAACAACAGCAACCAGTTGTTAGGGAGGGACTACAGAGAAAGCTGTTAGTTGTCACGTCCCGCTTGTGGGATTCCCATAGACATCTGGTTGGCTACTGTGGGAAACAGACTAGATGAGGCTTTGGTCTGGTTCAGTGGGGCTCTTATTATGCCCAGTAGTGTTGGGTGGAGCAGCGAAGGCAGGGTTGCATTGCACACCTGGTTTCCCTATGGCAAGCATCACTGCTGCTGTCATGGAATGGTTGGACACAGAGGAGTGGTGGGGAGAACCAGCTAGGGAAACCCTGGGGGGGAGGGGGAGGCTCAGAGTTCAGGGAGTGGTGGTGGGACAACGATGAGCGGTCAGAGGGAGAAGACTGAGAAGAGGAGGTGTCAGAAGCCAAAGAAGTAACAGGGCTTAGTGAGCTGGGAGAGTCTGTGGTAGTCCAGAATCAGAGGCTGGAGAGGAGAGAGGACAAGAAACAGAGATGAGTTAGGCTGGTGAAGAGTCACAGGTGTCTCCTCTTCCTGCTGCAACAAGCTGCCCCCCCCCATCTCCAGAAGATGACTGAAATGGGCAGAGCAGTGGCAGGCTTCATGCAGGCACAGTCTCTGATTGCTTGGGGAAAGCCCTGAAGAGAAGAGGATATAGATGGCTTTCGGGAGATGAGGACTTTCAGTCTTGGCAACTGATCCACACTGGTTGCCTTTGGTATCATTCTGTTCCTGTCCTTTATAACTAAACTCTACGCATCTAATGTTAATGATTGCAGATTTCCTGTTCTCTTTGACTTCAGCCAAGTGCGCCTTTGCTTGAATATACTATGCTAGTCGCTATAGAAACATGCAAAGAAAAGTGGTTCCTGCCTAAAGAATTTTACTACCTAATTTGGAAACAATCAAATCTGTTCAGTCATGCGTTCCATGGCAGGGCATGGTGCACGCATGTTAAGTTTCTTTGCGAGTGAATGAAATGGTTCCAGAGCAGGATTGTGTTTCAGGGTATTGCTCCCCAGCCGTCTGCTTTCATAAACCATGCAGGATTTTATCACATTTGAATTTTTATCCTCAGATACATGTCAACAATAATTACATCTGATTTGTATGTTGTGATAGGGAACATCATCCCTGCACAGGCAACTGTGGGGGTGGGTTTTTCAGGGGGCGCACTCAATAGACAGACCAGCAGATCAAGTGGATTATGGGATTATGGGATGAAGTTTCATATTATTTGTGCACCAGGTTGCAAAGGTGATATCTTTATTGCATGAGAACCAATTGGATCCACTGGCCTGCCTAAGTTCAGTGCAAAGAGGACACAGAGGTATATTTGCACTTCCTGTATCATAATTTAGATTTTGATATATATGTGATAATCATCAGTACACATACAGGTTCACATGCATATTGGTTATTCCCCCAAATATATATATGGATACTATGTCATTGAAATAAACATCAGGGCTCTTAGAGATAACTTTTGGATATCATTTGCTTTAACTAAATATAGTCAGAACAAACCGTAGAGATCTGGGTTTGAACGTAATATAGCTACTGATTCTAAGTGCAAATAGAATCTTTCGTTCTCTTCCTATTATACAGTAAGGCAGGGTTTCCCAAGCTTGGGTCTGCCATCACCCCTAGCTAGCAGGATCAGTGGTCAGGGATGATGGAAATTGTAGTCCAAAAACAGCTGGAGACCCAAGTTTGGGCAACTCTGAACTCAGGAGTGTATGAGGCCTAGTTTTGCCACAGCTCATACCTGATCACTATAGTAAGTTGTCTGTACCAGAACAAAATTCATTGTTGTTCTGGAAATGGAAACTGTAGATCAGCTTGGTGCTCTTCTGGCATTTTGGCATACAGCTCTCTAATCATTGCTGGCCACTGACCATGCTGGCTGGGGCTAATGGGAACTGTAGAACAAAACATCTGGAGGACACCAGGTTGGGGTGCAGAGAACAGCTGTGGCATGCAAAAATATTTTCTGATGTATTTTATCCCTTGGGGAAATTTGACTAAGCAGATTTCATGGTATATAAAAATAAACTTCATTTTATCAGATGGGAAAAAGCCTACCTACTATTATGTATCTTGCAGAAATGGTAAGCAAACACTGAACACTTTAGAAATTCATTCAGCTATCAGGGCAGTTGTACCAAATTTGGGCCAGATATAAAACCGGCAGATTCTGCTTCTTGGGGGATTAAAGCTTTATCAAGTCTGGCATTTTGGGAAATGCTCTTGCTACATGTAGACATTATGAGATGGAAAAGCAACACAACTTCTGTGTTAGAAATTTGGCACAGCGTTTCGTCTGTGACAATAGCCTGAGAATAAACTCCCTGTTCTTTTTCCCGGTTAGATTAACACAAGTTTCTCCAGCTGAAGAAAAGGGTGAAATTCTTCCTCCAACCATACAGAAAATAATGAAAGGATATAACAAGTATCTGCGACCATTTTTTGACAGTAAGTAGAAAAAAAAAGTTTTGATGGGAATAGGTTCTTCTGAGAGTTAGACAACAACTGAAAAATGAGAAATGAAACCACAAATTAAAGCCTTTTCAGTCCTGTATCTTTGGCAGCATTGTGTCATTTTAAAAGGTTGTTCTGTCTCCTGAGCTGCAGGGTTTAGAAGGAACCTGAAGGGTTAGCTCTGTCCCTGTGATACCGAACTATGATCTGCCATATCTAACAGAAGTGACAGTGTATAGTCAAGATTCTTATTTATAATGGCCCAAAAGCAAAGTGCAGAAGGAATTGAGGAGCCTGTGGTGCAAAGAACACTTTCGCTAACTAAGAAGATCCAGATATCAGAAGGAATCCAGTCATGTGCTGGAAGGGAAATGTGTTGTCTGCTATCGTCCATACTATATAGACTGTTTTGGTGTTAACTTATGACCTCTACAGCCCTGTCATAACAATGACATGTTTCATAATTTAGATCTCTAGGGAACACCACTGGCTCCTTGTGCACTTTCAAGTGGTACCAGAGTGCCTAGTAAAAATAATAGTTGGAAATGCTGAAGAACCAGAGGTTGTTTTTTTCCCTGTTTGCTGAAAAAGAACCCACTTCTCTGTGTGTATTTAAACTATAAAAAGACTGAGGAGAAAGTATCCCGTTTGCTTCTTCAGCTGTGCAGCAGCAGCTTCAAACAACAACAAAATCCTTGCTATATGTTCCAAATTATGCATTATGCATAATTATAAATAATGATCAAATTTCATATAGGTATATTAGATGCTGGGGAGTAATACAGTTTTATACCATCTACCCAGTTAATAATTTAGAATGGTATGTTTATTTTAAAGTGGGTTGCTGAACATCATTTACAACTACTGCAGATCTGAGGGATGCACTGGGCTCCACGCTAAACCCCTCCTTTTAAATAATTGTGAAATGAGTTAGACTAAAGTAGAGACAGATGTTTTAGTGCTGATTTTCCTCCCCCCTGTTGCCCTGGGAGACAGATGTTTTGAACACAGAGAATGAAATATGGAACAACAAAACGTGCCACAGTCTGAACAGGTTGCATCTCAGGGTATGTCGAATTTCAAGATTTGGCTGGCTCTGCTGCCAAAGCAGAATATACAGCAGAACCCCTAGTTTCATGGAAACTTTGGATGTGAAACTGTTGGCTCTTCACCTTCAGTTTTTAAAACAAGAAGTTAAAAGTATGGGTTGCAGAAGCAGATGACTATATTTGAATGCTCAGTTATAAACATCCTACCACCATTGCTTAATATTTTATTGAGCTATTTGAAGAAGCTGATGATGTGTAATGGCATAAAACAGAATTCTGGGGCATTTAAACATAACCTTCACTTTGCATTGGAAGTAATCTTAGTGTGGTTACTTCTGGCTCTTGCCTAGTAAAATATGTTAAATTTCTAGTTGAGCTTCAATGCATTCTATGCATCCTTGTCTCTCATCAAATGATATTTCATTGCAAAACTGTTTTATTCATTAGATTGAATAAAAGTAATAATTTCCAGTTTATACATATTAATCCAGTATTTATTACAAAATAAAGCATTCACATCTATCGTAAGATATTTAACCTTTATTGGTTTAGCCCTCTGGCCTTCCAAAGCTGGAAAAAGGGAATAGTTTTCTATTGCCATCTACTGGAAAGAGGCAAGAATAATTTCAAAAACTTCCCTTAATGATGCAGTAGGTAAGCTCAAGGATCTTAGGATCAATCTTTTTTACAATTTGGTCAAATTTTACTAGTTTGCCATTAAAGGAATAAATCATGCATATGTTATCTGGTTATTTCATTACAAAAATTAAATCATTTTATCAGTCAGAAACAACAAAGAGTCTTGAAGACTTACAACCGTTATTATGCATTTAAGGTGCCACAAGACTCTCTGGCTGTGGCACTCAGGTTGGTCAAACCATCACACAAGTGTTATAAAACAGGCAAAGTGGACCTCTTCAGCAGTAGCTTGCTTTTATTTTCAGAAAGGTTACCAATTTATACCAGCTGCTATTCAAATTTTTCAAGCTGAAGTGTCATCCCAGATACTTTTTGGGATCCCAGTATGGATACAAGCATATAATAGTGATTTAGATAAGGTACAGTCAAGTTTCTTGAGACGTATCCTGGGGCTTCCAAGTCCAATCAAGTAAGGGGCAATGTGTGCAGAACTAGGTATACACACAATGGAATATTGGGTGTAGGCTATCACTATAAAATACTGTGGTTGTGTTGCCATTTCCATTGCCAACCTTTGAGTCTGCTCTCTGACTTCAGGATTCTTATAAATCCAGATGGTTCCAGCTCTTACATAGCAAAATCAGATCTATCGGTATTGACTTGGAACTCGTGCATAATTCAAGTGAGCAATAAATTTATTGCAATATTCAAATCTGATTAAGGGACTCTGAAAAACAAAACATCAAGCCAGCTGTAAATAAAATTTGCTCCCCCAAGTTCTATGGTTTAAGTACACCAGATAACAGGGGCACTTATATTTCAAAATTAATAATTGCAGTCCAACGCAGGGCCTTTATGTTAGCCCAACTGAACGTTTCCCCCTCAGCTTCTGCCAAGGGAAGATATTTAAGCATCCCCAGAAACGATAGACATTGCGGATGTTCTTTGAATGTGCCAGACACAGGAGAACGTATTCTTTTCTACTGTCCATTGTACAACCAGCTACGCAAATGCAAGCTATCTCCTTTTTTGGGTAGTCTAACATCACGGCACAATGAAAATATCAGATTCTATCTGTATGACATTAACCTGGAAGTAACTGCAAGGGTGGCTGAGTTTTTATCAATAGTATCTCTTAGAGTGGTGAATGGCACCGTTTAGCAGGAAGAAATTCCAATGCAAATCCCCATTGTTACATATTTTTACACGGCTGTTTATTTTTATATATGGATGTTTTATGATAGCCTATATTTGTAATGCCTAATAAAGGTTTGGTGAAGAAGATGATTGTGTATTTAAGGTGCAACAAGACTCTCTGGTTACGACTGGACATAATGCTAAATGTGGTTTATTGTTATGGGAATGAGCCCAGGTAAGTCTCTGCCATGCATGCCTCCCCCTTCCTTCTCTCCAAGAAAGAGACTGGGACTTTTCACCCTAAACTGTGGTTGATCTTAGTCAGTGGTGTGAGATCAGTGGACTAGTGGGACTAGGCTAGTCCGCCTGGTGCTTCCGCCTTCCCAAAGCCCAGGAAACTTCTGCCCAGCTTAGAGAAGGAGCTGTGATGTTCACACACCCTTGCAAGCTGGCACCTCTGGCCCTAATTGTTCCCCTACGAAAAAAATTCACCACATGCCACTGATCTTAGCTATGGTTTACTGGAACAAACCAGCTTCATAAACCAAGGTTTGAAGTTGGATTGTTTCATTAAAACAACTTAAAGCTAACCAAAGTTTGTCCATATCTGGACAAAAGGGCAAATTGTTATTTGTAAAAAAGAAAGGAAGTTTTCAGTGTCCTCCTAGTGGCCATGCTGAAGGAAGAAGGAAGGGGAACCTAAAGTTTGCCTGAGCTCATTGCCATAGTGATAAACTGCAGTTTATCATTACATTCAAATGAGGCCTCTCTTGTTTTTGCTGCAACTGACTTGCATCACTAGTTACCTGGAAATCTTACCTATTGAGATGCAAAGTCCATTTAGCTTCACTAAATGCGGCAACTGTTTTCTTTTCCTTTAAATATTGGAAATTTTCAAACAGTATCCACTCCTCCTGTCTTAAGGTGAATTGCTGGGACCAACTTTGAAAAGACCTCTTCTCTAATAAGACTAAACTCTGAAGAATAACTCCTCAGACACATCTGCAAGTTGTTCACATGCCAAACCCAGAAGCAATTGCACCATCAATGGACATCTGGATGAAGCAGAAGGATGCAAGTCACTGAGGGAAGGGAACCCTCATTGCAGTTTTGTCAATTTTATATCATTCCCGAAACTGCAGAAAAGTGGGCAGCATTTCTTTGAACTACTTAAATAACAGCAGGGTTGCTGAAGATTTCACAAACATGGAAGGATGCATATACCAAGTATTTTACACAGAGTAGACCCACACTGAAATTAATGAACAGGATTAAATTAATTCTTGCTGGATTGAATCAAACAGACCCCCTTCCCCCCAAGTCATTATATGATTTTAGTATTAAACATCTTTGCTAAATTAACATCAGTATTTTTTTAAAAAAAATACATTTGGCCTTAATGTCCAATTTTTGATGTGCATTCTTATTTCCAAATGGATACATTGCACTGTATTTCTGTGATATAGGGATTTCTGCACTGTTTCCTATCCAGGAAGCCCTACCCAGTGAAACTGTTAAAGCTGGCTAAACAACTCCAAAATGTGCTCACTTGTCTTCACATGTTTGCTCCGAGACCACCTCTGGCCCACAGAAACTCCTGTGAGACTAATGTTTCTCCCTCAGGAAAACCGACCTTCGAAGTCCTGATTTTAGCTTCAGTCTCATGTAATCTGCCACAGCATAGTGATAAACTCTCAGTACCGAAACAAAGACCACAACCCCTTACTATAGACTGAATATTAATTTTATTGTGTGCTATGTTTGTGCATCTATTTCAGATGGCCCTGTCTCCGTAGGAATGAGTATGGATATAGCAAGCATTGACACAATATCGGAAATAAACATGGTATAGTAGTGTTTTTTTTTCTTACTTCATATTGTATTAACAGGAAACTCTTTCGTTCTCCTTTTGCTTCCAGCATCTTTGCTAGACTTTCAGAATAAGGAACCAATATCATTTAAAAAAACAAAACAAAACACCTTACTAAAATGCTTTGGGGCAACATGGCCATTTTAATTCATACTGCTAAGTGCTGTGCGAGAACAGCATTTCATGCACAAAAGGCATGTAGCGAGTTGCCTTTGAGAACCTATCCCTTTTGAAACTGCGATGAGTTAAAATTGGGGAATTCGTGGAAGGGAATTTGGGTCGACTTTAGAAAAAGGTTTTAAGAATGAGCACTGATGTACAAATATTGATGTTTATGAGTTAAAATTGGTTTTTTTTTTAATGAACTAAATATAAAAAGGTTAAAAATTGGGGATAAGAACTTGTTGAACTAACAATTTGAATTGGAATATAAGAAGGGGAGGTGTGGGGAAGTCAGGGAAATATGTTACTGAAAATACGGATTGTAAACTTTATGTGTTTTTAATTTTTTTTCTTTTTTGATTTTTTTTATTAAGATGGAAAATTTTAATAAATATTTAATTAAAAAAAATGAAACTGCGATGAGTTAATAATAGTTGTTGTTTCCATACATATAGCAGATCAAACGAAAGGGGTATGTGTGTTATAATGTATTTAGTTAGCTGTCTGTTTTAAAGTGTGCTCTCTTTCTAGGATTACACAGCTACCATATTCCTAAGACAACGATGGACTGATGAACGCCTTTGTTTTGAGGGTAACAAGAGCTTAAGCTTAGATGGCCGCCTTGTGGAGATGCTTTGGGTACCAGACACCTTTATAGTGGACTCAAAAAAGTCTTTTCTTCATGATATCACAGTTGAAAACCGTCTAATAAGAATATATCCCAATGGAACAGTCCTTTATGCCATAAGGTATGCTCATTGCCCAAAGAGTGCTTTTCCAAAGAGCCCTTCTGAGATTGATTAGAATGAATTGTGACTGTTTTAAGTGGATCCTCTTTCACCAGCTACGTTGCAGATAATCATTATACTAGACCAGATAGATTTCTGATCCAGCTATTTGTTCCATACTTTCAGAGCTGCTCTCCCCTCCATCACAGTTAACGGGAAAGCTTGCTTGTGGGAGAGCTGTATCAGTTCTGTGCCAAATGTTCACCTAGAGGCTTTCACCATCCCTCGCTCACCTCTTTTCAAGTTCAGATGTTCACTGCCTCATCAGTAAATCCTCTGGCACCATCTTTTTAAAAGAAGAAAACAGGGACTGCTTCATGCTGCATATGTGAAGCCAACAATATGGGATTACATAGCCAATGTGATGATGATTGACAATGTCACATGACCAGTAAGATCTGACTAGCTGATAATGTCATGAAGGCAGTTCATAGTGAGGACTGTGTTGCCTTGCCATCCTTCTCACTTTGATGGCCAGAGCAGATGAATTGAAATATTATAAACCATTTTCAAAATTTGTTTCTGTACATTTGGGGTAACCTTTTTCAGGATCTAAAAAGGGAAGAGTAGCAATTCCAACTGAAGGGCTTAATCTATATCTATCTATCTAGTAAATCCCAATTCAACTAATTTAAAAATACATTTACTATAGACAAAAAGCAAAGCAACATAGAAAAGGAAATGAAGCCAGGGATAAACAGGAAAATATGCTGTTGTTTCAACTGCGCAAACACAAGCAGTTACAGTATATCAGCCTTTCCCAACCTGGTGCCCTCCTGATGTTTTAAACTACAGTTCTCATCATTCCCGGGCATTCTCCACACTTGCTGGGTCTCCTGAGGCTGTAATCTGAAACTTTTGGTGAGCACCAAGTTGGGAGAAGCTGCAGTAGGGTGCTGAGACAAAGGGAGATGATGGTGACTGTACTGTAATTTTGCATCGTTTCTATTTTATTTATTCCATTTATATACCACCTTTCACTTTCAAGGAGCTCAAGGTGGTGGACATGGTTCTCCTCCTCCCCATTCAATCCCCACAGCAACCTTGTGAGGCAGGTTAGACTGAGAAGGAGTGACGGGCCCAAGGTCACCCAATGATTTGAACCCTGGTCTCCCAGGTCAGAGTCCAGCACTCAAACCATTGTGAGACAGGGTCTTCAGCAGTAGTGCCATCATTGTGAAATGCCCTCCCAGTGAAGATCTATCAGGCTTCCTCCAGATGTGAGTTGAATACACTTTTATTCTGGGTGAAGCCTCCCAGAGTCCCTGGGGTAACCCAGGCAGCATGCATTATTTATTATTATTATTATTATTTACTGCTACTACAGACCTTTGATGCTAAATAATTCTTCCATTTTTTAGGCTGCTGCTTACGCCTTTTAACTTACAATACTGCCGTTTTCTTACCTTCAAGCACTGCATTTGTTTTTAACCATTTTTGTTTTCCACCGTCTCATTTTTGCTAAGATTCAGAATGAAGTGGGGTGTAAAGGAGTTAATAATTTCGCATCTTTATTCCCTAGCTGTCTTTTGACAAAAAACATCAGCCGATCTTTCCCCCCAGCCATATGTTTTGCCTTTTTTAAAAAAGCTCAAATAAGTAGGATAATTTGTTTCTATTTTCAGTGCTCAGTATGATGCATGGATGGTAACCATCTGTACTTTGCTTTTAAAGGATAACTACAACAGTTGCCTGTAGTATGGATTTGACTAAATACCCTATGGACAAACAGACGTGCACCTTGCAACTGGAAAGCTGTAAGTGATTTTATTACCTCTAACAAAGAGAGGGGCAGGGGGCAGGGAAGGGAGCCCATTTGCAGGGACACTGGAGAGAGGGTGCTACAAAAGAAGCTCCCAGGTAGTGCTAGGCTGCAATCCTAAACCCACTTACCTGAGAGAAAGCACCATTGAATTCAATAGGACGGTGTCGTGGGCTAGCTGGATGCTGAGGCGTGGTGGAAAGCAGCAGATGGGGAACCCCTAGGGGAAAGATGTCTCAGAGCCAGGGGATTAGGGGTGGAATGACACAGAGGGAGAAGAGGGAGCAGACTGGGAGGAGGTGATGTCCGAAGCTGAAGAGGGTTTAGTGGGGCAGAGTGGTTTAAAATCAGTGGAGGCTGGAGAGGAGTGGGGGCAAGCTGCTGAAGAAGCCATGGAGTCCCTCCGCTCCTGCTGTGACCAGCTTCCCTGGTCTCCAAGGCCATGGAGAGGAGTGAAGAGGGTGGAGGAAAGTGAGACAAGATGAAGGAGCCTCAGGTGGATGGGGGAAGGAGTCTTGGAGAGTGGTGGGAAGGTGGGCCTTTCAGTCCTCAGAAATGCCTTATTGGGGCAAGATCCACAGGGAAGAGTTGCTGCGATCATTAGACCTGCACAGTTTGGGTTTCTGGGGTTAACTTCGCTGATGCTGGGTGTTTAATTGCTGACCTGCTCCTTGACAGCAGGATGTCAGCCTGCTCTAAAATAATTAGTTGAGGCAGGATTTAGGAGTGATATAGTTGCTGCTAAAAACCTCTGCAGCTGAGGCTCAGCATTCAGAAATATGCCTCTGAGTATCAGTTGCCAGAGAAAAACAGTGGGAAAGAACTCCTGTGCTCAGGTCCTGCTGGTGGGCTTTCATTGGCCAATGTAAGAGCAGAATGCTGGACTAGACAGGCCTTTGGTCTGCTCCAGCAGGGCTCTTCTCTTCTCTTAATGAGTGGCAGCCGTGTAGGGCTTCCACCCACTGAAATATTTCCATGTCAGTGCAAAGCCTCCACAGGAGCAGATGTGGAAAGTATCCGGTGAGATCTAAGCAACCGGCATGATTGCCTCTAGCATACAGAAGTACTTCAGCTGGACCTCTGACCACACAGAAGAGGTTGCTCAGCTGCACAGTAATAAAACATGCACTGGGCCTGAGAATCTGTGTGTATATAGAAAATGTACTTGTTTCTTTCCCATTGCTGGGTGCCTTGATAATTCCACACATTTCAAATGAAAACTACTGTACCTCACTAGTCTAATGTTTTATGATTTTTAACCCGTGTAGGTTCTGACGAGGCTGAGATAGGGTTGGATAGACTCATCAGTATCTGGCCCATACCAGTTTTGCATGGGGACAGGACTAACTATAATCTAATGTACTGATGCATGGTGCTCAAAAATTTATGTGCCAAAAATTTCTGATGCTACCATCCTGCAGCCAAAACAAGCCAGAGTTTGGCTTCTTGTGATTTCTGAACCCAGGCTCATGCTTTGTTTCCTCCTCCCCCCAAAAACATGAGCAGCAAGGTAAGGACAAATATTAGCTACCGCTTGTGGGTTTGTGTGAAGCGAAGCAAACCAAACCATGAGCTCAGGTTTGGAGCACATGACAAGCCAGACCCTGGTTTGCTTTGTCTGCAGCAACACCCAGAAGCGACACAATGGGAGCTTTGGGGCAGTATGCAGAAGCACGCTGCTCAGTCACCTTAAACGTGAGTTTGTTACAAACTAGGGTTTCGTAGGGCATGCAAGCAAAGCCACTGAAGTGCTCTTCAGCCCTCCTGTTCTGTCATCTGGCCAGCTTGAGAAGAGGCTTCCCAGTTTGTTAGATCAGTTTTCTATGATACCAAAACAGGGACACTATGGTTTAAGCACTGCCTACAGTCCTGGTTTCAAACTATACATTCAAACCATAGTTTGGCTTCTAGGCACACTTAAACCACAAGTTTCTGGTTTAGATTCTATGGGAAACTGTTATGTACTGAAGTTCTCACCCTGGGCCAGCAGGGGGATACTGTAGATAGTTATGCAAATAAGGGATTGAAAGTGACGTTCAGTGATTGGATAGTTTTAGAAAATTGTTACAGTTACGTTGTACTGGAGCTCTATATAAGCAGGCTGACTGAACCCTTCAGTTCAGTTCTGTTCTGGCCTGTGAATAAACAAGAGCTGTTTGAAGAATCGCTGTGTCATCTGATATGTTCACCCACAATTTAACAGAAACTTTAAGTCATTGCATAAGAGAGTAGGAGGGAGTGTTTGAGCTCACTGCTTGCTCTTGTTCTAACAAAGCACAGACAGTTGGGAGCCATGATATAACGCCTCAACCAGGACTTAGAATGTCTCAAGAAATGTTGTAGACAAATAAGATTGAATAAATATTTAAATCAGAAGAGCAATTCCTTGCTTGGTTTCATACAGAATTCTTTGGCATATTTTCATACACATAAGGTAGATTTGTGTATCTGACTGCATACCCTCCAACATTTCTCCTATTCCATAGCAACAAACAAACATTTATACCCCACCCATCTGACTGGGTTGCCCCAGCCACTCGGGTGGTTCAGGGAGGTCATATAACTATATCCTCCAACATTTCTTCATTGAAAATAGGGATGTTCTAAGGAAAAGTAGCACATCCTGGGATGAAATCAGGAACTGGGCCAGCTTCTGTAAATCTAGGACTGTCCTGGAAAACAGACGCTTGGAGGGTCTGTGATTGGCAAGGCCTGTGATCACATTTCAGCCTTTACAGTCAGGCAAAGTTATTACAAATGCAGTTCTTGACTGCCACTCTTTGCACAGCCAGGCTGCCTAAATCCCATTAATAAATCTGTGCAGGATTATAGCCACAAAGGCAAATTCTCTCCACCTCTCCAAATAGTCTCAGTTCAAGACTTCTGACCATTTAAAATGTCTGTGCTTCAAGCTACATTTCTCTTCTTCTATAAAGCTGTGCCCTAGTCTTGTCCAGCAATCTATGTTTTCCATGTCTTCTGTCTGAAAGCATCTGAATGTGCCGGCTTAGTCTTAACTTCTGACACCATTCATGCAAGCAAAACTCAATTGCACAATTATTCACAAAGTGGGCCACACATTCATTTTCTAAAACTGAGCAAATATTTGTTGACTTTATTCTAACAGAATTGGCCCTATTATAGCTGTTAGAACCTCCAAACCAACATTAGATGCCTCCAGGGAACATGAAGTTTATAGGGGAAATAAAATGATCCTGATGTTCCCCCTTAAAATAAAAAGCTGTGGTATTGCCTAGTTTGATAAACATAGCCTAGTGGAGGATAAAATAAATGTCCAGAATAAAAAAATGCTTCCAATGTTAGAGAGGTGGATAAAATACAGTTTCTGTGGTGTAGGTTACATGCTCAGTTATGACTAGACCACATCATCGTAAGCTACTTCTCAAAGATGACCCAGCCAAATATTCACTCTGAATCAGGATCCCATATATTCTAAATTTCTCTAACTTATTTCATGATGAATTGGAACCTGCATATGTTCTCCATCCTGGGGCAGCCAGGGCTCTTCTAAAGCTAGTTGAGTCATGGTGGGAGCAAGTCTCAAAAAAAGTGTGTGCCAGGAGAGTGGCAAGGGCATTGCAGGGGTGGATCAGAGGGAAACTTATTCCAAACTTTGCTTAGCTCAGTCATGTGACCTAGTAACTCAGCAGAATTTATAATAGCCAAAAGAGTGCTGCAAGCCAAACACTATTCATTTGCTGTCCTTCATCCTAAGGTCCCAGGACAGGTTACAGCATTAAAACGCAGTATTAAAAACAAGTCAAAACAAATGTTTTGTTCTCCAACCCTCCCCGCACTCGGGCTGGCTCAGCCAGTATTAACCCTGCTCCTGAGCGGAGTTTGGAACCGAGGTAAATTACACTAGCATAATTTATCCCAGTGTAAATTATGCTGGCTTCCTAAAATTTGGATTGATTTTGTTATTCAGTGATGCTTGCATAGAAACAGTGTTTGATGGATTGCACCATATTCAGTCTGCAATGTTTGCCATCTTTTTTTAAAAAAAACTATTAAGTGATGTACTAAGTGATACACCATTTCTCCCCCACAATTTAAAAAGTATTTTTATACAGCTTTACAAGACGGAACAACGACAACCCCCCTCAAGGTGGTTTATAGGAAGGAGGTGGAGAATTCCATAAAAGAATTTAAAATATAGAGAACAATAAACTGAAATTAGTAGCATAAATAAAAATCCCCCCCCCAGGTGAGAACTGTAGTAATAAACAGTAAAAAAAAAGAAATTGTGGAAAGAGTTACAATTATGACTTTAAAGAGATACAAATCAACAAAGCCCTGTGTTTATACATTTCCCCCAGGAAGCAAAATAAATAAATAAATCCTTATGCACCTGAAAACAAAGGGTTTCTGAATGATACCATCTGCCATTCAACAAGCACACAAGTGTCTCTGGAATGAATGAAGGAAAAACATAGCAATGCAATAAAAATGGATCACATGACATTTGCTGCTCACTTTCTAGGGTAGGAGAATCAAGATCAGAAATGACTGAGCAATCTATAATGATCCAGTCCATATCTGTGTGGCAACTCCACCCTTCCTGGTTCAGTTTCAACAGTTCTTGGATAAATAGTGCTATCTTCTCAAAATAAGCTGGAAATATCAAAAATTGTCAAAACAGTCAATATGAATACGCAAAGGTTTCTAGCACCAAAAAAAAAGCAAACAAACCCTTGTTAACTGGAAATAATGTGTACTTCTGGAGGAAAACAAGTAATATCACCAAAGGGCTCTCAATTAGAAGCAGATTATAACAGGCTTTTGGAAAAGAGTAATGGCAACATTTGTAGCCACTGAGTGCAGGATTTAGCAAGCAGCCTCAGGATTGCAGACTTAATTGCAGTAATGGGCGTTATGACAGCCGGTTCCTAGAATGGCAGCAATAATCTAGAATAACCTCTATGGAAATTTCACACAATTTCATATTGCCTTAATATGCGCATAAGGACTAAACCTAGTTGAAAGGAACAGTTGTGTGGGCTGTTTTGGGAAGGATTAAATGCACCCTCTTAATTCTTCCCTTGCCATGTTGATCGCACCTGTATTGCAGGTGTAACCTTCTCTTCCTTCCTTCCAGGATCTAAGCTATAGAGACAATTACTGAGGCATCCTCAGGGACAATTTTTTTAAAAAAATATGCACATTTCTACTATCAATAACACTCTTGATTACAAGATCTGTTGCAGGTGTAACAGATCTGTAGCAAACGCAAATTATAATTATCCCTGCAAAAGCCTCAATAGTATACCATTCATCTTCTTTAGATACTAGCAGTAATGGAATAGGTATCATTGCAATCAGTGTCCAGATGGCATCATTCTCTCTATACCTTTCACACTGGATTTGTAGAGAGTGTTCTCTTTCTTCCTTAAGCAGCAGGTAAGGCGGTGGTCATAGACTAGAACATGGAAGGGAAAGCTACCAGTGTTTGTGTGCATAAATAAAATACACACTTGACAGTGTGCCCACACAAACAGGTGCAGAAAAATATTCTCACGCCTCTTTTCATTTCTAAATATTTAGTTAGCCTGAAGCAGGCTTTTAAGGTATAAAAATAAGATGGGTCTGAAATTCCACCGGTGTGAAGAGAAAGAAACTAGGAAGCCCTCCTAACAGCAGCAACAAAAATCACTGAGTATGTTCTCCTCCAAAATACTCCTTCCTTCTATGTCCTGAACCCCTGGGCCTACCTGTCCTCAAGTAGAAGAAGAAGAAGAAGAGTTTGGATTTGATATCCCGCCTTTCACTCCCTTTAAGGAGTCTCAAAGCGGCTAACATTCTCCTTTCCCTTCCTCCCCCACAACAAACACTCTGTGAGGTGAGTGGGGCTGAGAGACTTCAAAGAAGTGTGACTGGCCCAAGGTCACCCAGCAGCTGCATGTGGAGGAGCGGAGACGCGAACCCGGTTCCCCAGATTACAAGTCTACCGCTCTTAACCACTACACCACACTGGCTCAAGTCAGTATGTCGAGTCCGAAGTCCAAAGCCCGGGGGGTCAACCATACAAGCAAAGCCCAATGTCCGCAATCCAAAGGCCAGGAAATGCAGTCCAGGGTCAATCCAAGTAGGGAAGCCTGAAGTCTCCCACTCAGGAGATTGTCCAGAGTCAAATTCAAAGCACAGTCCTGCAGAGGCCCAGGAGCATCCAGGCCAAAGTCCATCAACAAGGGCAGTTGAGCAGACACAGCACCTCAGCTCTGCTTCCTTTTCATACTTTGCAGGCTGATTAAGCATCTGGGGTTGATGAGGCAGGTTACCCTCACCTCCTCCAAGCCTACTCCAGCTGAGAAAACACATCCCTCCTTCCAGAGCCAATGAGCCCCACCTGGCCAGCTAGGGAGCTGGGCTATGGGCCCTTGCTTGCCTCAGCCTCCTAGAGCACCACTCCTGCTGTTCACTATGCCTCAGAGGCCACCATGTTCATGGGGACAGGGGGCCCTCTGGCTCTGAGGACGGGTCCTGCCACTCTGGTTACTGTATACTGTCCTACATCCCCTCACCATCTGTCACCCTGTGAGTACTGCCTTCCCCATTCCCAGCTTGCCCTGGTGTGTCCCAGTCCTGGCTACCCCCCTCACCAGGATCCTCTTCCCCCTCACTGCCATCTTGCCAGTTCATGACATTCTAGAACTTAAAGGCCATGCATATTATAAAGCAGGAGATTCCCATGCAGACACAACCTTAGCTGGAAGGAAAGCTTCCAGCTAATTATCTGAACTGGGTTTAAGGCACAGAATGTGCATGGACATGCCGGCTTCTCAGAGATCAGAGTTGTCAGAATATCTTCAGTGTAGCTTCTGTGAAGGACGAGGAAACGGTTGGTTTAGCAGGGATTAACAGGTGGAAAGGACGGAAGTAGCCAGGGGACAGATCAACATGGGAGAGGTTCAGCATCGTCTACACTGGCTTGATCATGTCTACAGAATGGAAGATGGCAGGATCCTCTTCAAGGATGGGGATCTGGCTTCAAGTACCAGGCCTGTTGGCAGACCAACTCTGCATTACAAAGATGTCTGCAAACATGACATGAAGGTTGGCAACATCAACCCCACTGTGTAGAAATCCCTTGCAGATGACTGCAGTGCCTGGAGACAGTCAGGTCATGCATCCATAGCAGTGACCAGAGGAGGAATGGCCACTGGGAGGAGTGCAGAGAGGAGAAATGCCGTGGTGCATCTGCAGCAGGACAACCAGATGCCTTCATCTGCCCCGGCTGTAATGAAACATGTCTCTCTTGTATTGGTCTCTGCAGCCACAGCAGGTGCTGTAATCTTCCAAAGTTTGGCTTCACTGACAAAGGCACACTCCTCCATTGTCTCCTGACACAGACGGATGCCAATAACAATTCTAGGGGCAAGAGATGATGGCAATGATTTCCCCACCCTTCACCCTAAGGTCCATGGGTGGGATACAACAATTAAAAAAGAACCTTAAAAATACTATGGCACAGGGAAATGGCAGAGAAATGGGAAGCTGAAAGAAGGGGTGATATAAATATAAAAATATTTTAGAAGTTTGCCTGGCCAGATAGCCACTGAAATTCTGGAAACTTTGTGAAGGAATGGAATGCTATTCCTAAGTCTGCTCTAATAACTCATTTATTTAAAATGGGCAGAGGAAATAGGATAATGAGGCAAGGAGGAGATATTGAGAGAGGGAGCCATGGAACAGGGGCTTAATTTGGAGTGCAGGGTCATCAGTAAGCTAATGGCACACAGCTCTACCTCTCCATTCCATTGGAATCAGAAGAGGCTATGGAGGTGTTGGAGTCTGGCAGAAGTGATTGACTCGATGGGGTGAATATACTAAGGCTGAACCCTGAAAAGATGGAAGTGCTGGGGCGGGAAAATGAGGTTTGGCTATCCCATGTACTGATTTGCACTAACTAGCCAGTTCTTTGGATTCTAGTAGCCTGACATCTGTCTCCTGCCTTTTCCAAGGAGAGTTCTGAAAAGAAGGAACTTCACATTGCCTGCGTGCCTAAAACTGCCTTTGCAGCCACAAAGGGAATTAATAAAATTACAAATCAGTATTTATTTTCGCAGCAGAATATCCTGTAAATCCCCTCATTATTCAGCTTTCCCTTGCTCTTTAGAATGCAGAGGGGGCTTACTGAAGCCAAATGGATGAGTAGCGCTCTCTTTAGTCTTCCGGGGCTTCTGAGAAATTCTTTGCTCTCCTTTGGCTATTTGCACAGTTGGGCGGGCGGGCGGGCGGGCTGAAACTGAAACATTTTATAATCTGTTTGATGTGACACTTCAAGCTGTTTCGCACATCAGCGTAAATGTCATTGTGCTGCAGACCTCAGTATACATCGTAGGACACCAAGGAGCAGTATTGATATTCATGTTCATAACTAACATTTGCTGCAGCAACCGTTTGTATAGATACTGCAGGGAAATGTGTGAAGACTGGGCAGTATTTTCATAAGCCAATATAACAATATGACCTCCTTTGCAGTTGCCCGAATGGATAGCTTTCAGAAGGAAGTATTTCACTGTGAGGTTTACAGGATCAACTCTCACATACAATGGGGGAAGAAATTCAGTTTAGTTCACGTTTATGGGTGAACTTACATGAGTCACACTTTCTGAAACAATACAAAACTGAAACAGAGCCATCTTTTGAAAGTTGTGCCTCTCCAAATTTTGCAATGCAGTTCTCAAGCCAAGTAATGTGTTCAAATCTACATATACTAGGGTAAGGTGTGCGTATAAATGCATGCATTGGTGAAAATAACATACAAAAACTCATTCTATTTGGAGGGGGGGGAAACACTTTGCAAAAATGTGTATATGAGGAATTCCCACTAAAATGCTGATGAATTTTCATCAGGATATATATATATATATATATATATATATATATATTTCTAAAAAGTTGTACTCTGATGTAGAAATGTGGAGAACCAAATTTAAGATTGGGAAAGTGAGAAACTAAGAGATACCAAAATGGACGTACTTGCCCAGCCCTTCTCTCACAACATAGTGTATGCATTGCCAGTGCAGGAGCCTACCTTTCTTCACTTCACAAAGTTACTAGCAGAGCAATCCTATATTCAGGATTTGACAGAAGTCATGATTTGCCCCCAGAACTCAAGACATGACTCCAGCATAAAACATACACTGATAACACCAGCAGAACACTCCCCCCGCCCCGTGTAGCTGTTTTGTTGGTGAAGAGACACCAGCATTCTAGCCGATTCGTATGGGAGGGGGATTTTTAGATCTACCCTTTCTTACCATGCAGAGTGCCAGCCTGTATGATTTTACACATATTAAAAAGGAGTGTAAACCGACCTCTGGATCTGTGCATTTTAAGTTTAGTTATATTATTTCTAAGTGAATGTTGCATTCATACGCGAATTTAGACAACTAGCCACACAAGTTCTTTCAGATGGTCTTTAAATGAAATATCTCCATTTAAGGTGAGGGATGGGGAGTTTAAGCTGTGAAGATGAATTTTGGATTTAAAAATGGAAACAATTTGATGTGCAGCTGTGTGAAGCATGGAATATTTAGAGGCTGAGGTCTATTTCTTGATTTTTGTTTTCCTGTTGTGTATTTCCTAGGCATTTACTAAAATCCTAAAGTCTAGGATTCTCTGGGAAACCAGTAAATGAAGTGAAATTAACAGAAGCTTTGCCAGAAAATAGAAGACATATACTATATATGGACACAAACACATTTTCTATATTTAGTAAAATTCCTCTCTTCTTCTATTCCCAGGGGGTTATAACATAAATGATGTCATGTTTTACTGGACAAGGGGAAATGATTCCGTTAAAGGCTTAGAAACCCTTCGATTGGCGCAGTACACAGTAGAAGACCACTATACCTCTAGTTCTGAAGCTGTCTATGAAACAGGTAGGTAACTCTTCAAGAGTTCATTTACAGTCATAAAATCCTACTTACTTCTTGACCTTTCTGTCTTTCCAGTTGACTTCAATAAAGCTAGCTGGGAATGGTCTGAAGGCAGATGATGATGCTTACTTTCTTTCTCATATTCTATACCTTAAAAAAAAAGAAGAACCCAGAATGGCCAACGGCATATAAAACACAACAATTAACAGATGTCACAGCATTAAAACAGAATAAAAATATAATAGTAAAATACATGAAATAGTGAGATGTTGCTCCTGAAACTAAGCAGGTTTGGATCTGGCCAGTGTCTGGATGGTAGACTGGATGGGAATCCTTTATATGCCACCTTGAGTTTATTAAAGAAATTTAGGATGATGATGATGATGAATTTAAAAAACTTGGCTGTGCTGCTGGACCTTGACTGCTTGACTAAAAACCTTTATTGTATACCAAGTCGTCTGATTCCTATGCATGCCCACTCAGATGTCTTGCTGAGTTCAAGGTGGGAGGTGGGTTACTCCCAAGTAAATGTATACAGGATTACAGTCTCTGTTAGCAGAGAACATCTGTACAAAACTTTCAAACCAAGAAGAATACCCTCCCAAAAAACAAAAAAACCCCAAATCTATTAGAACAACCAGTAAAACTAATTGAAATAAATTAAGCACATTAAACAATAGAAGCTTGACTAAATAAACATGTCTTTAACGCTCATTTAAATGCTGAAATTGATGAGATTCGGCAGGCAGCTGATTCTATCCTCTGGGGGCCACCACCAAGAATATTCTCCCTGCAGGGGCCGCTACACTCTTAGATGATGGAACCATTAATAGGTTCTCTGAGCTGTATCTTCTGCAAATCCTGGTTCTCACAGTTGAAGGCTGTCAGGTCCCCCCCCCCCCCCCCCGATTGCATGCCTCAGTGTGATAAGAACAATCCGATGCACTGAATTATTATTATTATTTTCCTTCTGGATGCTGCACACATTTGCTGCACACAGAAGATAGAGCTTTTTTTACATACCATCCCAGCTATTACATTTGTGATTCACAACTCAATAATATGCTTCTGCATTTAAGTTTCAATCAATGTGCATTGTGCCATTTTTATTTTCTATTCTGGTTTCTGCTCAGATCATATAAATCTTTTGCCTTCCACTAAAGATTTTTATTTGAGAGCATCATTGACTAAGGAAACATCATGACTCAAAGTCCTAACTCACATTAAAACAGCAAATGCCTATAAATAGGTATAAAAATACAGATCTCCACTAGCAGACTTCATGTTCAGACAGGATCTTGCTTCTTACATAAGTGGCATCTGCTTGCTTTCCTCACTGCTTCTGCTGCTGGCTAGCCATCGTGCTCAAAGAAGGCTAATGATTCCATATTGCTGCTCTGCCCAGAGAGAAACCCGAACCTGTTTGCTCATCAGAAAATAAAATACATGTTCACTTCTGAATATTTCAGGAAGAGAATATGTAAACAACGCAAAGAAAAACAAAGTGCAGGCCATTGTTCTCATTTATATAGGATTATATTTTCTAACAATAAATGAAGTATAGCCAGGATTTTAATATCTCTATCTATCTATCTATCTATCTATCTATCTATCTATCTATCTATATCTATCATCTATCTATATGGCTGTGCAAATAATAACAATTCATTTCATTGTTTCCTTTGGTGGCTTGATTAATTTCCATGGCTTTTTTTCAGCCATTTTCTTCACTGTGTGCCTGATTGAGGGAGAGAGAGGGGAAGGTTTTATTTATTTATTTAAATCATTTCCCATTGATTTCAGTAGGCAAATCGTATTTCACATTTCACATTTGTTTTTTACAATCAGATGAAATTTGCAGAGTGGTAGTCCTTCCTTGAGCAGACATAGGCTCCAGAGGAGCAACTTGTACCTGCTTTGCTGTATCTCCAGGCTTTGGGGCAGTTTACAGGGGCATAGGAAGGGGGGGGTGCAGCCTGCCCCGGGTGTCATCCCTGAGGGGGTGACAAAATGGCACACCACGGGGAGCGGCACTTACTGTAGGCCTGGCCTACAGGGCGCCCAAGCCACATGTTTTTCCTGGGAGTTATGCGGTGCCCAAAATAGCAGCATGGGGCTTGCGTCTGCCAGGCGGACTCCGTGGGCAGCTCGCTGTGGCATTCCCCTGTGTCAGGGCTGAGTCAGTACATTCGAGTTCCCCGGATGTGGGAGAGGACTTCAGGGTAGAAGAAGAGGACGCTGTGCCTGAGGGGGAGGGAGCTGGAGGAGCTAGCAAAGGAAGGGCAGTGTCTTCAGAGGGAGAGAGACAGGAAGAGGCTGAAAGCGAGCCAACAGCTCCACAGGGACAGCAAGGGTTAGGTTCTGGATCAGAGACTGGCGAGAGATTTAGACGGCGCTGGACAAGAGGAGACTTGAAAGGCGGGGCGATAAATTCCCGCATTTTGTGAGGTGTTGGCGGCATAAGAAGAGGCCTCTACCGGTATCTGAACTGAGTGACTCTGGTGAATGATAATGAACTCTTGATGACCATTGTAAATGAAGACCATTAAAACACCAGAAGTCCCTGGAGAGGATTGTTTGTGAGGAGAGGTACATGCCGCCCTGGCACCCTGGGTGGATCGCCACGGCGCTCCTGGCAGCTTAGCCAAGTTGTGCTTAAGGAGGAGACCATCTCAGGTTTGGAAGACATGCTAAGCCAAACTTTGGGTTACCTGCCATGTTTCACTCACCTGAAAAGCATGGGGAAAAGCAAAGTGAATTCTGCCTCCTCTTTAGAGGCCAGCAGATTCACACATATGCACTAAACCATGGTTTGGCTTAGAGTTATGGGCAAACACTGTCAAGGAACTGCCATCAGCTCAGAGGTGAGAGGTGGAAGGGCAGTTGTGTTATAGGGAACCTCCGAAGATCTTGTGAAGAAGTTCCTCCTCTGGCGAGGAGAAAAGCCCCGCCTCCAGTGGGGAGGCGGTGCAGGGACCAGGAGATGCTAGGGAGAGCCTCAACACGGAGCCTGAGCAAAGTGGAGGGGAGGGAAGTACCCCTTTGCCAGCGCCCACTCTGCGCAGTAGGTTTCGGCGCAGAGAGGGGAGGAGAAGGATGGGAGTCATATGGCTGTTATGCTGGGGGAGGTACAAGGACTGGCCACTCCCAGATTCTGCTAGCGACTGAGCCAGAAATGAACTTGCGACGCTCTTCACTGTAAATATTTTGCACTAATAATAAAGCTGGAAAAGACAGGTCGGAGTCTTGCCTGTTTGCTCTCGAGCAACCACACCAACACCTGACAAACACTAAATAGAAATTATATATAAGTATGATGGGTGAACTAGTAAGTTGGTAATTGTGTGCTTTAAAAAACCGTGAAGCTTTAAAATAATGTGTTCTATGTGCTTCTTACCTTGTTTTCTTAATGCTGGTCATAATAATAAAGATTTGATCTGAAGCTTTAAAATATTATTTAAACTTGTACATGAAGAAGAAATTGCCAAGAAATCTAAATGACTTGTTGCATGTCTCTCTTTATTCACTACACAGGGCACTATCCAAAGTTAGTCTTCCATTTTGAGCTCAAGAGGAACATTCTGTATTTTATCCTTGAAACATATGTACCGTCCAGCTTGCTGGTTGTCCTCTCCTGGGTGTCATTCTGGATAAGCCAGTCTTCAGTGCCAGCCAGAATCTGCATAGGTGAGCTACAATCATAAAACACAGATGCACTGCCCACCCCCTGCCCAGGTCATGTTGTTTTAACATGGAGGAAGCTGCTGCATTTTTGTTCCTCCACCACCTATGTAATGCAGTAAGCCTTGCACCATGGGATCTATGTTCCAGCTCCTCTGTACATCAACCAGACAAGTCCTAGAAACTGGGCACGGCAGATGCAATGAGCCTAAGGAGCCTCATGTTACCCAGCCAGTGCTAGAATGAACTTCTAGAGTCACTCTGCAAGTGAAACAGTTGAAACATTGGTTCTGTTAGGCGTTTTATTCTTGGGTAAAAGTAACATGTGTGGAAGAGAGCTGAGGTGTGACTACTCTAACTCCACCACCACTGTTCCCACCACCCTCCATGAGCTGGAAGAAGAACCACTGCAGGGAGGAGCCTGCTGTCTTTGTGTAAGCTCCTCATGCCATTTAGAAACCTGAAAAAGCAAGGCTCTGCATCATTAGAATGCAAGAAGAACCTACCAGTGGCCCATTGAGTTCAACATCCTGTGGACAGCCTGCAACCTGGAGTCAAGAGCACTCACCCCTCCTGTGGTTTCCCTCAGCTGGTACTCAAACTCATACTGCCACTGTGTAGGCGTAGGTAAACCATAGCCATCAGGATCAACAGCCATCTATGCAGCCTTATCTTCCATGAATTTGTCTAATCCTCTTTTCAAGCCATCCAAGTTGGTGGCCATCACTGCCTATAACATGTGGGGGATATTACGCCAACTCATGGGGGGCTGTGGGGACAGTGTTGGGGGAAGGGAGAGCTTGCATGCACAGCCTCCCTCCCTCAGTGCAGGCTGATTTTACACAGAAGTAGACTGCCTGTGTGGGGCTATTGTGGTGCACGTATCTACTAGGCATTCTGCAATGCTCACTTCATGGGGATGCAGGACTTCAGTGTCCCTCTTCCGGCATTCAGTACAAGTGAGCTAGCCCTGTCCACTGGGTACCAATGCCCTAGCTATGGACCAACCTGGCCAAGTCCCCAAGCTGACACATGATCTGCATCAGTAAGAAGGTCACCTCATGGGCAGTGGAGGGTTCCCTTCCCCTTGGAGGGAGCCCTACATGTCCTTATGTACATAGCCCCCTTTCAAACTGGTAACGATCAGATGTGGCTCATGCAGAGGTGGGAAAGGTGGCAACAATAAAATATGGAAATAGACCGAGTTAGGTCTGTCTAAGAGCACCGACTCTTAATTCACATTGGCTCTCCAGGATCTGAGGGGGGGTGGGGAGAGATTTTACGGCCACCTGCTATCAAAGATTCTTCAACCAGAGAATTCAGGGCTTGAACTTGGGGCCTTCTACATGGAAAAACATGTGCTCACCAAGCCTGTCTACATGTTATGGTGGCTCATGTGAAAAGAAGTGTGGTATAGTGGTCAGTGTCAGACTAGGACTTCGGAGAGCAGGGTTCAATCCCCACTTGGCATGAAACTCATTGGGTGGCTTTGTATTCCCTTTCGCCACCAAAATTAATTCACAATGTTATACATCGTTTCTCCAAGACTAACTTAGAGAGTAATTCAGACATCTCTTAGCCTCACTTTTTACTTTTTCTTTTTACTCTGCTCCTTTTTGACCATGGTGCAGAACTTTACCGTAAACTTTATCCGAAGTATTATTAACACCTCAAAATATTCATACGTTAAACATTTTCTGCATTTTCTTCCAAATGAGGTGGGCTAAAATGAGATGACAGAAGACCTCACTGTCAAGTAAATATTGAGCAGCTTCTGCTCAGAGGCAGCAGGAGATGGTGTTGCTGCTAATCAGGCAAGATCACCTCTGATTTCTCGTTTTTGTTTCTGTAGGTGTTACAACTGTGCTCACCATGACAACTCTTATGATGGGAGCCAGGACATCACTTCCTAATGCTAATTGCTTCATCAAGGCAATTGATGTCTACCTGGGCATTTGCTTTAGTTTTATCTTTGGCGCATTACTGGAGTATGCAGTAGCTCACTTCTGCACCCTTAATCGATCTGGAATGAAGAAACTCACAAAGGTATTTGTTTTGTTTTAATTCCTCCATTTACTGATTTCCATAGCCTCTCTTCAAACGCTCCTGTCCATTGCTTCCTCTGCTATGAAAGCATATCATGATTCCAACTTTTAGCAGCTCTTTACAACATACATTCCCCGCCTGCTGTAGCATGACCAGGTTTCGCCTTGCTTCTGCTATTATTCACTGCAGATTGGTTCCCAATTTCTTTCCGGTCTCAATTCAAAGTGGTGACCATCACTTTGAAATCCTATATGGCTTGGACCCAGCACTTTTAAAAGAATGCTAGGTGAGATCACCATGGAAAGCTCTGCCCTGTAAACCATCAGCAGTTGGTGGGTATAAAGGACCATTTGCCTTTCAATGCTCAGAAAGACCTTGAAAGATTGTCTTTATTATTAATATTGTCTCATCCCCTGATCAGAGAGCTTTTTATGTGCTGCTGCTAATGATAGTTGATGTCTGGTATTAATTTGTGTTTTTGATTTATTGCTCATTATTGCATTGAGGCCCTTTCTGTGCCCCCAAAGCGGTGTAAAAATGCTGAAATAAATATATCCCCCATCATGGTCTTATTGTGACTATTGTGTGGTTCAGGAGCACAATGGTCTTGATCCACCATGAAACAGAATGACATGGTAGAACAGAGTGTGGTGGGACATCACATTTCTGAATGTTTCTTGATGTAAAAAAAAAAGGTTTTGTAGATGAAAACCAGCACAGCAGGGCTTAGACTCAGGTAGAATATCTCTCCCCAGTTTGTTAGTTTTTGTTTTGCTTTTTACTGGCAGGAAGCTCAGTGCAATGAAAACTGGCATCACCCCTCCTGAACTGCCGTGGTTCATTGTTTTGCACAGGTAGATCAGGTGTTGGCGACAGCAACCTCTGTGTTTGCCACATGGCACCTCCAGGTCTCCTGGTGAATCCTTTGGGGCTTTGTGGGGGATTCTTTTCTATGCGAACTAGCAGACATGGTAGACAAGTGTGTTTACAGGCACACGTCTGGTCTTACAGGTCTTTACTGAGAGAACTACAGTTGACAGGTAACATTGTTGATTGCCCTGTAAAGTTTGAATGGGCCCTGAGAGGTTTGAATATACACTGTTCTGCTACCAGTAAGGACTTTAGCACTGCTATGTGCCACCGCGCAATGTGAAATGCCATAGTGCCTTTATGTTGTGCTTCAGTCATCCAGAGCAAAAGAAGGTAGAAAGGAAAGAAAGAGAAACCTGTATTCAGTCCTACACGAATCCTCAAATGTTCCCAGGACCTGAACTGAGAAATATATTCTAGCTGCTAGCAATCCATTGGCCTGCACCGTCCAAAATCTTACAGCGGACAAAAAGAAGAATGGGAAAATGTTTGTAAGAAGTGTAGAGCCCTTACTGACAAGTCACATTCCCATACCTGATAAATGTTGTGGCGCTCTCTAGTAGGCAGTACAATATAGAAAACCATGAAAATGGATAACTTCCCACCAAAGCGACCTCTTTTCTCCATCCTGTGGACTGTTGGATTTGAACAAACACATCCATTAATAGAAGCAAGAAGCAGCAGCAGATGCCATTTCCAGTAGGTTTCAGCTGTTGTGGAGTTGCTTTCCATAGATCCTGCAACTGATTTTTATATCCTTTTATATTGCCATCTGCTTGCTATTCTCTCCTTAGGAGCAGGAACGGAGAGCAGAGTAAATAGCATTACTATTTAAAAATACGCTCCAAAGTTGAGCTGCCTTTTGATATGCAAGGTTGGTTTTCCTAATGTGAAACAGTTTAATTTCCCCCTTTCTCTCTCTCTCTTGGAGCCCCTCAGCAGTCCTTTAAATGTCCCCTGATACTCTAGATTTTGTATAGCAGATAGGTATTTGTCATTCTATTATAGATTCTCTTTCTTCTCTTCGCTAGGGCAATAGGATAAGTAAACTTGTGCTAGAAACGCGTCTTGTTAAGGTTCCTTAGAGAAGAGCGTATTCTAACATACAGACACTAAGCTGATAACTTGCCATGCCAGATGCTGGATTTCACACATGGTTTAGCTTCCTCTTAGGGAACATAAAGGAGCTAAAAGCAATCTGATAAAGCATCATCCACCTGCAAACAAGTTTCAGAAAACTGGAAAAGAAAAAAGAATGTGTGTTTAGCATCCTTTCCCGCTGCGCAATAAACCTGCTGCTTAATACAATTTTTTTTTTAAAAAAATCATTTCAGCATAAAAAACCCCAGATATCTCCAACTGAAAAAAAGCACTCTAAAAAAGAAAAACAGCCCAGGTAGATGTGTCCATAAAAGTTTATAGATGATCATCTGTACCATTTCCCTTACAATGAGTGATAAGGAGGTTGTTTCCCTTAGCATTTTGTATTTTTATTTTCTAAGTAATGGCGCCAGTGTCTAAGCAATGTAAACATTATTGTTTATGCCGTAATGGAAAGTCACAAGTGAAGCTGATCCATTTTAATGTTGAGAAGATTAGTGAATAAAATGCAGAATTAAATAGCCGAGGGCAGATCTGGCCAGATCCAAAACCTAGTTGCCATGACTAAGATGAGATTCCCAGAACATCAAAGGTCATTGTGGATGTGAATTGTTTCCTTCATGTTAAATACAAAGAAAAGACCCCCACCTTTTTTGGTAAAGCACATGTACATTTGCCTTTTTCATCAATGTGTATGGAGAAGTCCTTGTGGGGAAGGTTCAAACCCAGCTTATTTGTCCTTATCCACTCCACCACTGTGCCCAGAAAACCTGCTGAGCTGAAGTGTAATTTTTTCTCTTAAGAAGCCTAAGAAAACATTTAAACACACACAGTGGAATGTTGTCAGGGGACTGCCATCGGAACAGGGGAGGGAGACAGGGGGGCCATCCGAAACTCCTGAGGAGCAGTTCCTCTTCCAGCGGTGGGAAAAGCCACACCTCCAGTGAGGAAGAGAGGGAAGGGGCCAGCCAAGCGAAGAGAGGGCTCGAGGATGCTGCTAAGAGCCCCAGCATCTCGCCTCGCCAGTCTGGCCAGGAGGGAGGCACGCCACTTCCGTCCTGGAGTGCTGAAGTTCTTATGTTGGGGGAGAAGCCGGAAGGGGCCACTCCCAGATTCTGCAAGTGACTGAGACGGACATGAACTTGGTAGATCTGCGCTGTAAATAGTTTGTACAATAAAACCTGTAAAAGACAGGTTGGAGTCCTGCCTGGTTACTCACGAGCAGCCACCACCAGCATCTGACAAATGTGAATGGTTTTCATTTACTTTCCCCCACAATTATAATCTTTAAGCTTCAACTCCCAAAGAATCTAAAGAGTGAAGAAGGAAAAAATACATATGTAAGAGAATGAATCTGAAGATGACCTAGAAATCATTCTGCCCCAAAACAAATCATTCAGCTGGCAAATATGGGCACTAGTTTCAGGTGTAGTTCAGAGCTTGAATTCAGTGAACTTTATTAAACTGAACTAGTTTTGTTCCAAGCACTGGTATATCTGTAGCCCTTGATAAAATGGATTGTTGGCTGATATTTAAAGGATGTGTGTTATGGAACTGATGAACACGTGGTTTTGTCCAATTGTGATTCTTACCAGGAGGAGGATGACGAGGCTGAAGAGGAGATCAATGGAGTCCTGTCAGCAATTGCCAACAGTTGCAAGGCTGATAAGATTAACAAGGCTGATGCAGACAAGCTCACCAAAACCTCTAGAGGCAGAAAAGAGGAGAAAAGTAAACACAGCCGGTGTCACTCACCAATGGCAGTGATGAAGAGACTCTTCTGTATATTTGACTGCTTTCATGTTAAAAACCCATACCACATAGACAATTACGCCCGGCTTTCCTTCCCATTATCATTTATCATAATAAATGTTTTTTACTGGGTTTATTATTTGTATTTCTAAGCTTTTGAAAACCTCTCATGGAATAGTGTGGCAAGTGTAGCAAAGGTGCACAGAGTTATGTCAGGGAAAAGATTTTAATCTGCAGGGCATTACAATATCAGAAGAAGACGGTCATTTTATTGAGTAGTTTTTCTGTTGAGTTTCTGGTTAAATTACTGTCCACCTGTTAAGACTACTGTAGTATAAAAATCTATTGCTGATCATCTGTTAAATGACTGTATTTTTTAAATTGACCTCATTTTTAGCATGCATTTTCCTATTGTTCGTAACATTTACTGAATGGCACAACACTTTTTTTAACTACCTGTAAAGCTTTGTAAAATTGAAATTGGCATAACACTAGTGTGAGGCTGTGATGATTAATATGTTTGAAAATTAAAACAAGAAGGAAGTGTTATCCTGCCCCCATGCCACCTGGTTAGTTTCAATATCTTATTGCCTTTGGCATTGTCAAGAATGCATAGACTTTCAAGGATGTTATGTAACAAAGCTCTATCAGTGCCAATTAAATGTTTTCACAAAACAGTAAAAATCACTATGTTAAAGTTTGAACTTATGAATGCAACCAGCAGAATACGGAATTTCACACTAAATCCTTGTAGAAAACTACTCCAGGTTTCAAGAGACTTATTTTTAATGAATATTTGGAAGAATTCTGTGATGGCTTTTTTCGGAGAAGATACTAAAAATGGATGCCTTTCCTAGATGCAGTCTCCACAAGGCTTAAGCCTGCATCTTTTCTTTACTGGGATTTTAAGTCTGATGGTCTCAGTCCCCATGCTTGCAGGCCCAGTTCACATGTCAAAGTAAACAATAGTTAACAATTTACCATGGCTGTTTCCCCCTCCACATTAGCACCCAGAGGTAGCAAACCACAATCCCTGGCTCATTGTTATATTCAGCTTGGTGGTCACTGTTTGCTTTGCTCAAGGAAACCATGATAGGTAAGCCAAGAACAAGCCTTGGCTTATCATGATGGCCTGGAGCAACAAAACGAAACAAAACAAAAAACCACTAGGCCAAGACTCAGGACCACCATACCTGCCTCTGCATTCAAGACACCACCACCATTGTTCTCTGCGACCTTGAAATGCCCACCCAATCAAGTGGAAGAAAATATTAGAATAATTATTGGCACATTTGTTGGGCCCCTTCCTTTTATACACTATTGATGGAGGCAATTAACTGTTCTGTCTTCTTGGTTGGATGTGTGGGTGGCTTTAGATGGGAAAACCTCTCTATTTAGGACAACTCTGGAGGAAGGCTGCTATACAACCTGGCACGTCCCCCAAAACAATTTAGATGGAGCAGTTAACAAAGTAAACATTGTCACAATGTTGATAGGATTACTAAGAAACTGTTCTTTCTCTCTCTCTCTCATTCTCACTGTGTGAGTGCGCGCACACACACGTATATATTCAGACCATGGCATCTCTTGAACCAGAAATACTTTTCAACATTATTTTAAAAGACATACATTATCAGATCGAGTGATTTAAATTGCAATCCTGTATTCACTTATATGGGAATAAGTTCCATGGAATTCAACGAGACTTACTTACAAGTAGGTTTGAATAGGGTAGCAGTTTTACTGTGCAATGCCTTTATTGATTTTCAAGGGGTTCCCCCCACCTAATAATAAATATTTGCTTTTTAGATCACCAGTATGTCTTTGGACTACCAACTAAATTCATGCCCTGAAATGAAGAGGTCAAAAATGGGTGCTTTGGTGCATCCTATAATTTTAACTACCTATTATTTTAACTACCATTATATAATTAGTAGTAATAAAGTTTCAGGTAATTAATAGAATTTCACATATTGGCTTTCTATCCTCCTCCATGAAAGCCAATGGAGCCTGCTGGTACAGTGGTGCCTCGCAAGACAAAATTAATTTGTTCCGCGAATTTTTTTGTCTAGCGAATTTTTCGTCTTGCGAAGCACGAAATCCCATAGGAATGCATTGAAAATCAATTAATGCGTTCCTAAGGTCAAAAAAAGTCCAAACAAAGCCAAATTTGGTACAACAAGAGTTTATTAAGTGCTCTTTAAAGTCACACATACTGTAAAGAGCATTTCAAAATTCAAACCCAGAATTTTTTTAAAAAAACAGCAGAGTGGCCCAATGGTCACAGAAAATCATAAAAATGCAGAAAAAAACAAGCTTCCAGATTCTTGCAAACCCCTCCCCAACTGTTCCCCCAGCCACCTAGCACACAGAAATTCAAATCCAGAATTTTTTTAAAAAAACAGCAGAGTGGCCCAATGGTCACAAAAAATCATAAAAATGCAGGAAAAAAACACACAAGCTTCCAGATTCTTGCAAACCCCTCCCCAACACCAAGTCCTTGAATTCCAAACACCCCAACCCCAAATCCAAAACCCCCCAAAAAAGTTTTAAAAGCTTAACTTACCAAATGGCTGCAAAAGAAGTTTTGGAAAAGCTTCAAAAATCACCAAAGTCTTTAAAAAACTCAAAAAAGGCTACTATGTACACTGCGTTCTATGAGTTGCTCCTCGAAGTCAAGTCGCAACTGTATTAACGGTGTTAAGAAAAAGGAAACAAACTTGCAAGACGTTTTCGTCTTGCGAAGCAAGCCCATAGGGAAATTCGTCTTGCGAAGCAGCTCAAAAAACGGAAAACCCTTTCGTCTAGTGAGTTTTCCGTCTTGCGAGGCATTCGTCTTGCGGGGCACCACTGTAAAATGCTTATTTAACCCTAGCATCTGATTGACTCTGCTCCGCAAAATGCTATGATGTATTTGTTCACCTTTAAGTTTCCAGAAGACTTTGCTGCAACAGGCTTTAAAAATTGTTATTTTAAAAACTTATTATTATATGTATAAATCCACCTTTCCTGCCAGGAGCTCAAGGTGACATAACACTGGTTCTCAACCCTCCATTTTAGTCTTACAATAACCCTGTGAGATAGTATTGTCATCTTAATTCTGCTTGTGCATTTCCAATAACCTGCCTAAAGAAAATCCAGCACTGTTTTCTTACACACCTTACATTAGTGCAGTACATCACCTGAATTCTAAAAACTTGCAAGAGATCTTGTCAAACAGGGGTGTTAAAGGAATATATAGTTATAGCAGGTTTCCTGGAAAGACCTGTAAAAGAACAAGTTAATAATTTTAAATACTTGGGAGTTACTTTTCAGTCCACTCTGTTCCAATCACTTCATACTCAAAATATTACAGTGGATACACTGAATATTCTAGCTGTGTTATTGAGGTAACCGGGTTAATTATTAATATATTTTATGATAAGCTTAGCACATTGCTATCCCTAAAAAGGCCACATTTGTAGGATCAGCTTAACACCAGGAGACAATTCAAGCCATCTTGTGGGGTTTCCCATGAAGAATGTCTTGCTGTGAACAGCAGAAAATCTGCTTGGCTAATTAAACGGGTTGTTCCATGAATTAATTATTACAATATCGTTGGTGAATAATTGAAAGATGATCTCCTTGCTGTGCTGCATGGGGATGATATAATAGTTGTGTTCTTATCTGCAAAGAAATGTAAGAATTTGTGTCGCCACTTTTACAAGGAAATCAGATGGATCCAGTATACAGAGGGCTGTTGCATGTGCTAATTTTCTCCTATGGAGAATGCCTTGAGTGTGAAAAGGCACATGTTTTGATCACTCTCTTTTTCTGATACCAGTATAAATCTCCTGTGTTAGAAAAAGCAATATGTGGCATAATATACTAATCAAAGGAACCAGATTCCTATACATTCACATGTACAGAAGGCATGGCGTACTGACAGGTGGACTACAAATGTACAGTGATCAATGAAGCAGGGCTGTACGTAAAGCTGAAACAAAAAAGAAAAGTTGTTTCTGATGGACTGTAGTTTATAAATCTTATATCACAATAAATCTGCTTATTTAAGGTGCCATAATACACTCTATTGTGTTTTGAAGGAAAAATCTATACCAATGAATCTAGATCAACAGCACGATGCGAAAGCACAGGCATACAATCAATATCAGCTGTAGCTTAGGCACATAAAGATAGAGGTGGGCAGAGCGTTGCTATTTCATGGTGACTATAATAAGAAATGTAGCCAGAATGAGATTAGGCTAGAAAAGGTTAAAGGTAAAAGTAAAGGACCCCTGGATGGTTCAGTTCAGTCAAAGGTGACTATGGGGTTGCGGCGCTCATCTCGCTTTTAGGCCGAGGGAGTCGGCATTTGTCCACAGACAGCTTTCTGGGTCATGTGGCCAGCATGACTAAACCGCTTCTGGGACACCGGGATGAGTGCCAGAGCGCACGGAAATGCCGTTTACCTTCCCGCCAGAGCAATACCCATTTATCTACTTGTACTAGTATGCTTCTGAACTGCTAGGTTGGCAGAAGCTGGGACAGAGCAATGGGAGCTCACCCCATCGCAGGGATTCAAACCACCGACCTTCTGGTCAGCAAGCCCAAGAGGCTCAGTGCTTTAGACCATAGATAGGGAAAGAGGAGCCAAATGGGAGCCCACATGTACTGCTGGGTGGCAGAAGATTGGGCAGCGTGTTTTTGTCTGAAACAAGCAGAACAAGGGAAATGTCAAGGAAGTGACAATTTGAACTGTCTTCTGCAATGTGTTGTTGTTGTTTTTTAATAGTCATGTTAATGTTTTTATTCATAAGTTACTCTGACAGCTTTGGCTGAAGAGCAGCTAATAAATAATGTAAACAAACTAAATAAATAAACTAGAATTTCACATTCAGGACCAGCTTCGGATGAATTTTCACCGAGGTGGTTAAAAAACTAAATGTATTGGCAGCAACACTTCAGACTCCCAAGTTGTTGAGTGTTCCTTCACACATACATGAATCCCTCACATAGAAAATTAGCATGTTAATGAGGGAGGTATTAGGCAAGCCTTCTTACTGATAGCTAGTCTTCTAAAAGGATTTTTTTTTTTAAAATGGACAGGCATTCAGTGGAACATGACTATTAATCTCAGGGTCTGGGTTCGAGCCCCATGTTGGCCAAAAGATTCCTGCATTGCAAGGAGTTGGACTAGAGGAATCTCATGGTCTCTTCCAATTCTACAGTTATATGAATCTATATGAAGATATCTCCCCTTGCTGCATTAAGTGGTATAATCCAGTCTCTGGATTACCAGTACATTGTGAATTGGGTGCCTGTCTGTCCCCCATCCCCCAATGGCAAGACTTTTGGGGAAAACACACCTAATAAATAATGATGTTTCATCAATATTTGCCTCAAAAAGAATCAACAATTTTCTCTTGAGAGCAGAAGAGGGCGCTCTCGGATCAACTGTTGCTATGTAGATGTGGTTTGTTTTCATCTTGGTGTATTACATCCTTGAATGTTTTCTTCTTGCTATGTATTAGATTTAACAAGTTGCCTCCTTTTCATATACTAAACGTTGCAACCTCTCTTTTCAGTCTACATTGTGAGTGAAAGATTTGTTTTGACGGAATTAGTTCCTTATCTGTGCATTGCTGCCAGAGTCCTGAGGAAAACTCGCTTATATTATACCCACCAATGAATCTGGCTTTGTCATGATCACAACCAATTTGTGTATTTGCTTTTCACAAAGATTCCTTTGTGCTGTTAAGGGTAGGAAGTGAACAGCACAAGTATTGGAGACAAAGAGGGTTTTGAGGGGACAGGCCTCCCCACCCACAGCAATTAAATTTGCTTTTATGTTTGCACAAGCAACAATAGAAGTTGATTAACATCCATCTAATGATGAAACAGCATAGCATTTTAAAAATAATCCCAGCATAGCAACTTGGAACAAAATCAATATCTAGTATTAAAATACACTGAATCATTAATATTATGTAAAATGATAGCATAGCTAAAGGGGGGATTCATATAGTGGTTGACACTTAATACTAAGGCTAAGCAAATGTGGAAAGTGCTCATTCTGAGTTTTTAATATGCCACAGACTGAAGCTCATCCGCCCATCATTGTTATTGCTTTTGAAAACTTCCATTTTGCTCCAATGTCTTCCCCAGCTCCCTGTTGTTTTACAGCCACAAGATGGTGTTTTATATCCTAGAGATTTTTTTGGCTTGATATCTCTCAGAGACCAACTCCTCCCAAGAGCCCTATTACAACTTAGAAGGTCCACCAAGGGTAGCCTCTTAAGCAGTGCTTTTTTTCTTTTTTTTAAAAAAATGTTTCCAGGTACTCTCATTTTCCTACTCATATTAAAATACTTCCCCTCAATGAAGCCAAACTTAGAGTCACAAAATGTTTAGGGGTATGCGTCCCCCTGCTTCCCCCCAGGAAAAAGCGCTGCTCTTAAGAATACCACCTTAAAAAAGTACAAGCTAAAACAGCTTACAGAATAATTGTGAGGCTTACCTGTGTGTGCTGACCAGAGTTCTGATGGGAAATGTTGAGCTCTTCCACTGCTTTAATCACTGACACAGTACTGTAAATATTGTTTCACACACCCCAGTCTCTGAATGTTAAGAGACTTCAGGGTTCCCAGCATATATTTTTAGGATTAGTTTCCTTGAAATTGAGGATTTTGGCATTTCTGTGATGTGTTTGTTTACACATATATACAGACTGAGCATAAGGCTAAAGGTATATATATGCCTTTGACTTTGCCAATCCAGTTGTTTTGGACTATAAATCCCATGAGCTCTGCTGGCTGGGGTTGATGGGAGTTGTAGTACAAAACATCTGGAAGGCACCAGATGCTTAATCACTCTACCAAATCCTTGTCCCTATCAGATTTCTAGGGGACCCACCAAAGCCATGGCTTCTGCCTTTTACAGACCCCACTTTCAGAGCTTGCAAGTTTATTGCTCTCTTTCACACAGGTAACACCTCCTCCAGCCAGGGGAAGGAAGGGGAAGAAAGGCATGTCCCCTATTTAGTTCATGTGGCAACAAATCACCTGTACTTGGCCATGTATTTAGTTATGCAACAGCCCTCCCTACTGCACAAACAAATTTGCCAGGCTAAGCTAATCAACCTTTATCAGTCTCTTTTCACAAAGAGGTGTGGCAAAAATTGATTTATTCTAAGCCCAATCTCATTACAATGTTCAACATATTAAAATGGCTGCTGTATGGAAAACACACAGGGTTTGTTCATTCCAAATTGGAGATGTCAGCAAAGGTAATAGCTACATGGTGTGGGGGGACGGGGACAACTCAGCTGGGATATAGGTCCAGAAGCAACAACTACAAACGGGAAGCAGGAAGCTCTGTCCGTAAGCAACCAAATCTCACTCTGAACCCCAAAGTCCTCAGCTGTTCCTCCATACAGTTAAATAATTATTCCTCCATGACATTCCTGGCTTTTTCCATCCACAAATACACTGATGAAATGTCCAGCCAATGCCTGTGATTCCCATTCCTTAGCCCCTAACAAAGCCCTTTTATTCACTGCCTTACTCCTGAGACTAAGGTTCCTTTAAATATATAACTGATCTGGCCAGGCAGCCCATATCCCTAACTTCAGGTATAGTGAGAGAAAGATACTCTGCATATGTTCAACAGCATTTCATTAGCATCCCATATGCAGGCACCGAGAGCTCCACTGCTAATCCTTGACCTTCGTTAAGCTCCGAGGAGTTTCTCTGAAATCGTAATGCAACTGAGGTTGTTGTGCTGTTGGCTGCTTAAAATATATCATTGCCCTCTCAGCAATATTTTTCTTGGCCTCCTATCTCTATGGGCAAAGAGTGGCAGAAATCATAAACATACTCAACATCTTGTCTTCATCAAGATTTTACAGCCACATCATTAACGCTAGGCTTTTCCTGTTTTGCACTCACTGGCATGCTCCCGAGCTTCTGATATGCCCTTTCTACCCAGAAGGCTCTGCAAGTCTGGCCACCCAGTCATGGGCTGCCTCTTCATTCTATGTCATGCTTTTAAGAATCACACACTTTGGAGCCCTACTGGAACAGCCAGCATGTCTCTTTCCTCTTTGCCAGCTGTTGCTTTGCAGCTGCCGTGCACCATAATCACCCAGATCATCTTTATTTAGTGGAGTCAGACTCCCCTCTAGAGACCTTAAGTTTGCTGCAATGTTCCACAGGAATGAGCTAAGAAAACTGGGGAGAGACAAAAACACTATTCAAGTGGCAAACAGTAAACATTGTTAGGACAAGTGTTATATGGCCAAATCAAATTTGTATATGCAATTTAACCTTCAACTTACACAGCTTCATTTCTCTCCCCAGTGGATGTAAGCATTTTGTTTGCAAGAATATACCAGCACCAGCCTCTCTCTCCACAATCCTTGAGTAGTGCTTTTTTTGCCTGCTTGGAAAGTTTCTTTGAATTGTGATTATGCCTCTTTCTTTCTTTCTTTCTTTCTTTCTTTCTTTCTTTCTTTCTTTCTTTTTTGCTTAACTGGCTGGAGAGGTTTAGAAATCTGACTAAATCTGACTTTAGAATTAAAGACTCCCATGAAACCAAAGAGGAAGATGTCTGTTGCATGTCTCTGCATGATGCATTGCTCTCGTGTTGTGAATGTGTCAAAGTTCTCGATATGAATTGCAAAGGGGAATTTCCCTTTCAAGATGTGCAAATCAAAAGGTTTGCAAGCCCTTATTAGTGACCATTGAACAACTTAATCCAGTGCTACCTACTCTGAATGATGGTGGGCGGTTACTTCCAGCCCTGCTACCTTAGATCTTTTCGATGGGAGAAAGAGTCTGGAGATGCCGGTGCTAAAACCAGGCACATCTGTGCTTGCAGGCGACAACCCTGATCAGAATTGCAGCTTGGAACGTCTTCCTGGCCGTGAGGTATTCTCAGGCTCAGGAGTAACCCAGTGTGCTGGTCCTGGGGAGGGGATTACTGTGTGGCGAGGTCCATGTCCAGCCCAGGGTCAAGGGTGTGGTACGTAGGCTGTCCATCAAGGCAGAAGCTGGGTCCAAGGCAGGGAGTTGGGTGAGGTCAGGAACTCTGGCAGAAGAGCAGGACAGGGTGCTGGCAAGAACAGGCTACCAACAAAGTTGCTCCCGCAACCTGGGACTGGGGCTGGCTGGTTTTTATCTGCCCCAAGGCATAGGGCGGCCCCAGTCCACAGGTGTCTCGCCTCTCCTGGCCTGGAGGTGAGCACTCCTCCTGCAGGAACTTAGTTCCCTCCGCCTCTCTGCCCCGAGCCTCTGCAGCTCAGAAGAGGCTGGAGGGTTACCCGACCCAGAGGCAACCTCCTCCTCCCCTGACGGGGCTGAGAGTGGAGCACCTGCAGGCAATGGGTCCTCGATCACCTCCGGAGCCAGAGCAGACTCAGCTGGTGCCTGCCCTGAGGATCCAGCACAGGTGAGGACCCTTCAGGCTCAGGCCCCAGCCCCGGCTCAGCTGGCTCTGGAGGCGGGGAATCCTGTGCAGGCTGGGATTCCTCAGGTTCAGCCTCCGAGTCTGAATCCCAGGCCGTCACAGCAGGTCTCACGCTGCCATTTCAGGCAGTGCAGAGCCTGCAGGTGCCCAAGTCACCACGTCACTCCCAGAAGAGACATGTGGCTCGGGCACATTGCAGGCCCCGTGGTGTGGCGCCCAGTGCCAGCCATGTTTCCTTATGTTTGTTGACTGAACTAAAAAGTTTTGTGAGCCCAATTTTTTTAAAAAAAATGTTTTTAAAAAACTCATATTTTTGTCATTTTGTCACCCCCCTCAGTGATGACACCTGGGGTGGACTGCACCCCCCACACCCCCTTCCTCTGCCCCTGCAAGGGGGCTCCCTCCTCTTTAAGCTAGGACCTTGCATTGGTAGTAAGGTCTTCCTGGTTCTAGTGTGGCTCTCAGGGCTGACTCCTGGCCTTGACTCAGCCTTTATAGAGACCAGGGACTGAGCTGAACTGATATATATGTGACATGTGTGCTCTACCAGCTGTGGAATATGGTTCCTCCCCAAATGTATGCTTGGTCTGGTCTCTGAGTACATCATTCATTGTTTCCCAGCGTTACCTTGGAAATCCAGCCAGCCTAGTTTCTCAAAGGATTATAATAATTTTAGTCATCATATCTATTGTGTTATGCCTCGAAGAAATCTGGCAGAAGCATAATGAGAAGCCCGCAAAATGCCATTTATGTGCTGCTATTTTCTAATTAATAGAGAAGCTGCAATGTTGCCTTAGGAAGAAACACAGCATCAGAGGTGAAGTGAATGAATTTTCCTGTAACAATTCTTCACAGATTAGCGAGTAGAAATAGCCAAATGAAGGAGGCTAGCTATAATTGGCTGTTTGTTATGCTTCCTTTATTATGGCTTTGCTAGAGGTTTAAACAGCCCTTATCTAAGTTAACAGTTTTAATTTTTGCCCATTCACTAAACTCTGTGTGTATTTTGGTCAGGTTTTTGTAATTATGTGATACAGTAATTCTTTATTCAATATTCACACCGTGGAGGACTAAAATGCACGAGCCATTGTTTAACCCACTTTTTGAAATGTCCCCAATATTGCCAGTTGTGTTCTAAGCTGGCTTCCTTCCATGCCTTTGACAGCTGCCTATCATGAAGAATCTAAACAGATTTAGGTTTTTCACATCATGGGGATGGTTGCTGGAGTTTGCCTAGAGCCTACATCCTCTACTCTGGCTGCTCTTCTGAAACGTATGTATGTCTGGGCAGGTTATGATTACTTGGCAGATACTTGGATATTCTTTCCATTTCAAGACTGAGCTCTGGTGTGGAAAATAGGTTCTAGAATTCAGTTGTTTCTCTGAGGGGAAAAATTACCAATTAACCAGTTTGTCTGCCATGTAGGCCTTCTTGCCTTTCTTTCAAAAAATCCCAGGTCCAATCCTTGTCATCTCCAGGTAGGGCTGTGGAAGGCTCTTGTCTGAAGCCCAGGAGAACCACTGCCAACTATTGTAGACAATATTGAGCTAGATGCACCAAATGTCTTACTAGGCATAGAGCAGATTCCCAAGATGCATTGCAGGGAATGGTGCTAGATAACCCTTGTGGTCCTTTCCTACTCTACAATCCCATGATCCTGTGAGGTGGTGGAATGCCTCCTTCTAGTAGCATGAAGATTATACTGAAGCAGGGATTCAGGCAATATTTGTTTTTGTTTTTTAAGTAATTTTTTACTTCTTTACTACAACCCTATGTCCCATGATGGGGCATCCCAGGGTGACAGGAAGCATGGGATCTTTGACTTCAGAGCTTGAACCTCAGAGAAGGAGATGCATTGTCGGATCCCTTCTCCACACACTTTGGAATTTTTTGTGGCCCTTGCCGTACCAACATCAGATGGGCAGGAGAAAAAGCTTTGATCTGAAGGATCTAATGCATGGGTAGGCAAACTAAGGCCCGGGGGCCGGATCTGGCCCAATCGCCTTCTAAATCTGGCCTGAAGACGGTCTGGGAATCAGCGTGTTTTTACATGAGTAGAATGTGTGCTTTTATTTAAAATGCATCTCTGGGTTATTTGTGGGGCATATTTTTTTCAAAATATAGTCCGGCCCCCCACAAAGTCTGGGGGACAGTGGACCGGCCCCCTGCTGAAAACGTTTGCTGACCCCTGATCTAATGCCTTCCCAGTCACCCAAACACACCCTCAAACCAGGGAGCAAACCACACCAACCTTGGAGCTCGTTAAATTTATTCCTATTTATTTCCTTCCTATTCTTCCCACATTCCTGGAAAAATGTGGAAAAGGACTCCCCCCCCCACTTCTGCCCTGCAGGTGAAAGCTTGGAAGGATGCTAGATGTGGTTGTTGGACCACCTTCGAATCTCCCCCCAGCTCCCTCAGCTTCAGACTACATTCTTATGAATGAATTCTACTCTATTGTAGTCTAGTCTACTTTCCCTGCTTTTGGCCCACCCTTCATCACATCAACACGATCCCACAGTAGTTTCCAACAATGCACAAAATGCAATACGACATAAAATACAACCATGAGTAGAAACAGCCCAATTCATAAAACAAACAATTGTGCAACAGCAGGAGAACAAGAAAACTAAAAACTTACTCTTTGTTATTCAAGGTGCCATAATATTATTTTTGCTTGCCCGCAGAAGCTCATCAGAATCTTCTCCAGCTGACCTTCCAGTGGAAGGGCATTCCAGAGTCAGAGAACCACCATGAAGAAGGCCTTCTCATTCCTTACTATAAGATTGTGCCTGCTAGAGACTAGTGTCTTTCCTCAATGGTACCTGAGCTGCTTCTTGTTGCGTTCCTACTAATGGCTGGGGAACTTATTTTTCATAATGTCTGTAATAGTAAAAATGGTAACAAAATGACTTGTCATCTAGAGCTGGATTTTGACACACCCCTCTTCTTTTATTTATACAAGAGATATAACATAGTTCAGAATATAGCGGCTGTTCCTTATGATCTCCGGGAGTGTTGTTGAAGGTATCAAGAGAATAAGGTTGAACTCACAAAGTTAAGGGAAATGGGGGATGATGCGAAAAGAGAAAAGATTAAAAACTAAAGAACAAGGGAAAACACACCAAAACTTCTGGGGTCAAGAACTTTATTTTATTTATTTATGTTCCAGCTGTTTTATTATGTTTCCCTGGCAGGCATCCCACAGTGCTGAGAATTTGGGGGGAGAAGGTTGACAGAATGATGGTGCAGTGGGGACTTCAGTCTTATTGATTTATACCATTACAGTTGGGTACGTTCCTTGGTTAATGGATCATGCATTTTTAAAATGACATCTTTCCCTCTGAATTTCAATGGTTGGTTTGGGATCGGATACGTTTAAAGGGGGAAAGTGTTTAAGGAACGTCAAAGGGAGTACGCAGGCAAGGAATGAAAACAGCCTACTTTCCCAGTCTGGATAGAATAACTGTACGGCAGTGTTGCCAACCTGGAATCTAACAATGCTTTTCTGCCAAGTCTGTGAAGCCAAGAAAATACCATTCTAGGCTTCGCAAAGTACTAGGAGAAGTAAAAGAATATTTATTCCTTAGGAACTATCTTTTTCTGTACTGTTTTCATACATTCCCCCACCCCCCATTTAAAATTGGTGGCTGTATATTCTGGGTACCTGGTCGACTTTATTGCCAATGGGTTGTTTAATTTATGTATATTATCATTTTTACACCACCCCCATAGTGGTACTCAAGTTTATATGCTGGTTTAAAACGTACAATAAAATAGTACTAAAATAGGTCCAGACAATCAATTTCATCTGATGCAGCTATGAGAATATGGGTACAGAAACATATGTTAATTTCTAGCTGAAGGAGAAATGGTCACTGCAAACATGCTGGTTTATCATCTGATTATCTACCAGGGCTTTGTTGGCAAAGCCCCAGTCAGAAAACTGCTGAGAGTGCTGACTCAGTATTTGGAAAATTGAGTGTAAGGTGACTAGGAATGGCCCCTTCCCATTCCCCTTACTGTTACTGAATATCTGACTTGGTCTGTATACATGTTCATGTAACTAGATTATGTAATTGTGGCGATCACACAGGGTCCCCGGATGTTTGACGGTCTATTGATCCCTGTGCCACCACTGTGCTCGCTTCCCCACTGCCACCAACTCGTTTCTTTTGGGTACACACTGAGTCCAGACAGTTGTTTATTTTATAAGCATTAACAAGTTTATGGTTTCAGATAATTTTTCTTGTCAGTTTCTCAACCTTAGTTTCTTTACCGGCCTATACCTTCCTAATACCTTCTGACTGATTATCCCAACTGTTTAACTGACTCCTCTTAACAGATTCTCTCACTCTCTCACATCAAACTAGCCCAACCCACAGACTTATCCTCCCTCTCTCTTCTCTAACTCTTGACTCCTCGACTCCTCCCCTTGGGTTCCTATTGGATGTCACACACCTAGGAGGGCAAACGCCACAGTAATATTGACATTTATTGGGTTTGTACAAACTCAATCCGCTACACCACATTGGGCTTCTCTTTCTGGGTAGAGTCATGAACTGTATTGCCCCTCACAATGAACCTGTGGCCTGGTTTCAAAACGCACTGTTATTTCTGTTTGCGTGCTGAGGTCCCCCAAAACACCCCTACCCCAATAACTCACACATCACTCATAAATTTTTGTTTAAGGTTTTTGGCATAGTTTTGGCCACAACTTTATTAAACATACAAATTGTGAGTGGTTGCTTAGGCATTGGTTATGACTATCTGTCCCCCCGCCTGGGGACAGAACTGACTTCCGGGCACCACCGAAAGACAGTGTGGAGGAACAAGATCAGGGATAACTGGAGCTGCGACACAGACCCTCAGCTTCTCCCCGCATGCTCCCAGGAGCTTACGCGGCCCGCACCCTGCACCAAGGGTTTGGACGAGAGGATGGTAAGCCCCTGAATTCCTTTAACAGAATTCCCATGCAGCAGCAGCATTGGAGGGGCAGGCACAGCCAATCCATACCCCTCCACCAACCAATTTAAACCAATGCCTAACCGCCACAGAGCCTTAGCTCACCGCCAAACCACTCACAAATGCAACCCTTCCTTCAATCCCAAAGCAACCGTAGCCAACCAGGTGTCGTTCCCTATAGGGGAAAGATGTACCCTAAAGGGGGCAGCAGCCTTGAAGGTAATCACAGGGTGCAAAATCACGGAACCACCTGAAGCAAGGACCTATTTTATTTTACTTTATTATTTATTTTATTTTATTTTATTTTATTTTATTTTCCACTGCCTTATTAACATGCTTTCCGGCCTCTTCGGTGGTAGTTTGCCTAGGCATTGGTTCCCGACTAGCTGCACCTGACCTCAGCAGGGCAGCACTGACGACTGGGCCCCACCATATCGTCAGTACAAGCAAACATTGTGGGGGAGCAATGAATCCCAAAGCAACCGCATCCAGCCAGGTGTTGTACCCCATAGGGGAAAGATGCACCCCATCTGCCCTAAAGAGGGCAACAGCCTTGAAGAAAACAGCAGGGTGCAATATCACAGAGCCACCTAAAGCAAGGACCTATTTTATTTTATTTGTTATTTTATTTTATTTACTTTATTTATTTTATTTTATTTTCCACCGCCATATTAACATGCTTTCTGGCCTGCTCGGTGGTAGTTTGTTTAGGCATTGGTTCCCGACTAGCTGCACCTGACCTCAGCAGGGCAGCACTGACGACTGGGCCCCACCATATCGTCAGTACAAGCAAACATCGTTGGGGAGCAATGAACCAGAATCAGACTCAAGCTCACCCCAAATGCTCCCAGGGACTGTTGCGTGGCCCTACCCCTCGAAAGGGGTTGACAAAAGCATGGCAAATCCTTGGATTCCTTTAATGGAATATCTTTGCACATTGGAGGGGACAGGTGCTCCAACCCCCCCTCCAGATCACCTTGAACCAATGCCTTAAACTATTTTGAGTCCAGGGAGAGCTGCCATCAACTCGAACCAAGCCCTCTTGCATGCAGGAATGCAAACTTATGCTGGAGGAAGACGGCAAATCATTCTCGCCTAGCTGTACCACCAGCACTGCGGGAGGACCTGCACAGGTCACACTTGACCGCACCAAAGGAAGGATCTCCTCCCAAAGCATTCCCCATCTGGACATCCAGTATATGTTCACATGGGCAGGAAGACTGAGATGGCGCCCCAGTCCAGACTCGTCAGCGCGCTTGCCAGCCGAGTGTATGCTATGGCCCAAGTGCGCCCAGCTGCTCCTATGAAAAAAGGAAATAACAGACAAGCATCAGCACAGACATCATTGTGACACTTCCTGATATAACCCTTGTCAGCGTCAGACTTCCAATGACCCGTATTCACAATCCTGTCTACTGACAGGCCCCCAGTGTGCAGCCTTTGCAGCAGCCCTATTCAGAAGGAATGAGGCGTGTTCAGCGGTAGGCAAGCCGCAGGCCGTAATAACTGGTGCACGACGTAAGCACATTGATGCCTGGCTAACAGGAACCCATTTTCATGCACTAGGAGCGGGCCAGCCCCCAGGGGAATGAAAAGCCAAATATTTCTGGTATCCATAACTGGGCAAGGGCCCTCCTCACCTGTAACGGGAAGCCTGATTGTGGCACTCCTGCCCTCTAAGTCTGTTTTAGAGTTCCCAACTCTAATGACAAGCTCCAAAGCAGATAAGGAAAAGTCCTGAAGCAATAAGCCTCCAGACTCTCAGCCCCGTGCTGGCTCCAACAACCATTTCCCCAACCCTCAGTGCACCAAAATGCAATGGAATACTGAAAGGAATCTCGCCTTGATCTTTTACCAGCAGATAAGCTTTAGCTTGTTGCAGATACTGCATAGGTAAAATTGACCGACTTCCTGCCCACTGTCCTATGAGGTCGGAGCCTATTCCAACCTTCCAAGGCCCTGCGCACTACAAACTTTATACAAGGGTCTCTGAAAATTAAAGCTTCAGTATAACAGACATTGCAGCGGACTGAATTCTTATAGTTATAACAGCATGCCCAATCTGCAGCAGGTGGACCAAATACTGCAGGATCTGCTCAGAGGATGGGGGCCAGTTCATCTGAATGGCCAAGGACTGCCAGCTTAAGGCTAAGAAATCCAACCAGGCCTTCCCATAAGAGCTAAAAGCAGAAAGGGAAATGGAAGCTGCTGCTCTCTGTAATTACTAATTGTTGTCAAAATGCCACAGGTGGTCTGGAAAAGTCTGGCAGTAGCTGAGTGTCTGGAGCCCAGGATCCGAAGCACTCCATCTGAAAATGGGATAGAGTGTCAGTGACATCATTAGAGGATCCCGTAATCAGGAGAGCAGAAAGCACAATATTAAACCTTAAGCGGCGCAGCTCAAAAGCGTGAGCGGAGGGGCGGAGACTCTGCTGGAGCGTGAGGACTGTTTTGCCAAGACGCTCACCACTACCTGGTTATCAGACCAAAAGCAGATCTGATGTTCACTGAACTCCTCGGGCCACATGTGAACTGCTACTACAATGGGGAAAACTCAAGAAAAGTTAGGTCACATGATTGCCTCACCATACCGGGCTTGAGGCCATGGCTTTGCACACCAGCAGCCCCTGAAATAAAAAACCAAAGGGCAAAGATCCAGCAGCATCAGCATGAACCTGAAAATCCCTGTGCAAGTTCCAGGTATCCTGCCATGGCCAACTACTATTGCATACATTTAGGAATTGCAACCATTGCATGAGATCCCATTGCATGTATGAGAAAGGTAAGGGGACCTCAGGCCGCAGGCAGCCTGGCCTAGTGGAAAGGGAAGGGGCGGCCTGGGGCAACCACTCTGCATGCAAGATTAATTAAGTGACCCAGCAAGATCGGATCTGATGAAGCATCACTTGCTACAGAGGAAGTATTACAAAATAACTTCCTTCAAGGCAGACAGCTTCTCCATAGGCAAGTGGTATGTTTTAGCAAACGATATCCATCTGGATCCCTAAATAAAATGGGAATATGGGCAAAAGGTATTGAGGTATTGCTTGCCAGCTTCCAGCCCCTGCTTGGGCAGGGGGCATCTTGTGCTGCCATCATAATACGTAAATTTACAGGGCCGACGCTGGCCAGAACCCCTAAAGAAGTCCCGACAAAGCTGCTGACGAGCCAGCTTCCTTTTCAGACACACACTCTGTGCAACACAACTACACACTCCATGCAATGCAACTACACACTCCGTTCAATGCAACTACACGCTCCGTGCAATGCAAAAACGCACTCTGTGCAATGCAACTACCCTCCGTGCAATGCAACTACACTCCATGCAATGCAACTACACGCTCCGTGCAATGGAACTACAGACTCCGTTCAATGCAACTACACACTCCGTGCAATGCAACTACACACTCCGTGCAATGCAACTACACACTCCGTGCAATGCAACTACACACTCCGTGCAATGCAATTACACACTCTGTGCACTGCACACCCTCCATTCAATGCAACTACACACTCCGTGCAATGCACACACACTCTGTGCAATGCAAAAAACACACTCTGTGCAATGCAAAAAAGACACTCTGTGCAATGCAACTACACCCTCCGTGCAATGCACACACACTCTGTGCAATGCAACTACACACTCCATGCAATGCGCCCACACCCACACACTCTGTGCAATGCAACAACACACTCTGTGCAATGCAACAACACACTCTGTGCACTGCACACCCTCCATTCAATGCAACTACACACTCTGTGCAATGCACATACACTCTGTGCAATGCAAAAAACACACTCTGTGCAATGCAACTACACCCTCCGTGCAATGCACACACACTCTGTGCAATGCACACACACTCTGTGCAATGCAACTACACACTCCTTGCAATGCGCCCACACCCACACTCCGTGCAATGCAACAACACACTCCGTGCAATGCAACTACACTCTGTGCAATGCACACACACCCTCCATACAATGCACACAACCTCCGTGCAATGCAAATGCAAATCTCTCATGCAATGCAATGCAAATGCAGCCCGTGCAGCGCTGTGCCCTGCAACGCACAGAGCAAACTGCAATGCGGGCACGCAAAGGTGCTTTCTCCCGCTTGCATATTGCAAACGTGGCGCCTGTTACATCCCTCGCAGTGAGGGAACCACCAAAAGACCCTCGACACTGGACCTAAGTGTCCAGGTAGAGCAATGGGGGAGCATGCAGCTGTCCCATATAGGGACCAATCCTGCAACCTAGGCATTACCGGCACTATGCGCTGACCAGCTGAGCTATCCAGGATGATCCCTAAAGACCCAGGACAGCCTCACCCTGACCCCTGTAGAGGTCCAAGGTGATGTCTGAATCATCATCCCTGCTCCTCTTTGCCCTCCTCCTGGATTGCAGCCTTCAAAAATGCTTCCTTCTGGAAGAAGGCACCTGGGGCGTCCACAAGTCATCCCCTGCAGGAGAGGCAAGCTCTTGAGGCATCTGCAAAAGCCCTGTCATAGTCCGCAAAAACTAAACAATGTAAGGAACCGGTGAAACCAATGCTTCATGGACCACATGGAGACACTATTCAGGCCGGAAACGCTTCCAGGCCATCAAATTCTAGGGCAAAGCCCTAGGATCACATGCTAGGCCAGGCATAAATGTTTCCAGTGAAATAGCAGAGTTGAGGTAGCCCACAGCTTGTCCAGTACCCCTGCTTGCCCTTTTAGAGGGAAGCACCCCTTCAAGAAACCCAAAGTTCTTTTATCACAAATGGGCCGAACTACCCAGCAAGAGAATAGCCCAAAAGGAGCAATTTGTTTTGTTTTGTTATAACAATGGCTAAGAGGGGGATATGAACCCTGTCTCCAGGTCCTAGTCCTACTCTTTAGCCACTAACCCACAATGGCTCGTCTCTAAAATGGCAGTCGCCACTATCAGGGCAAAACAAACTTAGTGAAAATAAACTTGTTCAGAAACAGCATAGTTCAAGAGCATATACAGAGTGCTCATAGACATTGGAGGCACAGAGAGCCTCTGCCACCCTGTCTGCCTCAGATATACATTAGCAGCAACTGAGCCTGCAAGCAGGTACATTCTTATAGAGAGGTCAGAGACTTAAAAATTAACTGCTACCTGTAGCAGACTTAGGCTTGGAAGTTATGTGCAGGCCAAATAGGCCTCCCTGCCTCTGCTCTTGAGAATCTTAGTCTCATAGCAATATTAAAGGAACTCAAAATAGTGCTCCCGCCCAAGGCTAGATTAAAATTTGGCCAACAGCGCTGCACACACTCAAATAAAGCCAACCTTCGGGGATACTATAAACGAAAGTGATTCCAGCTAAGCTGGGAACAGCCCTGACTAGCCCCACAATTTACAACAGGAGAAATGGGGGAAACCTTTTTTGCGAAAGAAAGCCCCTAACGGGGACTCTCTCCCTATTGGGAAAGGCAAGCCACAGATACAGGGAGAATCTTCCCACAGGGCAGGGTAAGGGAAGGGGTGGGAAATCGAATAGGAAAAAGGGGAATTAAATTATTTAAGGGGCTAAAGAGGATTAAAAGAAGGGGGAAATAAAGAAATGTAACCAGACAATGAGAAGATTGCATCACTGTCCTCCAGACAGTCCAAGTGCTCCATGTGATCCGGTTCCCACATTGAAAGAGAAAGCAGCTTGCTGTGAACCTTGTTTAAATAGCCTGTTCCCACCCCCAAATTGGCAACATCAATTTTATCCCAGCAACTCAAACAGCCAATCCTTGCCAGGCCCCTCTATCTTATACTGCCTGGCAACTATGGGGTGTCTTGCTAGGCCCCATCCGCAACACGTGCTCTCCTTTAGTGAGAACACGCTTTAGGAGCAAACAAACTTTTACTGTGAAAGGACACTGACACTTACTGCCCAGAATATAATCCTGAACACACACACACACACACACACACACACACACACACACAACTCAACCACCCCTCTTGCCGCCACCAAAGATTTACATGCCTGGTCCATTTTGAATTTACTTCCCTAATGCACCATTTAACACAAAGTGTACCCACGGGAAACTTCCCCAACCTTCTCTTTATTGCTTTTTAATTCCTTCTGTGCACAAATGCATAGATCATGATACTGAGCGAACCGTTGCAGGCGTCCAACTGGTTCAGAAACACTTCCCCTGTGTCTTTCTTTTAACTGGCTTTATTTCTAGCCAAAGAGATATTAGTCAACTTACTTACATCCTGAAATGATTTCTCTTCCTTCCCTCTGTGCTAAAAAAATAAAATAACATAATGATTTATAGTATTCTTACTGTAGAACACCCCATAGCACGGTCTTCTTCTAAAGAAATGATGTGCTTGTCTTCAAAGGGTAATTTGCTTGGGAAACTAAGACTGGTGCGTGTGTGTGTATTTTTCTAGTGCTGTTGATGGACGTTGGGCATCTCACACTCAGGTTAGCTATGCATGCCTAACTGATGCCAGTGCATCAGTTTTCCAGCAGTTAGAGAAGCATATGCTGCTTTTCTCTTGCTATACCAATTCTATCCTTAAATACGTTCAGACTAGCAGGTTTCTCAAGGATGCAACACTTCAATTAACTTGTTGGGAGCAAGCTTATGGGATTTCCAAATGCTGAGCAATAATGCAGTGACATTTGCAGCAGGGCTGGGACATCCCAAACAGCCTGCTTTAAATGGTTATGGAGGCATGTTTCAAAAACATTACTCCCATGGCACCATGTTGTACAGAACATGTGCAGGCTTAATAAATTGGTGGGTGTTTCTGGGCTTAAGAGCAAATATTTAATCACAGTCTGTTCTAGCACTCTGTGATTCTGTATGGGCTGATAAGGGAGCATAGGCACATCACTTTTTACAGTTCTGAGTAATCTGTCGCTCTGAATGACACTTCTTGTAACATCAATGTTGCACAGTCCGTTGTCTCATTAGCTGGCAGTGGTCTACAGGTGGAGTCCTAGCCATAATTTTGTTGCCATGCTCTATTGTGCATAATCAATTCTTTCACAGCCTTTTGATGAGCATCATTGGTTCCTCTAAAAGTGAAAGAAACAGAACCAAATAAACGACTGCCTTAATATTGGCTGACAGCAGGTCTGAGATGTGATGAGTCAACTACACTCAGAACTGTAGGCATATTATGCATGGATTCTGTACAGAACGTCATATCCACCCACCTACTGACTTATCACAGGAAGATCATTGGTCCATGCTAGGACTGAATGTATATAAAATGTCAACAGATATCATGCAGACCTCATAAAAAACAAAGGATTAAATCCTAATTTATGATAAGGAAGTTAATGGAAGGGAAGTTTCCTGTCCCTTTCTCCACTTCCTTCAGCTACCTGAGGCCCTCACCAAAAGCCTCTCCAAAAGACAAGAGACCTTCTCAACAATGTGGGATGAGTCAGGGAGGGGTGGGGGGCTGTTAGGGGCATGGGCTGTTGCATAAAATCATACTTGAATCCAAAGAAAGTTCATGTGAAGAAGAAATCCCATCCCACCCACAGCAGCCTACCATCCCCATTCCAACATGTTTAGGACAGCCCTTCAAACTCTTGAAGGATACCTTTCAGGAAGACAGAGGGAGGAGGAAGCAGGAAACATCTCTTCTCATTTTGGACAAACTGTGGTCCAAAGAGACCAGGATCACAGCCTTGAATCTGGTGCATGAGCATGACAGGGAGCCAGCCAGCAATGAATCACGTGGTGTAAGTGAAGTGGACTAACTCTTTACTAGTAGAAACAAAACCTGCTCAGGGGGGCCAGGCGTAGTGAGCACAGCAGCTCTTCTCAGTAGGTCTTGCCCCTATGAGGCAGCTGTGGAGGCTGAAGATCTCCACCTCCCACAGCTGCCTAAATCTCCTCCTCCCCTGGGTTCCTCCCAAGCAATCAGAGACTGTGTCTGCGTGCCTGTCTTTGCTCCTACCTCTTCATGTCCTGGGAGACCAGTGGGGAGCAGAGCTTGCCACAGCAGGAGGGGAAAACACTCAGGCTTTTTCACCAGCCTGACACATCTCTGCCTCTTGGCTTCCCTCCTCTCCTACTTCCACCTCTGATCCTGATTCTGGACTACTCTCCACCACAGGCTCTGCCTGCTCACTAAACCCTGTTACCTCTTTGGTTTCTGACACTTCCTTCTCCTAGGCTTCTCCTTCTGACCATTCATCATTGTACCACCACCAATCCCTTGGGGTCTGAGCCTTCATCCTTTGGGGGTTCCCCAGCTGCTGCCTCCCACCATTCCTCTGGGTCCATGAGAGAGGAGCAGCAGTGTGTTATCAGCTAAACACTCATTCCCAGTTTAATAAAATATAGTGTATTAATCCTGCACTGTTCTGTATGAACCAGCCATGTGAGCATTATGCAGCCTCCTCAAGCATCTTGCAGCTTTTAATCACAACAGAGCATGAACACACACCCAAGAGAAATGGCAACCCGAGAAACAGTTACAGATACTTTGGCCTTTAAAAACATTCACTCACATTGGCAGTTGTTTCTTTTAATTACTGAAGGTAGAGTGGTAGCATTGGAAGGCCACTGACCTGAATCTAACATCCCATTGAACTTCAATGTATTGTTAAGGATGTTCAAATTTGTAGAGCTTCAGTCAGAATTTCCAGGTGTATGTTTTTCCATATATATGTATTCATTTTGGCTTCTTTGTACAAATCATATTTGGTGGTGCTTCCCCCACCCCCCCCAGAGCCGAAGTGTTGGATGGTTTATAACAAATATTACCAAGTGATCCTTTGATATTAAGCTGGCTACACAAGTTTTGATCCTTAGGGATATTATATGTTACAAGGCTGCTGTTTCATTTTGATTTTATTGGATTTCTGTAGGAGTTTCTCAAAAGCCTTGAATTATGAATTTATCACTCCAGACTCGCTTTTCATATAGAGAATAATATATATTAAAGTGAAGCAGATGGTCCAGATACGGCTACATCGTGCACTGAGACAAGTACACTAAGGCTTATTTAAAAATGCATGTATTCACAGCAGGAAGGCAGGGAGGAAATAGTTGCCAATTGTTGAATTAATAGTGGCGGCAGGGCAAGGGGGAAGAGGAGACAATAACCTACCCATAATGGAAGTGTAGACCTTTGTGTTTAGTTAACCTCCCTTCTACGCCAACCCTGTGCTTCGCAAAGGGAAGCCAAATATGCAGATCAGACCATTAGAGGCAACAAATATTCAACCTGCGTTCCGTATGTCTGATCACTAGATGGAGATCTAAGATATGAAATTGTGGGTGTGTAGGGTGGGTTTTTTATTTTTACAGACAATTATTTGGCTTTGTATTTCCATTTGTTTCTATGTCATGGTATTTATTTATAAAGGATTCGTATAGTCTTAAAGTACTGCAGTTTCATTTCTTTTTTTGTTAAGAAGATCAGGTAGATTGGACTGTTCTACATGAATGAACTCACCTTGGTTTGAGATTAATTTTGCACCTAGCTCTAATTACCGTAATTACAGGTATGGTGCCAGAAACTAATCATATTCAGAATGAACTGCAGTCTTTTTACATTAAGAGACATTATGAAATCCTTATGCTCTATTTGTATTTTAATTGCAACAATTATATGCGGTTTTATTCACAGACGGTGTATGGAAACTGAATGATGTACGACACTATAAGGAGGCATTAGAAAGATGATGATTTTTTCAATCAAGTCATGCCTATCTTTTATACGGTATATGAAAGACAAATAATAGAAGGTGGTGGTGGGGACACAGAACCTAGCTCAATGGTTGAAAATATGCTCACCTCCAGAAGGTTCTGGGTTCAATCCCCGGCATCTTTTGTTAAAAAGATCTGGAAGAAGGAGATGGGAAGGGACCTTTCCCCTTAACCCTTAATTGCCACTGTCAGTCAGAGTAGACAATACTGGACTAAATGTGGAAATCTTATGACCAGACATAAGGCAGCTTTCTATCTCTCTGTCTTAAACCAACCTAAAAATTATGATTGAGGATTCACTTTCGTTTTGCTTTAATGCAGAGTCCTGTCCTTGAAACTTATTCAAATGTGTTGTCATGGACAAATGAGGCATTATTGCCCATCGCTGCTTCTGTGCAAGACAAAAGGCTAAAGGAAGATTCAATCAACATAAGTTTATCAAATTGAAGTGGTTTTTATATATATATATAAAAGGTGTTCTCAGATTAGGAAAGAAGTTCCAAAGATGATTGTGTGGATTGCTGTTGTTCCTTAGCTTCATATTGATAACTAATTTGAGTGAGTCACCTACAATGCAATCCTATGTATGTCTGCTTGGAAGCAGTTCTGCTGAGTTCAATGTGAATTACTCCCAGGTGAGTTCCTGTTGCTCAGTCCCTGCTCCTGCCAACCTAGCAGTTCGAAAGCATGAAGTGCAAGTAGATAAATAGGTACCGCTCTGGTGGGAAGATAAACGGCGTTTCCGTGTGCTGCTCTGGTTCACCAGATGTGGCTTAGTCATGCTGGCCACATGACCCGGAAGCTGTACGCCGGCTCCCTCGGCCAATAAAGCGAGATGAGCGCCTCAACCCCAGAGTCGACTGCGACTGGACCTAATGGTCAGGGGTCCCTTTACCTTTAAGTATGTATCAGCCTTAGACTGATGGTTTGGGGCCTGATTCACAAATTTAATGTGGGCAATTGATGTGTGAAACTTTGTAGCATCAAGCAGTGACTTCCTTGTGTAAATTAAGTGGGCTTTTAAAAAAAACAAAAGAAAACAAAAAGAATTCAGAATAACAGCTAGGGGAGGGTCGAGATGTGTTCCACAGGGGTTGTATTTAACGCTTTGCTCCTGCCCCACAGTCCTGATGAAAATTCCCCTCTGAATCACACTCTTAATGTCAGGATGGAACTGGAATAGTTTGAGTGTGATCACAGCATGCTATGGGTAACAATGCATTGCGGTATTGCAAGCCCATTTAAAAAATATAATGTGTATTTTAAACTACTGTTTCTATTAACACGTGGGATATTTTTAAGCTGACTTGTCTGTAACTTCTGGCTTTTACTGATAAAATCTATATTAAAACTATGTTCTATGTAAACCGCTTAGAGGGGTCTTGACAATTAAGCGATATACCTTTTTTATTTTTATTTTTAAATAATAATAAAGGAATGGAAGCTACACAAAGATGAACAGCTCCCAGTGGCTCGCACGCCATGTGTTGTCTAGCAGGCTAATTAGAAGCAGATTGCAGGCAGAGTTTGAAGGGTGGAAGGCAACTGTTGCACAGCCAGAAATACATAATTTTCCCACAGAGTCGTTCACTGCAGCATTCCAGAGCCAGATTTAATTCTACAGTTTCTTAATACCACTATTCACAATTCCCCCTTTTTTACTGTTATTATTAAATGAATGCATGGAGGAAAGGTCATGGTTCCTCACTGCGAAAAATGTTGTGGCAGTTGCCACAATTCCTCGGTTGACACAGTTATTGGGTTACCAACTTTATGTCAGCCACAAGACAGTAGATGCCTCCACTATTCCTCTTGTGCAGAGCTCCACCAACCTTACCTGGATCAACTGAATCAAGTCAGATGCAACAGCAGAATGTCCTGGTAAAGGTAAAAGGTAAAGGACCCCTAGACAGTTAAGTCCAGTCAAAGGCGACTATGGGGTTGTGGCGCTCATCTTGTTTTCAGGCCGAGGGAGCCAGTGTTTGTCCACTGACAGCTTTCCAGGCCATGTAGCCAGCATGACTGAACCACTTCTGGCACAATGGAACACTGTGCCAGAGTGCACAGAAATGCTTTTTATCTTCCTCCTAGAGCAGTACCTATTTATCTACTTGCACTGGCGTGCTTTCGAACTGCTGGGTTGTCATGAGCTGGGGCAGGACAATCACCCCGTTGCAGGGATTCGAACCGCCAACCTTCTGATCGGCAAGCCCAAGAAGCTCAGTGGTTTAGACCACAGCGCCACCCATGTCCCAGTTATGTCCTGGTCCATAATGATGGTGTAATGTTGGAGTGCTACAGCTGTCTTAACTTATGCTATGTTAGGCTAGAACCAGACTGCAAGCAATAAGTTACTACCATGTTTCTCATACCTAAAATGTAGCCTCTGTTTTTTTTGCAAAAGCAAGAAAGCCCCCCCCCCCACCAAACAACAACAATTATTTCAACCAACGAGGAACATGAAACAAAGATGGAAGGGAAGCATATTCTCAGGGGTCAGGAGAGAATATGCACTCAGCTCAGACAAAAACAATCTTTGCCGCTTCTGTGAAGCTAAAACTACATCAGAATGGATATATAATATGGCTGTTGAAGTGCTAATTAGCTTTGCTTGGTAGCTGGCTATGATCTTGCTTGGATCAATCTGACAGGAACAGGAGTGTGCAGCACCAAATTGCTTGAAATCACGTTTTTGTTTTCTTGTCCTTTCAGCATTTACCTCCCCTGTCATGTAGATCTTATGACATGTATTACCAAGAGATGTACATAAAATTACATGCCTAGACTCTTCTCTATAATGTTTAGTTAATTTGGACACCTGCCCCATTCTACATTTAAAACACTGTCTAGAATGTTTTCATGGTAATAGCATTTGATGCCATGTACTATTAAATGCAGTTATTATCACAATCTATGACATTCTGGGAACTGCAAAGAATGCTGCTGAGCCATAGATTCTTATATAGGAACTTCTGGCTGGAATCTCAGAATGGCTGCCACTGTTCTCCACCTGTGGACGTATACTACACCATGATGAAAAACAAACAATGAAACTGCAACACAGTGTTTAGAAAAAGAAATGAAGAACTCCTGCTAAGCTGTTAATCCCTCTGAAATATGCAAATAACCCCAAATTCACCACCTGAAAACAGGGTAAGAAATATGGGAAGGTATTTTCATTCAGCTCTACAATTAACCACGTATACTGAAAGTATACTGAGATATTAGGTTGCAAATTCATAGCCACTTATCTGGGAGCAAGCCCCATTGAAGTCAGTGGGCTTTATTTCTGAAGAGACATATATAGGATCACTGCGTTGTTAGAGGACAAGAATCTTATCCACCAGGGAGGGAAACCTCTAGCTTCTACCAGCTTTTGCCACCATGGCCAATAGAGGGAACTGTAGTCCAGCAATAGCTGGAGGTCCACAGGCTCTCCATCCCTACTATGTATAGTGGTGAGGATTTAGTGTTTGAATTGGGCTCAGAGCCCAGTGTGTCCTTCTGAACAAAGCAAGACTCTTTACAGCACTGGGAATCACAAAGTGACTGTTCCAATACAAAAGACTGTGGGTTGTTGCCAGAAGGTTGAGTTTTACAATCTCATAGTCATGATAAAGCTTTCCACTGCTTAATTTAGGGCTTATCCACACTTACGTTTCCTCTGTACTTTCAAGGCATGGTCTAAGTTTTAAAGCTCCATGTCCAAGCACTCTTTTTTTCGGCTCCACAGAAAACTTGAATTGCCATTTGTTGCACTTCAGCTTTAAAGAGCGAGTTTTAAAGACCTATGCCTAGAAAGAGCAGGGGAAACAGTAAGTGTGGATAAGCTCTTAGGCCCAAGGCCCACTGGTTAAGAGCATAGACCAGTGGTTCCCAATTAACTAAGTACTGTGGACCCCCTACTTTTGAAAATTTTGATATCTCTAGGGTAATTTTTGTTATGTGATTGGAGCCACAGAACCCCTGGGTGGGTTATGTGGAACCCCTGGTGTCTGCAGATCACCAATTGGGAACCACTGACATAGACATTTTCAGTCTTGCAAAAAAGAAGGGGAAAAAAGATAGCTGGTGTAGGAAGGATACTTTAGACAGGGATAGGGAACTTGTGGCTCTCAAGGTGTTGCTGGCCTGTCTTCCCCATCATCTTTGACCACTGGCCATGATGGTTCAGGTTGATAAGAATTAGAGCCCAACATCATCTGAAAAGCAGGGTGGCTATTTTTTTTTTAATGGGACATACAAGGGGCTGCCTGTATTCACATGACATTTGAGTATTTGCCTGCTTTCTCAGGTTTCTTATCAGGCAGATTACTATAGAAGAAATACTGTATTTTTCGCTCCATAGGACGCACTTTTTCCCTCCTAAAAAGTAAGGGGAAATGTGTGTGCATCTTACGGAGCGAATGCAGGTGGGAGGCTCTGCTCAGCGCTCCCTTTAAAGAGCCACGTGAAGCGTGTGTGCGGCTCTTGGGGGCTTTCTCCCGAGGAGGGAGAAGGGCAGCCTATCAGTCCCTTCTCCCTCCTTGGGGAAAAGCCCCCAAGAGCCACACACACGCTAGGCACGGCTCTTTAAAGAGCGCGTGGCTCCTGGGGGCATTTCCATGAGGTGGGGGAAAGGACTGAGGGGCTGCCCTCTGTCCCTTCCCCCACCTCCCAGAAAAGCCAGCAAGAGCCGCTGCCAGGTTCTGCTCAGCGCTCCCTTGTAAAGGCTCCTTTTCGTCCCTCATCCCGCTTTGCTGGGAAGCCAGTAGAAGAGGCGCTGCGCAGCTATCGCTCTTGCTCTGCTGGCTTCTCAGCAAAACGGGAGGAGGGACGGAAGGGTTTAAAGCAGAAAAAGAGAGAGCCGCTTACATGCTCTGCACAAAATTTTTTTTTTCTTGCTTTCCCCCCTCTAAAAACTAGGTGCGTCTTATGGAGCGAAAAAGACGGTATCTCCACTTCCTAGGATGAGAAAGTGAAACAGCTCACCAAGACGTTACCCTGTTAAACAAGCACCAACTCTGCTTGCTCAGCTTCCGATTAGTTTGCACTCTATAATTTTCCGCTTCCAGATTTGTGTTCAAAACAGAAGCCGTGGCATTACTTTCCTGAATGATACCTGGCATTCCAAATGAAAAGACCCATTGCCATTATACAGTAATGATGTGGCTATATTTGGCATTTTGCAGGGATAACTTAACGAGGTGCGGCTTGACAAGCATCTACATCGTATGATATGTTTAATTGCAGTCTCCAAAACTTTTCAAGGAAAAAGGCAGCTGTCTCTGTCGGGTAACAGAGATGTCAAATGAAAGAGAGACGGATCATGAAAGGCAGTTTATTAATATATATTTCTGTGTCTGACACTTTCATTAAGCTTTGGGCCAAGTCCCTTGGCTGCACTCCTGATGAAAAATTGCATCCTGCTTTGTGACTTTCAAAATCTCAGGTGCAGATGTGCCAGCCCCATTCCTAAGCAAAACTTTACAAAAAGTTATTTGTTCAAAGAATAAAAATCTGTTTGGATTTATTAGGAAAGATAAGGTTGCGCTTGACAGCAGGTAAAGGGTACACAATGAATCATGGAAATACCCCATAGAGAGTTTCATACCCCTTATTATTATACTGCTTCATTAGAGATTTTAAGCTTGCCTAATCCCAAAGCAAGGAACGCTACAATTAAAAATATATAAAATGTCAAGCAAATAAAACAAAGCAAGTATGAAGGCATCGCACCGCCTGGTTAACAAAAGCCAGACTATTTAAATAACAATAATCTGGTTGTGCTTCCCAAATCCATGAAGTGTTAAGCGTACATAGGAAGAGACTTCAACAACTGACACAGATAAAATTCTTCCATCCATTCCTACGAGAACAGGGATGGGAACCTTCAGCCCATGGGCCTAATCCAGCCCATTAGCCTGTTTCAGCCAATCATGCCCACCTGCAGGTCGACTGGCAGTGCCTGCAAAGCCCCTTGTGCAGCACTTATCCTGGCAACCAGCTGCTTGTTGGGTAATTGGGGCACGACACAAAGTGCTTAGCAAGCCCAAACAGAGGACTTACAAAGCCCCTTGTGCAGCACTTGAAAAGCACCACAAGGTCCTTTCCAGTTTCCTCTCCAGCCCCCTTTGATTGGTGCTGAGAGCACATCTTCCAAAGAATTTTGACATGTGTCAATCACTTGGCATCATTATGGAGTCAGCTGGTTGACAGGTAGATGGTTCAACCTACCTGTCGAAGTTGATTGGTGGCAGGTGGAGGAGACAAAGACCTGGCCTCCTGGGCTAGGAAGATTCCCCATCCTTACCCTAGGTTAGAAGATGGGCTCTCTCACATTCTTCATCAGTCTAACACAGACCTCATAAGCCTCCAGGTTAGAATAATATATAAAGCCTGAGTTGGTTACTGGTACCATCACTCACCTTGCTGGCTAGACAAAGGAGGAGATAGTATCTAGTGTGTACTCACAACTGCAGCTTTCTAGAAGGTCCTGAGTGGTCTCCCACAGAAAGAATTCATGATGGTGAAAGGGAGAAATTAATGCTGGAGTAAGTAGGGGGATAACAGAAACATCTGGGTATAAAAGACAAGAGCGGGAAGGCACTGAGGGAGACAGCGGAGTAGAAAGAAAGCAAGCATGTCTGGCTGCAAGATGGTTGAATCCTGCTGCAAGGCAGGGTCATACTCCCTGTAGCTGGAATGACAGGGCATCTGATAGGTAATGGCTGTATCGCTGGAGAAAGAGGGCCATATCTGATCTTAGTAGTCGGAGCAGTCCCACTAAAATTTAGAAACATGAATACCTTAGGTCTCTTAATTTCAGTGCATGTAGTGTTAGTACGATACAGCCCAGATGGGAGTTTTCATTTCAGAGAATCGGAGGCATTCTAGAGGAAGGATCATTGGGTGTGGTGCAAATGCTTGTCCTGCTTTTTCCTTTTGGGAAACAGGTTTGACAGGGATTTTGCATTGTTTCAAAAATCTGTCAAATGTGTTTGGCAAGAGGTGACAGCAGGACAAAAGAAATAGGAATGCATGCCATGGGAAAAAGTTCTCTCTCAAACCACTCCATTTTCTTTTTAAAAATAGTGTCCAGCACAGGTTTTCACATCTAAATGATTCTCTTTTACCAAACCATGACAGTTTCCAAACCCTGCTGGAAAAGGAATCCCAAATCAGAAAATGAAGAGGCCGTTTTAACCCAGCACATGCCTGTGTGACATCGTATCCAGCTCTTGCCAGGATTACATTCATCGCGCTTCCGGAGCGTGATTATTTGCTGAAAAGACGTTATCAGCTTTCCAAGTCATGCTTGGCCTTTTCCTAGCAGAAATCCCATGTATAAGCATGAGAGTATAGCTATAAGTCTGAGAAATAAAATGCTTAGTGACTGAAGAAAGCAGAAGCATAAGTAGTAAACAATTTCACCGAGCATCTTCATAAGCAAAGGGAAGAGATTAAAATGTAACAATGAAAATGGACCCCTCCACACCCCACAGTCATGATTATGGTTAGGATTATCAAAGCAGCAATGCAAACCACAAATATCTGGATATGCTTCAATGAAATAACGGAATAAGCACGTGCATTACTTAATTAGGACACAGTTGCCAGAGCCTTCTTATTGATTTACATTTAATATTTAAATTAATATGCATCCTTGCTACCACCAGCCAAAGGCATTTCTCTCCCTCAGGTTATCTTTTATTAGATAATAACATCCAGAGATGGCAGTGGGAGGCATGAAACTCCAGTTCCCCCTGGAATTATGCTGCTCAAAACAGCTGCTTTATCTCACTTTGTGGTAAGACGTCCCCTGACTCTTGGGACATTTGCTGAGATTCTCAGCATGTCATATAATTACAAACATGTTATCAGTCATGCAGAATGAGGAGGGCCAAGTTATTTGATATCTGTTGGGTAAGTAAGCAAAAGAACACAGAAGGGCATCGGTGATAATGTTTCCAACGTGTGCCCATGGGAATAAGAGGGGAAAACACTGATGCAAGGAACAGTATTCCCTAAAGGCCTGCATATTCTCTGTGAATACTCTGATGCTCAGCACATGACATTGGAAGCATGCCTCAATTATTTCAATGGGTCTCATTTCTTAATTGGAACCTTCTATTGAGCCAGACCAATGGTCCAGTAGCTAGCTCAGTTAGTACTGTCTGCAGTGAGCTCTGAAGCTCAGTTTCAGATAGTTCCATACCTGGAGAAGCCTGGAATTGAATTGGGGACCTGCTGCTTGCAGTGCATGTTCTCTACTGCTAAGCTATGGCCCTTCCCCAACTGTATATACTTAATCGGTTGTATATATGGAGTATGCTGCACATTTCTTCATGTTTTGAAAAAAAGTGAAGACTAAACTCAGAGAGTATCAGCAACAGCCTTCACCGAATATCCATCTGTGTTGTTCCAGATTAAACACAAGCTAGTCCTGCGTGGATGCCAAAAATAACAGTGCACTTTCCCTCTACAGAATGGGAGCTGAATTTATATGTTTGCACTCATTTCCTCCCTCTAAAACCATTGTGTTTTGGGTGGGGGAGGAGAGTAATTAGCAGAGTAGTGTGACAACATCTGCTAAATGGTTCCTATGAAATTCAACATATTGATTTGTTGGCACTTTCAGTTACTGCATGATTGTACTGCATGAACAGTTTTAGACTCAGAAATATGAATCCTAAATTCCACATGCAGTAGCAAATCTTTTGGCCTGTAGGTTTAACTGCTGCATATGAGGCAGGGAGGGTGAGAGCATTTGAAAGTACCTGCTATTTATTTTCTCTCTCTAAGTACGATACCTCAAAATTTACCTCTCTAAGTATGATACCTCAAAGCAATTTACATGGTGATTAAATGTAGGCATCTAGTCACCCTTCCAGGCATTCAGAAGTTCTACAAACAACTCTGTTGGATTCCTGCTGAGTGTGACTTTCCAAGTTCAGTTACTGTCAGGGAACAACAAGGGTCCTATTCAGACCATTTCAATGCACAAACATTTGGGGAAAGGGGAGAGCAGGATCAGCTTAGTGATCCCACCACACATTCCACTCTCCCCAGACCCCCACTCCTGACATATACACACTCGTCTCAATGTCTGCAGAGGTGTCCTACCCTGTCCCTAGAACCCAACATCAGATACAAACACTTAAAACAATCAACTACTGGTTAGCGGAGGAGGGGGAGCCTGGAGAGGGAGACACAGTGAAGTTTCCTCTCTGACCCTTGAGTCTGTGTTGATGCTGCCCTAGGCATTCTGGTGGGCAAAGGAGTGGAACTCCACCTTCTCAAGTTTCATTGACAAAGACCAGGTCAGCCTTCTGGATGATTATAAATGACCAAGCAATAAATAATAGCACCTTAAGGCTTGATATTATGACTCAGAGTGCTGTGGCTGAGGAATGGGACAGGCCCTCCTTCTCACCTAGCATGTGATGAGCCCCCAATGCATCTCCCTCTGTCTAAAACAACTGGTACATTTTCTTTTGTTCTTTCTTCCTATCTGGCAAGCTTTTACATTTCTCCAATACTCAAAGCATTTTTGAGTCATAAGAAACAAACCATCATTTTTTAAAAAACAAACACCCACCTTATTAATAAACTTACTGGCAAGTTGTCACAACGTGAAAGAGAATTAACAACAGAGGGTATAAATTTGCACTCCTGTGGGCATTCATGAAATGTCATCACATCTTTTAAGAAGAAAGGATGTGCTGTATGTATAGTAGAAAGGCAATTAGAAGGATGATTATTTTTCTGTTTGTTTAGTACCTAGAAATTGCAGTGCAAATATTATTTGCAGTATCTGTACAAAACGGAATGAAAAGACAAGGCTGTTTTCAGCAAATGGCAGAATTATTACATGAAATAAAGAGCAAACTCTGTAGTTGTGCTTTGGTGGCAAAAAAAGAGAGCTCCATTTACCTACTCGCTTTCTTTTGTGCCTTGAGTTGATTCATAACTTCGGAAATGGCTGGTGTTTAATCTTTCTTTATATAGTATTGTTTTGCTTTTCTGGGCCACATGTGACTGTAATAGCATCATAGTACTAAATGGAACTAAGGCCGAGTGCATGCATTCTGGTTCAAGTTCACAATGGTTGTACTGAGTTTATGGGACAAAGCCACTACACTCTTATTAATGATATAGTGAGTCCTAGATACACTTGCCCTGGGTGTGTGTGCTGGTCACAGGGGTGGGCTATAAGCTGTTGGTGCGCATCCTGAGAAGATGAAGGCTCCGTGTGCAAGTAGGTCTCAGGTCTGAGAACTGGTCAATCTGTTCTAGACATAATTGCATTGCCCTTAAAGAAGCAGTGCACAGTTTGGAGATTCTCCTCAATCATAGAAGCATAGAGTTAGAAAGGACCACAAGGGCCATCTAGCCCAATTCAAGAATCTTTTTGTCCAACCCATGACCTTGAGATTAAGAGTCTCATCCGACAGAGCTATCCCACTGTAACAGGCTTCAGTAATTTGGAGGGCCTTTAACTAGTTTTGGATGCTATGCCAACTTCAGCCATTCCTGAACACAGATAGCTGAGCTCCAATGATCTATGTATTGGTAGCCTAAAGACTGCCTTATTGCAATGAGCTCTGTGTGCAATGGCCCACAGCTTTGGATCGGAAGCTGCAGTTGGTTCAAAAGGCTGCACCTGAAGACCTAAGTGGGACACCATCTTGCACACACATATATTACCATGCTTAAAGAATTTCATTGGCTGCCAATTCACTACCAGAGTCTTAAGATAGTGCTGATAAGGCCCTATACAGCTTGGAATCATGCTATCTGAAATAGCAACTCCCCCTCAATAGATCTGCCAGTCCACTATGATCACTTGGAGGTGGGCTTTCTGTGTGGAGACTCCTACTGTACCTTGTGCAACTGTTTTCCCCTGGATATCTGGCAAGCACAATGGTACTGATATTTCATTGGCTAGTAAAAATACATTTGTTCCATCAGACCGTCCTAAGCCTTTGATAAGTTTGATCCATTTTTATTCGTCCTCTGGTACGGCAGATGAAAATTTAAAACCTACTGGTGTTTAATGTATTTTTTTTAATTTTCTTATTAGGTTGCACACCACTTTTGTAACTTACAATTTAAAGGTGGAATATAGATTATTTCAACGACAACAACAAGAGAAAAAACATTTGATGTGCATAGTTCCTATGCAAATCAGTGGGATTTAAACCACAACTAACTTTTCACAGAGATTTCAGTGGGGTCCAAGTGCAACTAACATACTCTGGATCAAGCTTATACAATTAATAATAATTCTGGCTAGCAGCTTATGAAACTTGAAATGTTATCTGTTGTGTTCTTGATTCATTTACGTTATTGGTTCATAAATATATCAAAGAAAATTAATGGCAGTATTGATTCTTTTTCTTTGATGAAAGAAAAGTCAATAGCTATTCAAAATGAGGAAAATACTTTGTAAGGAAAACCTGCCTATTTCTGAAAATAGACAACAGTATAATTCTTCAAACCAACAGAGGCCTAGGCTAGATCTAGACACATCAAAGAAGCGTTTCAGCTAAACTCGTTGTAAACTTTGTATGAGAAGTCGGGTTGGCCAAAATGAAACTCCACAGCGCCATCTGGTGTCACAGTGTTAGAATGCATATACAACGGATATAAAGTGCTTTTTCTTTGCCAATGTAGCTAAGTCCTTAGATGTAGTTTGGGGTACTGAAAACAGTCACTGCTCTTCCTTTACACCTTACAACCTCAGCTAGAAAAGGCAAGCTTAGCCTCTGTTACTCATGCACTAGTGACATACAAACTAGTGCCCATGTTCACCCTTAGCTTTTAAAAATGGTTGGGAAACTTCAAATGGTGAAAATGTAGCTGCTCAGATTTTGGGGTGGGGGACAACTGATGGAATATGCAACAGAGATATTACATGACTGTGCAAGTTAATAGTGTGTCTCTAGGCCCAATTTGAAATGCTGGCCTTTGGAGCAAAATAGACTTGGGGGAGGTTATTTGAAGACTTGGCTTCATCTATATGAATATGTGCAGCCACTGCTCTTAGTACAAGACTGATTGAGATTTGTGAGAATCAGAAGCAGGGTCTTCTCGGTGGTGACCCCACAGTTACAGAGAGCTCCCTCCAAAGTAATATCAGTAGAGAATTTTAAATGGGCTCTGCAAAGTAACTCATTTCAATTTGCTTTTCTTAAAGGAGCTATAGTGCTGATGATGTAAAACTTTCTTTAAATTGATGCGGGTAAGTTTATAACGCTGTGCTCCTGGTCTGTGAATTGCCTGCTTCGTTACGCGGGTGATTTAATTGAAATTTGACATTGTATTTTATGGTTGCTTTTATGTTAAGGGGCTGTGCCCTGAAAGCATTCTCAAAAATGTCTATTTTTAAACAAAATAAATTAAGAAATACAGTGGTACCTCTGGTTACGTACTTAATTCGTTCAGGAGGTCCGTCCTTAACCTGAAACTGTTCTTAACCTGAAGCACCACTTTAGCTAATGGGGCCTCCTACTGCTGCCGTGCTGCTGCCGCACAATTTCTGTTCTCATCCTGAAGCAAAGTTCTTAATCCGATGTACTATTTCTGGGTTAGCGGAGTGTAACCTGAAGTGTATGTAACCTGAAGCATCTATAACCCAAGGTACCACTGTACATAAATAAAACACCACATCACCGGTGACTGTAGGTTTCTGTTCTGCTGTCACTGCTACAACGGTACTGTTTTGTTGGCACCACCATTTTAAATTCACCGCACATGCTGGATGGTAAACTTTAAGTAGCTACTGTATGAAAACAAAAAATGAGCATATGACAAATGAGAGGTTACAAAGGGAAGGGTCATCCTCAGTTGTGACTTGCATCAATAAGGCAGGAATCCTAAATACCTTAACACTGATCAAAGTGTGACTTACTCCTGAGTAAACATGTGCAAGATTGCAGAGTTAGACACTATGAGATCTCAAGCATTCTGCAGGTAATCATTTTGAGATATTTGGTATAAAGCCTGTCTACCTGGAAAGTGGAATATATATTCATCTCCATGCAATTTTCTAAGGGCTTTTCTTCACCAGCTCCAAGTGAAAGTAGCGGGGGTGGGGGTGGGGGAGAGTAAAAAACATATTTCTTTCATATTATTCATATTGTAGATCAAGCAGAAGCTGGAGCTGTTAAAAGCTGGTCTATTTCTCTGGAGAAAGAAGTGTTTACGCTGCATTGCTAACCCCCACTGATTGAAGATCGAATACCTGTTATTTTGCTGCTTTTTTATCAAAAGAGTTAAAGACTTTGGTAAATAGAAGTTTGCTTCTTAAGAATTTGTTCTGTGTAAAACAGCTAATATTGTGGATGTAGTACATCTGCTTGTTCCTCCTGCATTATTCAAAACTTGGTTCCCTGCAATTGATTTGCAAAAGGATTGCTGCTTGTTTGCAGCGGCAGCCAATGAACCAGGCCCCGTCTATACTCCCGAGTGTTGATCATGGTATCATGGAATCATAGAACTGTAAAGTTGGAAGGGATCCAAAGGGTCATCTGGTCCAAAAACAGGCCAGTGCCCCATCTTTTCCAGCAACCTGTTCCCACAGGAGTTCAACCAGATGCCATGGGAAGCTCACAAGGAGGGTCTAAGAGCAACAATTCTCTGCCCACCTGAAATTCCAAAGCAACTGGTGTTCAGAGATGTACTGATTCTGCCTGTGGAGGGAGAACATAGCCATCATGGCCAGTAGCCATGATATCCTTATCCTCCATGAATTTGCCTACTCTTCTAAAGGCACCCAAGTTTGAGGCCATCACTGCCTCCATTGGGATAGAAGACAATAGCTTAGCTATGTACTGCATAAATACTTCCTGTTGTCTGTCCTGAATCTTCCAACATGCAGCTTCATTGGATCTTCACAAGTTCTGGTGCCACGAGGGTAGAGGGACTTTCCTCTATCCGCTTTCTCGGTGCTGTGTATAATTTCTGACAAACTTCTATCACGTCTCCTCTTACTTGCCTTTTTCTGAACTAAAATGTCCTGAACGCTGCCACATTTCATGTCAGGAGAGTCACTTTATCCTCTTATAATAACTACTAGTAATAATTGATTATTCATGCCCCGCCCATCTGGCTGGGTTTCCCCAGACACTCTGGGCAGCTCCCAATAGAATATTAAAAACACAATAAAACATTAAACATTAAAAACTTCCCGAAACAGGGTTGCCTTCAGATGTCATCTAAAGGTCAGCTGTTTATTTCCTTGACATCTGATGGGACGGCGTTCCACGGGACGGGCACCACTACTGAGGAGGCCCTCTGCCTGTTCCCTATAACCTCACTTCTCACAGCGAGGGAACCACCAGAAGACCCTTGGAGCTGGACCTCAGTGTCCAGGCTGAATGATGGGGGTGCTCTTGATCATTTTAGGTTCCCTCTTCTGAACCTCTTCCAACTCTACAATGTCCTTTTCGAGATCAGATGACCAGAACTGTGCACAGTACTCCAAATGCAGCTGCGCCACAGATTTGTATAACAGTGTTATAATATTGGCGGCTTTATTTTCAAATCCTTTCCCAATTATCCCTAGTGTGGAATTTGCCTTTTTCAAGATGCCATGTCCTGGGTCAACATCTTCATTGAAACCAACACCACTTGGGACCCAGAGACTACAGTTAACTTCAGCAGCAATCAGCCACCAAAACTGATGGCTGCTTCTTCTCACATTTCTCTGTGAGACAGATGACCTTATGCCAAATATTAACTCTCAGTCTGCCAATGCTGCCAGTAGCATTTTACTTCCACACTTGAGCGTGTGGGACCCAACTTAGTTTTGAGAAAGATCTTTACTTAAAAAGAGATTCTTGAAAGAGAAAAGTCTCCAGCAGTTGATGGAAAGACAAAAGAGACAGTATCTGGATAATATTTTGTAGGAAGGAATTCCAAAGGGTAGGTGCCGCAACTCTAAAGGCCTAGTTGCCATATTGTGTGGGAGAGACCTCCTGATACAATGATATCTATAGGAGGCCTTCAATGGCAGATCACAGTAATCAGCTAAGCATCTATAAGAGTGAGGTGGCCCTTCAGATATCCAGACCCCAAGCTGCATGCAACCAGCACCCTGAACTTAGCCCAGTTTGGTAGCATCCATTCTTAATTTTTAACACGTTATGACACCACAGCATTGTAAGTTAGAAAATTACCATGTAAGAAAGGGAAAGAGACCTTCCATTATCTATTATGCATCGTATTTTACTATACTATCACTATCTCGTTTTTAAAAAACCTTTTAAAGTGCGCTGTTTCATGCATTATTCAGATCTACTTACTTTTTGTTCCCGCTTTTTTGAAATTCGTCTTGAAAGGTAGGCATGTGCCGTTTTCTTTAAATGCTGCTACTGTGTTGTTATGGAACAGAAACAGGATCTATAAATGAACAGAACAATAGACCTTCAGCAGGGAAATGAGGAGGAAAAAAAGAACTAAGAAGATCTGCATCACATACAGGCTATTCCAAGGACATGATGCCAAATTGTGATTCCAACCCTGCACTGGAAAGATTTTGGGTGGGGGTTGGCAGAGGGCTTAACTTCTAAAGATTTCAAAATATTAACTCCCCACTTCCTCAAGTAGGAAGGAGGTGTAGTAATGCCACCTGGTTTTGGTTTCCTTTGGACGACTTATCATGTTTTAATAATGTTTGTTTTAAAATATGAAGGTAGATATGTCAAGCGAAACTGCATTGTACCAGGTTAGGCTATTTATCCAGTGAGGCCAGTACTGTCTACTCTTATTGGCAGTGTGTCTCAGACAGAGGTCACCTGTTTCCTGGGCCTTTCAACTGGAGCCTTGCAGCCATTACAGAGAAAATAGGAAAGGAAAATGAAATGGATAAAAGCTTGAATGACTGAACAGTCCTATCGCATTATGCTAGTATGATTATCCCTGTCCCTTTATTTTTACTGTCAATCCGAATGTGGAAATATTCATCTTTATTTCTCTGCATGTTTCAAATGCAGTTATCCAATTAAATATCGGACACACCTTTATGCACAGTTCTTCTGGCAACCCATGAAATACCTTAAAAAACAATTTCGTTATAAAAAGAAGCCCTTCAGCTTTCACCATCCTCATTTTAATTTCTTCCAGGAGAGACAGACGCGAGTTAAAACACAGCGCATGTTTCTGAATGTAAAGTAAATGTTTGTGTGACCCACACAGGACATTTCCATGCAATTACAATGATAATTTTGAGCCCAACCACATGTTCGCAATAATCGCACAATCAGCTAAGCTTCAGATTTGAAATTATGGGTACCATAAAGCATTATATTGAGCCTGCTGAAAATCTGTACATGATGGCCCTCGTTTGCAGTCTATCACATCTTCCTACATTGCTGAATCGGTTGCTGCTGTAAGAACTCTAGGAAAACAACCCACAGGCTTGTATGAAAGATGGAAATCAGGCTTAAGACTATTCAGATGCAAATAATAAGCAGGTACATCGAACAAAGCTGCCTTTGTAGAAGCTGCCTCACACATTTATTATATTGTCTTTCAACTATTGACAGTGCAGGTTAAACAGAACCAGGAAAAATAATCTCTCCTCCACACCAGTAATTGATCCATATAAATAAATAACGTTGCAATGGATTCATATTTTTATACATTCTGTTATTTCCCCAGATAGATAGGAAGAGACTATCTGGCTCTCTGGATCACTCATGCAATAAGACTGCATATTATACATATTGCCAAGTGACATTTATTCGGCTGTCAGGCAAATGTATTCTTCTTAAAACTTTTGCTCTCCTATACCGATATAGAGATGAGATGTACTGCATGCAAAGTAGTCACTATGGTAGCAACAAACCTCTGTCCTACAGCTTCTACTTTCCCATCTTTTTTTCAACTTTTCACATGTCTCCCTGAATACATTTTGCAGCCTAGGATGAAGGGCAAGAAAGAAATCAAGGCACCAGGTATAGCACCAAGTACAGCACCAGCTGAAACTATTGCACCTAAGAGGAATGGATACACTATACAGAACATTGCATTCTACCAGCATAGAAGAGCTTCTGCACAATCTTATAACCCCTCAGCTGGTGTATCTTCGGTATATTACAAGCATAGATGCACATATTTCAAGCTCAGTATCACAATGAACATGGTCCAGTTACATTATCCTCTACGTATTTTGCTATCAGGCCCATTTAATTTCTCCTAACTATCTCGCTTGTTCATCCTCCAGCATAGCGTTTTGCTGCTCTTTGATGACTGACACTAGACTGGGGTGCTGGACTGTGCCATATACCAGATGCAAGCCCTCCCTGTTAGGTCCTTCCCAGGGGCAGAGGGAAAAAGACCAACATCCATCGCATGAGCAAAGATGGGAGACAGCCCAGGAGAAGCAATGGGAAGAGCAGATTGGAGTGCTTTGTGCTCTGGGCTAGAGGTTAGTGGCTGTTTGCCATGGTGTCATTTTCTTAAAGAGGGAGAGCCGAACAGCAGAGGAACTGAGGCCACATGCATTTTAATGGGGCAGGGGGGAGAGAAAAAGGAAAAGTACAGGGTCAAGTACAGTTTAAGGATTCCGTGCTTTGGAACATTACACTAGCTCTTTATTTATGTAACGAATTATACAACATCACATAAAAATGACTTTTAAATGAATACTAGTAAGAACTTACATTTTAAATAACACAACTGGTGTCTTTCTGAACATAAATGCCACAATTGGTTTATTAACCAAAATTGTAAATGTTACCTAATAGTTATTGTGTTTCTTACTAAATTTATATAGTCTACTTTCAGCAGCAAGGGCTCCCATGGTGCTTTACAATTGCTTCTGCTGCTATTTTAATTTGTGTGCTGCTTTTCTACATAGGTAAGCCCAAAATGGCTCACAACACAAGAACAACAATACATATAAAACCATCACTGATCACTCCAAGTCTACAACCAGTTCATTATACAAAATGGAAATCCAAATAAATAGTAGCTTGTTTCAATAATGCTAACATTTTAAATCCGCTACAAAACAGAGTATCAATCAGTAACATACAATATCAGCTGATAAAATATATAAGCAAGGGTCATATATTACAAAACTTTCCTGTACAGTCAGATGATAATCAAATATATAGGGCTGTATTCAACAAAGTCCTGCTCAAAATAAATTCACTGAAGTCAATGGAGTGAAGTTGGTAATGCCCATTAATTTCAATGAGTCTGTTCTGAGTATAACTAATAATGTTGGATACAACCCACACTCACCAGCCTCCATTTCACAAAAGTGCTAAGTGCCAGAAATAGCTGCCAGATTTCTTACAACTGCTAGTATAAAAAGTGCTAGACGCAAAAGTACTAAAAACAATTTTAGTTTAAGTATTGCAGAGGGGCCATAGATACAGGAATTTCTCAAGACTAAAAACAAGCTCACCCAGGTAAGGGCCTTATAAGCAACCTGGCTTCACACTTCACATCAAGCCTCACATTAATAAATTGGCTTTCTAACTGTCAACAGGAAAGCCTCTAGTTTATTGTTCTTCACCCTCCCCTTCAGATGAAAATAGCATAGCACCCTCATTCTGGCTTTGCAGCACCGCAGCAAGAGGAAGCAGGGGCTGGATGGTACAATCTTCTCCTTGTTCCTCTGCTTTCCTCAGTCAGCTACAGTTCTTAAAGCCTTCAACAGTGATAGTGTGTGTGTGTACTGATTTTCAGTCTCTTTTCTTGTGTCCCGGATGGTCAGTAAAAAAACCAACTCATACAATCAGGAAGACAGCAGAATGAAACAACACATAAGCTAGCCTGTGAAAAACTCCATAATGACTTTGAAAGATCTAAAAAGGCCCAAAATGCCCGTAGGGTAGTCATTCACACATTGCAAAAAAATAATAATGTGAAAATTCAGTCACCGAAAAAAGATGAAGATTTGCGTAACATCTGCATGTACTAATTTCTATGAATACATGCAATGCTTAAAATACCTACCATAGTTTTGTTAGATATCATTATTTCATTTATGAACTGCTTCCCATGGGTCACCTTGAACAACATATAGAAACACAGTTAAAACAATTGTATAAATAAAGACATTTTTTAAAAGTATAAATATAGAAACAGTTTAAACCAACAACGTCACATACATAAAATTGATTCAAAGCAAATGCGTATACAGTGGTACCTCGTGTTAAGAACTTAATTCGTTCTGGAGGTCCGTTCTTAACCTGAAACTGTTCTTAACCTGAGGTACCACTTTAGCTAATGGGGCCTCCCGCTGCTGCTGCGCCACTGCCACACGATTTCTGCTCTCATCCTGAAGCAAAATTCTTAACCCGAGGTACTATTTCTGGGTTAGCGGAGTCTGTAACCTGAAGCGTCTGTAACCCGAGTGTAAAGGGAAATTGGGGTTGCTTGAGCGTAAGGGGGCTGCTGCTCTGGGCAACGTTGTCTGGCTAAACCTTTCCCTGGCTGGACAGCCCTTTCTCCGTGGCTGTGTCAGTCACTGGCAGAATCCGTCAGTGGGTGTTTCCTGAACTTCTTCCAACATAAAAGCTGCTTGACGCCAAGTCTCTGCCTAGCTTCCCTGCGCGGAAGTCTTCTGCGCAGAGTGGGCGTGGCCAGCGGAGGTCCTGGGCTCTCCCCGCTGGTCTCGGTGGAAGAGTCTTGGAGCCATCTCTCCGAAGTCCTTCCCTGCTCCCCTTTCTTCCTGGTGTCACGCCGATTTCCTTCCGCAAAGGAAGTGTTCTCTCTCTCCCTGCTGGTCCCTTCTCCTGCATCGTTGGGGAGCCTTACCTCCACTCTTGGCTCCGATGGCAGTTCCCTGACACCGAGGTACCACTGTACCATCTGAGATAAAGATTTTAGAAGGTTTGTTGAAAGACGAATGCCTTTAGCAGGCACTGAAAGACAATAGAGGAGGTGCCTGTCTAATAAGCAGCAGTGTGGGTGCCATCCCACAGACATCATGCAGAACGGAACTCCTGATAGGATGGAAACTGCAGGATACCCTCTCCTACAGAATGCAGTGATTGGTTGAGTATGTAGGGGGTGAGATAATCTTTTAGGTTTCCTGCACCCAGGGTGTATAGAGCTTTGCACACCACTTCCAGCACCTTGAATAGCTAAGTGGCAGCCAGTACATCACAGCTCGACGAAGTCACCCACTGAGTTACACGTGCATCTGCTGTCCAGATGCTTTAAGCTCTGCAGGCACAAGATCTCCCACCTAAGAGAGAAGAGCCACAGTACTGGTTTCTCCAATATGAACCAGGGCTCCTGATGTTACCACTGCAACGTGAGAAGGGGCCTTCAAAGATTGGTGGGTGCTCTTTGTGGGATATAAAGTTAAATATTTCCCCACTACATTATTTCATTTCCTGCCTTTGACCACAGGTGCAGAAGTCCCAAGAACGCTTTCTGGTGGTATCAGAGCTAGTGCAATGGCGACCGCGATTTCACAGTCCTATAGCAAAGACAGCATAAAGTTGTCTGAGGACAGGAGACCACAGACACAGAACTTTTACATGGGGAGAGGACAGTAATAATAATTTAGCATTTCAACATGACAGAGAGGCTTTTTGAAACACACACACACACACACACACACACACACACAACCACCTCAGTTTTGTTCTTTTCCTGTTTCCAAGTTACACAGTAGGAATCAGGAAGCTGTCTTGGGGTTTTGATCTACAATAATTCAGAGGATATCCTTGTCTCTCCCCACCTTCCTATAAATACATTGAAGAATTTTTCACCATGTACTGAGAAAAGCAATACGTAAACTCTGGAGGCTGACATTCTACACAATTATTGCAGGAGCAGCGTGTGCTTGTGAAGGGTTCCGCCCTGTTTCTTCCTTCTACACAGATTCACAGGACTGGAAGGGATGCAGAGGTGATGAAACTAACACCCCTGTTCTAGGACTAGACCTTCAAATATACAGTCTTTACAGATTAGCCACTATAACATTGCTTTATTTATTTGGCATTATTTTATGCTACCTATACCTAATGTGTATGTAGCCACAACAAATGACAGACTGCTGTATGATGACACCTTCAAGTATCTGAAATGACACCTTTTCTATACAACCTATATTCTGTCTACATTCCACCCTCCCTAGATATATTCCTAAACACAATCGCCCATCCTGTTAGCATGAGGTTAAGAGAGGAAAGGGGCAGAAAACATCAGAACAATCCAGACAGTTTATTTTGAATAGTATCTGGCAGTAGGCAGGATAAATAAACTACACTCACAAGCAGGAACAGAACAGAGCACGTCACATTAGGCATTCAGATAAAGATAGCTGATTAACAATATTTCTACAAACAATATTGTGGGCATGTTTTGTTTTAAGATATCTAAATAAAATTTTCTGCTCATGGAGGGGATAATATTTCAGTGTACATATATTTCCATGCAAAGTCCCTCTTGTGATGGAGACTGGCAGTAGTTTTTAAAAGAGTTGAAAATAGTATGATGGAGTCCTTGAGCTGAATATACATTTCTCTTTCCCACAATAACCTCCAATCAAATAGGGATGTTACAGAATATAAATAAATGGACAATTGCTAAGAAAGTCCAACGTAGGCTAGGCTGACATTAGCAGCTTGAAATACTGCATAGTCATCCCCATCTGCCCCTGCATTTCCAATTGCATACCCTCCAAGATTTATCTGATGGGAAAATAGGGATGTCCAGTCAGATGGGTGGATGATGATGATAATTCTATTTATACCCCATGCATCTGACTGGATTGCCCCAACCAGTCTGGATGGCTTCCAACATATATAAAAACATAACAAAACATTTTTAAAAACCTGCCTCCAGATGGCTTGGGCGTTGGAAACCTCCATACCCTCCAACATTTCTCTGATGAAAATAGGGGTACCCTAAGAAAAAGTGGGACATTCTGGGATCAAGTAAAAAACCAGGACAGCTTCTGTAAATCCGGGACTGTCCATGGAAAAAAAGAAACTTGGCGACTTCCATTTTTGTATTGCATGGAAGTTGGTTTGATGAGAAGCACATCGAATAGGAGCATATCTCTAAAAGCCACAGGATGCAGATGGATTGTGGCTAATGTCATGTGAACTTTGGCAAAAAAAAACCTGTGGTGGGAGTGTAAGATTCACTACAAAATGCTTTCAAAAAATGAAGGGATTGGTAAAAAATAAGAAGAAAAGAATGAAGTTAAAAGAGGCTCAAATCTCTCTAGAAGGCATAGCTTTATTCAAAAACATAAAGGCTAAGAATGTATACTAAAGACCAGGTTCCACCAAGAGGATGCAAGGCAGCTTCTTTAAAGAAGGAAATCTTGTCCAAATGAGGAAAACAAAAAGGGACACAAACGGTGGCAAGATAAATGCAAACCAACGATAAGGTATGCTTAAAAAATAAATAAATCTGAAAAGCGTACTGCTAAAAACAAAGACCAAAAACAAACAAACAAATCTTCAGATACACTAGAAGCAGGAAACTGCCTAAGGGGGCAGTTGAACCTTTGGACGACAAGGGAATCAAAGGTGTGCTGAAATAAAGGAGGAAAAAGTAGATGGCAGAGAAACAATATAAATTTTTTGCATCTGTCTTCACAGCAGAAGATGTAGCTTGTGGCTGAACCAACTTTCTCAGGACAGGAGTCTGAAGAACTGAGGGAAATAGTAGTGACAAGAGACCAAATTCTAGGCCTTATTGACAAATTATAAACAGACAAATCATCAGATCCAGGTAATGAGAGTTCTTAAAGAACTCAAATGTAAAATTGTCAATTTTCTAACTAAAATGTGTCAATTCTCTAAGAATGGCTTTCATACTGGTAGACGTGTGTGTGTGTGTGTGTGTGTGTGTGTGTATTCATACACACACACACACACATACCGGTATATGGAATAAAATGCACTTTGCCTAAAATTCAAAACAACCATCCATCCATATTTTTTTAGAAGGGGAAATGAATATATTAAAAATAAAACACAATATTCTCCTCTGAAAATCTATGTGATCAATATGGTTCTTCTGTGTCTGTTTGGCTTTGAAGAAAATTCTAGCACACTAAACAAATAGGTAAGACACCTTGAACTACTTAAAGCCAAGTTGTAGTTGCATGCTGATGATACTTCACCTTGATGCAGAAGATGAAAATGAAAGCCCATAGTGGGATTCACGGGCAGCACGTTGACTTTTTGGGTTGTTGGGAGTGGGCACTGCAGTACTATAGTTACCTAAATTATTTATTTCTAGTAGCTTTTAGCAATATTGCTTCAGTAAACCCAATCCGCTTGAAATGCGTTTTCACATGCTAGGCTATTGTAGAAAAGGTGCTTCTGAAGGTGCTTCTATTTACACTTGTTTCTATTTACACGTTCATAAAAAAATCATACCCTCTGGGCAAAGGATTTTGCCATTCTTATATAACGCCTTGTGCGCACCATTTGTTTCCATTATGGAAGGCGATTCATTAAGAGAAACACATTTCTATTAGAAAAGAGACAAAAGGGATGAACAAAGAGGGGGCTTCATTAATGAGAAGCATAGAAAAAAATGCCCATTCTTATCAAATACATAGACTACAAGGCTTTTTTAAAAAAATCAACAAGTGAGAATAGTTAAAATAGTTTAGTGAGCATTACAGTATGTTAAAAAGCAAACCAACATGTTTCATTGGTTTATAAAGCTCTGCCTAAAATTCAAAACAACCATGCATACATTTTTAGAAGGGGAAATGGATATATTAAAAATAAAACAAAATATTCTCCTCTGGAAAGCTCTGTGATCGGTATGGTTGTTCTATATCTGTTTGGCTTTGTCTGTGGCTATGCCACCTGGTCCTTACATAATTGTTACCTAAGGGCCCATCTATACTTTTGCTTGACCCACATTTTGATCGGCTTGTGCACCATTTAATTCCCTCAGATCTGAGAACTTTTAATATTGTTGATACCCGAAATTGTTTACTTTCTTCTTCCTTTTCTGTTTCTGTTTTGCTTGTACACTGTGCCTATTAGAATCCCTTCACATGATATATGCTTGGAGGGTGCCATGCAATTGTGGGGGCGTGGGGCTGGCCTACTGCCTCTGATGGTGCATGCTTCCTTAGACCCCTGACATCCATGCACTGAGTGTAGACATCAGAAGGAGGAAAGCCTTTCATATGAAATATGTGTCTCCTCTGCTCTTCAGAAAGCATTATTGTAAATAATGTAATGTAGGGGTCAGAAACTGGAGGATCCCAGCTAGGGAATAAAAGTTTCACACACGGTTGTCAACTCAAAAGGCAAGAGAAACCATACTGCGGCAGGCATAGTGAATTGAAAACCACACTTTCTAGAAATTCACCATGTGAATTCAATCCAAACTCCCTTTCGGAAGCAATTTCTGAAATAACAGGGGCTGAAAAATACAACCCCAGAAATTGTTGTTAAGAAGCTGTATTATGCAGGTCATGTGTAAAGTTCTCTAAGTTTCTCTTGGAACAGATATTATATTATATTTCAAATTTTTGGACGAACCCTTTAGTAAGCGTCAAAAGGATAAAGGTAGAGCCCAGCTTGTTATATATAAAGTTAAGCAGCTAAAAAACCTACCATGTATTACAGCATAATCCTAACTATGTGTAGTCAGAAGTAAATTCCACTGAATACAACCCCAGATAAGTAAGGTTAGGGTTGCAAGCTTGATCTGAGATGTTAATCTCATATAATTCAAAAGATGGTTGATACTTGCATTATTTTTTTTATTTACAAAAAAAGTAGGACGGTCATTCACACCATAAATTCAACATTCTTAGTGTTAGCATCCAACTGGTTTCCCATGCTTGTTTGAACATTCAAGATAAGAGCAAAATATAATTTCCCTTTTAAGTGGTTGTACGCTCATGCTTTGAGTATTTCTTTGATGCTATAGCAGACTGATTAAATTGCTGAATATGCTGAAAGTTTACAACCTTGCATGCCGAGATGTTTCACCCATAAGAACCCAAACATAAGTAGCATGAAGAGGGGAGAAGAATGAAATCTGGAAAGAAAGCAGCCACTACTAAAAAGGTGACACCATTCTAAGTGTGTGAAGAAGTAGCATTTTTCAAGGCAGGAAGCAGCAAAGGGCATATTTGATATCTTAGCTAAAGGATTTTGAGAGTGGCTGCTGAAGATAACGCAAATTTCCCTGTTTCGAGTCGACTTCACTAACTGCACCCTGTGGAGTGGTCAAATTCATATTGGAGAGATGGGCATTTAATGGTTTTTGGCACCTTTATTTCATTCACAGTACGTAGCTCCACCTTCAGGTTCATCTTTACTGGCATCACTGGTGTTTATTCTGTTTATTTTTGGTCCTGCAAATACTAATCAAATAGACATCTTTTTGCCACTTCTGCTGGAAATAACCCCAGGATCAAACAGAATTGTTCCTATAAAACCTGTCATCTTCTTTTGTCACTAAGTAATCATGCAAACTGTCCATCTCTAGATACTGCAAATCACATGCAGATGGTCCAGGCTCAACCCCTGGCATGGATCAAGGTTATAAGATGATGTGAAAGACCTCGGATATGCCTGAGACCCTGAAGAACCCATTGAAGTAGGCAATGCTAAACTAGCTGGATAAGTAGTTGGATCTGTTTCTTATGTAACTAGTTAATCATGTAGGCGGGACGCGGGTGGCGCTGTAGGTTAAACCACTGAGCCTAGGACTTGCCGATCAGAAGGTTGGCGGTTCGAATCCCCGCGATGGGGTGAGCTCCCGTAACTCGGTCCCAGCTCCTGCCAACCTAGCAGTTCAAAAGCATGTCAAAGTGCAAGTAGATAAATAGGTACCACTCAGGTGGGAAGGTAAACAGCGTTTCCGTGCACTGCTCTGGTTCATCAGAAGCGGCTAAGTCATGCTGGCCATATGACCAGGAAGCTGTACGCCGGCTCCCTCGGCCAATAAAGCGAGATGAGTGCCGCAACCCCAGAGTCGGTCATGACTGGACCTAATGGTCAGGGGTCCCTTTACCTTTCAATCATGTAGGCAGCACATAATACCAGTGATAAGCAGTATCTATAAATGATGCAAATTAGTGGCCATGTAGAAAGAAAAATAAGCAAGCAAGCAGGCAAGCAAACAAAGACTTTCCTGTGGCCTAGAAAGACTTATAGAATTGCAGTTGTCAAGATTTTTTGATTCATCTAGAGTATGAACCTGTGTCATGGCAGCAGGGACTTGGAGGATACATTTTAAAAATATTGGATGAAGTAGTTCACTAACAGCCTGAAGATAAAACGGGAGATGCGGCAGTTGACTAGAACTGCTACACAGCTGTTCACACTGTTATAATTAGGTTGTTGCACTGTCACTTCCAATTTGTCCATATCTTTCTGAACAACCCCTTGATAGAAGCAGCACCAATCCAGCAGTCATTAATAGAAGAAGCTGTGCAGTTTTGTATCTAAATGAGAGCTGCAAGAGCCAGCCAAAAGTGGGGGGTACAGAGGCCATGGAAGGAAAACACAAGGCAAGGTGGAAGTCTGTGAAGACCAGAGAGGGGCTAAGAAAGAATTAAAAGCTGTGTGAGAGAAGAACTAGGTGGAGTAGATGGATGCAGCATATAAGGGAAAGGCTGGGGCAGCAAAGGAGGAAGTTGAGAGAGTGAGAAAGAAATTGAGAAGATGGAAAAGGTGTAGGCAGTACTGCATGCTAGTATAGCAGTAGTAGGGAATCTTGTATATGATGTCAGGTGTGTGGCAGGTAAAGATGTAGCTGATCCAAAAAAAAAAAAAAAAAGAGCTTGCGCAAGCAAAGGCCATGCTCAGCCCTTGACAAGCACAGAGAACCAGCTGGTTGTTGGCACATGCACTGAGCAGGGAGTTAGTTGTGCAACTAATGCCAACATGCCAGGGCTGCAGTTAGTGGGGCCCAAGGGCAAAGCCAGAGAATTTGCTGTAACTATATCATGACTTGGTAAGCCAGCAGGAAGTGACAAGATGAGTGGCAACAAATACAGCCCCAGGGAACTCTGGGAAAGGCACGACAGAGCCTTGAAGGACTGAGAGCAAGGTACACAAAGGGCAGGTACATGTTAACTCGGCCCATGTACCTGGAGGGTTCCTTCCTTGCTGTTGGTTAGAAGTTGACGAAGCCCATCTATCCTAAGGTTACCAGTTTTTTTTCAAAGAATCGGGGGGGGGCACTTTATTTTTTTTTTTAAAGAGAAAAAAAGTTATTTTCAAAAAAGTTATTTTTCAAAAAATTGAGAAGTACCGTATTTTTCGCCCATAGGGCGCACCGGCCCATAGGACGCACCTAGTGTTTTTTTTTGGGGGGGGGAAATAAAGGAAAAAAATTCTTCCCCCCCCCAGGCACGGGGCTGGGGCGGGGGAAGCCCGAGCTTCCCCCGACCCCAGCCCCCAGAACAGGCAGCTCTCCGCAAGCCTTGGGAGACCGGCGCGACTTCCCGCCGGGCTCCTACGCCTTGCGGATATCTGCCTGAAGCCCAAACCAGGTCGGAGAACAGCGGGATGGCCGCACTCCGCCTCTCCGCTGTCTCCCGAGCTTGCGGTACTGTCGGCAGGGTGAAGCGCGCTTCTCCCCACCGCCAGCCTCCAAACCAAGTCGGGGGACAGCGGGATGGCGGCATTCCGCCTCGCCGCTGTCCCCCGAGCTTGTGGGGCTGGTGGCAGAGAGAAGCGCGCTTCTCCCCACCGCCAGCCTCCAAACCAGATCGGGGAACCGAAGCCCGGGGCGCGCTGTGCCGCGCGCCCCAGGCTTCAAGATGCAGGCTGCTATCCGCAAGCCTAGGGAGCCCGATGGGAACTCCCGTGGGCTCCCAAGGCTTGTGGAGAGCTTCCTGAAGCCTGGAGAGCGAGAGGAATCGGTGCGCACCGACCCCTCTCGCTCTCCAGGCTTCAGTGAAAGCCTGCATTCGCCCCGTAGGATGCACACACATTTCCCCTTCATTTTTGGAGGGGAAAAAGTGTGTCCTATAGGGTGAAAAATACGGTAATATCTTCTCTTTTGTGGTCTTCTCTGTCACGCGGCCTTCCTCTGGGCCCTGACTTGCTCTCTTGGAGCGCTAGCTGCCGTGGAGTAGGCTCAGGTTGGGCCTGGGATTGGCCATGTGTCCTTGCCCTCCCGGTGCTCTCCTACCTCTCGTCCTCAGGGGTGCAGCAAGGTCGGGGCTCCCCTCTTTTTTCTCCTTCCTCTTTCTCTCTCTTCCTTCTCCTTCTCCCTGCGTCGGTGTCAGGGTTTTCCTGGCCCCGGAGCGCCACTGGGCAGTCGGCTGGGTGGCCGGGGCTCTTGCTCCTGGCTTGATTTGGGTCATGGGGGAGGGGGCAGCTGTTCCCTCTGTTGATGCGCTGGGCGTCCCCCATGCCCCCTTGGTAGTGGCGATGGCAGCAGCAGTCTCAGCAGCCTGGAGCCAGCCTGGTAGCGCAGTTGGCTCTGGCTGGCTTCAGGAGCTGCCCGCTGCCGTGGCATCCGCCATTTTGTCTTGCCAGAAGTCCCCATATGATGTGTCTTGTGCCGTTGAACCAATCATGCAACATTCATTCTCTACTAATAAATCTACAACACTTAAAAAATAAGTCCGGGGACATTAAATGAAATCCGGGGACATTCCGGGGACAGATTTTTGTCCAGGGACAGATTTGTAAATCCGGGGACTGTCCCTGGGAAACAGGGACGTCTGGTAACCATAATCCTTTGTTTTTTATTATCTGGGGGATCATGGGAAAGGAGATGCTGGGCTGCTGCCCGCAAGTCCAGAAGCTTCAGCTATTTATTTTTTATTAATTTATTAGATTTCTATACCACCCTTTAGCACAAGATTTCAGGGTGGTTCACAAGATAAAAATACCAGGTAAAGGCACAAATAAATAGTTAAAACAACAACAACATTATAACCCCCCCCTCCAACATATTTAAAAGGCTGTAGAATGTCAATCAGCCAAAGGCCTGGTTGAAGAGGAATGTTTTCATCTGGCGTCTAAAGATATATAAAGAAGGTGAGAGCATTCCACAAATGGGGGGGGGGGCACTACAGAAAAGGACCTTTCTTGTGTTGCCAGTCTCTGGATCTCACATGGAGGAGGCACAAGAAGAAGGGCCTCAGATGATGAACGCAGAGTTCAGGTTGGTTTATATGGGAAGAGGTGGTCCTTAAAGTATTGCAGTCCTAACAATGCAAGAAGTCATTGACTTCTATTCTGCTCCACATTCAATGAATGCAGTGTTGTTTCCATTCTATTACAGTCTTGCTGTTGACAAAAACTACATTATTTGTCTCACTGTCCATCACGGTGGAATTTTACGCAATTTTGTTATGATTTTGTTATTACACACCATTCATTTTAATGCGAAAAGACAACACAATGCAAAAAAAACCTCATCAATTATGTATTGTTTGCAGTCTGAAAGCAAAAAACAGTGGATACTAATTGTATTTGCTGGATTGATTTCCATTTCACACATGGGATGAGTAAGCCGAGATTGGCAATGTCCTGTTTCTAGCAGAATTCTTGGACGTCCCTAGCTGCAACACTCAGGCAGATTCTTGAAAGGCTTTGGGTACATGAGGGCCATGTATCTGGAAGCCACAAGCTGGCCGCTGTCAACTTCTGGTCTTGCTACCATGAATGGAGACAGTAGTAAACACATAATTAAATCTTGGCTGGGTTGCAGTTATTCAGGCACTTGCCATGCCATGCCAAAAGCCATTATGTGCGAACTTCATCGCATCCTGTTGATGTGCATATGGTTGCCTCAGCCCATGGCAGTGTTGCTAGAACTCATAATAGAACGACTTTCTCAACTGGAAATGCTCACTGCAGTAGAATCATGAAGATTGAGATCAAATGTAATGGCTGTCATGTTGATCAAAATAGGATATTGTGTCAATTCAAACTTGGCCTCATTTGGCAGTGGAAGCCAAAATGGTCATTTGGGTGATAAGTGAATTAAAAATAAAGTAGCTAACTTGCTTAACAGTGCAAGTCTATGTATATTGACTTGAAAAGGGATTCCACTGTGTTTGATAAGGCTTACTGTCATTTACGTTTGTACAGGATTGCAGCCTCAATTTATGATAACGAATTACCATTTATCCTTGATATGTGGAAGACAGTCCACTGTTTAATTTTATACCTTTCAATTCAATAAACTTTTCAGGACAGCTTACAATAAAATATTAGCGTGCTCAATAAAATAACAGTTATGTACACATAAGCCTAAAGCAGCAGGAGTGCCAATTCCTAAACTTTGACAAATTTTCTATTAGGAGTGCAGCCCTTTCAGATTTTTTAAAAACTTATTAATAATTGGCCATACACAATAAAACATTTGTATAGAAATATAAAAATATTAAGCTAATCAAATGGAACTTTATAAATGGCACTGACTGATTACACTTCCAATGGTCAGTTTGCATGGATTTCTGAAAAACTGCACAAGTAACCACCTTCCACAGTTCAAAGATGGAGGTTAATTTGCTATCAGCCATGTTCATTGGAATTCGGCTCAAGTGTAATGTTTCCCTTGCTGATAGCATAGGATCTATTCTAACTTCAGAAAGCTTTGATAATAACAATTATTACATGCTAATAAAAGGTTGTATGCTATTCATTTTGAAGTGCTTGCTTTCCAAGCATTTGTTTATTAATTTCAATTTGCGATTAAAATGTGATTTTGATGAAGAAGTAACATAATTCTCAGATTAACATGGCATCTACAGCAAAGAGAATAAAGCTCATTGATCAGACAATAACTCAGCCACATAGTGATGATAGCATTCCAATTATGTGGGCAGTGTGTGCAATTCACCCGAGTAAAAGGGAACAAAAAAATATCAAAGCTCAGCAAGATCAAAATGGAAGGATCTGACAGATGGGGCTGGTTTTGCATATGTTGAAGTCCCTCAAAGTCGGTATTTTGTCATTGGAAGCAAACTTCAGAAAACTTATTTCTGGCCTAGAGATTGAGGAAATTTAGATTCACTATCAGCTGCTTTGTATAAATCATGCAGAGATCTCATCAATACGCATCTCACATTAGCACAATTAGATGGAACAGCTAGCTACCAACATGTTCAGCAAGTCTGGTTCAAACTGGAAAAACCACTAGGCTCTATTGCAGACAAACAAGTCCACGCTCAGAATCCTCCTCAAAATCCCCTTTATGGCAAAAATAAAAAGGTAACTCACAAGGTATCATGAACATTCCTACGCTCCTATCAAAAGGTTACAACAGAGTTGAGGGACATGGATGTTCTCACAAAAGTGTCACCAGGTGGTGATTTAGTGGCAATCAATGTAGTTTACAATTTAGACGCCTTACAAAATTTTAAGGAGATGCCACCCCAAGGCTAAACTTACTGAAAGGAAATTGTAGAAGCATATTACATGATTGTGGTTTTTGCCTGGCTTGCACAGTACAGAGAACATGAGGGGAATGATACAGATAAATGCATCTGTTTTCAAGGTGGCTGATCTCAGCAAAATGTATGTAGCTCACCTTAAAAAAAACACCAAAACATTACATAGGATTGTGCTTCAATGGTTGGGCATCAAAGTATCATTCTAAAGGCAATCAAAAAACCATATGATACTCGTCAGGCACAGTTAGGAAGTTTCAACACATAGGGTTTTTCAAACGGTTGGAGGAAATCACCAATATGATCTCCAAGAATTGTTTAATCCTATTTGGAAAACCATAAAAGGGTGACACTTCCAAGAAGAAAGAAGAGACTACTGCTATGCAAGGTAACTTGGATCTGTTTGCAAGACTGCCTCTTTATGATGGAAAAGTGATGAACAATCTCAAAGTTTCGTGCAAGAACTAAAACCACTTAGGGAAGCTACAAACGCTCCTACAGATGAAAAAGCAGCTTGGGGAGAATCATTTTGAAATAGTAATAATATTTAATAACAACACTGAATAGCAGTGACAATGCTCTTTACACCATACATCCACTTAAAATTTAGGTTGATTACATGTGATGTAATGTTACAGATCTTCAGATTTCCAACAAATGCAAACTAAGCCATCTGAAGAGGGAGGCTGCTAATGAATAGGATCAGGGAAGGTATGATGGGAGAATTCAGCCATTTCCTCCCCTGCTGTGGTCCTAAAGAAACTCTCTTTTCACTCTAGATAGCATTTGCTTTGGGAAGAATTTTATGTATCTGCTGCTGCTGTTTTGAACTGTTTATTTATTATAGGGTGTGGTTTTTGGTTTTTTAAAAAATGTTTTATATATTCATTTGTTTTTATATATGTAACTTTTATATATGTTACTATATTTCAATCAGGTTGTCTTGATGGGAAGAGATTCATAAATGGAATAAATAAATAATTGTTATCATTATAAGTAAAATAGCAGTTGGTTAATGAAATCAGAATTCACAAAGGAATTGAAGGAAAAAGATATGAAACATTGTTGTTGTTGTTTTTAATGGCAGTGTTAACTTATTTCTGCCAGGCTCTATGATGTGGTTGGCCCTTTGTTTTTGGCTGTAGGAAAAGACTTAAAAAGAAAAATGGCTCCAGCAATAAACAATCTCTCTAAGAATAACGGGAGGGAAAGAAACCAACCCACCTTTTGGACTGCAGCCAGTCAGGGATGTCCAGCCTATGATCTGTTGACTGCAAAGTGAGTTTAAGCATTTGCTAAGCAAATGAGTAAACTGTACCTGTGTTTGCAGGAAAATGTGCTCAGTTTCATTCATTCACACCTCATATAAGAAATACAGGAAGCCAGGCATTTCTGTAGCCAACAGCACACTTGTCCCAGAGTGAAAGATAGGAAACCTAAGATTCCTTGTGGGCACCTATCTATGACAATATATTGGAAAAGTTTTCCAATATAGCAAATTTGCACAAAAGAGTGGTAAAAAGAAATACTGTGTTACTCCAAGCTAGACGAAGAATTGGGATCACTGGCATGAAAGGCTGTTTTCCTTTGTTTCCTCCTGTACCTGCAATGGCAAATTTCATTTTTATTTTTTAATGCAGCTGTTTTGTGCAAGTGCAGCTCTACTCTAAACAGTTGTTTTGGAAAACAGTGTGAATCCTTTCTTTGGAGCTGTTGGAAACAAAATGGGAGCAGGGGTGTGTGGTGACAGATGGCACCCAGTGAAATCCATCACGAATGTACTCAAGCTCACCTACACAATGAACTTAAAAGAGTCTTTAGCGGAGTCTTTAAACTCCACTATGAATGAACCCCTACTCTTCTTACAGCACAAACCTTTGCCTGTTTACTTAGAAGTACATCGCACTGTGTTCAATAGGGCTTATTTCTTAGGGAGTGTGTTTAAGAACTGGAGCAACAGGGAAGAATTGCCACACATGACTGGAGTGCAAAACCAAAAAGATAAATATTTATAAAGAATGAGGAACAAGGGTGACCTAGCAGCTGGATGAGATTTGACTGGATCTCCCGGTGTATTTTTCTTTTGTTTAAAAGTAGCTGTGGTAGCTCAGAACTGGATTGGGCTATTGTTCTGAGCGGGGTGGTTTTAGCCCATTGCATCTGCTCCCTCTCCACAAGCTGCTATTTGCTGCAGTGGCGTCAGAGGGTATAGGAAAAAGATAGGCACTCAGATGATTCCTGTTCCCATGTGGCTATTTTTAAAAATTTTTATTTTAAGGAGGGGAACAGTACAGAGTCAAACCATCTTCCCCTAGCACTTTGATCCCCACCTGAATCTCTCCTCCTGCACTGTAACTGTTTTAAAGAAAAACCTGTTCAGGAGTTCCAATCATATATTTTCCATGGCACGTCTAGTTTGGCCTTTACGTCCTGTAGTTCTATGGTTTATTAAGGCTACATGACAGCACATTCCTCCAAAGATAAACTGGTGCTAGGAAAACAAGATAACCCAAAATAAATCAAAAGTGTATAGGTATGCGTGTGTGACAGAAGCAACCAGAACTGGCGTCTTCAGCTGCAGTACCTATTTTGAACTATGCCATCAATTCTGATCCTTTTGTATCCCATTCTGCTATTTGGACCATCAACAACCAGCAAGGTGGTTGACAGAGTCTCTGTGTGGCTCCATGGAGGTGATTCCATTAGGACAAACTGGCTATTGACCCACAAACCTCAATTTGTTTTCAACCAACGGCCACCCACCTGCCTTCTTACTTACAGCTAGCCCATGGGGCAGGCACTACCTGTCAGTGTCCTCTTCCTCAGTTTCAGTGCTGCCATTGTGGAACTCAGGGAGGAGCAGGAAGGGGATGAAACTAGAATTAGTGAAATCTTCCCTGTCATTAGCTCAGGCTCCATCTCCTCTTTGCCCCCCCTGCCCCTTGCTCTACCAGTTCCAATAAGCACCAGCAGCCACTGGTATGGCCTGTAGTGCTGCACCTGAGACTTGAGACACGACCTGGGAGGCAGCAATCACATGCACATTCACATTGGGAGTGAGTCCCATTGAACTCAGTGAGATTTGCTCTGCATCATGCAATTCTCCAGGTTGCAGGAGTGGATGAGCAGAGAGTGGGATTGTAACTCTGAACTGGAACCAGCGGAAGGTAAGTGGAGGCAATATGGGCCAGGGAAGCCTTTGAAACTGCACAATCTTCATAATGTTGACTCAGAAATAAGCCCCCTTTGAATTCAACAGGAATGACTCCTTAGTAGGAGCACAAAGGAGAGCACTCGAAGCCTGTGGATGCTCCAGGAATTCTGGGCACCATACTTTACTGCTCAGAGTTGCAATGCTCAGAAACCTTTTTTAAAAAAACTACAGTACTCAGAATTCCCCGAGGGAAAGAATGTGCTCTGAATGTGCTTTAAAGGCATCGTGCGCACACAGCCATAATATACTAAAGAGAGATTGAGCCTGCTTTGTATGGTCAAGACACAGGTCTTTATAGTGCAATTTTGTGTGTGTGTGTACTCAGAAGTAAGCCCCATTGAGTTCATTCAAGTGGACATGGTTTGCATCCTTATAGCAGAATATAAGAGCTCCTGACTTTATTTATTTATTTATTTTCAAAGCAGCTGTGAGAACTCCAAACTTCCTTTAACCTTTTTTGGCAGGCCATTTCTCCAATCTGATTCACCCGCCTCCAAAGTTGCTATTTTTCCACTGAGGAAAATATGCAGGCACATCTGATTATTATTTCTTCTTCTTCTTCTTCTTCTTCTTCTTCTTCTTCTTCTTCTTCTTCTTCTTCTTTGGGGCAATTTATTTTATTTATGCAATTTATATTCTTCCTTAAGATGCATATTTTGTTCCAAGGCAGCTCAACAATGAAACCACAATTAAAACAGCATTCAACAAATAACAAATTATAACAAATTATCACAAGAATTTGACAAGACCTGGAGAAAATGGCCCATAAAAAGTCTTGCCCAATATAAATATTTGCATAGCCTGCTTAAAGGCAGGAAGAAAGGGAGCTTTGGAAAGCTTCCTAGGAAAGGAATTCCAGAGTTGTGGAGCCTCCACTGTGGAGCTCATGTTGATACTACCTGCCAAAAAGATCTGTATTAACTATGGGCAAAAGAGCAAGATCTCAGAAGCTTACCTTAATAATCAGGCAAGGCCAGCCCAAGACATTTTGGCACCTGAGGTGAACCACAAAATGGCATCCCCCCCCTTCCTGCCAAGGAAGAAGGGGTAAGTAAAGAACTACATCAGGAACAAGGGTGGGGTGGAGGGAATGAAGATCTATATTGGGATCTGTTGCCCCATGGGTGGGTCAGCTCTCGACTCAGGTACATTCATAAGAGTCCAATGATCTCTTATACAGAGTCCTCAAATTTAGGCTAACCAGGTTAAAACTAGTGCTTTAACCAGAACCTGGAAATGAACTGGTGGCCTATGTAGTTGGTATAAAATCAATGTAATATGTGCTGGCTGTTGTGCTTCTACTAGCAACTTGCATTTTTTCCAGATGACCTGTTTATTGAGTATTTGTTGTGATTTGTTTGCAGGGGAGATTATTTGCTGAGCATTCGTTCTGACTTGTTTATGAGAGGTTAAATGGCATTGCATCAAGAAAATGTTCTTTTTTAACACACTCTTTCTTTTTTCATTTGTTTTTCACTTTATTTTGTTCAGTTGAAATATTTTCAATAAAAAGTTTTTAAAAATGAAAAGAAAAAAATAAGAATGTTATTCTATGTGTTCCAGTACGTTTTCTCATAATTTTTCTTCATTGCAAAAAGTACAATTTGGGGGAGAGGGGAGTAGGTTTGTTGCATTTAATTATGCTATTTAATTAGGCTATCTTCATTTGCTCCTTTGTGTCTGAATCCCACCTGAAAACAGCAATAGTCTGGAAGTGCCCTGCTGCCTCTATTTTGAACCAAGTGCAGTTTCCGAACTGTTGTTGTTTTTAAAAAAGCAACTCCATGTTAAGAACATCACAGAAGTCCAGTCGGAAGGTATCTAGTCAAAAGGTAACTGAAGCTACATCTGTCATCTCCAAACAGGGTTCTTGTTGGCAACCCCGCTGAAGCTGGTAATAGGTACTTCTAGATCAGAGCTTTCCAAACTATGTGTTGTGGCACATTAGTGTGTAGGCTGCAGTGTGTAGGTGTGTCATGAGAACCCTCCCCGTGCTCCTCCTGGGGCTGGAAAAGGGTTAGTTTAACCTCCAGTTTGATACTAAAACTGAATGACTGTGTTGCAAAATGATGCACGTCTAAAAAGTGTGTCACCAACATGAAAAGTTTGAAAAGCTCTGTTCTAGACACTAGTTACCTTTGCATCCATAGATAATGCTCTAGAAGAAACTCCCAATGGCACCCTTGATTCTCCAGGTGGAGACTGCTTACACACCATATACTTAAAAGTACATGGCTTCCCCCAAAGAATCCTGGGAACTGTAGTTTAATGGCGCTGGAAAATGTACCTGTGAAGGATAAACTAGTTTCCAAGATTTTTTGGTGGAGGGGGGCAGTAAATGTACGGCTTGCATGCAGCCAAGGAATGCAACCCAGTCTAAAATAGCTTGCATGGTTCCATCAAGAACAGCGAAACTCCCAAACTAGCAGGAGGTAATAGCTGGTTTATTGTGAAGAATGACTTAGATAAGGAAAAACAACACAAAAGGAAAGTGTTTGAATTCCACCACCAGTTTGCCTGATCTAATCAAAACTGCATACAGCCCCCCTGCTGCTTTAAAGTATTGCCACAAAGCAAAATCCTGTTCTTGCCCTTAGCTGGGTTCCTTATAGTACCCCATCAGTCTCCTTTACTCACCCTTATTCATTGTGGCTGCCACTTGCTGAATGACTCTGGCCACGATCTATACTCCAGTTAAGATGGCTTACTTCTATGCAACATTACTGGAAGGTACATGCTTATATTGTAGTTCTCAACAGTGAGAGATAAATATATATATTTTACTACCAGCTCTCAGCTAAAGGGCAAATGTAACTTATGGATTTTGGAAGCCAGCTCACGCATATATTGACTGTGATGGGAAGGCCTTTTGGGAAATGCCTGAATGCTTCAAATATTTATTTATTTACATAATTTATATCCTGTACTCTCAGCATAAATATATGTTCCCAGGGCAGTAGTAATAGTCCCAGTAGTAAGGAACATTAAGAGCACAAACACACAAAAAGATAAGGTGACTATAGCAACACAAACCAGAATAGAAGGTGTTACTGAAGCTGCTGAAGCTGCTATGTAATTTGTTATATGATATATTTCTTGCTTCACACTGAATGATCTGAGCTTAGTTATACTCGACATTTGAAGCCATTTGTGCCCTCCGTTCTGCATGGAATAATTGCTGCAGAGAAGCCTATTAATATTATGGATATCAGTGACAGGCAAAACGACGCAGCACACCCATACTTACATGCGGAGTCAACATTCTACCACACTTCAGTGATGTGCTGGTCATCTATTCTCCCTTTGTTTCTTGGGGATGGCTTCACATTCTTCCTTTATTAAGGCCAGGGCCAGTGAGCACATTTGGAATTTTGAAAAAGTGCCATGGTCATTAGTCACAAAATGGCTGCTGAGTGGGGTGTGGGAATGGCATAACTTAGGATGGCTACCATATCTAGAAGAGCAGAAAAAGAGGCAGGAGACCACAAAACGGTCCAGACATGCTTCCCCATCAGCCGTCAATGGGGGGGGGGTAAAGGCACTGACACCTGCCACACCATACTCACAGAGGTAAGTTCTTTAATATCTTCCCTCTGTTCAGAAGAGAAGAGAGGGTGGGTGTTTAATCCAATCCTGGCATCTAATTACATGTAGGCATGATTAAAGGAGGGGGGTGTTGTTCAATGCAGAGCAGGAATCTGAGCCAGTACAAACAGGAACTGAACATGAAAAGCCACATGTCTCTCGTTCATTTTGGTTTTTTAGGGTATATTTAGTGAGACCTTCCACAGGAGCCGTAGAAGGTACCAGAAGGCACACTGCTACGTGTGCTATGAAGTATATGCTGTAAAGCCTGGCAACATCCGAAAGCTGCTTGTCAAACTTCAACCTGGCATCTGTGTTCAGACCATAGCTGTCAACTTTCAGATTTGAAAATAAGGGATAAGCAGCCTCGAAAATAAGGGATCAGCAGCCAAAATAAGGGATCAGCAGCCTCACCTGTCCCAGGCACTCCTGTCTTCCACTGCCTCCCGCAGATTGGTCAAACTCATGCTGGTAGCTTCGAGAACACTGTCTAGCCATCTCTTCCTCATGGTTCAATGTTACTAGTGAGCAAAGTTACCCAGTCAGGATTTGAATCTTGGTCCTAACTTTTGGGGTTAAGTTTCTATTTAGCTGTCCATTACAGTGGTACCTCGGGTTACATACACTTCAGGTTACATACGCTTCAGGTTGCATACGCTTCAGGTTACAGACTCAGCTAACCCAGAAATAGTGCTTCAGGTTAAGAACTTTGCTTCAGGATGAGGACAGAAATCGGGCTGCGGCGGCAGCGGGAGGCCCCATTAGCTAAAGTGGTGCTTCAGGTTAAGAACAGTTTCAGGTTAAGTACGAACCTCCGGAATGAATTAAGTACTTAACCCGAGGTACCACTGTAATACTGACAAACCGTATCTCCCACTCATCTCTCAGATCCCCTTGTAAATCCATAGCATGGAACTTATTTTCTTCCTTCACTTTGTGAGTTTCCCTTAAAAAGAAAAGAAAAAGCCTGAAATTGTTTTGTTTTCCAGTTTTGTTGGCTTTCCTTTAGAATATATTCTCTTCCTTCACCCTTTAAAAAAGTGTTTTAATATTTTATGTGACTTTGTAATTGATGTAAGAACTGCAAGTATTTTATTGTTTATACAGTATCTTGTGTATCAGTTGGCGACAATGTGTGTGTCACTATATAAACAAAGTTGTCGTTATTTCTCTTCCACTGTTATAGGCAGGCGGTGTGGTGCTAGACACCAGGCCCTCATTCTTCTGGGCCTCATACCAGTATCAATCACATAGGACACTGCAAGCACTGACACACTCTGGATCTTCTATGCCGCCTCTGGAATCAGCCCTTTTTTAAAAGTAAAGATGGGCGGCTAGATGGTGAGGATAGAACAAGTGGATGCAATCCTACTTTCCCAGCCATGTGATTTTTTTTTTTAAAAATATTTTTTAAGTTAGGTTTTTAATAATTTTATACATATAAAACATAACCTTTTCAAACATTCAAATTCAAGGTTCTTTTGAACCTTTCAGACCTCCTTCCCTCCCTCCCTCGATTCCATATTTAAATTTAAATTTGCTGCATCTTTTACCATTAACTATTAGGTAAAGGGACCCCTGACCATTAGGTCTAGTCGTGGCCGACTCTGGGGTTGCAGCGCTCATTTTGCTTTATTGGCTGAGGGAGCCAGCATACAGCTTCTGGGTCATGTGGCCAGCATGACTAAGCCCCCTCTGGCGAACCAGAGCAGTGCATGGAAATGCCGTTTACCTTCCCGCCGGAGCGGTGCCTATTTATCTACTTGCACTTTGACATGCTTTCGAACTGCTAGGTTGGCAGGAGCAGGGGCCGAGCAACGGGAGCTCACCCCTTCACAGGGATTCGAACCACCGACCTTCTGATCGGCAAGCCCTAGGCTCTGTGGTTTAACCCACAGCGCCACCCGCGTCCCAACCATTAACTATTAATTAACCATAATTATCATAAATAATTCCACATTACAAGTGTCCTTACATCCCTGCCAAATATTTTAACTGTTTACAGTGTCTTTTAAGTAAATTACAAATTTACTCCAATCTTGATCTTCTTGGTTTTGGATCTTCCCCATCAGTTTCGCCATCTCCACATCCTCCATCAGTTTCATCTGCCATTCGTCTTTTGTTGGTACTTCTCCTTCCTTCCATCTCTGGGATAGTAGCATTCTCGCTGCCGTTGTTGTGTACACAAAAAATCTTATATCTTCTCTTGGTAACTCGTCACCTGTTATACCTAACGAAAAAGGCTTCTGGTTTTTTAAACAAATGTGTTTTTAAACATTTTCTTTAGCTCCTTATATATCATTTCCTCCATCCCTGTGACTGTTAATCGTATGAAGAGGGGAATGTTGATAGAATAGGGCTATTAATAACAGAACCCAGAATCATCTGGGCCCTGGGAATCAAGTGACAACAGGGAGCCCATCTCATGCTGCTACTTGATATGATCTGTTAGATGTCTAGGCACCTTGGAAGCCTTACAGGGAGCAGCTGAACCTGAGTGGGTAGATACTTTTCATATCCCAGGTGTTGTTGGTTACACACTAAAATGTTGTTTGGAGAATTGTTCCTTTTTGAAGGATCATACTACATAACCCAACTGTTCCCCTTATATCCTGTTAGCACACAAAACATAGTGTTATGAGGGGTTTTTTTTGTAGGGAGTAGGCCATAGGTTAAAACCCTTCTAATGTCTGGGTCCCCCTTCCAGTTGCTGGAATTGCCAGGCCTGTCTGGTAATAGCCCACTAAGGATAGATAATTAAGGGAACAAAAGGAGTGGCTCTGTGCCAGAAAACAAATGGGTGGGCTTCCTTTCCTCAACTGCCTGTTAGTTGGAATGACCAAAGGCCGGAGAACTGAGTGATGTGAGCTAGAAGCTGGATGCTAAAGCTGTATCTACGGAAAGGCAGAGTGAGAGCCATGGCTGATTTCTGCTGGAATCTGTGACTACGGAAGAAACAAGAACCTTTCGGGGTATTGATCCTGCGAACCCCTTAATCATAGACTCAGGGGTTGCATATATGTGCAAATAAACCATATAGCCTAAAGACACCACAGTCTCCGCAGTTTCCTCAAGCATTATTAAGCCTCTCACACCACTCGGAAGACTCCGGTGGCATGCAAATAATATACAAGATTCCAATTTATTCACTGCAAGGGGTTGTTCTGCTCCCTAAAGTCGTGTGACCCAAACTTCCCCATTCTACCTTCATCATGGGAATGGCTGGACGGTGGACCAGGTGACACCCATTCACTGCTCAGTGTGGCAACATTAAGAAGCCTTAGGGCCCAAACCTACATACGTCTCAGTGGGAGCAAGCCCCACTCAACGCAACGGGACTTCTGAGTTGCCAGGGCCAGATTTAGGTTTGATGAGGACCTAAGCTACTGAAGGTAATGGGGCCCTTTATATGTCCAGCTGTCCTTTGCCAACAACAAATTTTTGCTGTTTTTTTGTGTTTGTATGGTAGCATATAGCTACATAATAGGTATCTAAAGTTATTTGCACATGGCACCATGCAACCAGTCCATGCAAAATGTAGACACCCTATACAGTGGTACCTCAGGTTAAGTACTTAATTCGTTCCGGAGGTCCATTCTTAACCTGAAACTGTTCTTAACCTGAAGCACACTTTAGCTAATGGGGCCTCCTGCTGCTGCCACACCGCCGGAGCCCGATTTCTGTTCTCATCCTGAAGCAAAGTTCTTAACCTGAAGCACTATTTCTGGGTTTGCGGAGTCTGTAACCTGAAGCGTATGCAACCTGAAGCGTATGTAACCTGAAGTGTATGTAACCGGAGGTACCACTGTATATAGAAATGAGCAAATCAGTGATATTTTAGGGAGCAGGCTAGCAAGTGGGCCCATTACTTACATCGTAGGAGCCTACACAACACAAAACACTGTTGCCGCATGTAGGTTTTATTTTATTTATTTTTTATCTTATATTTTGGAAATGTACATCCAGTATTTTTTTTCCCTTTAATTTTTTGGGGGCCCCTAAGCTATAGCTTGTTTAGCTTAGATGTCAATCCGGCACTGTGAGTCGCCATCCCTCGTGCTCGCCCTGCTCCAGAAACAAGAGTCCCTTCCCACAGGTGTGCCTGCCTCTCGACAGGCTCACCTGTGACTCTTTCCCGCGGGGACTCGGGACTTCTTGCTCCGCGGCGCCTGCCCTGACAGACCCCTCTCTCCACCGAGCAGGCGGGAAAAGCGCGCGAAGAACGCGGCCGACCGCTCCCAAGGGCGCTGGCCGCGGCCCTTTCCTCTCCGCCGCCTCGCCCTGACGCCATTGCTGCCCCCTCCTGGCGGGATGTCCCCGGCCGGCGAGGAGGAGGCGCGGCCAACCTTTTCCCTCCACCTCAGCGACACTTTGGCGTGAGGGAGAGAGGGAGGCATTATTCCGGCGAGGAGCCGAGAGGCGGGCGGCGTGGCGAAGAGGGAGAGAGCCAAGTTTGTGGCGGCGGCGGCGGCGCTGGGGTCCGCCCCGCGGCGCTGCCCGGCCGAGGGGGCGCCTCCCCGCCTATGCCCCACGGCGAGAGGGCGGAGGAGGCGTGGTGGTGGGCAGCGAGCCCCCTGTGCCGGCGGCGCGCCGACCATGCCATGAGCGCCTCAGCAGCAGCCACAGCAGCTGCCGCCTCCGCCTCCTCCTCCTCCTTTCCCTCTGCAGCCACCCAAGCGCAGGAGAGCAGCCGAGGCGCCGCCGCCGCCCGCCCCCCTCGCCATGCAAGGGCTGTGCTGCTGCCTCTGCCTGGTGGCGGCCGCCGTGGCGGGGCTCTTGGCGGCCAACCGCAACTGCCCGGACCTGGTCGTGGACAGCTGCCTGTGCACCGCCGAGCGCTCCAAGGGACCCGGCCGACAGACCGTCCGCATCAAAGTTGTCTGCAGCGGAGGCGAGTTGGTGGAAACTTTGCAGCCCGCCTTGTTGCCCAACCGCACCGTGTCCCTGTGAGTAAAGGAGCGAGCGCGAGCTCGGAGGGCTCCGAAGGGTCGGGGTCTCTAATCTGCCCGGAGTTCTAATCTCGGGTGCGGGGCGCGCGCGGGAGGGAAACTCTGCACATGCTCAGAGACAAGCCTGCTTTCCTTTTACAGGTTGTCAGATGGAGCTTCAGGATGCTCCCGGTGCTGCCGCTTCAGCGGAGCGTTCTTGCGGCTACCTTGTGCGTAGGGAAGGGGCGCATTTGAGGACCCCCTCCCTCCCTCCCTTCCATGTTTGGGTTAGGTACCGTCCTTTTCCAAAGGGACGCCCGTTGGCATTCGGCACGATGAAGACGTGCTGCGCTTTCAGGCATGCAGGAGTGGCGAGGGGTGGCGGTGTGGTTGAAAGGAAATCCAGCTGTCAAAGGGGGCTGCCTCGGGCGGAGCGGGCTGCAGGGACTGGGACTGGAGCAAGCGACGCAAGAGCTCCCCTAGAACTAAGGTGGACCGGCTGTCGTACACACACTTCTCTGCAGAATGGACATACTTAATGGAAATTATGTGTTTGTAAAATCGGGGGAGGGTGGCAACCGGGAGGCACACCTGAAAGATCTGGGATTTGGTCTTTCCCAATAACACCTCAAAATTCCAATGTAAGGATCTTAGTTTTCTCAGGGTCACAGGAAAACTTGATGCTTCCTTCTCAGTTGACAAATGACAGTCTCACCTAGCAAAGAGATGCCACGCTAATAGTTTGCATAGTGCGCCCTTAAGTGACCTGTGTCTTCTGCCTCCTTGCAATAGAAGTTTGACAGGAAGAAACTCCAGGTATGTTGTGGTGTGAAGGAAGAGAGGAATGAATAGCAGCCTGGTGCATCTTTCATAAATGCAAATTACTATGGAGGGCTCAGGTCAGATGGTGATTTCTAAACTTTTGGCTCGTCTGCATTTCTAAAGGCTTGTCTACTAGGAGTTCGTATTTGCTTCCCTTTCTGGAAACTCTTGGTCGCTTTTTGCTTGCTTTTGGGGGAGCGCTATGTACTGCGAAGTAAATTGCACACTGCCTTGCCCAGTGGTTTTGCAAATAATACTTCCACAATGCATATTATATCAACTGAGGCATCTTTAAATCTGACAGCGGATAATTTCAGACCCTAAAGATAACAGACAAAAATGCCCTGCATAATAAGGGCTGTTTACTGAAATTGATGGCCTTCCCTTAACTGGATTTGAGAAATGAGATATACTGTCCATATTTTTAGATGCCCACATTAACTGTTTGGAGCTTGCTAGAAGCTCCCCCCCCCCCCGCTCTTTTTGACCCAGCATGTACTCTTCTAGCTATTTGTGCCTGTTGCATAAACTAAAAATGAACATAAGCCTGCATTCATAAGTGTATTTACTTGGAAGTTTCTCACTGAAACCACTGGGACTTGACATCTAAGAAAATATGGCCCAGGGCTGTAAATTAACAGGCTGATCCACTTCACAGCTAAGCTGAAGTACTTAGGTTTAAATATCACTGTAGTCTTATTGACATAAAGCCTATACTTAAAGTTTGCCCCAAAGCCCAATTAAGACTAAAGTGTTAGACTTTAAGATAATGTACCCCAACGTAAGTAGGGTTTAGGGGTGCATACAGTGCTATTGCATATCTATGTAACTCTGTCAAGTTTAGTGGAAGTTACTTCCAGGTAAATGTGTTTAGGACTGCAGCAAAAAGAGTTTGTTTTGTAAAAGAAATCTCAACTGGTTTGTTGAATTGTAAAAATGGGCTAATGTAATTTACTACTAATAGGCCCAAGTATTCCAAACTGTCTAACTTTGCCCCCTAAATCATACCTTCATGCAACTCATCCTGTACTACCAAATCTATTTGTTGACAATTCATGCTGTGAACATTTCCAGCCCTTGCTGGACTTTTCTCTTAAATTCAGCACTTTTTAGAGAGGGAACTGGAAAAGATAATAATTTGCAACATCTGTGGGGCTTGTGCTTGGACATGTACAGCTGTACTCTGTGTTCTGGTACACAACTTTTTGTGAAAGCTGTTGAATATTACGCTGTTCTTACTATTCATCTGGGAACCTCTTCCTCATTAAGGTATAGATGTGCCAACTGCATTTGGAACTGTCTGCAACCCTTCTGAAATATTATACACAACACCATAAAACCATATGATTTAGCATTATCGTCGTGTTTTTATTATCTTAACAATACAACATTCCAACTTGCTTGTGTAGTATGAAACACACTCTCAGTATATTGGGCTGCGGTCTTATGCACACCTAGTTAGGAGTAAATCTCACTGAACACGACAAGTCTTACTTCTGAGTATATATGCATACAGTTGTGCTACATGTGAACTTTCTCCACCAGTTAACAAGTTTCTGAAAACAAAATGCCACATGTAAAGAAAAGACTCTCCTCGCTTTATTCTGAAAACATGGAAGCATTGGGTCAGATTTCTTGCATCCCAGTTCTGAACAGTGTTTATTTGGAAGTGACAGCCATTCGTTTCAATTTAACTTATTTCCGTATAAACATGCTTAGGAATACAGTGTCTGGCATATATTTATCTAGTAAGCTTGTATATGTTTTTTGTTTCCAGCTATTGAATGCAACACATTTTACAAATTTGATACTATTCCCTATAGGACTGTTATATTAGAAAACAAGTGGGCTGGTTGATGGGGGGGGGGGACAGTTGAACTACGATGAAAGGGAAACAAATATATAGTAACTGTCCACTTGCTGACACTTTATCCGATCTTCTGTACTATAAAAACACCATTTTTTTTTCCAAAAATTCATTGCATCATGGAAATGACAAATGCATTTATTGTATTTCACATTTAGAAATCCCTTTAGATCTTTTAAATCAGTTTACTTTACATTTTGTGAACATTTTTAATGTACACATAACTTTTGAAAGTATTAATTAAAAACTAATATTGGGCTATGAAATGGAAGTTTAAACAATAATCTGAGTAAATGAAAGGAAGGAAATGCCTGTTTCAGTAGCTGAACATGTGGCTGACAGTTTGATTGAAAGTGTCAAATACTTTCTGCAGAGAAAGTGTTTATGGTGAATTAAATTACACTTGTGTGACATTTGGCCAGCTGCAGAAATTGGTGATAAAAAGCGCAAACACTAGTGTCCATAGATATGTTTTTCTAGCTGCATGGAAGAGCTGGGAAAGAGCATTTTCATGCAGACAGTGTCTGTTTCCATTCAGTTTTATTGGCCCATGGAGAAGGAGCTGCAGCATATGGAACATAACTTTTCAGATTGTTTTAACAAACTGAGAATAGAGGGGGTGAACAAAATAAATGTGTGTTACAGATGTAATAGCACCTTTTAAAAGCGTAGAAACCATTTTATCCAGTAATAAAAAAACCTTCAATAGTGTTGTAATAAATCAAGATTACCTTTTTCTTAGGTAATATTTCCATGCAAAACTAGGCTGACTGGCCAAAGCATAAGAACTGCTGCATCAGGAAATAAGTAGACTCAGATGGGTACACTGGCAGCTGTACCTCTACCATATTACTGATATTGCAAGGGATGTCTATCTGCCACATAAGAATAATATGTTCTCTGGCAAACAAATAGTTGGAAAGTGGTTGAAAGACCCATTTTGTTTTGAACAGTGAGAGGTGTTTTTTTGCAGCAGAGTACTATTTATCTACTAGCAGTCTTGTACCTGGCATTACTTGAGAATTCTAAGAAAACAAAAGCTCAGGGCAGTTTTGAAACCAGTGGTTAAAATCTGTGCAGTTTTGAAAGGTTGAGTCTTTGAATCAAAATGGCATATTGATTCAGAATAGAAGAAAACCTGCTCCATTATCTCAGGAACTGTCGTGCAAAGTTTGGTGGCCATACCTTAAGAGGTGTCCAAAGACATAGCAAACCGGCAAACAACTTTCCAAAATATAGGATAGATGAAGGTTAAGATTGTGCTAGATTCCACTACTCACACGAATAATAATAAACTGCATAACTATTATACAATGGGATATGCTTAGTCAGCTAACAAAGCTGGTGTATTGGAGGGAAAGGAATTTACGGTTTCATTTCTCCTTTAAGTTGAGTCAAATGCACATGGCAGGATTAAACATAACTGCTGGTAAATAGTTTGCAAATGTAGGCCATTATCTTGCGTTTGAGTGTCAAGAGAGCTTTGCAACCTTGATTTGAATTAACAGGTTTGAGAAACTGTACATCTTATGATTGTCTGGGCTGTTGAATGTGAGACCCCATAAATTAAAGAAGTGCACTGGCAGTTGAACCCAACTGAGACGATTAGGCAGCTGCTCTGTCTTATTGATGTTTAAAAGGGTACTTTGTTTAAAATATTCTCCATGCATGCCATTCTGCCTAATAATTCATGACTCTAGAAATGGAAACGCTGCAATTTTAGCAGTATGGATATTCAAAGCATTTTTATTCATTTTATTTTATAAAAGTATTCGAGGGAAGTGTTTCCCACTGATATGCTAGTTTCTTATTCCATATATTAGGTTGGCTCTAGATTTAGTTATGCTTAGACCAGACCATTGAAAATGATGGAATTTCAGTGGAGTTACTCTAAGCATGACTATGTCAGGTTCCATACCATGATTATTAAGTGTTCGGCTATTGAGATGACTGTACCTTTTCCCCTTGGCCACCAATTCTAACAAAATAGAGCAACTGCAAACATTTATTAGATTCTGACGTCAGCTGTTTCTAAAACAAGTGATACCATAACTGCTGCAATATGCTTAATTACTAGCATTATTGCTAGAAAATATTTTATTGTCTTCTGCTGAAGGTCATTAGTGCACAGTGGTACCTTGGGTTACAGACGCTTCAGGTTATGCATTTTCAGGTTGCGCAACGCGACGAACCTGGAAATACCGGAACGGGTTACTTCCTGGTTTTGGCGCATGTGCAGAAGCTCAGAATCATAACCTGCACATGTGCAGATGCGGCACTGCAGGTTGCAAATGCTGCAGGTTGCGAACGTGCCTTCTGCACGGATCACATACACAACCCGAGGTTCCACTGTATTTAATTAGGATGTTTGTACCATGTGTTTGACGCTTCAGAAGAATATAGTGTTTTAGCAAGCAACTCAAATAAAAACAAACAGTTTTTCTTTGTTCAAACTTTATGTCAGAATACTTGGGGAATATTTGTGCATGATATTGACTTTGTTTGCATGTAATGGTAAACCATGGTCAGAAATGAGCCGTGGTTTATTAAAGCCCTATACGGTCTAGGACCCTCTTACCTACAGGTCCGTCTCTCCAGGTATGCCCCACGGAGGACCTTAAGGTCTGCAAATAATAACACCCTGAAGATCCCAGGCCCCAGGGAGATTAGACTGGCCTTGACCGGAGCCAGGTCCTTTTCGGCCATGGCCCTGGCCTGGTGGAACGCTCTCTCACAAGAGACCAGGGCGCTGCGGGATTTGACATCTTTCCGCAGGGGCTGTAAGATGGAGCTGTTCCACCAGGCCTTTGGTCAGGGTTCAGATTGATTCTTTTCTTTCTGTATAAGAACAAGCATTAAAGAGGCATAATAAGACCAGTGATAACAGTTGGCCCTGGAGAATATTAACCACTCTCAATTTTACCCATGGGCTGCCATCTATCCAGATTTTAATTTGCTCTGAACTAATTTTAAGATGTATTTTAATTAATTGGTTGCCTGTTTTTATGTTCTTTGTATACTGTGTTAGTTTTGTGATGTTAGCCGCCCTGAGCCCGGCTCTGACCGGGGAGGCAGGGGTACAAATAAATTATTATTATTATTATTATTATTATTATTATTATTATTATTGATGAACAGCATGCTGCTTTCAATTTTGCCCTGCTCAGAGCGGGGAAATAAACCATGGAATGGTTGACTTAGTGTTAACATGCAAACCATCAACTCATGGTTTGTTTCTCTCCAAACAAATCACAAGTGGAAGGTCTCTTCTTGGCTTCTGCTCATAGTTTATTTGGAGAGAAGCAAACTATGAGTGCTGGATCGCACATAATACTGATTTATTAATATTTATTATTTTATCCTCTTCTTTTCTTTTTCTTCATCTCTTGTATGTTGTTGGATGGAAACATTTGTTTTGCAGTTTCCAATGTCAATCCACCTTCACAACTTTTCATTTAATAATCAATACACATTATTTTTTAAAATATATATATATTAAAAACAATACCAGTACTGATGGAGACTGTAAAATAGATACAAAATATAACATAGTTCCATAAAGTTTCAAATATTTACTACTGTCATAACTTCTTTTTTGTATGTGTGTGGATTATTATTTTTTTTGCTGATGTTTGGCTTTAATTTTTTTGTTGCCTAGATTTGCTTTCCCTCTGCTACAACTTTGCTTCATGGATCATGCATTGATATGGTAGCCCACATTAGCAAAGTGTTGTTGGAGTTCATTGCCACTAAGATCATAAACCTATTGGTGCAAGGTGTAAAGATTGCTAGTTTATGTCCCCGTAAGTAGTAGAATATTTCTGAAACTTTTTGATCAGTTAAATTGCTGTAAACCCAAATTTTATGTCTTGAATTATACTTGGTTTAAAATTTTGGTCTAAATCAAATAATGGATTACAGGCTTTGAACATTGTTCCAGTGCAAGCTGCCCAGCTGCACCCGCCTCTCATCTCCCTGCGCCATGCTATGAGAAAATTGCAGAGAGAGCTTGTTTGTCTCTCAAACTAGGAGTGGTAAGCAAAGCACAAACCTTGGCTTCTGCTTGTGGCTTGCTTGGAGTGAAGCAAACCATGAGTCTGATAATGCAGAACTTGCACTGTAGTTCATGTGTTCCCAGAGAAAGAGGAGACGTTCTGCCTCCATGGTCAGAGGCATTATACTGCTGGACAGCAGTTCCTGAGAATCTCAAGTTGCAAGAGTGCTGTTGCATTTGCATCTAGCTTGAAGGCTTCCCACAGGCATCTGGTCAGCCACAGTGAGGACAGGATGCTAGATTAGATATGCCGGTGGCCTGATCTAGCAGGCTTGCCTTAAATTCTTAGGATTGAGCAGTGTGCTCAATCATTCACAACAATGTCAGGCATCGTTTTAAAAATTTGTGTGCAGTAAGTTCGCTTTTAAAAAATAAACACCCAGCACCTTGTCTTGAGGCCACCTTAAGTTTCTGATCCCAGTTTATCTGCTGGTTGAACAAGTCCCTGGTCCTGTTCCTGTCTTGAACTTCAGACCATTGGTCCATCTAACTCAGTATTGTGCACATGGAATGGCAGTGGCTCTCCAGGTTTTCCGGGCATGGTGGTCTTTAACTTCACAAGTTTGGTTATGGTACATACCAGTTTTTAAAGGGACCTTCTACAAATGGTTAAACTAATTGTAATTCATTAAAGCGGTATGTCTGAAGGCTTACAAGGTGATGTGTGTAACAGTCTGTCTAAAAAACTGATCTCCCCTAACTTTCTGGCATCTCCTTTCTTATTGCTCTAATGCTTGCTGCATTTACTTCTTATTCCTAGTGTCCTGGTTGTGTTCAGATCTCTTAATTTTACAGTCTTCCTGTATTATTAGTTTGCAGTCCTCTGCAGTTGTTCATTGTCTCAGTGAGCCATTCCTGCTATGGCTCTGGGCTCTGAGCTCTAGCCCTAATAGCTGGACTGCAGCTCACAACATGGATTTCTAACTTGAACCTTCTCAGTTCTTTCTATAGCTGATCAGGCTCTGTCTTGCCTAATGGAACTTTTATGTTGCAGCCCACATTTCTTTTCTCCTTTCCTGAAGTATCTGCAGCTGCCTCCGTTTTGCTGAGCCTCGCCTGCTCTCTCTATCCAGGATGGAATATAAAGACGAAAGGTCATTGACACTTTAGCTCCTTCACCAGATACAGCTATTCCCATCCCACGATAGGACCACAGGAAATGTAGTATGCCAACAAACATATGTTCAGACAATGTAAAACAAGGAATTCTTCTCCCACTTCTCAGGAAATGTAGTTATTGTGAGCCGGGAGAACAAATTTTTCTTGTATGTATATGAAATCTGGAAGCTTGGACAATACCTCCCCATTGCTTATAGAAGAGCTTTATTCTCTATTGTCAATTTTATCTTCATCTTTATTAGATTAAAATGAATGTCATTATTTTTGGACATATGTATGCAAAGTGTGAAGTTGGCATTTACACCAGCCTTGTAAATAAAATACAGTATTTTTACTAGCCTGCTGTGGACTAACAGAGGAGGGAATAGAAGTTTTCTCTCTTGCATTTCTGTGTTGGGGATAGAAGCCTCTGGCATCCCACTTGGTTTTCTGTGCTGGCTCAAAAGAGAGGTGGAGGGGGGTTCAGAGGGTAATTGATGCCTTATAGTGGGAGGTGCCAGATTCCCCAAAGGAGGCAATATCCCCCCTCTTTAATAGGGCCTCCTGGGATCCAGAAGTGTTAAATATCTATCGGCTGTCAGTTATCCCCTTCTTGTGCAAGGTTGTCAAGAGAGTGAAAATCGCCCAGCTGCAGGGATATTGGGAGAAGAAGTAGATTATCTGGACCCATTTCAGTTTGTTTTCCAACACAAATATGGAACTGAAGCTGCCCTGTTTGATTGTTGGAAGAGAGACAGGGGAATGCACGCCTGTTGATTCTCCTCAACCTCTCCATGGTTTTTGATACTGTTAACTACTGTATTCTTCTGGACCAACTCTGTGGGTTGTGTGTGAAAAGCATCACACAGTGGTGGTTTAGCTCATTCCAACTGGTGTCAATAGTAGGGGTAATTTTCTGCACCATGGAAAAGGATCTGTGGTGCCCCACATGGCTCCATTTTATAAGCCATCCTGTTTAACATTTACATGAAACTGCTGGGAACTGTCATCGCGATATTTGGAGAGCGAGGTGTCATTGGTACACTGATGATACCCAGCTCTGTCTCATGGTTCCAGCTGAATTGGAAGAGAATGTTCAGGTTCTTGACTGATGCTTGAAGATGGTAATGGGCAGAATGAGGGCCAATACATTGAGACTGAATCCCAACAAGATGGTGGTGTTGTGTGTGCTAAGTTCTTGTGTCCGAGATGTGGAGAGGCAGTCTGTCTTGGATGGGGTTGCATTCCTGGAAAGGAGAGGTACATAGCTTGTGGGTACTCCTTGATCCAGCTCTAGGGCCCTTCTTGGAGAGAGAAGACTTGACAACTGTGATTCAAGCTCTCATCATCTCCTGATGGATTATTGAAAAGAGCTCTGAAAGCTGTTCCAGAATCAGTGCTCTGGGCATCTCCTGCCCGATATCAGCTTTTCAACACTGCAGTGTATCACCAGCCAAGCATTGTGGTTTGGCACTATACCACAATGTTGGGGGGAAAGGATGCATTGACCTCTGCCCACGAGACACTGGGTGAAACTGCCCCAGCTCTCACCTCAAGAGCTGAGGTGGTGTCACCTAGTCTCATGGGCTTGGACAATGCAGCTTGTTGGTGCTGCCCAGCTGGGGTGAGAGAAGGTTCCCCCCCCCAGAAGAGACAGCCCCTGTGCTCTCATCATTCGCATGTGAGTGAACGGAGCAACAGGGCTCCTTTTACTGCTTGCTGTAGGGAGCAGCAACTGCGTTCCCCTCAGCTGAGCAGTTTCACAAAGCTCCCACCCCGCAACCGGCTTGTGGGAGCCAGTGCCAGGTTGGGGGCTCCTTTAACTGCTTGACTGAGGCAAGGGCAGCTGCACACTCCTCAGTTGAGTAGTTTAAAGATGCAAAGGGAGGAACAAGCTGTGTCTTGACTCCCTCCAGCAGATGCTGCTAGTAGAGGGACTTAGGAGCGGTGGCGGTTTCACCAGCGATATCCTGCTGAGTGAACCTGACATCATGGTCTGCTCCTCATATTGGAGCTGGGCGATATATCACCCAGGCCTACTGCCTGGATTGCTGCAGTGTGCTCTGCTAGCAGTTCTGTTGCCCCTGGAGGTTCAGGGAATAATAATAATAATAATAATAATAATAATAATAATAATAATAATAAAAATTTTTATTTATATCCCGCCCTCCCCAGCCAAAGCCGGGCTCAGGGCGGCTAACAACAATAAAACAGTACAAAAGTACAGCACAAACAACACTCTAAAATCATTCATTATAAATTAATTAATTCAGATCAAGCCACTGGCAACCATTGGGCCAGAGCTCCGTGAAGATTGCCGAGGGAGGGAGTCAGGCTGTGCCCTGGCCAAAGGCCTGGTGGAACAACTCTGTCTTGCAGCCCCTGCGGAAAGATGTCAAGTCCCGCAGGGCCCTAGTCTCTTGTGACAGAGTGTTCCACCAGATCGGAGCCACAGCCGAAAAAGCCCTGGCTCTAGTTGAGGCCAGCCTAACTTCTCTGTGGCCTGGGACCTTCAAGATGTTTTTATTTGAAGACCGTAAGCTTCTCTGTGGGGCATACCAGGAGAGGCGGTCCCGTAGGTACGACGGTCCTAGGCCGTATAGGGCTTTAAAGGTTAAAACCAGCACCTTAAACTTGATCCTGTACTCCACCGGGAGCCAGTGCAGCTGGTATAGCACCGGGTGAATGTGATCTCACAGCGAAGACCCCGTAAGGAGTCTCGCTGCAGCATTCTGCACCCGCTGGAGTTTCTGGGTCAGTCTCAAGGGCAGCCCCACGTAGAGCGAGTTACAATAATCCAGTCTGGAGGTGACCGTCGCGTGGATCACAGTGGCTAGGTCAGGGTGAGAGAGGTAAGGAGCCAACTGCTTAGCTTGGCGGAGATGGAAAAATGCCGCCTTTGTTATAGCTGCAATCTGCGCCTCCATGGAAAGGGAGGTGTTGAAGATTACACCCAAACTCTTAACGGACGGTGCTGGCACTAATTGCGCCCCCGCAAGAGATGAGAGTTGCCCCTCCAATCCCATATCGTCCCATCCCAGCCACAGGACCTCTGTTTTCGAAGGATTTAGCTTCAACCGGCTCCCACGTAACCACCCAGCCACAGCTTCCAAACATCTGGTCAGTGTGTCTGGGGCCAAGTCAGGATGGCCATCCATCAACAGACAGAGTTGGGTGTCATCGGCATACTGATGGCAACCCAGCCCAAAACTCCGGACAAGCTGGGCGAGGAGGCACATAAAGATGTTAAAAAGCATCGGGGAGAGTATCGCACCCTGAGGTACTCCACACACCAAGGAGTGGCGCGATGACAATTCCCCCCCCCCAAGCGCCACCCTCTGTCCCCGACCAGAGAGAAACAAGCGCAGCCATTGAAGGACTGTGCCCTGGATCCCCACGTCGGCAAGGCGGTGGTTCAGGAGTTCGTGATCGACCATGTCGAAAGCTGCTGACAGATCTAGAAGAATCAGCAGCCCCGACCCGCCTTGAGTGGCCTTTACAGTAGTGGCCTCCCAAGTTCTGAGATTCTTCCCCCAGATGTGTACTTGGCTCTTACATTATACACATTTTTGTGGCATCCTTAGGTACACCTTTTCACCCAGGCTTGGGAAATGGCTGAATGTGAGTTTTGGCCATATTGCTATATTTTCATTTGGTGTTTCATACCTTTTGATTTTAGATCACATTTCCCCCTGTTTATTGTTTTCCCCACTCAACGCCCAGGATTATCTGTGAATTGGAAATCTATTTCCAATCATGGCTTGATTGCATGTGTGATGATATGATAACTGTAGTGTAGCAGGAACTTGTATGAAATGCACCATGTAGAGGAAGTGAGCAAGAGTTTTCCCACTGTGCATACACTTTCTCACTAGAGTTGTGGCAGCATTGGCTGGGATGGGGAAGGAACGTGGGATGAAGCTTTTGCAAGAGTGGAGAACAGGTCAGTGGCTTGGGAGGGATAGGTGCAAGGAATTTAGTGGTCCTCCATTTACCAAGAGGCAGTGGTTACTTCTGTCCAGAAGGGTGAGTGGAAAATTGCATGAGTGGCTCATACAAGCAGTAAAAAGGTTTTAAGTGAGCACTCAAATGATGAATATTCAAAACTGAAGTCTAGTTTTTTCTTACTTCTTTGATTTCCTCTCTCTCTCTCTCTCTCTCTCTCTCTCTCGTGTGTGTGTGTGTGTGTCTCAAATACCAGCCATTGAATATTATGGAAAAGGCATCACCATCAGCTTTTATTGATCTGCTGAGTTTTAAATTGCATAGCAAAGGAGAGTGAATTAAGTACTAATCTAGAACACTGGGAACAATATTTTAAATCACTGGGACACACTGGAAAGAATGGAAATGATTTGAAACACCTGGCTGACTTCTCTTCGACAATGTGCAAACTATTATAAAGCTATTCAAAAGCAAGTTGTTCTGCCAGAATGCAGTAGCAGCAGACTCTTGAAGCATTTTTATAGTATTTGGGGCTGCAGGCAGTTAGGGGAGCTGCTGGTTCTTGGCTCCTTTCCCCCCACTTAGGATCTTTGCAGGAAAGGACATCATTTTACCCTGATAAGTACATCCCAAGTCTATCTTTTCTGCTGTCCACTTCTGCAAATGTTGGAGTGTCGCTGCATATTGTTGACGCATCTAATGAAAGCTGCATGGAACATTTCATGGTTTCAAAAGCTAACAGTAAGGAAATAATAGTGACTGGGACAGAAACCACAGTATCTGGCAAATTGCTACATTATTGTTGTAAGTGTTCTTTTATTTGTAGGAATGTTTTACAGTATCTGAGACAGTAAACCACAATGTTTTGCTACATTAGACAGCAGTCACGAGCTGGATCTTGTGGGTCAATTAGAATAATTCCCATGTGTACATATAATCCAAATAAATATAGTGTATCCAAGTATATATTTTCTGGAACGGGAGGGCGGTGATGGTCTTCCAGTCAAACGTCCAATATCTATGTGGAAGTTCTGTTTAAAATGGCTGTAGTGTTGTCACTAAAATTAATCTCCCCCCCCCGATAAATAAACCAGTAAATGAATAAATGCACTGATTTAAAAATAGATTAGAAAAAAAGAAATGGAGCATAAATAACTTTCTTCATTTGAACTTTGGAGGCAGGGTGACAAATTCAAGTTCTTACCCCACATGTCCATTCTGCGTAAATCACATTAGTTTCATGAGGCTTACTCCCAGGTAAGTGGACTTACAGTTGCAGCCTATGCCTTTTCAGAAGAGTGTTGCACACTCTTGTTCAACCTGTTCTGTGATTAGCAAGGAAAGGAGTGTTATTCCTTGGATCATGATGAATTGTGCTTCACCATGCATAGGAATTTAATTATGCTTTTAGACCCACTTATAGTAGCTGTAGAGAGGGAAGGATGGAGTTAAATTTGTGTTGAACTTTCTTCTTAACTAAGATACTAAGAGGACACATCCCCATATTTGTTTTGGTCTAGTTAATATGCAGGATGGATTAATTCAAAAGGGCAATCGACAGCTTTACTGGGAGGAGGGAGAAATGGACAGATTGTAGAATTACTATACTGTACAATAAGTATCTTTGTATAGTGAGGTGGTCATTGATATAGTTCATAATGCTGATTCTGCCTTGAAAGCTCACCATATAATGTAAATACCAAATGTTTCTTAGACATAGTTGCTTATAAAACCCAACTAAAAAAAATCAAACTAACTCTTTACATTTTCCAAATGCTATGTTTCTACAAGAATATTTATTCTTGGGCAAACCAATTCTCTGCTACCATTTCAGTTACTGTAGCTTTGCAGAAGCTGCCCATCTAAGTGGCAAGTAGGCATGGAGGAGAAATTCGCTTCAGTTTTAATTTAAAGGTGAACCTGCATCATTTGCATTTTCTGAAACACCAAGTGATCCAAGAAAGACCATACCAGCCATCCTTCAAAATTTGCAGCTCTCTGAATTTTGCAATTCAGCTGTATAGCCCAGATCTTATGGCACTGTATTGCTGATAGGAGGTTTTGAAAGCCTTTGTTCTGGCCTTTGGCTGCTCAGCTTACATCTTGGTCACTATCTTGTTAAAGGTTTGTCCAGGAAGCAGCTTCTTCTGGCACTGGTTTAAAATCATAGTGCTACACTGGGATGGGAGAAGTGCCATTAGTGCTATGCACCTTGATTGTGATTATGGTTTTAAAGTTTGGTCATTATACTGAATGTGATAGCTTCTTGTCACAGTCCCCACGAAGCCTGTGGGTGTCTGGTACACAGAATTACTCTGCCTAGAGCAGCCTTTCTCAACCTGTGGTCCCCAGATGTTGTTGAACTACAGCTCCCATCACCCCTAGCTAGCAAGGCCAGCACTCAGGGATGATGGGAGTTGTAGTCCAACAACATCTGGGGACCCACAGGTTGAGAACCGCTGGCCTAGAACAAGGGTGGTCAACATGTTGCCGTCAGGATATCATTTGACTACAACTCCCACCATCCATAATGTTGACTAGGGCTGTTATAGTCCAACTTCTGGAGAGTGCTGTGTCAGCTATCCATGAACTAGAAGAACAGTAGGATGGCACTAGGCCCTTCACTGAAATTTAAAGTGTTGCGTTGTCATACTCGGGCTCATGGTTTGTTTCTCTCCAGGCTATGAGTGGTGACCAAGATTTTTTTTTTGGCTTACTGCTCATGTTTTGTTTGGAGAGAAACCAACCACTGCCTCAGGTTTCTACAGCACGGCAAGTCAGACCCTTGGTTTGTTTCCATCTACAGCATGGCAGGAGCAAAGAAGGAACACCATACATTTTTTAGAGCAGTGTGCAACAACACATGCTTCATTCACATTAAATGATAGTTTGTTTTAAACCACAGTTTAATATGACATGCAGAGTTTACTTCGGTGCCAACTGCCATTTTAAAGGCAATCATCCAATAAAAAGCAATATGAGTGATTTTTTCTAAATTGGCTCCTGCTTCATTGCCACAAAGGTGGTAGTTCAGTATCCTGTGTACACTGAATGAGTGACCACTGCCCTTGACATTATACAGCTGTTAGCAACAGCCTTTAAAACAAATAAGTACTTTGTTGGACTGAAACCCTTACTTTCAAGACATACTGGATGGCAATAACTTAGATAAATGTATTGTATTGGGAATGTTTATTTTCTGTAATGGTATTTCAGACATTGCAACACCAGAGTGGCTTACAAATGAGGATAACTCAGTTGGTAGAGCACAAAACTCCTAATCTTCAGGGTTGTGGGTTCAAGCCCCATCTTGGGTGAAAGATTCCTGCATTGCAGGGAGTTGTAGATGATGCTTGTGTTCTATTCTATGTTAATGCCTTCAATGTCTTAGTGAAACTCTGAATTTATTGGCATGAATGAAATTGTTAGCCGACTGAGCATTTTATACATTTTTTTTAGTGTCATAGTTGGGAGAAAAGTTAGGTAGGAAAGCAAATTTTCAATTCTGGACCTATTTCCCCCCACCTTCTTCTTCTTTGGCAATCACTCATAGCCGAGTAAGATCGTCTTCCATAAACACAGTTTTAACAGTGAGTCTGTAAGTGACTGTGGAGGCCAATTCTGGATCCACACGTCCTTCCACAGTGGGGACATAGGTTTCCAGGTGGGAGTTGATCATGGTGAGGGTTTGCCAAGTGTTTCTCCCTCTTAGCACGTTACTTCCTTGCTTCCTGAGTTTGAGTGACTTCAAAGCCCATGACACCTTTGGTAAAGGCTGTTCTCCAACTGGGGCGCTTGCAGGCCAGTGTTTCCCAGTTGTCAGAGTTTATACTACATACTACATACTTTCCCATGTAAGAGAAAATTGACAGCTGAAGATTTCATTGCTACCACATGACATGGAAATATCTGATGATCATTGCCATGATTGATTATCATAACCATGATCAATATAGATGGTGAAAGTGGTGTTGTGTTTACTATGTACTATTTCCCCCCCTTTTTTAAAGAAAAACTATCCCGCCCTCCAGAACATGCAGACATTTTAACTTTCAAAACATTTGAGAATCAGGTATTGGACATAATAGTCAAAGAATAGGCAGCTGTGGATGGTCAAAATTGACCTCCGTTGCTTCTGCAATGTTTGATCCTTGTGTTTGAAGAAAAATGTTAAGATTTTTGCCTTTGATTGATAAACCCGGTTACTGAAATTACTGTAGAAAGTTTACTGATACCCTGAGAATTGGTTTGCTCCATCCGTATATTGTGAGGCTTTTAAAATTCCTGTCATCTAGTTCGGATTTGGGACAGGACAATGACTAAACATGAAGGTAAAGAGAAAAGAGCATAACCCGAGGCTGCCTAAAGGCATGGTGATTTAAGTGAAGCTACAGCTTGAAACTTACTAACAGAGCTGCCTTGCTTTGACAGTTCAAGGAGTCTCAAGACAGAGAAATTGCCTCCTAACCATTCAGCGTTGCACTGTTACTGCAGAGTGTGTGTGAACAAATCTATTGAAAGAAATAGCTTACTTAATATGGAGTTTGTGCTCATTAACAACTAGTACATTTATATTACTTTCACAGAAGGGTTGTTTTTTTTTTTTGGCTAGGGGGGAAACCTTTTTTAACTTGGTATTTTAAAAAGTGCTGAATCTTAAGCATGTAAAACTTCTAGATGTTAACAGCTTGGCAAGCTTCCTTTGCAAAATAGCAGCAAAAAGAGACCTTGAGAAGACAGGCCATTTTTTTTAAAAAAATGCTTTCTTATATTCAGCTTTCATAAACCATTGAGGGAAATATCAAGCCCTCATCACCTCCAATGTTGTCACGGCTGAATAATAAAATATTAAGAAGACTATTTAGTTGAGTGCAGTTACTAAGTTCAGAGCCTGCGTGAAGTTTTAACAGAGTTGGAAACAGCTTCTTAAAACTAGGAACAAAGAAAGTAAGGGGTTCAAAATGGGGAAGATGGAAAGGGACAGTTTAGTAAACTTTTGTCTGAAGAGAAACTAACCCTTTCCAAGAAAGTTAAGTCTCTACTTGTGATTTCAGAACTGGCTGAGGCAGATGGCATGAATTAGGGAAGCTGAGATTTTAAAAGTAGTTTTCCTTGGATTTTATAGAGGAGAATCTGTGGAGTCTGGATTTTCATAATCTAAATCCGAAGAGAAAAAAAACTTGCTATATGGTTATTTATTGCACGTTGCCCACACCTTTGGTTGCCTTGCTGATACTTTCTTCCATTGGTATTTTTGTTTTTAATACTTGAACCTGTGCTGCTATCCAGTGCCAAAAAAAGCAATAAACCTGTCAGGTTTTCCAGGAGATCAGTAGCTGGAAGGAGAAGGCTCTTGAGTACTTGAAAGGATATTAACCTTGGCAAAGATAAAAATCCTGGACTTGGAAGGAATCCAGTGGATCATCTTAAGTCAATGTTTTCTCTTTTTTATAGGAAAGAGCTCACAATCTCAGATTGTTCCATTACTGACCTGCTCAAATAGTTATGATATTCTCCTTAATGTTAACCTTGAGCAAACTCCTTGATTTGTTTGTGATGTGCTTATGACTGGCACTGAGAAAAGGGTGAACAACTGTTCTGTCTTCAGTTATTTTATTGTTGTGTAATCAATTAATTGCTTTTAAATGTGTTGCCCGACTCTTCCACTAAAAATTACTCAAAGGGGCTTGGCATTCTTTTAAACATAGCAAGACAAACATAAAGCTTATGCTAAATGACAAAGCCTTACCAAAAAACCCCCAAACCCCTTGGTGCTTTTCTTTCTACTCTTCTCCCTCCCCACATGCTAGGGTTGTTAGAAGCAAACCATATCTTGATGTTTTGTGCAGGCTAGCAAACTATTACTTGCCATAATTAGTGAAAGAGGGCTTCATGGGTGTGAGAGTAGGAGGGGGAGAAAGGATGCTTGGGTATCTTTTGAGGCTCGTTGATGTAATGTCAAACAATTGTTGACATATGAAGCAGCCCAATGTATATAGCCCTCCTGCCCATCTTGTTTATGATGAGGAATTATGCACAATTCCCCTTTCCCTGTCAGCATCATATGCTTTACATTTGAATTCAATGCCTGTCCAAATGTAGGCTTAACTTTTCAACTTGCCTGGGATCCTTAGAAGGGGGAGCTGTTTCCTGCGAGGCATTGCTCCAGAAGAGGAACTGCAGGAACCATTAAAGGGGCAAACTTTCCAATCTGCCTTGTCCCACCACCTGCCTGTGACCCTTATAATGCTGCTGCTTAAGTATTTGCTCCTGTCGTCTCTGATGTATTTATGGGGGCTTCCCTTTGTCTGTTTGGCAGGAACATGGATGCATTTGGCTTTTCACTTTTTGTGTCGAAACGTTAACATGTTGCTGTCTTGAATTTTTACGAGTTGTATTTTTGTGTGTGTTTGAGTTTTGTGTTTGTGTGTTATTCTTTGTGAGACGCCTTGGGAGCCTTATTTAGCGGAAAGATGGCATACAAAGAAACAATAGCATGTAACACCAGTGCCAAATGAAATAATTACTTCTCAGCTATTGGGGAGAATTCGGCCTTTGATAAGGAATGCAACGCCATTGGCTTCTCTCTTAGCAGCACCACACTGTTAATTGGAATTCAGTTATATTACATGAGAAGAGTATGGCTGGATCAGACCAAAATGCTATGAAATCCAGCATCCTGTTCCTTAGAGTAGCCAGCTAGATGGGAGGCCTTAAAAAGGACATTAGGGTAGTAGTCCTCTCATGAGCTGACTGATCGGAAGGTCGGCGGTTCGAATCCATACAACGGTGTGAGCTTCCATTGCTCTGCCCCAGCTTCTGTCAACCTAGCAGTTTGAAAGCATGCCAGTGCAAGTAGATAAATAGGTACCGCTGCGGCGGGAAGGTAAACAGCCTTTCTGTGCACTCTGGCACTCGTCACAGTGTCCCGTTGCATCAGAAGCTGTTTAGTCATGCTGGCCACATGACCCGGAAAGCTGTCTGTGGACAAACGCCAGCTCCCTCTGCCTGACAGCAAGATGAGCACCACACCCCATAGTTGCCTTTGACTGGACCTAACTGTCCAGGGATCCTTTACCTTTTACCTTTACCTTAGTGCAATGTGCATGAGCTGTAGTGAAACGTGGGCTTGTGGGCTCCTCCTCCTCCTCCCCCCCCCATGAGGCTGGGAGGACTTCAGAAGCTTTTGTTCCCACTTCCCATGTTGCCCAAGTCAGGGCTTGTGGTTAAATATCCACTAGGTCTAGTTTAATCTGGCCAGCTTCATAACTTGTTTTGGAAACTTGATCATAGTGTTAAACTACGATCCTTGGAAGCTGTGCTTTACTTACAGTGAAAATAAATGCTTTTGAATCCTTCCTCCTGGTCTCATGTGAGATGGCGACATGAGAAGGGGGGGGGGGATATTAGTTCAAGATTTACTGCATGCCATACAGGTTGAGCTAAACCATGGTTTATCATGACATGTGAACTAGCTCATAGTCCCAAGCCTAAGTACTGTACCTGCAGGGAATCACTTGGTAAGTTTGTGATAATTTGTTTATCTTTACCTCTAAAGAAAACATTCCAGATTTATTCCTCAAGTAATGTTGCTATTTTAATACAACCTTTGTTTAGGACAATGTATACTACTTGCTTTTGTTTTCTAGCAGGTTCAGGTTGGCTGCACATTTTGTTGTTTTATTTTTCCTTCCATCCACTTCCCCTAAGTCAGGAACTGCAGTTTCCTGTGGCGAGTTTTTTTAGATATTCTCGAAGGAAACTGCATTGCTAAATTCTAAAACTGTCTATTTTGAGTTCAAAAGCACTTCTTCCTTTACGAAAATGTGATTTATATCGCTTAAAAAATATATTAGCCAGATAATGGTGGCCTTGTATGAAAAAAGTTTAGCATTTGAAAAGTTTTAAAGGGCATTTAAAGATAAAGGTGCATTGTTACAGCTCTTGGAAATCTGTCCAGATGCTCAATAGTGTTGGGATAGCCTTTAGCCATTTGAAATATATTTTGTTATTGAAAGGATATAAAAACACTCTGAGCATATAAAATCTTTTGGCTGGTTTACAGACTTAACATTCCAGAACATTAAGGAGGAGGGGAAAGCCCTTAATTTTTTATTGAGAGTTCATGAAACTGTTAGATGCTATTGACAGAACTCTCCTGGGAACTGAGCAAATGCTACAAGGAGACTTTTATAGTGTGATCATGTGTGTGTGTGTGTGTGTGTACATACACACACATACCCAGAAGTAAATCCCATTGAGTTGAGTGGGGTTTCTTCTGTAGGATTGCAGTCTTCTTGTTTATTTGCTTGGTGTATTTCTCCCTTCTAAAGTATGTTCAGTTCAAAGATGAAGTGATAATTTGCTGAACGGGTAAATAATTTGGAAGCCACATGTTCTTGGGAGATGGTTGTGGTGCATTTTGCTACTGTTAGTGCAATTACTATTGTTCAGCTATTCTTTTTCCACCTTAAACAATCATGTGATATGACTAGTTATTTCTCTTGTGTTTGCAAAGAATGTATACTTGGGTTTAGTGTGAGTAATAAAATATAGCTAGAAGCCTTGGGAAATATAACAGTATAAACATTGTACATTCTCTAATAAGCTTGACAGGAGTACTCTTAAATCACACTCCAGGCAACAATCTAAGTAAATAAAAAGGAAGACTATGATCAGTAATTTTGTTTTTACTTTCCGGTATTAAAGTTTGCAAGAGGCACTAAAAACATACTTTTTAAAAAAGTCTTTGTATGAAACAATTTATTACCTGCTGGGTGTCTCTCTGGTCAGCAGCAATATTTGCTGGAGGCCCTTTCTGAGGAAGTGGTGGTAGCCAAAGTAGCTGACTAGAAATTGTTTTGAAACTGTCTATTGGCATTCCACTTTTGTTTATTCCTTCATCTCCCCTTCTATTTCTTCTGCAGTTGCAGAAGGAGAGGTCTATAGAATTCTGAAATCTTTGCCTAGTAAGAGCCCGGTGTGGGTGTCTTCTCCTTCCAGATACACACCTTGGGGAGGCAAGAGGTTTTCAGTAAGGTGAACGGATCACCTATCTCATGATACACAAACTTCTGTAGAAGAAAGGATGATGTGCTCAGTTTTGTCTTTAAAGAAAACATTCCAGATTTCTTCCTAAACTGATGTTGCTACTTTCATATAACATGTGTAGACTATTTGATTTTTGTTGTTGTTGCAAGCACAGTGTATCACATAGTGCACTTGCTGTATTTCCCCCTCCTCATTTACATTTCACAAGAGCCCCCTCCTTATCTACATTTGGTCATCTTAGGTTTCAGGCTGTCCAAGAAGGCAACATTCACCATCTAGCTTCTTTTCCTTCGTCTTTAGAGAAGTTTGTAGTTGTGCTTCTTCATGTCGCCCTAAAGCAAGAAAGGGGAACTTGCTAATGAATCAACCTCATCCAGCATGGCCATTGATCAAGCATGATAGAAGTTGCACTCCAAAAACTTCTAGAGGTCCACAGGTTCTCCACTTCTGCCCCTAAATAATGACCAGCACCCCATCATTGGTTTTCCGGTGGGTTTTTCCTTAAATGGTGTTTCCAACAATGCTAGGCCAAGTTGCCAGGCAAGACCACATCTTGAGTACATTGACATAATATATACACACAGGAAACATGCCTTTTATACTGCAAAATGCCACTTGAATAAAACAGGGACTTCCTACATATGTGTGCACATATAATCACTGTGGTATTTATCTCTGTGCTTACTTTCATTGTTTGGTAATACTGTTGAGAGTTAGAGAATATGATGACTGCTGGTGCTAGACAGAAGGTTTATAGAGCAGCTATCATGGTAGAGGGATATACGGTAAATATTCTAGCCTAAGCACATGTCAGGCTGTGGTTCTATCACATGGGTGGCTAACCTGTGGCCCATGAGATGATGTTAGACTCAAATTCCCAGCTGTCTTAGCCAACATGGCCAATGTAGTCAAACAATATCAGGAGAGCTACAGGTTAGTCACTCTTGCCATCAGTGTTCGAAACTCCCATTGTTCCAGGTGCATTTTGCAACAGGGAATTTCATTAATGCAAGCAGTTTCTGACCTTTGGGTACAGTACTACGCTTAAGATTTCAGATTAAAACTGCAGAGTGGAAGGAAAGGAGGACCTTTTCCTGTCTCCCTATTTCCAGCTGCTCTCTGAAGACTGGAGAAGAGACCCTTTAAAAAATATTAGGGGGTGGGCAGGGGAAGGACTAGACCATGTGAAAAATGACATAATATTTTAGCTGCAGTTCATTCATTTTCAGCTTTGTATTCTTGTTATAAAAAAGTGTGCCTAGACATTCCATTGTTGTGCCCATAACCTATGCTTAAGGTGCCATTTAGCTCCTAGCTTTCATATCTCAGTTTCTAACACTGCTTGCCATGTCCAGTCAGTTAAACTTGTGTCCGATCCACACTTTCATGTAAATCAATATTCAACTTGATTAACTCAAAAAGCAAACAACTTATACATGCAAATGGTAAAATACTCAGTTGTAGAGGAAAGATCAAGAAGTTTAGCTTTGACTAAGATGAAAGTGATGGCATGGATGAGTGAAAAGAAACGACAAATTCAGGTTATCCAGGCTGCAAGTCTGGTGGCAAAGCAAGTGGGAGGTTTTTTTCTTTTGAGGATAATTGGTCTAAAAAGGGCTAGATGTTCTACATAGGAGCAATGAAGGATAATAGATCCTAACTAAGGCTTTATGAGTTGCTAACAGATCAACGGTGGGAAAATTAAATCAGTTCTAATTACAGAGACTGCCGGGCAGTCTGCAATTTAATGACCCCTGGCAGCGGGCCCAAGTATCCCATTGGCTGGTTGGGTCCACTGCCAGGTGAACACCCAAACAAGGACTGCTGGCATTGGCCAACAGCTGGCAACTGGGCAATCCGGCCTGCCATTGGTTGGATCACTAGCGTGGTCCCGGGCCTGGCCACAACACTGCCCACCCAGGAAGGTGAGCGGACTTAACAAACAACACATTGACGAGTCGAGGCAGAGCAGTCACTATTACAACAATAGCAAGTCTATCTCAAAAATGTATTCCCTTAATGCTGACAATTTCGAATATATTTCAGTGTATGAAAAATTTGAAAGCCATTTTTATATCATGGTGGCAAGTGAGTTACTAATTCTATAGCCTCTATTAACCTAGAGGTTTTGCATTTAGTACCAAAAATCATTTTAAAATACTTTGTAACCAATACTTTGCCTCCTCTTTTGCCTTGACTTTCTATTCTTTATTTAAAAGAGACCTGTCAACTTTCTACCACCGACAAGAGTTCCAATTTCCATAGGGCCACGTTGGTCTCTTATAGTTCTGACTGTGTTCTGTCCTGGCAAATAGCTGCCAGTTGCTTAGATTGTATGAGAATATTTGATTGTGTTCTAGAAAACAAGACACGTCGGGCTGACAGCATTGTTTTAAAAGAGTTTCAAAACCTATTACATCTGCGGGAATGGGGAAACACTTAGATTAACCAAACTTCATTTTCAGTTTATTGTAGCTCCAGGACATTGATTTCCTGCAAAGGCTTTGGAATTCCTTGAGGATATTACTGCCAGACTTTGTTATTTTTAAAAGCAATTTAGCCAACCACAGTAACTGTACATGTAAATGTTTCAGGAGGCATTGGGCAGGGTGGTAAGTTAATGCTCACTATACTGTGCCGTCGTAGAACAAATGAAATACAACTTAATGGAGTATGCTTTTGCTAATGTGGAAGAAACAAAGGCAGAATACAACTTGAACATTCTTGAGATGGGAAGAAAGTATTAGTGTGTGCACATGGGATCAAGTGTTAGGTGCTTGGTTTTTATTATTTAGGTAAGTGGCTAGAACACTGTTTTTTTGGGAAGAATGATATCTAAGGTTTCAGAAAGGGGTGAAATGAAAGGAACATCAAATATTGAACAACACGCTTGGCTACAGTGCAATTTTTTAAGTACCTAAGCTGGTATATGGCAAATGCAGCACAGAAAAGGTATTTGATGCAGGGAATGGAAAGGTCAGAATCATGTTCGTCAGTGGCAACTCTATTAGGAATGTCAAGGGCCGGATTGATTTGGAGATTGACATTTCCTTTCAGGTAGTGACCTCACATGTCAAAGTTTAAGCACTTTGGTCTGAGGGAAAAGTAGAATCTTCTTTTTATCAACAAAGGCTAATGCATCTTGAAATGGATAAGAACTTCCTGGGTTACTGTATGTACTTTTTGATTAAATAGTATAATCAGCTTCATATAAACTTCATACATAGCAAGTGAAAACTAAAGGCAAAATCCTTAACCCCTATAAAGTAATAATTTAAAAATGCTAGCTGAAAAGAAGAGAGGATAGTTTTGAGAATGTCATGGCAGGTGCTTGGAAGGATTGTGGGATGAACATGGAATCAACCAATTGCTAGAAGGGACGACTGAATTTTAAACAAAACAGAAGAATTGAAGTTATAACTTCAAGATTTAGAAATGTCATCAAGTAAAGGGCCTGATTCACTGACATAACCTTCCCCAGCACCAGCACAGGCAGCATCCAAATCTGAAAGATATTTGCAGCCTGCGATACCCCATAGTCCAGCAGCTCTGCTAAGTATAGTTAGGTGCTTGTCAATATTTTATTGAGTTTTGTTTTTAAACCATAACAGGGAAGTGAACCTAAAGAACAGCAGAAAGGGTGATAGAAGTTAAGGGGAGACTTTCTTCTGTGTATTTTTGTTTTCAAGACGAAGTTGATGTAGATGATGAAATCTGGCCAGAATTGAAAACAGGACTGTGCCACATTTGTTTTGGAGGCCTTCTGGTCCATTTCATCGCCAGCATCTTTAGAGCACACCTTGGTGTCCTCCTGTCACATGCCAATACCATTATATTTCTGTGGCTGCACAGATCATGTGTGCTGATACAGAATGAGAAAGCATGTCCTGTCATTTCTAACCCAAACCATGCAATGGAATGAAGGAATTTCTGTAAAGAATCCTATTTTCTTGTGCCCTACACATTAGCAGAATATGCCACACAATAGCTATCAAATGTCTGCCTTGATCCAGCTGCAGTTGGGTGCATAGTTTCGAATGACAATATGCATGCTCATCACAAGGCCAACTCAGATGGTTCAGTGGAGTCTGAGTACTCATTCTATTGGTGCTCAGGCTGACTTGCATTGCATCTGTACTGAATATTTTTTGCATGGATTGAGTATTCATTTTAAGTGACTGGAAACTGAGAACCAAACCACTTGGTTTCATGGCTGAGTGGTTAAGAAAGGATGAAACAATAAAGATCACATGACGCAGAGGCCAAATACCTGAACATGTTTGGATACTGCACTTTGCTGCTGTTTTAGTGTGGTTTTAAAAAGTTTGGTTTAAGTTGTAATTAATCTGGTGTTCTCATTAAGAATGAATTTTTTAGAAGATGGTGATCCTGAAATAAACCTTTTGCTTTCGAGACATATTGTAACAATTAGAGGTAATCTTTTCTTCCCATGCTCTGATGTGTGTGGTTAAATTTAGGTGAAAGTAATAAATGATGTAGTAGTTTTAATGGGGGGAAATAAGCTTAATGTACCATTCCTGGCCAAATTGCACCTCTTTGGTATTAAGCTTGCTGACCCTTCCATTTATTATACAGTATATTTGTTTCAATCCAACGTCAAAATAAAAATGCCATATTCAAATATGTTGCCAGCTCTGAATATTTTTAGCTAATAATCCACTTTCTTTCTGATTGGTCATCTTTGCAAAATCGTGTGGTAATAGCAAACTCAGTTCTATGAATGCAACTCCTTGTGGCAAAAATTGCACCATTAATGTACAGTGTATCAGCAGGTTTGGGAAGCAATTGCTTTTGTTGTGTGCTAATTTGTATACCACTTAAGCAGTTTACAAAGATGAGCAACCAATTGCACAAGCATTAAAATACAAACCCACATATTTAAAATATGTCATAAAACAATTCCATTAAAACACTACAGTAATTAAGATAGAGGTGATTCAGGCTGATATATCAAGGGAATATGTCTTCAAAAGCTGCTGGAATGCAAATATGGTTGGGTCCTCTTATATTTCAGCAGTGAGTGCATTCTGTAACACTGGGGCCACCACTGAAAAAGCCTGACTCTCTCTCACCACAGATGAAAATCTTTAGGCTGTGATAAGGCTAACAGTGTCCCATTTGTTGATCTTAATGCCTTTACTGAACAGTGGAGGGGAAGGAAGTATTTTAGGTAACCTGGTCCAGAGTTGTTTTTGGGTTTTCTATTGTAAATAACAAGATGGTAAAACTGGCTTCAGAGGTATTAGGCAGCCAGTACAGACCCCTTACATTCTGCTGGCATGAGTTCTCTTCTTTCTCCTCATGCTACATGTCAGGTGACATGAAAAGGAAGAGAAGAAGTAAAACCAATACCGTACAGTGGTACCTCAGGTTACATACGCTTCAGATTACATACGCTTCAGGTTACAGACTCCGCTAACCCAGAAATAGTGCTTTGGGTTAAGAACTTTGCTTCAGGATAAGAACAGAAATCATGCTCTAGTGGCGCGGTGGCAGCAGAAGGCCCCATTAGCTAAAGTGGAGCTTCAGGTTAAGAACAGTTTCAGGTTAAGAACGGAGCTCTGGAATGAATTAAGTACTTAACCCGAGGTACCACTGTATGTTGCTTTGGCTTTGTGAATATCACATTTGGAGCAGGGAGGGTGGAATTGGGTAAATTCTGGGAACAATTGTAGGAAAAAGCTGTCCTTCTATCCAGCAGTTGTCTCTTTTACAAACTCACTGCCTACTACTATCTATCAGAGTAAAATTCATCCTTGTCATTAGGTTGTAGGGCTGTTTGTTAATATACAGTTTCCTGGGTGTAAATAAATGTGTGCACAAAACCGTGTGTGTGTGTTCCAGAGCTTTCCCTCTGTCCTCTTCAATGTCATTCATAGCCTGGCAGCAAGTAGATTAGTTTTGGAACAAATGCGTTGCCTTGATTGTGTGGGGAACAAGAGTTCCTGACCGTAACAGGTGGGTAGGCAGAGATGGACATGTGCTAAATCTGAGAGGAGGTGGGTAGCAATAAAGATTCCAATCCCACCCTTTCTTTTTTTCTTTACAATGTTTGCTATATTAGAACTCAAAAACCTGCCGTGTTTTGTTGAAGGTTCCCACTTGGCCATGTCCAAATCCCCTAATGGTAAAAACAAAACAAAACAGTGTTAGCCTCAGTACTGACCCTCGTGGAGTGCCTATGTCGACAACTAGACTTGCCTCACTCTATGGAGGCACAGGTTGCAGCCACAGCAAAGGTGGCATTTTTCCATCTCCGCCGTATTAAGCAGTTGGTCCCTTACCTTTCGCACCCTGATCTGGCCACAGTGATCCATGCGATGGTCACCTGCAGGCTTGGTTATTGTAACTCACTCTACACAGGGCTGCCCTTGAAGCTGACCCAGAAACTCCAGCGGGTGCAGAATGCCGCGATGAGGCTCCTTATGGGGTCCTTGCCGCGGGATCACATTCATCCAGTGCTTTACCAGCTGCACTGGCTCCCGGTGGAGTACAGGGTCAGGTTTAAGGTGCTGTTTTTGACCTTTAAAGTCCTATGCAGCCTAGGACCCTCATACCTATGGGACCGCCTCTTCTGGTATGCCCCAAGGGGGCCTTAAGGTCCATAAATAACAACACTTTGGAGGTCCCAAGCCTCAAGGAGGTTAGATTGGTTTCAGCTAGGGCCAGGGCCCCAACTTGGTGGAGCGCTCTGTCACAAGAGACCAGGGCCCTGTGGGATTTGATATCTTTCTGCAGGGCCTGCAAGGCAGAGCTGTCCTGCCTGCCCTTCGGCTTAGACTCACTCTGACCCCTTATATGGGATTTGGTAAATAAAATTTCCCTTGGCTTTTTTCCTGGCCCATGTAGGACCAGCATGGATAGCTGGCTCGGTTGAATATCTGATGTTTCCTCCCTTTATGCTCTTGATTTATGGGCTACTACTAAAATGAGACTGCATTTTAAGCTTCATTTTAAGCCGTATTTTAATTAACTGTTTGTTTGTTGTTGTTTTCTATTACGTTTTAATGTAATTTATATTTGGTGTTAGCTGCCCTGAGCCCGGCCCTGGCCGGGGAGGGTGGGGTATAAATTAAAAAATAATATTATTATTATAAAAGGCATAATGTTTCCGATCTCCTGACCATGGTAAGAAGTGTGTTGTATGTCCCTTACCTCTTCATCCTCTCCAACCCTTCTGTGGTTTGCTTCTTAAAGTATAATGCAACATTGTCATTTGCATTAGTGCTTATCATGGTTAATGCTAACCAGGACTTCCCTCATGGGTTACAAGTAAATCTAACTAGGATTCATCTTAGTTGGTTAATTTACTCTGAACTAAAGGAATCAGATGCAAAGGAAACATTTGCTTGCGGTTGGAGTGCAGAGGTATGAAAGTCTGCAGCGTGTCCAGCCTTTAAGTATTGCTGTGTTTAAAGGTAAAGGTAAAGGGCCAGTCGTGTCCGACTCTAGGGTGGGCCAGTCGTGTCCGACTCTAGGGTTGTGTGCCCATCTCACTTAAGAGGCCGGGGGCCAGTGCTGTCTGGAGACACTTCCGGGTCACGTGGCCAGCGTGACGAAGCTGCTCTGGCAAGCCGGCACCAGCGCAGCACACGGAAACGCCATTTACCTTCCCGCTAGAAAGCGGTACCTATTTATTTACTTGCACTTAGGGGTGCTTTCGAACTGCTAGGTGGGCAGGAGCTGGGACCGAAAGATGGGAGCTCACCCCGCCGCGGGGATTCGAACCGCCAACCATGCGATCGGCAAGCCCTAGGCGCTGAGGTTTTACCCACAGCGCCACCCGCGTCCCTATATTGCTGTGTTTAGGATTGTATTAAAAATCCCAACAGTTGCTGAGTCACATGTGTGAACCACTTGCAAGTGGCTATAACTCCACCCTTCTGCAAGTGCACCAGACAACAGGCATCACTTCATCATTGTGTGTCTTTGTGCGTCTTTGTGTTACGGTGAAAACATTTAATGCAAAAAGGAATGCAGTGGTACCTCAGGTTAAGTACTTAATTCGTTCTGGAGGTCCGTACTTAACCTGAAACTGTTCTTAACCTGAAGCACCACTTTAGCTAATGGGGCCTCCTGCTCCTGCCACGCCACCGGAGCCTGATTTCTGTCCTTATCCTGAAGCAAAGTTCTTAACCTGAAGCACTATTTCTGGCTTAGTGGAGTGTGTAACCTGAAGCGTATGTAACCCGAGGTAGTCAAAATGTTACTTATATGTACAATATTTATTGCAATGCACAAAACCTTTGTAGAATCCCTACTTCATGTTACTACAACTTGTCTTCATCCAGTCAACCCACTTCCACACCAGTGGCTCATAAAATCTGGCTACTCTTTAACAAAAACAAAATAAAAACAGAAGCATGATTTCTTTCTCCTAAGGTAAATAAAAATGCATCTCTGTTCGCACCTTTTGTGCTTGCAGGTTATGTGCATTCAAATAACTGTAGCACTTTTTTCTCTTGGAGGCTCTCAGAGCAGTTTTAAAGTACCTTCTTGTGAAGTAGTTGACTCCCATAAGGATTCCATGATGCTACATCCATTTCCCAAATAGTTTGACCAAAGCACTGGAAGAGTTAGTGATCTGTTCAAATTGAACTCAGTGCCAGGCTAAGCTGGAAATGGAACCCCAAGCTCTGGGATTCTGCAGTTCCATATTCACCTTTCACTAATACAAGTGGCAGAGAAGTAATTTATTTTTCATAGTTGTAGATGTAACCCTAAACAGGATTTTAAGTTTCAAAAGAGCAATGCAAATTATTTCTTTCTGTTGAGAAAAGGGAGAATTTCAAATCACAGTTCCGAAGCTTGTGTTTGCTGTGTGTATGTGGAGGGGAAGAATGGGGCTTTTCTCTGCCCTGGGGCAGTGGAGAAATCGGTTAAATTCCCTTTCTGCTCTGATTCCATTAATTATCAGTCCACCCACAGCTAATGCTCTCTGCATTTAAGCCCACCAACCCATCCTGCACCCATAGATGCAAAGACACATTTAGCACCACTGTAATTTGGCCCTTATTCTCTGTGAAGCAGAATGAAATTCAAGCACAACGTTGAGGTCAGAAGCAAGTGCCACCATAGAGATAGAATGCTTATGCAGCAGCCTTCTAAAGTGGGATTGTATAATGAACTTGCTAAATTTATTCTCTTTTCCTTTCATCAAGTATACAACAAAACAGGTGTTTTCAATTGTTTCTGCCTTGTTACTGTTCCAGCTCCTTTACCTGAAGACTTACCATGACCTAAGGTGGAAGCGGTATATCTCAAGTAGCACCTAGAACTATGTATCAAGCAATTGGAATCTTAAGTCTCCTAATTTACACTGCAATCCTTTCAAAGCCAATGAAACTTACTTCTGAGTAAACATAATTAGGATTGTAGTGCAGGTCTCTTTGGCCCATTAAATAATTATTCTACACCACTAGTTGATTTGCTGAATCTGGGCGTTTCTAGGATAAATTGAGGGAGAATTGTAAGAGCAATATTGACATCTTTGCTATCTGTAAGTTGTCCAAGCAAGGATGGAATGGTGTTCTCTCTTGGCTTCTTCTTTCATGGTTGCTGTTAATAAGGGCTGTCAGAGGGTAGGGTAGAAGAATCCCTTCTATTCTTGGCTTTTTATACACAGAATGGGGCAGAGAATGGAGGAAGCTTAAGGTGGAAGTAACCTGTGAAAAACCTGGGTCACTTGTCTGACGTGAGAAGACTTGGGTTTGATATTTAGCTAAGTTTTGCCAAGAATAGACCTAATCGATCTAACTTAGTCAATTAATTTCAGAGGGTCTACTTTGAGTAAAACTTGAATGAATACCAGCCCAATATAGTTTTCAAGCACTGGTCCAGCTGGCACTGTTACATGTTAGCTGAATTAAATTGTTGGCGTTTTTTTTTGCCCTTCCCCAGCTTTGGGGGGTGAAGTGAGCCAGAAAACTGAATAAATAAATATACAGACTTAATAAGGAATGTGGTGGGTTTTCTTCTTAGAACTGTGATATTATTTAATCTAGTGTATTATGATTTTGTAGCTTGAACACTGTCTAGCTCTAACTTTCTTTACCTACTGTTTATACTATCAGAGCAGTTTCCATAATCCTTTGCCAATGCAATAGCTTTCCCAGGTGTTAAATTTCATGGATACACTTGATTGCAGTTTTGAGGTTCTATGCAATGTTTTCCTGTCGTGACTGATCTATAAACCCGACCTTTAGAACTGGTAATATTTGTGCAGTCAAATTTGTCTTTGAGAAAACAAACAGAAATGATATGTTTTACTTGAATTGGATCTATGGTTCAAAGGTTTATGAGTTCTTGACAAGTATTGTAGAATGGTCCATTGTGTTGCTTTTCTGAAATAGTTTAATTAGCATGATTTTTCATGGTTCTTGGGCTTGTGTGTTTTATTGTGGAACAACGAAGAGCTTTGTGCCTTTAAAGGCTGATAACTTGTTTATGTCATAAAGCTTAAAATTGTTAGTCTTTAGGTTCTCCATGATCCTTTGCTGTTTTGCTATATCAGACTAGCATTCATATTCTAGATATGATTCTTTAATATGCATTTCAAATGCTGGGAAATGCCCTATTTATTCTGTAATACACATGATAGCAAGCTGGGACTTCTGAAGTTTTAGATTTGGGAAGAAGGAGGCAGGCTGCTGTCCATGGAATGTCTTCCATGGAATGTCTACACTAGACCTTATGCAAGCACCCATTTTAATACTTTAATAGTTGAATTGAATTGAGACTGTTCTACACATCTGGCTACTTGATGTGGAGTAGTATGCAGCTCGATGATTTTTTATTTTTTTTATCCCAGAGCCAAAGATCAGCAGAGCTGGAATGGGATCACACATTTTCAGTGGTGAAATTAGCCAGAGCTAGTTTTCCTGTATGTATTCCTTAATTAGTGTGAATAGGACTTTACAGAGTTTCATGACCCCAGGAAACTTTTACAACCCAAAAAACATTTTTTTGCAAGCTTCTTCACACAAACTGCCTACACCCGTAACGCTAATTGAATATTTGAACTGGGCCTTAGTGTCTGGAACTTCTTATCTGCCCCAGCCTGTTTGAGTTTGAATTTGTTGACTTTCTGGAAACTATGCAAACTTGTCTTGTTAAGCTGATGATGATTCATACTGCTTTTAACATTTTATGGTGTTAATATTGTAGCTATAATTATTTGTTATAGGCATTTTAATTATACACATATGCCTCGATACTGGGCTTAGTTAGTGTGGCTGGTTGCTGTCCAGATCTTGAATGAGACTGATATTCATGATCCATTTCCGTTGTAGTTTTGGCATGAAAACTTTTGTTGGTCACCCTGCATGGAAGATTGTGTTCTCGTTGATTCTCCTTGACCTGTCAGTTGTCTTTGATACCACTGACTATGATACCCTTTGGGCTCAGCTGTCTGATTTGGGGGTGGGTGGTACTGCATTGTGCTGATTCCCATCCCCAAGGGAGCCCAGGGAAGCAATAAAATAATAAAAGCAAGTCCAATACAGATGCTGGCCAGGAAATATATTCAGTTCAAAGGCTTGTTGAAAGAGGAAGGTCTTCAGTAGGTATTGAAAAGGCAACATATATGATGCCTGACTAATGACCAAGGGAAGGGCATTCCAAAGGCCTGATTCCTACATAGGACATCCGTAGGAGGCCTTCTCCTGCAGAGCGCAGTAATTTACTGGGTATGTAAGAGATGAGACGGTCTTTCAGGTGTCTGGTTCCAAGTTGTATAGGACTTTATACACCAAAACCAGCACCTTGAACTTAGCCAGTAGCTAACTGGTTGCCAGTGCAATTCTTTCAATAGCATGGTAACATGTTGATTATATTCTGCTCCAGTGAACAGTTCAGCTGCTGCATTTTGCACAAGCTGAAGCTCTGATCTATGGTCTTTTCCTCGTCTGAGTCCTCACGGACGGCCTGACAGATCTGTATTGGAAGCAGCCTTATACTTGGGTTAGACCATCTCATTCAGTGTTGTCCACAATGACTGGCTATGGCTCTCCAATGTTTTAGACAAGACACATTTCCAGTCCTACCTGGAGATGCCAGGGATTGAATTTGGACCTATTGCATGCAAATGAGATGCTCTCCCAATGAACTAGGGCCCTTCCTCCTATGCATGTACTCTCTCGTAGATAACAGCTAGGCAATTTTGTAAATTATTTCAACTTCTAAAAAAACATAATAGTTGTTTTCCCCAGTAAGCAATAATAAACCCACATAAATTGTAAATAGCAGATGAATGTGCGCTCTTTTAAAGTAGCCCAGATGGATCAGCATCCCCAGAGATGTGTACATGGGTATTTTAATGATTATGTACACACTTTTTAAAATGCTAACATTTGCAGTGGGAAATGCAGCCAAGGAAATGCATTTGGCAAGTAAATGTGAGTTGCCCTTAGTGCATAAATATAAAAAAGGGTCAGAGCCACAGAGAAACTAAATTAAATGCAACAATCATGTAGTCAGTTTGATGTTCTGTACTTGAAGCTGCCTCCCATTTCTCTGCTGTTCTCTCCAGACAATTTGTAGCATAAGTACTGCTTCTGTCTGCTGAGTTTTTAAGAAGTGCAACAAAACTATGCACTTGCAAGGATGTGTAGAGCAGCAGATGGAGGACATGGCAGAAAACAGAAAAGTATATCAAACATTTTCCTGCTTACATCTCCCCCCGACTCCACTTTGAAACAAACCCTTTTCCTATTTGCTGCACAAAAGCAAGAATAGCAAGAGGACTAGGAAAGTGTTGCCAAGGTGCCCCTGCCTGCCACCTTCTCAAAGATACAGCGAAGGAGAATCCATGGAGATATTAACATTTAAGTAATTTAACTCTCTACAGGTGGGCCCTGGGATATTCTTACCAACTGAGATCTTTAGATCCTGGGCTGCTAGCAAAAGCCTTTGCTTGGAATGACAGAAAGAGAATACAAAGTGAAATGCAAGCCTGCTTCCAGACAAGTTGCTTCTAGTGTGAATAATCATTGCTCTTCCCCTGAAAGCTACATCTGGATTTGCAATTTGTTTTTTTCCTGTCTGCTGTCAATGATATTTGCCCTGTTTCTGTATGTATGTTCGGACCGTTATGTTTTATCTACATCAGTGTGAATTCAGGGCTGATGTGGGTGGGGAAGGGAAAGGCCCAGTTCATCTGGATGGCTTTTTGAAGCTCAGCACACATTCCCAGTTGTACCTATGGGAGCTTTGGGCTTAATAGCTCCCTCGCTGTATTTGCCTCAGGACTGCAGCTGGGAATGGAAGGCGTTAAATTCCTTTCCCCTGAATGTTTTAATACTGATAAATCCCCCAATTCCTGCTATTGATTTTTTAAAATGATGTTGTTGCTTATTATTATTAACATTTAATAATAATAATAATTGTAATAATATAATGATATTCACTTTTCACCAGCAGGTCCTAGTTTAAAATTCAGAATTAAAAATAAATTAGTCACAAGAAGAGTAATTTCACATCTCAGGTAAAGGTGAATCTTCAGCATTTGCCAAAAGTCGCATAGTGAAAAAGCCAGAAGGAATTCCACAATTTAGGGGCTGCCACAGAGAATGTCCTTTTCTGGACTGTGGCCCCTTCTACTGGAGGTGGAACTGCCAAGAGGGCCCCTTCCACTGGCCCAGGAAGGTCCATAGGGAAGGAGGCGTTTCCCCCCAGCTATTTGGGGCCTAATGGTGTATTTAGCATCATGTATTGTTTGGTCCTACGGATCCAGAAGAATGAGAGAACCAACGTTGTCAAGGTGTCTTGGGGCCTATGATGCTCCTGAACATGCCTGCAGAACTGTTCTGGGACAACAATGCAAGTTCTAGATATTGTGGGAGGAATTCAGCATCATGTCATTATGATTGTTCAATCAGGACTGAGCATTTCTGCTTGCCATGCAGAATGAGCTCCCCTGTGATGGCCTGGGATTCGGACTTGGAGGCTGAACCTGAGGAATCCCAGCCTGCACAGGAGTTCCCACCTTCAGAACCAGCTGAGCCAGGGCTGGGGCTTGAGCCTGCAGGGTCCTAATCCTGTGCTGGATCTTCAGGTACAGGCACCAGCTGAGGTGATGGAGGACCCATTGGCTGCAGGTGCTCCACTCTCAGCCCTGTCAGGGGAAGCTGAAGTTGCCTCTGGGTCCGGTAACCCTGCAGCCTCTCCTGAGCTGCAGAGGTTCAGGGCAGAGAGGCGGAGGGAACTAAGTTCCCGCAGGAGGAGTGCTCACCTCCGGGCCAGGAGAGGCGAGTCACCTGTGGACTGGGGCCGCCCTATGCCTCGGGGCAGATAAAAGCCAGCCAGCCCCAGTCCCAGGTTGCGGGAGCAACATTGTTGATAGCCTGTTCCTGCCTGCACCCTGTCCTGCTCCCCTGCCAGAGTTCCTGACCTCGCCTGACTCCCTGCCTTGGACCCAGCTTCAGCTTTGATGGACAGCCTCCATACTGCACCCTTGACCTTGGACTGGGCTCGGACCTCGCCGCACGGTTAACCTTTGGGACCAGCACATCCCCTCTCCTTTCCCTCACCGGGCTGTTCTGGGAGTTCTCCTGACTCCACCCCACCCAGACTGATTTTGGGGGGTGCAGGGGGAAAACAGTGCAGTTGTTTAGTTGAATCTGGCCCCTGGTGGACACGTTGCTGCTGCTGTCACTGCTGCCTAATGAAGACCACAGCAGAATTCCATCTTGCTGCCACCATCACCTAGTAAACTTCAGTAGAATGGGGAAGCAGGCATGACAGTGGAAAGGCCCAGCGTGGAGCTAAAGACCGCTTACCGTTTCCCAGGAACTGGGGAGGGGGGGGCAAGAGTCCTCACCCGGCTGACTGCGGGGTTCTTCTGGGATATTCGAACTGGCCAGTCGTTACCCAGACTAGTGGCTGGGTTTTTGGAGACCTACCTGAGGGAGCCAGTCTCCACTTAGGTCCACCTCTGTGGCTTAAATTCTGACTGTGCTGTGAGTGGACAGTGTAGTAACAGACTCTTTGTTGTGTTTCATGCGGCAGACTAACATCCCTCTGAAAATGTCTACTAAATGTAGGCTAATGTGATCAAGTACATCAGATACTCATTTTGAGCAGCAAGCAGTTTCTTCTGCTGATGCTGCCCCCCCCCCGAAATATATTCCTGCACTTAATACTTACTCTCTTTTTGCACTTCATATTTTCTTTCTAGTGCATGTAAAGGGTAAAATATACCAAATATTCATATATTTATTCTCCTGGTCTTTGAAACTTCAGCTGTGTTCAGGACATCTTCATATTCACATCAAAATCATGTTGATGTGTTTTATTTGCTACTGGTTTTTTGTTTTGCTAGTAAATACTGTCCCAACCTATTGTAGCATTAAAACTGTTCAAATGAATTATATATGCCATGTTGGCACGTATGTTGCTTGGAAGAAATCTCTTTTAAAAATTTAAGATCTTTTACACAGTAGCACACATTGTAAATGTTCCCATTCTTCCTTTTCTCTTGAGATGAATAATTTAAAATATATATGTAGTTTTTTTTAGAAAAACCATTTCTTGTGTAGGGAGCAAGTCATTTTAGAACATTCTCTGTTCAAGTTACAATATCCCACTTTATAACTTGATTGCATTAGCCTGTTGACAACAATACTATCATAGCTAAAGCTCATTAGTAGAACTTTTTAATATCATTGTGCATCTTTGCTAATGCTATTCTTTTTAAGACAATGTAATTCAGCAAAATCACTTATCTACCTTTTATGATAAGCTATTAGGTAATGAGCAGGTTTGAGAAGTTAAGTACTAAAGAGCTGTGTGTTTATGGAAAGTGAACAAAAGAGGCAAGCAGATGTGGGTGAGTTATTTAGCACAGCCTTGTAAGTAAGCCTATAAAAATTACTGCCCTCTTAAAATTTTTTGTGTACTACTAGAGCTGCAACAGGAGGGATAAGAAGCTCCTATTGCCTTGCAAGACACCTTCTGGAGAAGAAACCCTACAAATGTAGAGTGGAGTCCATAAGGCTGTTGAATGGCATCTTGCATGCCTCCTTCCAGCAACTCCTGCAGCCAACCTGGTGGCAAATGTATTGCTTTGCTTTGCTTTGCTTTGGACCACATCGGCGAGGCCGAGGGAGGGGGACAGTTCTTGTCACCTGGGCAGCCCTGGCTTGTACTCCAGGATACTGTACACTGAGAGGAGGGAACCTCTTATTCAGGGAACAAATTTAGTCCACCTGTCCTCTTTATCTGAATCTTGGGAATTTCCCCAAGGCTACAACCCACCACTGGCCTTGCTTCACATATGCCTTTAGCATTCTTGTATGACTGGAATGTGTCCTTGAACTCTGATAATGGCTTTTATTTGCCCAGAGGGTGAACAGAGAGTGGTGTGTGTATAAACTACTCTACAGTGCAAAAGTAAAAATTATATTTATTATGCTGCCAACTCTTTCCTCTGGTTCCACCCATCATTGCCACATGCCCCTCAGAATGTTACCCAGAAGAGGAATCTATCCTCAGGTTGGAAGAGCTTTCCCCACCTCAGTGATGTTTTGAGATAGAGGGTTGTTCCTGGTAAAATCTGGAAAATTGAATAGGACAGCTGGAGATAAATGGTGGCAGAGTGTGTTGGGTTGGCGTTGGGGAGAACCAAAGGAAGAATTTGGGCAAAGTTTGATGGAAGAAATAGGAAAGTCAGAGGAGATTTGTGACAACCCTGGCAACTGTTTCTGATGACTGAAGTCTGGCTTTCTCAAGCCAGCGTTTTGTTACAGGACATAGCAGAAGCTCTATGGAGTGAAAGTTGAGTCAGACCTAATTTGTGCATTTGAGGGGAGAAGGGTTGCCGCAGAAAACAAAACCACAAGTCTGCATGCCAAATCACTTGTGAGAAGTCCTTGCTGATGAGGTTCCAATGACTGAAATCATACCAGCACATGCCATGCAAAAGCAGGGGTTGCTCTTGTATGGTTGGAACTGTTCCAGTCTTGTAGGAATTTATTTTATGTATATAACGGCCTTAACAGAGTTTGGTTTCAAGCTGCAACCCACCTACCCTTTTTGCAGGCAAGAACTAGGTCTTATTGTCCTCAGTGAAGAGTATGGGTTTGCCTCTGTGCAAGGAAAAGAAACCAATTGTTGTAACTTGCTTGGCCTTGCCACTCCCGTGAAAGGCTTGTCTGTAAAATATTGTTAGCTTGTGTTTTACACCAAGCCAGGACTGAAAAGTAGAATATTTGCACCACAGATATTTTTTAAAATCCTATAGTTACAATGCTGAAAACATTTTCCAATTATAATTTTAATTGGAAATATGTATGTGTATTTTGTGACATGGGGATGACTAAGAATCGGTCTCCATGCCCAGATAAATGTGTCTTCCCCTGTTCCCATCATACATACTGGAGCTATTGCTATGGAGTACAGAACAAATGTTCTCAAACAAGCTTGACGTGTGTGATGTAAGCGTCATGGAGGAATGAGTTTGTGTTAATACATTGCTATTTTGCCTTTCCCCTAAGGAGCTCAAGGTTACGTGCATGATTTTATCTTTACAACAGCCCAGTGAGATAGGTTAGGCTGAGAGACAATGACTAAGCCAAGTTACCTAGTAAGTGTGAGAAATCTAGCTCCAGTTCTCCCCAATCTAGCCAGTACACTACACTGCTGTTGGTTTGCATCTGTTTCTCTGACTCTTACCTAACTTTATGATAAATAAAAACCATACACAAGACCATTAGAAGCACTTGTGTTCATATTCTTTATTCCTGAATATTTGAAGTTGGGGGAGATACAACTCAAAATTATTCTAATGTAGACTCTGGAAAGTATGTTCTCATTGTTCCAAATAAGTCTATTAACTTTTCTTATGTCTTTGCATAAAAGATGGGGAGGCTGCTGTTTGTTTTAACATTATTAAAGTTTAATTGTAATTTAAGAAGCATAAAAACAATCTACAATTTTCTGTGATGCTTTCAGATTTTGTCTCCATTTCAGAGACAGCATCAGTCAGAAAGAAACATATGACCCCCATTAAATGGAAAAGTGGATAAAAAAAGAATGCTGTTCTTTCAGTCACAAAGAACTTTTAAAAAAGGATCTTTTAGCTGCTTTTGTGTGGAAAAATGTACCAAGGTTAACAGATTCATTTTAATCTGGAGAGTTTTGACCTTTGATCAGACATCTGTCATGTAGCTTGGTTTTGGCCTTCATTAAAAAATTCCATCTATAGCCAGTTAGTCTATAGCATTCCTCAATTTAGGCCTCATACCCTTTTTATTATTCCGTTGCTATTCTCCTCACTCTTCCCCAACTGAAGGAGTCATTGTAGAAATGGATAAAAACCAAGAATATTGGAGTACAAATTATTATTATTATTAAATTAAATTTGTATACTGCCCTATACCCATATGTCTCAGGGCAGTTCCCAAAACAAAGTTACAATATACGAAGCACAAAATACATAATAAAAGCCAAACCACAAAATGCATAATAAAAACAATCAAAACAATTAACAATACTAATGTATACACACGAATAAACAATACACTCCTTGACAAAAGACCCTAAACAGTACTCCAGCCCCCAAATACAAAAATCCGAATGAACATTTAACAACTACTTTAAACAACTGCACCCTCCAAAGAAAACAGCACCCACCCAAGTTAATACCCCACCCGCTAAAACAAATGAATCATCAAGATTTCAGGGTGGTATACAATAATAAAATCCTGCGCATAGCGACTTAAAATATAATAAAATACATTATGCATTAAGATTCAAACTGGTATCTCTAGAACTCTGAAGTCTCATATAAGCTTTTTTTGCCTCAGTTCCCCCCAAAGGCCTAAAACTGCACTGCAAATGTAATAGAGCTATTTGAAATATGATAGCAGGGCCAGCCCATCCATGAGATGGGGTGGAGCCTTGGGCTCCCTGCCCACTCCACCACTGATATAGAAGTAGTGCCTGCATCAGTGCCGATTTCCAGATAGATCTCACTGGAACCCGTCCTTACTTCACTCTACCGCCAAGCAGCTAGGTAAGGGATACTTCTGCAGGGATGCTGTGGTGGTCGGGGCAGCCCTTCCCATTTCACCTCAAGCGGCAAAACACGATACGCTGGTCCTGTATGGTAGACAATGTTCCAGTACACCCATTATTCCGTTCTGTTTCCCATCCAATATTCACAGGGCAGTAAGACAATTCTCTGACATGTTGATAATTAATAGTCTCCGTTTCTACATCATTCATTCATTAAATCTATCTGATAAGTCATTTTAGTTTGACCTCTGCGTGCCATACAAGGGGTTATTTCTGTCTAACCTGTTGATACACGAGCAAAGCTATGTGAGTGCTTCTGTGGCATTTTTTTTAGGCACTATGTTTTGTTTGGCAGCATTCTGGTAGCAGTTGAGAGCTGGGGGCTGAGGGTCATGAATATTCTGGCACATCTCGAAAAGCGCCTTCTGATGATGGTGCTTCGAAATGGTGTGAATTGACTGCTGCGGCACAGCAAGAGATGAAATGTTGCTAAGGCAGTGGGGTTTCCTCAGCAGCTGAGACTTTCCTCTTTTCATGATGGGCAAGAGTTGAGAATTTTTTGTGTGTGCTGAACCACTACAAACATCTTGCCCATATTCTCATGTCGCCTCTACTGAAACTGATTCCATAGGATGAAGCCAATCAATTTCTGACCCTGTGCAAGAATTCCCAGTATGCATTCTGTACAAAGGGAAAATCGTATTTAATCTTGGTGTATCCAGCCATGCCGTGCCAGTAACCACAATGGAGAAGGCTTGTAATAACAGTCTCAGTAGGGGGTTTGCTTCAGTTTTCTTAACTGGATGGGCAACTGTTTCTTTTACTGTTGTGCATTCTGAAAACACACAATTTTATTCTGACTTTCATCACGAGCGGCAGCACATTTTATTTGCTGACTGCTTGGTTATTAAACAGGAGCATGCTGAATTGTTTATTATTCTATATGTTCATCTTGGTCTTGTTTGCAGCTTTAAGGGAAAATGCAAATGGAGCAGAGAAGACTGTGATTAGTGTTTTACATAACTGTCACTTACTGTAATTACATGTTTTTAATCAGTAAAATTGCTTCCATGTTCTATTAACAAAATTCTTTCCTTTGACTCCCTTTCAGAATTCTGAGTAACAACAAGATCTTGTGGTTAAAGAACAACTCTTTCATTGGACTGAGATTCTTGGAGAGACTGTGAGTAGCTGTTCAGTTCTCCCTGTAATTCCCCCCCACCCCACCCCGAACCCTGTTTCTTGTAATCATTTGAAATGTTTAAATAAATATGCAGAACAACTCAGAAGCTCTGCGGTGTGTACAAGATTAGGGTTTCTGGGTCAGACTTTCAGAGCAATACACATAAAGAAAACGAAAACTGCACTAAAGCAGTTGTGTCAATTTGGAACAAAAATAAATGAAAAGGAGGAAATGTGCATTTGCATAACCTGTTGGAATGAAGGTTGGCAAATAAAAGATTTCGCTCCAGGTTATATGCTGCATGGTTAGATTAACTCTTGAGTTCCCAGTCTACTGTCTTAGCCAGCCTCCCTCAACCTGGTTCTCTCCATATGTTTTGGATCCCAACACCCATTATCCTTGACTGCTGACCATGCTGGCTGAGGCTGATGGGAGTCATAGCCCAAAATATCTGGATCAGAGTACGTAAGTGTGGTTTTGGCTTTCTGAATAAATGGACCAGGCTGTGCCTAGTAATAATAAATGACCAAGGCAGATAACTGATAGCCTCTATGGTCGCCCCCCCCCCCCGTTGTGTTGTTATATGTTTGGCTTAATCTGAAAAATCCAAGGAGACAACCATAGGTTATGAGAAACACAGAACTGGGTGGAAAACATAATCCTTGTATCAAGTTCCTTCCCCCACCTCTTCACTTTGTACTGCAATTTACCTCATATCCTCAAGACATCATCACATTGACAGAACCTTCAGATTTCTGCCAGTGCAACCAATGGTGTGGAATACATAAAGGAAAGCAGTTTATAACAGGAGGAAGATACTATGAGTTACAGAATGAGTTCTTCTCATTCTCCTGCAGAGACGTCTGCTGAAAAACAATTCTGATGGGATTAATCATTCATCCTGTAAGGTTACAAGTATAATATAAATATAATTCATACAATTATATTGTATGAATCTAAAAACGGTTCCTGTAGTTCCAAGCTGAAGATACTTTACATGGACTTTCCAAAAATCATGCTTGTAGTTGAACTTTTGGCCCCCCAAAAGGGAAAAGAAAACATCCAGGATATGTGCTATCCCAGAGAAGAAATTAAGATCCCATATTTGCATGTTCTGCAAATATGGGCTTCAGGGCTTCAGTATAACATGTCTGTCTGTTTGCCTACAAAATAGTTAAGCATGTTGGATTGAAGTGAAAAAGGATTTAGAAATATGGACAAATTTGAAGTTATCATTGTTAGGCCGAATTGCTGTGATAAAAATGAATGTGTTGCCAAGGATGTTGTTTTTGTTTCAAACATTGCAAATTTTGGATAAGATGGATTGTTTCAAGAAGTGGCAGAAAGATATTTCCAGATTTGTTTGGCAGGGCAAGAAGCCTCAAATAAAATTTAAGATATTAACTGATGCCAAAGAAAGAGGTGGATTTGCCCTGCCAGACCTTAAACTTTATTATGAATCAGCTGCTTTTTGCTGGCTGAGAGAATGGCTGCTTCTTGAAAACACCGACGTGTTGGATCTAGAAGGCTTCAATAATGCATTTGGCTGGCATGCATATTTGTGGTATGATAAGGTAAAAGCACATAAAGCGTTTAAAAATCATATTGTTAGAAAAGCATTGTTTAATGTTTGGATAAGATATAAGGATTTGTTAGAAAAGAAAACCCCAAGATGGTTGTCACCAATGGAAGCGAAGGCACAGAAAAAACTCAATATGGAGGCCAAATGGCCGAAATATTGGGAAATTCTGGAACAAGATGGAGACAGAATAAAATTGCAGAGCTTTGAAAAATTGAAAAACAAAGTGCGAGATTGGCTCCATTATTACCAAATAATGGAGGCATTTAATTTGGACAAAAAAGTTGGTTTCCAGGTGGAAAAATCAAAATTGGAAACAGAATTGTTAGATTCCAAAATCAAGAATTTGTCAAGAATGTATAACTTGCTGTTGAAATGGAACACTCAGGATGAAATGGTGAAATCAGCTATGATTAAATGGGCACAAGACGTTGGACATAACATAATGATGGCTGACTGGGAACAGTTATGGACCACAGGTATGAAATTCACGGCATGTAATGCCCTAAGAGAAAACTTAATGAAAATGATTTATAGGTGGTACATGACACCAGTCAAGCTTGCAAAAATTTACTATTTGCCCGACAATAAATGTTGGAAATGTAATGAGACTGAAGGTACATTCTTTCACCTTTGGTGGACATGCCCAAGGATTAAGACATTCTGGGAGATGATTTATAACGAAATGAAAAAGGTATTCAAATATTCAAGAGTAACTGGATTTGTCTGGCCACCAGATGCTCAAGCAACTTCCCTAAAAAGGATATAATGGCAACTAGCCCAAACCCCAGGGTTCAGCACTTAGTAGCAACTTTGGCCTCTGGCCATTTCTGACAGAGATGCCTAAACTCCCACTTCCAATAAGCTGCCTGGTGGCTCCAAGTAAATTACCTGTATCTTACCATCCTGGCCCAAGCTCCTTGATATTATGAGATCTAACACTTTCCCCATCCAATCTGAAAGACTGGGAAAATGGCAGCAGACTGACAATGCTCACTAGAAAAATTACTTCTGATCCTCAAAAACGGCTCTCCCATCTCTTCTCCTTACTGTTATCTTGACTCATGACATGTTTCATCAGGGTCACTGCAAATTAAATGTGGGAAATCATTTCACTATATTTTAAGAGGTGAAAGTCTAGTAAGATTAATTGAACTACGCAGTAGTGCTAGACATTATTGATGACACCATTTCAGCACATTATGTTAAAGGAATAATATCAGTAAGGATAATGAGCGCAGTGTATCTAATAGAAATCTAACATAAAACGAATTGATGGCAACAGCCAAGTATTAAAAGGGCAACTGTGACTCATGTGACTGTGATTAGGGCCATAACTAGAAGCAGGTCTGATTTCATTAATCTAAGCATTTCTAAACTATGGGGCAGGGCTATCAGCTGGAGCACTGATTTCCACCTTCACTAAATTTGGAAGGAGAAAAAAGAAGGAAAAGGGAGAGGAATAAGTGCAGCAATCATCCAAGGTTTTCTTTTCTCTCTCCCCAAGATTTTCTGAGATGTCAGAGATGGCCACAGCTAATGATGAAATATTAAACGGGGCTGATTTGCGCTAAAGGGAGAGTACTTGAATGTGTTCAAGGGAACATGTATGCTTTTATGTTGAGATTCTAATGTATTGTCAGGAAGAACTTTCTTCCCACTAAATTGGATGGTGATCATTCCTCCCGTCCCTTTTTCCTGTGCTGAATGGCAAAGCTTGCTTACATAAGGCACTTGAGTTTAATTTTCTGAATTTTGGGGGATCCAGGAGAAAAGCAAAATGAAGTGTTTGACATTCCAAGGGATGTCAAAAGTACTTGTGATCCTGTGAACAATGTAATGCATTTTAAATTTCATTAATGCAATCTATTGGCCATTTGCCGCTGTAAGCCATGGCTAATTACTTAATGAGAATATGCAGATGGGTCCAACTTTCCTCCCCTTGTGCAAACAGGAGTGTAAAACTAAAACCAGTGGTTCAGTGTTGTTTCCAAACCAGGGCTTATGGCTTATTTTGCTTCAAACAAACATTCTCTGGTTCGCCAGAAGCGGCTTACTCATGCTGGCCACATGACCCGGAAGCTGTATGCCAGCTCCCTCGGCCAATAAAGCAAGATGAGCACCGCAACCTCAGAGTCGGCCACGACTGGACATAATGGTCAGGGGTCCCTTTACCTTTACCAACCTCAATGTGGGAACCAGCCTACTGTTTCTGCTTTAATAAATGGGTCTCATATTTCTGCCATTTATAGTTCTTTTCTTTTTTTAACTGGGTAGGAGAAATGTTACAGTGCTGTTGTAACAAACAGGAAAACTACATAGCCGTCAAGAAGTATGTGTTTCTGTATGTGTGTAAATACACACACACATGCACACGGTGCACCATGGTGCTAGGAAGTTTTCACTCACCTGGTTTGCACAACATGCTAAGCCAAACCTTATCATCCTTGCCTTAGTGAAGCTGTGGTTTCCCAAAGCAACTGCTGTACACCTCTCCAGTCTTTTTTCCTGCCATGTCAAGCCTAAGTTTGCCTTAGTGTGTTATTCGAACTGGGGCTTGTGGTTAAGGTCTCTCCTCACTAACCACGAGCTTGTAACCAAGTTTTGTTCTTGGTTATAGCTTGTGGTTTTTTGGGAGAGAGCTTACCCACCAAAACCACTCCTGTTAAAATGCTGAGCTAAACTTTGGCTTAGCTCAGGTGGTGCAACAGCAAAAAGGACTGGGGAGAAGGAAAACCTCCCTCTGCAGGATCCCGCATGCTTGTGCTGTTTCACTAAGCCAAGGTTGGCTTAGCATGTCACGTGAGCCACTGTCGTCTAATGACATTAACTATTCCTTGTGAAGCCTTTGGTCATCGAATGCTTCTTGCCTTCCGAATTTCTTTTTCCATTTTTCTGCTTCTCTCATGCTCATCTGAGATTCTGAGGTTTGTTTGTTATACTTAGGGGCTTAACCTCTGGTTATCATTGATCTTTCTTTAATAATGCCCATCATTCCAGTCAATATTAAACTCTACCATGTCAAAATAGTTATACTGCACTTCAAACCACATGCAGCTTTATTATTTTCCAAGCTATCTGCAACCTGTATACTCCATTTCATATGAGAAATATGTAGTCTTTGATACATTTCATCTGTAAATTTTGTTAGGAAATTTATAAGCATTAGCATTAACCCTTGGGTGGGAGATGAGGGAAGTGGTGATATTTATTTGAGGCGCTCATGCTCATGTAGTATTTTTTCTCCTTTTCTTTTCTTTTTTGATGGTGGGGTCAGGTGAAGAGTCATTGCCCAGTCTATTAGAAAGTAGGTTCTGTACCTTCCCCACCCTTGGGTGACAGCTTGCTATTGCAGATATATCCCCCACCCCTGACCAAGTGCCAGACAAGGGGGAATGCTTGGTATGAATGTTTTATTTAGGGGGAGTGTTTGTATTTGTGTACTGTTGCTGCTTGTATGCGAGTATTTGTCCAGGTTTGTCTGGATCTCATTGTGTAGACATGTGGGGGGGGGGTTGCTGGTTGAGGATGCGAGACTGAGTCATGGGAGCGCTTGCAGTGTGGGCAGTGTGATTTGAGGGTGTGTGAGAATGCTGAAGTTAAATATATTGGTTTAGAGTATTTGATGTAAGTTTGTTGATTGTGTAAGTGTGTGCTTGAGTGGAACTGAATGCAATGTATTACTAGCTGTAGTTCAATTAAGTTGTGTGTACAGGCGCTGGGAATTTAATTGGTTTATTTAATTGCATGATGGATTGGCATATGGTGGTTGGGAAGAGGAAGTTGTTTTCCTTTTGCCAAATTGTCAGTCCAGTTATTTAAAAGTGTGGAATGTGCGCTTTGTGGCAGATTTTCATTTGTTACATTTGGTTTCCTGGTGTTTCAAAGATAAATAATTGTATCCTGCAAACTGGAGATGCAATACACTTCTGGAAAGAAACAAACTTATGTGTGTGCTGTATACAAAAAAAATCATCCCTAACCGTGGGCAGTATTGGATAGTTTCCAGAATATGCAGATGAAAGTAGCCCTGCTTCTTTAATTTTTAAAAGAAAACCATGGTTACTTTGAATATGATCAGAATTATAAAATGTGTATATTAAATGGAAGGTAAATAATATTCCATTGCCTTTTGTCTTTTGTTATGTCACATAATCAAGGCTGATTAATCTTTATGCCTTGTCATTCTGCTTCCTAGAACTTGTATGCACCTCAACTTCTCTTTTCATTTGTAGACCTTCAGTCATGTTTTATTCTTCTCAGCTATCACTATGTCTTCAAGACTGACTCTTCTCTGAATTAGTCAGCCTTGTCTGCCATGTACCTGTCCCTGCCAATCCAGTCTCTTTGTTTATCTTACCATGTCCTTCTGCCAGCTTTCTCACAGATGAATCAAACTTCTATTGCAGAGAGACATATTCTGTCATTATTAGTATGGTTTTGGAACTATATTCCTTAGTACTGGCATGACAATACATATTACATGTAATGCAAAAAAGTGGGTGCCAGTCCAGTTCATCCATCAGGTGCCCTAGTTTGAGTTTTTACCATTTTACTTCACAATCTATAAAATATAAAATAATTTATATTGTTAAGAAAAAGTTTGAGTTTTTGTAAACAAAAAAAAAGACACATGAGCTTCACAGATGACAATCTGTACAGTGCTTCATTGAACTTCATTTGGATGTCCACTCTATTTAATTATGCTTTATATTTGTAATTGTGCAAAGCAAAAAAAGAACAAAAATATTTTTGGAATAATGTTATAAGAAGGAAAACAAATATTTAAGGTACAAGCTCCAACCGTGATGCATTTTATACTATGTAACAAGCTAAATTTAAGAGGTTCTTTTTAGGTGCATGTGTGCTACTCAGAAGTGTTCCCATTGAGTTCAATGGGATTTACTCCCAGGTATATGATTGCAGCTTAACTTTTGCTTATATTTCTCCCTACCTCTTTTATTTAATGAACAGATTTCACACCAGCCATTATCATAATACATTTTAAAGAAATGAAGTTGCCTGTATTTACAAAAATGTTCAAAGCTTGTCATGTTAAAGACCAACAAATCTTTGTTCTGGGCCTCCAGAATTCTACAACAAAACATTAAAAAACCTACAACTCATTGAAAAGCCTTTAAAACTGAAAGGCTCATCTACCACACAGTTATATGAAAAGGCAAGTAGATTTTTCTTGCACAATGCGGATAATGCACAAGTATTATGCTATCATTTTTTGCTGCGTTTTCAAGCAGAGTTCATGCCAAGTTCACAGACTATGTAAAAGGGGTTTGTTAACTGGAGCTGCCATTCAATAGAATTGATCCTCTCTCAAGGTCAATGCAACATTATGGCCTTCCCTGAAAATATCTGAGTTCTGAGTTTTTTAGAATCCATTGAGTTCATTGCCATCAACATGTTTACAACATGTTTCAAAACCAAAGCTAACAATAGATCACACTGATGGCTGCCTTAATGAGAATGTTTAACTGATAATGCTTTTTATTTACTAGTATAATCATTCAAATTACCATAGGTTCTTTGTTCTGTCAACCATTTAGTGAGCTTATCATCTCTCATTTGTGGAAATGTCTCTTGAGTTCTGTAGCTTCCTATTGCATGCATTTTCTTTCCCTTTCCAGGCATTGAAGGCCCTAGTTAGATGGCTGCGACAATCTCTTTATGCTTGAGTAGAAGCAGCGCTCAGCGCTGTTAACAGGAAGGAAAAAGCCCTTCAGCTTATTTGTGCCTATTGACCACTTGGCCTATCACACATTGGCTGCTCCAGATTCACTCACTTTTCTTATGTTGTCAAATCAAATGCATGCATCCCAGAGCACAGAGGGGAAATTCCTCTTAAGGTAGCTGCTCAGATCTGTGGTTCCAGTAGGAATATATTATGTATTGAAAGGGGAATGCTAGATGAAGAAAAGGGAATGGGATAGGCCAGGGCTGAATTTATTAGCAGTTTATGGAAAAGAAGAGAATAGGAAGTTGTGTGAAGAAAATGCTTCAGGAGATTTTTTAGTGCAAGGCTATATGGATATCTTTCCAAATACATTATTTGCATTCAGGTCTGAATGGCTAATAAGTTTAAATGCTTGCAAATTTAGCAACAGAGGGGGTGACTGAGAAATGATAAGACATTTTAAATGCACCAGGTAACGAGGCTGGCTTATACAGTAGTACCTTGGTTTAAGAACAGCCCTGTTTACGAACTATTCTGTTTACGAGCCCCGCAAAACCGGAAGTAGTGTCCTGGTTTGCGAACTTTACCTCGGTCTAAGAACGGAAGCTGAACAGTGGAAGGGCTCCGGTGGTGGGAGGCCTCATTAGGGAACGTGCGCCTCGGTTTAAGAATGGTTTCAGTTTAAGAACAGACTTCCGGAATGGATTAAGTTCGTAAACCAAGGTACCACTGTACTGAGAATTAATGTTGTTTCTTTAGTACTGTTCCCAAATGAAGCAACTTAAGCTATCATTGAAGCTGTATGGAAGAATATGATGGATGGAAAAGCCTTCATGTAGAATAATATCTTGAAAGAGGAAGCATTGAATTCATGTACTGAAGTTTGGTGTGTGCCAATTCTAGCATTGCTTAGTGTGATTAAGAAGTGTGGATAATAATGTAATAAATAAGGTATTTGTACACTAGCCAGTTAGTGAGCCTATATCTGCATAGACCTAAAGTCCCACATTTTAATTTGTGTGCAGGCTTTCTAGACAGTTTCTACATATGGTGTGTTCCAATCCTGTTTTCATGCATAGTTTATATGTCAATAGGAAAAAGTGCCAGAAGTGGTGCATGCACAACAGCCTAGCACATTGGTGTAGTACAGGGAGATATGCCCATGCCTCACTTGTTTAGTTTTTTACCTTCTAGGGAATCATCAACACTCTTAAATTGCTTTTCATACCTATGGTTGTGGATGCTTTCATATTTTCCTTAAATGCAACATGCATTTGAACAAATTAAAAATGTCAGGAGGTAACTGGAAGGCCCATATGGAAGTTTTTATAGCAGATTGGATGACATCAAATGAAAAGAAACCTTCTATTAAACACAAAATGGGATTCTCCAAAGCCTGGAGGGGTGGAGGTTTGTATGGTTGACATTTTAGTTTAGGAGATGTTTGGACATAATACGAAACAAGTTTGGAAGGCAATTGAGGCTTCTAGGCCAAAGTTAAATATAGACAAAAATTGTTTCTGTGTTAAACATGGCATAGCTCTTGGGGCATGCGATTGATCCAAGAGAAAGAGAGCAAGCTTAGGAAAAGTCAAAGTTGTACCTGAAATGCCACTGCCTAATGTAATACAAGGCAGTATATAGATTATTTTGAAGGCAGATGATACCAAACTACAACTATAACTTTTTCTTTAAAAGTGAAGTAAGATTTAAAAGATTCTTAACTGCATCCTCTAGAAGGCACTCAATTTGAGTGGACTCTAAGCATTTATGCCCTGTTTTATTTAAGAGTGACAGATCCTAAAAATGGAATGTTTTCTCCATTAGTGTTGTTAAGGATGCATCCAGATTTGTGACTTTAATAACTCTACCTAAAGGTCACCATGCATATGAGTCAATTGATCTGGTGATGATCCCTGACATTTACATGATTACACAAATACAAGGGATTAGCATGTTACAAATGTCATTTCTGCGATCCAATATTATGAATGGATATTAACACACATTTGTGGGAGGTTTTTTTTTTTGTGACAATCGACAGAAGATTTTTTTAAATGGAAAAAATAGGTGTAATATTTGCTAAGCAAATGAAAACTAATTTGGGGAAGTGACAATTTAATTTTCCAGAAGATAAATTATTTGTAGAAAGGTTTCTGGACATGAGTTAGTGAACATGTAAATGTTCAGTGTTTCTGAAACATGATTTATATATTTTAAAAACTAGGTATTGGGATAACGTGTGACTTATCCCTAGGTAACTGTATCATAAAAGGAACAGTAGTTCAACCCTGGAAGATCTCTAAGCAAGCTGAAAGCCCACAGATTAGATGTGTCTTTTTACAGTTCTGTCTAAAGTAATAGGGAGGAATGCATTAGGTGAATATGATGATACTACAGATCTTTTATAGGGTTAAATCTCCATACTTGGTCTCAGGTGAAATTATTTGGTAGACCCCAACTTCATTCCTTTCACCATGTCTTATAAATGATGAAGGAAGTTAAGAGACCACATGCATTGGACCTTGCTGTCCTAGATGGAAGGAAAGACTCTCCAATCATCAGACATGTGTGCTGTGTAATATGGAATGAATTGATAAATGAGGACAGCACTAACGGATTGAGGGAAGATTTAATGGCATGCATTCATTTCAAATTCTGAGAAGCAAATGAATGAAGGAAAATAGAAATTTGTGAAGTTCATGTGCATATAAAGATCAGTTTTGCTTTGGTAACCAGCCAGCAACCCTGTGGGTTTTTATTTACAGAGAACTGGCTAATTACCCAGCAAACCACAGATATTCCAAAATATTAATGCTTCAGAGGTTTTTTCTTGATAGCATTTTTTTTAATCTAACAATTTTGACACTGCTTTGCTTCTGTTGCTACATTACAACCATACATTTTGTCATGGCCACATGTGGCCACCTCTCTCCCCCTGCTTTCCAATGTTGTGATTGCTGGTTTTGCATCTTACTGCATGGGAGCAAGAGAGTTTGTACCTAACGGGAAGCCGTAGCTCAATGGTGAAGTTTGTGCCTTTCAGTGAAGAAGGTCCTGGCCCAGAATAGCGATCTTGCAGTTCATATACCATATTCAAATTGTAGGTGTGGCCATAGGGGGAGTGGGTGGAGCAATGTGTGTCACTTTGTATAGCATGCTATATTTCAGTGACACAAAAACCAGATGTTTATGCACCTACTTTCCTCCCATCTCCCCATCCATGCAAGTACAAAGCATTTTCACAGTCGAAGGACACATTTCAGCCAGGCTAAAGCACCGAAGGAGCGTGTGGAGCCAGGGTCATTGAGGGATGTGGGTTGGGAAGAGGGGCATGTAGACTGAGGAGTGTGCATTTGGGAGAGTCCCGTGGGCCAAATAGGGAGGGCCTCTGACCTGATAGAGGTACATACAATTAGATAAGAGAAAGGAGATTATCCTCTTGCAACACTAGAACTCAGGGTTACCCCATGAAATTCATTGTCAGTATATTCAGGACAAGGCAAAGCTTACTGAACTTCCTTTGACAAACTTTGGTGATCGTCACTGGTTTGGATGGCTTTAGAAAACCATGAAAGATGGGTGTATCAGTAGTTATTAGCCAGGACAGCTAACTGAAACAGTCATGTTCAGAAGAATGAATGATGAACCTGTGGCCCTCCAGAGTTGCTCTGTAATTCCCCTCATTCCTGACAATTGGTCATGCTGGCTGGCACTGAAAATATAAGCATAATGCTGAATGTCGTGTTTTCTCTAATAAATTATCAGATTATTTTTTTTGTATTTTCATTCAGTTATTTGTGAGCCAAAGGAAAGGAAACTGCCTTATACTGAGTCAGACCATTGATCCATCTAGCTCAGCTTTGTTTACACTGACTGTCACTGGCTGTTCAGGTTTTCAGACAGGGACTCTTTCCCAGCCCTACCCAGAGATGTTGGGGATTAAACCTGGTACCCTCTTCATACTCTACCTGTGATCTATAGCCCTTCCCCAAAGGGTGATGCTGGGCACCACACAGACGCACATCCTAATGGCATTAACTGCAAGACTGCTCTTCCATTCTTGGACCTTGGACTTCTCCTTTGAAAAATATTTCTCCTCTGTACGAGAATCTACCAGTTTAATACACACAAGCCAATGCACTTCTTATACATAAATTTTTAAAGAATATATTATTTATATCTCCATTAAAAAGGACTTAATGTCCCTTCCTCTGATAAATGGTGCAATCTGCCATTTTGTCCTGCTATGCAGAATGCAATTCTGTAATGCACGGCTGCACAGTATTGGAAAAAAGTAAATGGGAAAGAATGCCATAAAATAGTTTTAAATAACATATTTTTCAGTGGCAGAACTTTGTAACAATGATGGATTTCTATAAAGCTGGCACAGAGGTAGCGGCTATGTTTATTTCCAAAGGACAACTATATCAGTAAAAGACTAATACAAGATTCGGTGTGCTGTTCTTCCTTTTTCTCAATAAAAAATGTTCCTCAGAACTCCTTCTTTTTGACCCCTTGCCCAATCTATTTTCCTTCTGATTTACAGTGCTGAATCATGAGTATAGTACCGTTCTCTCGAAAGTATGCTCTGCACCCCTTAGGATTTTTCACTTTGGCCAAATAAAAATGATATCGCAAAGCTGGCACTGAAAAGTATTAGCTAAAAAACCCCCACTAGCCTTCATGGTTTCATGGAAAAGTTGGTAGAATTTGCCATTTTAAAAAGTAGGTTCGGTTTTTCAAAACAACAACACACATCCCAGTACTTGTGAGGTGCAGCTCAAAACATAGTAGCTAATATGATTGTGAGGAGGAGCTGCTGGGATGACTCCCAAAGCCACTTCAGCAATGGTCAGCACTGGAACTGTTGGTGTCACTTGAGGGCAGGTACCTAGACACAAAGTTATGGCAGAAATGGGCATTGTCGGGCAAGCAGTGGCATCCTGAACCTTTTGCAAGGCTTAAACCTGATTTATTTATTAATTAAATTTCTATACCGCCTGTCACAGGGTGGTTTAGAATATAAAAATGCAGACAATACACAACATAATAACAAACGAAACAATAGCCCACCTCCACCCTGTGTTTTTTTTAAAAAAAAAACCCATAGATTGTTTAATTAGCCAGGTGCCTGGGAGAAGAGGAATGGTGTCTAAAGATAGGTAATCAAGGCGCCAAGCGAGCCTCCCTGGGGAGAACATTTCACAAGTGAGGAGCCACCACAGAAAAAGTCCATTCTTATGTTGCCATCCTCCAGAGCTCTCGTGAAGGGGGCACACAAAGAAGATAATGGCAGACTTAAAAAGTGTAACCTGCAGTTTGTGCAGCTTTCGATGAATAACACCAGGCTGCTTGAATACTGTTACAGGAGGGAGTGTCCAGTGGGCACGATCCTGGAATACGATTCAGTCTGGACTGGGACCATTTGTAGAGTACTTTATAAACGTTAGAGCAGCCACATTGCCTTGTGGGGTAACTTGCCAGAGGCTGGATGTTGGAGGTGGCTGGGTCCAGAGGCAAAAATTTGGGTAGGGCAATGGATGGGACTCTTACTTTTGTAAGAAGTTTGTGGGAGGTTTCTTTCTACAACCAACATGCAATTAGCCTCTCTGATATAGGGTGCTATCATTTTGCCACTTGGATTTTTCCCTATCAGATAGGTTGAATTTACTGAATCCATGCTCATATGATAAATTATCCAGAATATTAGTTGATTTATTTGTTAATATTTCAGCAACAAATTCACCTTGCTGGATTAAGAGATCTTTTGCATTTTCTTTGTCTAGAGAGCAAGTTATCTTCTCAAATAAGGACAGCAGATGAGGGTAGTATGGTGTTTTTATGTGCTTTACATTCCACATGTAATTTTCTCTTATAACTAAGTACTCTTTCCTTAAATCATTAGGTTTACTTACCCATATCTGCTTTATCGGTCATTGTAATGAAGGTTAATGTTGCCCTAAAGCTATAAATACATGTTCAATAAAAGCAAATTGCAGAGACGCTATTGTGGAGTTGATACAATGAAAAAACAGCATAGACATGAAATAGTAAGTATGAAAAACGGGGGGGGGGGGTTGTAGAAAACAAGAACAAAAGGCTTACAGCATAGAAGAGGAAAATAGAGATGAACGAGGATCCGTTTAATATCGGAGTTAATTTATCTGTGTTGTTGGACTATCTGTGAGTATTCCAGTAAACTAGTACTGTATTCAATTTCTGTTGCAATGTTTTAGCATTAGGTCAGTGTACAGACTAGCATTGTTTTAGAGACAGCAGCACATTAACCCACCGAGCTGTAAAATCTCCAGAAGGTTCAACAGAATAGACATTTCATCATCTGGGCCATCTGGAAAACTGTGGTCAGGGAGCCTGAGATTCTTCATTAAAACCTCTAAATCCACAAACAGAAATCCACACTTTGTGTTTGGAATAGGTTATGCAAATAAATGTGCTCCTATTACATATTTTCATTTTGATCAGATAATGGTGGGGAGAAAGTGAACTTTAGATACTGGTTTTTGCATCACGCTTAGGAAGGTTGGAACCTGAAACATCTTAAATGCTTGGAATTTAAGGGCAGAAAAAAAGGATATTTGGATTAGATACAGGGAGGGCTGATATCCTTGGTGAATAAAGTGTCTTTGCATATTATTTGATTCCTTGCCTAAGAAATTGTTCACACATGGGGTTGTATTAAATGCTGCACAAATGAAGTTCTGCTTGTCCAATGGGATTTCCCCTTTCTCTCCTCCTCCTGGATGCCCCCTAAATCTGCTGTGGTACATCCTCCAATTGTCTGGAGCTGATTTTGAGGGTACATAGTGAGAAGAATTGATGCTTTTGAATTATGGTGCTGGAGGAGACTCTTGAGAGTTCCATGGACTGCAAGAAGATCAAACCTATCCATTCTGAAGGAAATCAGCCCTGAGTGCTGAGGCTCCAATACTTTGGCCACCTCATGAGAAGAGAAGACTCCCTGGAAAAGACCCTGATGTTGGGAAAGATGGAGGGCACAAGGAGAAGGGGACAACAGAGGATGAGATGGTTTGACAGTGTTCTCGAAGCTACCAGCATGAGTTTGACTAAACTGCGGGAGGCAGTGGAAGACAGGAGTGCCTGGCGTGCTCTGGTCCACGGGGTCACGAAGAGTCGGACACGACTAAATGACTAAACAACAACAAGTGAGCTGTAGGGAAGAGGACAGGGAAGTTCCAGGGCTTTTTTCCCAGGGGAAACTCACAGGATCTCAGTTCCCACACCTCTCAGGCGGGAAGGTAAATGGTGTTTCCATGTGCTCTGGCTTCCATCATGGTGTCCCGTGGTGCTAGAAGTGGTTTAGTCATGCTGGCCACATGACTCGGAAAATCTGTCTGCAGACAAACACTGGCTCCCTTGGCCTGAAAGCAGAGATGAGCACCGCATCCCATAGTCAAATTCGACTGAACCGTCCAGGGGTCCTTTACCTTTTACAATGAAACACATACATTGAAAGATATCAACTGCCTTTCAGCTGCCAATGCAAAAGAAGCTACTTTCTCCTATAACAACTGGCATTTTATTTTCCAGTTAAGAAACCTATATCTATCTATTTGGTATATTAGATGCAGAGTGAATAGGGCTATAACCACCCATGTTTTCCCACCATTATGGAGGATATAGGATTAAAAATACAAAAACAAATTGTTTCCATCAACATCAATAATTTCCTTTGTACTATTTCACCCCTAGTTTAACAAATGGGATTATAGGACAATTGGACAACTGGCATGAAGGAGGGTTTGGGAAATTTGCCAGTTGGATTAGCAGCTATCAGATAAAGTCCATAAATCAAATAAAGGAAGGTTTAGGCAATATAGAATTCATATTAAATGAATATTTTCAAATATGAGATGTTTTTTTAAAAAATGGTTGCCAACTCATAGGAAAATATTGAGACAGCTACATAACTTTGAAAAACTGATATGGCAAAAAATAATAATCCTCCAAATATATAAAATTAGTGTTCAAATGGGAGATATGTCAGAGATGACTTTAATCCCAAGTGATAATTGGAAATATATATGTGGGAATATTACTAAATATATTACATAATTATCACTGATAGATAATTCTATTAATCAGTCAACCATATGGTATTTAACACAATCTTGAATACCTAGAATGTTAGATGGGAAGCAACAGATTCTGGAAATGAGGAACAAATAGAGCAGATTTTATCTGCTGTCAGTAGAAGCTAAATGTACTGCTATGAAATTGCATCTAATGTAAGCAACATTTTGAAGCATTCAGTCCAGTTATATATATTATATATATTATCCAATTTCAATTATGTGATTCCCAAAGGCAGAGAGAAATTATTATTTAAAGTGATTCTAATGGCAAGGATTTTATATGCAAAATACTGTGGGAGGAACATCTCAGTTTAAGGGAATGGTTCTGTACATTATGAGAACTGGCAACTTTTGATAAAATCACCTGTATGCTTTGGGTTTGGCAAGGGAAAAAGAAAATGAATAGATTCCAGAAAAAATTGACAATGTTTAAAAATCTGTGGAACAGCAAACCGACAAAGGATAGTTACAATCCTTTCACAATTTTATGAGAACAAATGAACATGACTCTTCTTTAACATATGAGTTATATAAATAAACAAAAAGGTTCATTAAATACCTTATTCCTATTAACTACGGTATATTAAGAATGCTGACCCTTTCCCTATTTTATTTATGGATATTTATATCTTGAATTATAATATTAATAATGATTTAAGTGCATAGGTTTACTCATAACGTGTGGTGCTATTAGTGTTAATTTTGTAGGTGGTTTTCTCTCTCTTTTTAACTGTCAGTATTGTTCCAATATATAAATAATTTGCAGGGGGAAAGGAATAGAATGGCTCTGGGCAATTGCTGAAATCTCAAGTGAGTAAAAGCATGCCTATTTGATAAAAAATTGAGATCAGAAAGATGTTTCATATTCATAATTTAAATTTGCTGCACCATGTGACAGAGCAGTCTTTGGACAGAAAAGGAGAGCTTTGGGTGAATATAAATCTCTCCCAACTGATATTTTAACTGGTGCTTTGGCAATCATAAGAAAATATGCCAAGGAAAGCTAAGTGTATTTTTCAAATGAATTGTCTTTTACTCTGCCAGCTTTTCTCTTGTTGCTAAGAAGATTGCTCCTGTAGACAGGGATTCAGCAGCATCCCCTCCAGTCTACCTTTAAAATTTAATGCAACAACTAATAATACGCAAATATATCCTCATTATAATTTGTAATGAACTGGTTTAACAATAGGTGTGCTGTTGAACACAGATTATTTTCAATCTTAGATTTTGTATTGTTTCAAAATTAGAATAAGCGCTCCACTTGCAGGCTTCTGTAACTGCTGGGGACATATTTTAACATTAAATACAGTACATTAAAAATTGGAGTGTTCTCTATCCTTCCTGAATAGGGCCAGGTTTTAATAATGTATTGAGTGTTTGAATTTGATAGACTGAGAGCTGAACAAATGTGTTCTTTTCAAAGAGCACAAACAGAGAACAAATACCCCATATAATGGCAGGACTAAACGTGTTCTATTTTATGGCCTGCCTTCTACAAACAGTGTTTCCTGATTTTTGCCAAAACTCGTTGTTTTAGCTTTCTCACAGGTTTGATAAAAAAATAAAATAATCTAAGAGATCTAAGCAGGGGAGGCAGTGTCTGTGGTAGCAGTGACAGACCTTGATGTCTCAAATTTCAGCAGTGCCTTGTGCAATGCCAAAATCGGATGCCCCCTCTCGTCATGTTCCATTGGGTGTCATAGTTGTGGCGCCCATTGCGGCAACCCCGAGGCTCAGCAACCTTTGGTGGTGGATTCTATGCCAGCTCCAGACTAACACAACAAAGCGGCCCAGATTACCTCCTTCTCCAGAAACTGGGCCAGCTTTCAACCCAGCATTTCCATCACTTGCCAGTTCCACCCCAAAATACTCTGTTGGGGCACATTATGTTGGCTATTGCTGATATGAGCCTGTGTTCCATCACAATTTTGGCCAGGTGAAGCCAGGCAGAGGTACACCTCCAGCAAATGATATCCTGTCTCCCAAGAAGCACGAGTAGGGAGTTGGCATTGCTCAGTCCTTCATAGAAGTCATCCCGTGCAGTTAATAATCTGCAACTGCTTAGGCGGAGATACAAATTTAAAATTTTGTAGTCTGCATATATCAACAATAACAGTAATGTGTTGGTTTCAACCTGTGCCAACAAATATATGTTATCTATCATAACGTTGCACTATATTTCACAGGCTCAAGGTGTGCTGTGTTTAAAAATGTAGAACTGAAAGAGGTAAAATAGAAATCAATCGTCAATGACAGTTATTTCCCAGCAGATTAAGCCCAGGTGGTTAGATGTCACTACAAGTCTATGAAACTGTTTTAGACTGAATTGTATGCACTGCCTGATGACAGGTCTTGAAAGTTTCCTTCTCGGCTGTACTTTGAGATGGCAGGAATTTGAACCTGGAATCTTTTGCATGTAAAGCAGGGATGGGGAACTTCTGGCCAACACAGTCCTTCAGGCCTCTCTGTCTGGCGCTTTGGACTCTCTCCAGACAACAGATTCCCTCCCAAGCCACACTCCTCAAAATCCTTGCATTGCGCCCTCCCTGAGTGATTCCGTCAGGCTGGAATGAGTCCTTGAACTCTGCTAATACCTGGGAGGAGTATAGAACATATAGTGCATGGTGGTCTAGAAACTAGCCAAGAAGCTGCACAAAGGTAAAATTCACATTTGTTGCTGCTCTGCCCACTTTACCTCTGAACCCCAGAAGGTTGCCCAACAGATGCATCCCTCAGGCTGAAAACGATTCCCAACCCTGATGTAATATTAGTGAACTTCAAGACGTGGGCATAATTTAACCTGCAAATGGATGACGTTCCATGGTTCCAGGACTCTCAACCTCCAAATGCTTATGACATTTAAAACTGTGACCATTTTGTTATATTGGCATTTAAGTAAGTATAGTGGTACCTTGGGTTAAGTACTTAATTCGTTCCGGAGGTCCGTACTTAACCTGAAGCTGTTCTTAACCTGAAGCACCACTTTAGCTAATGGGGCCTCCTGCTGCTGCCGTGCCGCTGGAACACAATTTCTGTTCTCATCCTGAAGCAAAGTTCTTAACCTGAAGCACTATTTCTGGGTTAGTGGAGTCTGTAACCTGAAGCGCATGTAACCTGAAGCGTATGTAACCCGAGGTACCACTGTACTCTTTTTCTTTGGTCAAGTTGTAACTCTGTATTTATATTTATAGGTGAAGTGAGAATTAAGGACAAAGGTGGTTTTCACAGTGTGCGAGTTCAAGTACAGAGGGATTGCCATAGGCAATAGTTCTCACCTTCCATTTGATGCTTTACCACTACTAAGCAATAGCTATTATAGGAGACTGGAGCATTACCAGTTTCTCCATCCAGCACACTCTCATCTGGGATTTACTTCAGCTTCCCATGCACCAGGGAGAGGAAAGAGATTTCCTTTGGGCCCTGCAATGCTCCCCTTCCCCCACACAGCTGTGTTTATGCTGGGAAGCATCATGCCCTAAGTATAGATCATGCCGGTATTATGTGCTCTTAGTGGCCTAACCTTGTTAGGAGGCAAGCCACTACATTTTGCATGAGTGGCAGCCTCTCTCCAAAGAGTCCTGCATAAATCACAGAACTGTCAGCAACTCATACAAGGCTCTTACTGACAATGAATTCTAAGGAAAGAGCTTATTACAGTGTTACATTATCTGCTATTACTCAAGGAAACATTACTCATTCTTAAGTAAAGATTTGTATAACCGCCATTATAGGGTTTTCCCCCACTTCTAATTTCTCCCAGCAGCCCCAGAGCAACCCGCCAATCCAGAAGGTAGCATAATGCCACATTTGAGTCACTATTCGTTGGTTGTGCTGTGTGGGGGATTACAAAATAGAAGGTGGCCTGTAATTTAGAAATTGTTAGAGTATTCTGGCAATGCACTATATCATGGCATGCTTTGGCTAGGTTTTACTGTTACTCGGTCATGCTAGTTGGTCCTTAAAGAAATTGCACATATTGTGTATTTTTAAAACCTTGAGCAAATAAATGGAGCTCAGTGTGTTTAATATTGACTAGGCAAAACAGCACGGCACCACAGAGTCATATATTATGCCAGCTGCAGTTGCTGGCACACAACCTAATTCAGCCATCAAACTGTAACTAAGGTTAATAGTGGTAACAGTACTGAGCTAGGCAGCTGCTGCTGTCTGTGGATATTTGTCACATGTCAGTAGATTGTCTTTTAAATGTCTTGAAATGCCAGAAAGCTTGGTTGTTTGACAATGTCCCCTGATAATTATTTTGGCCAGGTTGCATTCCAGGTTTGTGAGAGTGCCAGCGTTCCAATCTCCTTTGGTGAACTCTCTTGTATTTTCCTGTACCCTGCCTATGTTAAGAACATGCTGCGTGATTCAGAAGGCAGGCAACCCTTAACTTTGTGAGGCTTTCTCAGTATATATTCCCTGTATACTGGATAGCTCAGCTGGGTAGAGCATGGTGCTGATAACACCAAGGTTGCAGGTTCAATCCCTGTATGGGACAGCTGCATATTCCTGCATTGCAGGGGGTTTGACTAGATGCTCCTCAGGGTCCCTTCCAACTCTCTGATTCCATTAATTCTTGGTTAAATGTTTATTTTCATTGGAATTTCTAGATTTGGATGCACTATGCTTCTGATTACTGGTTGCTGGAGGACAAACAACGGGAGAGGGCTTTTTTCCGCCTTCATGCCTTGCTTAGAGAATTCCTGGAAATATCAGACTGAGCACTGTTGAAAAGAGTATGCTAGGCTAAATGGCCCTTTGGTCTGATTCAGCAAAGCCATTCTTTTTGCTATCCTAAACCAAAGGGTTTCCACACAGAAAGGATGTGCTGCTGCTGCTGCTGTTTTGTCGAACTCTTATGGTAGACTATGCAATACTAATCATTCTGAATGTGTTGAATTCATCAGTGTGCTGAATTAATCATTGAGTTGGGTTGTCAAGATCTGAATTACAACCCTGTTGTAGGTTTGAAGCTTTATATACTACTGTTGGTCTTTCCTGCAGATAAATATTTTATTTTATCTATATATCAGAGCTTAAAAGGATCAGCATGGCATGCGCAGGGGGCGGGGGGGGGGGGATTAGCCCTTCCTCTTTCCCCATGCTGCTGCTTCTGCGGATTCCAAGGCAGCCAACGATTCACTGGATTCTAAGCAGCCTCATTAATCTGACAGCATCTCCTCCCCTCCAGAAATATGGGCCCTAAACGATCATACCCCTAGAGCTGGGCTGGCGTAGTTCATTCCTTCATGTAGATTGCAGTGGCAGAGAGGAAAGTGTGTGTGTGTTTGGGGGGGGGGAGATGAACAGCAATAAAAAGTATGGAAAAGTTGCCCTCCCACCCTAGTCAGCAGGATTGAGTAAGAGGCAGCAGCTCTGCCACTAAATCTCCCCTCCCCAATCGCAGTAGCATTGCTCTGCACTGTCAAAAAGAATAGCTAAATGCAGCAAATGTATGTCAGTGAACACACACTGCTTCTGATAGCTAAAATGGCATGTTTGGAAAGGACAGTTCTTCTGAGCTTCTTTGTATTTCTACTGGAGATTATTATTAATTTAAACAAATGGGTGGCAGCCACAGGGAAAGGCTCCCCCCCCCCATGAGCTGCTAAGAAGAGCCAGAAACAAAAAGTCCAATAAATTCTACTTATTTAGGTGGTTGAAGCCCTATGGCAACCTTGTGAGTCATACCTGGCTCCCTAGGGAAAGCAGTCATGCCCAAAACAAATAAGCAGAGTGGTTTAGAAAAGTCTATTCCTCTTTTTGCCCCAGCCCCATCCTTTTCAGTTTACAATGATGCAGGGCATATTGCTAAAGCTCCCTCTTGTGTCTTACTTCGTAATATCAAACTAAATATACATTTATTACTACTTTGCATTATGGTACAACAATAGAAAGAATTCTCTCTTTCTTCACCCCTTATACTGTCATTTTTTTAGGAATAGCAGGAGTGAGGATAGCTTCCTCTCCATCCCTGCAGCTGCTGGGGCCTAACCTAGTTTCGTAGCAAAGCTTCTCCCACTGGTTATGTACTGTAATGGCAAGCAAAGTGAACGCTAGCAGTCATCAATGGAAAATGCTACCTAGTGTTAAAAGTGTCAGACAAGGACCAGGGAGACCCAGGTTCGAATTATTATTCAGCCATGAAACTCATTTGGTGACATTGCGGCAGTCACATACACATTATGTATGCTCTGTCTTTTGTCTTGTTTAAGGATAATATTTGTAAGCCGCCCTGGAAACGGGTGGCTTACAAATATTATCTTTCATAACTTTTCATGTTGGTAACACACTTTTTAGATAAGCATCATTTCATGACATAGTAATTCGGTTTTACCAGCAAATCAGAGGTTTAACTAACCCCGTTCCAGCCCCAGAAAGAGTGCTGGGAGTGTTTGCGCGACACACTGCAGCTGACACACTAACATGTCACGACTCACAGTTTGGAAAGCTCTGCCCTAGAGTACAAATTCATACAGCTGGTAAACTTAATAAATAAATATACTCAGCTGCACCTACCTCAGTGGTGTGTTTTGAGGATAAAATGGGTAAGGGGAAACCATGTGCAGTGTCCTGAGCTGTTTTGGGATAGGGGCAGAATAAACATGTAATAAAATAGATCATTTGTTATATTGTTTCAAATGAATGTCGTTGTTTCACAATAAAAGCTAATTTGTTTTTGTAATTAGCATCTGTATTAAATGTGTTAATTATCTTGGTTCTCATAATGTTAATACTTTAATATTTGACCATTAACCAACTACTTCACCAATATCTGATTGGTCAATTAACCAGATCCTTTTTGACTGGTTAGATGTCTAACCCCAAGTACTACTATTTACTTTAAAACCTGCACACACACCTTTCTGATCAAGGTGCAGTGGAGATAAATACTGGGACATCTAAACCATGTAAGTTGCCTCTACTTCCCTGTGTTTCTTTTCTTGTTAATGATAGATGCGTTTAATTTCCCTGGGGCCCATTTTCTCTGTTGATTCACCAGGGAATTGCATGCACATATCCCATTAAATTTAATTGGCACTGGGAAAGAACCTATTGGCTTGGTTTTAAACTGATCTAACTAATGGGGAGGGAACTGCTAAGGAATACAAATGTGAAAAAGGAGGAAGGAGCAGATGTAGTGTCTTGAATCCAGTATTACCTACTTTTCTATTCCAAGTCTTAAAACTGTTTTTCAGTCCCTCAAATGAGTTAGTTGTTCTTTAGGAAACCAACCAACCAACCAACCAAGAACCCAGGATCAATTCCACAAGAATAGCTGTTCCAAAGCTCAGAGGTTAACTTTCCCTGGAAATCTGGTTTAGAAGAAATGAAAGAGAAAAAAATACGCAAGGTTCAATAGATGACTCAGTACACAATACTAGCAGAAATAGTGTGCCTCTACCCATCTGCAACTCATAGATCCCAGATGAATGGTGGTGTTCAAGAACACCTGATTCCTAAACAGTGTCTGCTGGCTTACCAGTATTCAGTATGTATTCATGCACATAATGAAGTGGGCTGTAGCCTCTGAATTGGTGCCAATCCAACATAAATACATTGGTCTTTAAGGTGCTACAGGGACTATGATATTCTTAAAAAATGATGTGGAGAAGAATTGCTATCTCTGCAGAGAATGAAAGTTCTGAATATGTTGAGTGTGAAGCCATATGTTCTATATTTGTAAGGTATTTGGAGGCAACTAGGCATAATATGGAATAGCCGCAGTCTGGTTATCTTGCAATTAAGTAATAATAATAACTTCCCTTGGGTGTGGCATGATGAGGACTGTGTGGTTGGAAGTGGAGTTAACCCCTCCATCCCCTCTTACTTGTTAAAATCGCCTCTTCTCCACCTCTGACTCCCTGGCTGCTATTACCTTTAATCATAGTTTGTTATTATTTTTCAAAGAAAATGACAGGAGACTGTAATTATGGATCTTTGCATTGCATTTAGCTTAGCCCTGTTTCTCAACATGTGACTTGGAGCAAAACTTACTTTGTGGTGTTCCTGAAAATTGCTCTTGATCATTGTTCCTGTGTATTCTCTGTGGTTCTAAATCTGCACAACTGAGCTTTTAGTTAATTTTTTTTAAGTTAATATCTCTAAATATATATATTAGCAGCACCAATGGTTGACCAATGCCTTTTTAAAATGCATTATTTACATTTACCAGCTATATGAAATCATTTCCTTTTGGATGATTGGGGAGATGTTTAAGATTGTGAAGTTCATGTTACTTTTCTTCCTGACCAGTGGCGTAGCGTGGGTTGTCAGCACCCGGGGCAAGGCAAGTAATTTGCGCCCCCTAACCCGTGGATTTGCGCCCCCTAACCCTAACCCCCAGATGTTGCGCCCGGTGCGGCCGGCCCCCCCTGCACCCCCCTCGCTACACCACTGTTCCTGACGAAACACTCAGTTAGGAATTTCCTCAACTCAGGCATATGATGAAGTTGGTTGTAGTCCACAGAAGCTTATGTCATAATAAATGTGTTAGCCTTCAAGAAGCCATAAGACTTGTGGTTATTGTTACTCATTAGGAAGTAATGAATGACTGCAGTTCCCAGTTAATTGCACTTTCAATGGCACACATGGGGTTGCCTCTGAAAAATGTGTGGAAAAAGTAGGCAACTGAATCAGAATTAGGAGTTCAAGTTTCAAATTAGACTAACAAGTGATCAGAATTAATATTATGGGGTGCAGCATCATTTCTAATACTTAGAACATGTCATATGTGCAATAAACATAGATATATAGAATTGAAATATTATCTATGACAGATTGTTTTGATTTGTGTTGAATTGCCCAAATAGTATTACAGAGGGGTTTAGCAGATTTAATTTACCAAGGGGCTGTGGTGTGAAAATGTCATTGTAAGACCTATTCTGCTTAATTTAATGCAGTCTCCTTTTAAAGTTTTAAGTGAAATTATAGTGATAATAAACATTTATCTGGTTACAAAGCAATGTAAATGGTTTCTGGCGTTGTAAGGCTGGATTGTCATTTCCTCCCTGTTTTTAGTATTGTATAGAACAATCACTTTACAGTTATTTGTACTAACTTCACAGAAAACCCTTGCCAAAGAATTTTGGCTGGGTCAACCTACCTATGAGGTGAGGTGAGGCGGTCGCCTCAGGTGGCAGAGCCTGATGAGCTCGCTGCCCTTGCCTCTGCTGCCATGGGCGTGCCCTGCCATGGATGCCTCCACTGCCCCCACTGTCATGGTTGTGTCCTGTTGCTGCTTCACCACTGCTAGGCACAGCAGGGCATTTTGCCTCAAGCAGCAAATCATTCTGGGCCAGCCTCCAAATTTCCCGTTCAGTTTGTAGGCAAAGTCACTGGGGGCATGTAATTGTAGGGTTCGCAGAATCCGTAAATGTAAAAAGATGTTAGGGTTTGAGCCTAAAGTGGGTCTTTAAACAGGCTACAACCATAACCAGCTACCCCTGCGGTCCAGCCTTAGTGGAGAAAAGAATCATTTATCAATTGCTTTGAATCACAACTGAGGTAAGCTTGTTCAGGCAACTACAGGCAATTCTTGTTTTGTGTGGGGCTTTTTGTTTCAGACCCCCACATGCGTCAGCAGGACACGTAAAGCGTTCTGCCCCTTCCCACCCCCATTCTGCCCTTTTGGTGATGTTTTAGGGTCACTTCTGGTTTCTGCACCGTGTGTGTGTACGCAGTCGTTCGTCAATCAGACACTGATAAATCAGTCGTTGCCTCTGTGTGTGTGTGTGTGTGTGTGTGTGTGTGTATATATATATATATATATATATATATATATATATACACGGTTCTGTAGAATATATTAAAAGCAGTGTGCAAATTCATTTACTTTGGCAGTGTCTTGCTTCCTGTTCCAAATGCATTGCCACAGGTGTATGTGTGTGTGAAAGAAAGAAAGAAAGAAACTTTATTCAAGGCTTATGAGTATTCAGGTCAGACTGCAGTTACAGATTGTTCAAGAATGACATCAGGGGTCCAAGACTGCCTCCCCCCCTTAAAGGCAATGGACTGTGGGAGAGGGGCCGTCCCACCCCTCAAGCCCTTCCCTTTGGACAGTGTCCTCACACTCCTTCTCCTTTGACTTATCTGGTCACAACTCCTACCCCAAACCAGTTGGGATTGCAGGACTCAGGACAGTCAGTTTTTAAGTGATGGGAATGCATTCTACTTCACTATATGATAATGTAGCAGCAGGAAAAGTGTAGGTGGGAACTGTCAAAGTGATTCGACATTTGTCATGTAACAGTGAGCCCCCAATTTGCTCTCCCATCCCCAAACCTGCCAGTTGTGACTGTTCTTTTGGTCCCCCTGAAGTTCCCAACCTTACAATTTAAAGCTCAACCTTAAAATTTAGTGAAACATACTATGCCTTTTTACTTTACCTCCTCCAATTCAGTGTAGAACAAAAGGTGCAAAGCAGCCTTTAAAACAGTAATCAGATGTGATACCCTAAGCTTGTTTTCCAGAAAGCATCTTGTTTCAGGAAACTAATTTACCATTATTTTATACAATGACTTGAATTACTGGAATATATATTTCTGGGGGTGGCAGAATCCTAGTGGTGGAAAATTATTTTTCTTAATTATTTTATACTTATTTAGATCTTGGAAAAAGTGTTCTCTCTCTCTCTTCACTTGCCCAGCATAACATTAACAGCATATAAAAATATTTTTTCCTAAAGTATCTCTTTGCCAAGTAATGGGCTTGGCTAGGTTATATTAAATAGAGACAAGTGAAAACATCTGTGTAGTTCCAGTGGTTTGCTGGATGTGCACTTTGCTTCCATTCAATAGCTTATAAAATCTTTGGATTCACAAAATACTTTGTTCATCTTGGCTGCTTGTTTAGTAATCTTTCCATAAAAGCATCCCCAAACCAAACTGTTCAGTGCTTGGCTATCCAACCCACCAGCAGCTTTGTGTATTATGGATGAAATAATAGGCTATTTGAAATTAAAATGAATAAAAAACAAATAATATAGGCTCAATTTTTTAAAAGGTGGTTTCTTCCTTCCATTTTATCCTAGCTGTATGTACTTTTCATATGAAGAAATTATTTGGACTTGTGACATGAATAGTACAATGGTTACATTTGGGACAGAACATAAAGCATAGTTTAATATTATGTGAATGCCAGGCTTGCGAGAAAACTTTCCTCTCTAATTTCTTGGTTGGTGCAACCTGTTTTGTCTAAACAAACAAAGATCAGAAGCCACAGTTTGATCTTGATTTTTGGGGGGGAGAAACCATAGTTTCAAAACCAGTTGTTCCTGGTTTGTTTCAAACAACAGTTTCTTGAAAATAGCTACTGATCTTGAAAATAGCTACTGCAGTCACACAAGGCAGGGGAGACCAAAAGCCCAAGGCTCATTCACATTGCAATATATTGTAGTTTAGTATTACCTCTGAATGTGGACTATGGGTTGGTTCTGACATGACAACCCCATCTTCATAAATGGTTCAGAAACTTCAGCTAGTGCAGAATTTATCAGCCAGGTTGCTCACCGGGGCAAGACGGTTAGAGCATATTACACCGATCCTGGTCCAATTCCACTGGCTACCAATTAGTTTCCAGTTGAGTGATACTGGAGTAAATAAACATTAAGTCATTGTTTCCTGTTTTGACCCTGTGTATTTTTATTTCATTTGTTTAGACGATTTATATGATGCTTCATTACAATAGTCTTTAAGCGGGGTACAGTGAATATAATAGATTCAACAACATATTGAAGATACATTGGTGGCCAAGACCGTTGATTAACTCCAAAGTATATTAATTACTCTATCCTCCCACAGTCACTAGTGCAGGCATCATCTTTTGTCTGCAGGTTTATTTTAATGGTAGATGTTTAATCATCATGAAAGTAGTGACAGATAATGACCACATAGCCACTTCATTCCAATTTAAGTGTCAGTAAATGGCCATCTGGAATAGCAGCATGTAATTCAGAATATGTTCATATAGTTGTAAAACCATTCACCATCTTACTGTAGTAATTGATTCTCCCCCCCCCCCACTAGATTCCAGTAATTCTTGTCACATTTTAAGGAAGTTGCTACTTTTAAAAAAATGCACTGTTGTTTCCTGCTCTGATGGTTTGATGAATTGTCTTCAGTTTAAAAAATCTTCTATCTCATGACAGAAAGCTGGAAGGAAAGTTAAAAATAGCCAGATGGCTTTGAAAACAGCAGATTTGTCTTACACAGCTTTGAAATATTCTATGTTTGTTACAGAAAATGTTAGAAATCTGTATGAGAGAATAAAAGTTGAAAAGTCATGCTTTGCGTGAAAATATTTTGTTACCATGTAGTAAGCTGATTGCTCTTTCATACAAACATTTAATAAAATTAATGAAGGAGACCGTAAGGAAGTTCTACATAACTTTTGACCACTCCTCTGTCCAGTCTAATTTAGTCCACTAGCCATGTCCTGTGACTTGTTTACCAAGCCCCTGGTGGGCTGCCATATGTACATAATGGGCTGCACTTGGCTTTCCCCAAGGGCACAATGCCTTCTGCTTTATATTCTCATTAGGCAAGGAGGACTTATTTACACCCAATTATATGAACCAAGCTTCTCATGCTGCAGGGGACATGTACTGAAAGCAAAAAAGTTGTGTGGCACTTCTCAAATTTCCAGAAAACTTTTTTGGAAAATGCATGAGGCATCTACTTGGCAAGTCCAGCTTCTTTCAGAAAGTTGTAAGCAACAAAATTCTATAAATGTGTTGCAAACATTCCAAATACTATCATTGGCTTGGTCTAAGGTTGTTGTTTAGTTTAAAAGGAATAAATAGAGGGGAAGTTATATTCATTTGAGACCCATAGAGACTTACAAACAGAAATGTAAATAAAATATCTAATGGAATACCGTGTGAGAATTCTGTCATTTTTGGAAACTTCCCATTAGAACTCTGTGTTAATTTATAAGTTTAAAAATAAACCAGTAACCTCGCAGGCTTACCAGCTATCCCATCCGTGAGACGTAATCTAGCAAACACTCCTTCTACACTGTTCATTTGGGCTAGATTTGTTCAGTAGCAGCATTTAGTGCATTGAACTGTTGCTGATACTATATAATTGACAGCTTCTGACTAGTGGCCCAGTTCACAGGAAAAAAAGATGCATCATTTATGCTGGGTATTCATACACTTTGAGAGAATGAATTATGGATGACTCCAAAGTAAAGCATCCACTTATGTATGTACTTTATGTTAATTCAGTCCTCTCCCTTATTTATACAAGTACTTATGTGTCCATTGCTCATTAAAGCAAAAATGCAGCCAAATAACCAGGGAGGAAAAACACAGGTTAGACTAACCATGTTAACTACTTGTGGACGACTGCATTGACTATGTTCATATGTAACAACAAGACATGGTTTTTTTAACCATGATTTGTTGAATAAGCTAACAGACAACCAAGGAATCAGCTGCTTGCTTTGTCTGATGCTGTTTATTGTTCTCTTGCCTCTTCTACAAAACTCTAGCTGCTATCCAAAACGCCTTTTTTATGGTTGAGGACTGACCCATGGCCATGCTGTATCTCCAGAACTCATACTGTTGTTAAGCTGTAAAAAAAGAAGTTGGGGACATAAACACTCTACTTCTCAGAGATCTTCATCTGCACACCTGGAGCCAAACAGTCCTAAAATACTCCCCACCTTCCCTCCAATTGCAAACTCCACCGTTACAGTTTAAGGAGACCGCTCATGCAATCTTTGGGTATGTTTAATCATGGGCAATTTAACCACGTCCTCCAAATACAGCTTGTTGCTAGCACATACCATCTTTGTGAAGATTTTGTAGCTCAGGTAGAACAAACTCCTGTTAGAAAACGTAATAGCTTCTCAACCCACCATTGTGTTTTCCTGACAACCTGCCACCTCCAATGAACTGCATTCATAGTTCTAACTGTGGGAATGCGCTACCAGAATGTTCTAGTGGATATGAGATACTGCCTTATATATGAATGATGATAAACAGCCCAGTTCCCCTAAATGGCCACCCCCTGTGCTTATACCATTTTGTCAGAATTGTTAAAAGGTGGATTAGCAACTGTTACATCAGCCTAGTAGGAAAGATTGTGTACCTTTTAAAAACATTGAGGAAGGGAAGATTAACAAATCTAGAGCTGCTTTTTGCGTAGCAAGGTCCCACCCCGCCATGCCCCTGTAGTTGAATAAAGACACGTGACTCAAGTATTTAAGGTTAATGGGCTAAAAAAGGCCACAACTTTATTGGAGAGCCAGTGTGGTGTAGTGGTTAAGAGCGGTAGACTCCTAATCTGGGGAACCGGGTTCGCGTCCCTGCTCCTCCACCTGCAGCTGCTGGGTGACCTTGGGCCAGTCACACTTCTTTGAAGTCTCTCAGCCCCACTCACCTCACAGAGTGTTTGTTGTGGGGGAGGAAGGGAAAGGAGAATGTTAGCTGCTTTGAGACTCCTTAACGGGAGTGAAAGGCGGGATATCAAATCCAAACTCTTCTTCTTCTTCTGGTTACAGATGGTGAGCGGTATTGGCTTAGGCATTGGACCTAACCGACTATATCTGACTCCTGCCCGTCTGCAGGGAGCCTGGGAAGGGTTAACCACCAGTAGGGGGAGTCCTGCTGATGCACATCAACTAGGAGCTCCGCCAGGGGTCGTGCCTTAGGCCCTAACCTCCCTATGCTTTGGACAGGGCCACGCCCCCCGGGATCCTTTAATGAGATACCCTTCAATATGCTGGGCAGCTGATGGCGCTACCTCCCCTCTTCCCTTCTCCAGAAATATTCCAATGCCTAACCTCCAAACCTTACAAAGTTGTGACGATTTACTATGAGATAGGCGAAAACCAAGTGGCTGGTGCCAATTTGCCAAGTGGGAAAAGTCCTACCAGGCCCCTCAACGGTGACCAATCAAAGTCCATAGCAAGGTCAAGAGAGATGAAAACCTAAAGGGTGGGAGGGTGGGAAAACCAGAGCAGCTGGAAGCCGGAAAGAGGGAGATCACCCGGCTGCGTCCTGCCTTTATCGGGCAAGCCACGCCTCCAGACCGACCAGATTGGTCGGCCTGGCCAGTGATGCAACCGGGAATCCTCCAATCACGTGGGGCTGGCCACCCACCCCCAGCGCACATGGAGGGGTTGTGAGAGCCTGCAACATCACCTCCTCCTTAAGGCAGAAGTGGCTTTGCAACCCAAGTGAACTTTTTTCCTTTGAAAAGGTTTTCTGTTCCCTGCTTCAACTGTTGAAGTGCCCATCACTTTGTTTTGATTTGATTTTTAAATCTGATACATAGAAAGAATCATTTTCATAAGGTCCTTTCCCCCATTCTTTATGCACAGCATCTTGCAGTTATATTTGTGGGGTAGTCACACATGGACTAAAATGTGGGTGAGGCATGCATGTACTGATCATCCATCAATCACTTCTTGTCACCAATTTATTTTATATAGTGAGCTCCCTAAAAGTTTGGAAGTCATTTCTAAAACTTGTGGCTTGATGGAAGCTGTGGGTGAAATATAATCCCCATTTATTTAAAGTGTGTGTGTGTGTGTGTGTGTGTGTGTGTGTGTGTGTGTATACTCCAGACCATTAGAGCAGGCAGTAGAAGAGTTCATGAACCAATCATTTGGGGCTTTTGGCAGGCCATATGGAACTTTTCTAACAGTTATTTATATGGTTCTACTGTGTTTATTTTCTCAATAAACCTGACTTATTGCTGAATATGTTGCTTTCATAGTGAAATAAATACTCAGGATTACAAACATAACTTTTTAATAAACTTTCCCAAGGGCCTGAGACTTCATTTAATAAATAGAATATTTTCTCTCTTATTAAAGAAATACATGCCAACTCTTAACTAAAGACAACCAGATCTGAATGGCAGAATCTTTCTTTCTTTCTTTTTAAAAATCAGATTAGATTTATGGCTTATTGCAGAGTGGGCAACACTTTTAAAGTCAAGGGCCACAGTCATTCACTGCTGAGTGACCTGGTGGAGTCACTCAGAGCAAAAAGCATGAATGGGAAGAAAAGCAGTTCTACGAGTAGAAAGAGAGGTTTTCAATCTCTCTTCAATTTTTGACTGTGGTTGTTCACACCTGATATAATTCATGCTCCAGAATTTTGCCCCAACATACAGTAACAGCTTTTAGAGGAGCCCAAGGTCTGAACTGCAAAGGGGGAGGATGGCAGAACCTTGCTCTCTCTCTCTCTGTGTGTAAAACATGCAGCCATTTTGATCCCAAAAGTGGGCAGGAAAAGAGTTGGCCATTCATAGTCTTCTTTCATTCTGTTTCCCACCCCACCCTTTCATTTGAAGAAAAGCAAAGCAGGATTTGTAAAGGAAGCATGAATCAGATTAAGAATACATTTTCCCTTTTAACACTTCCCATTTCATTTGATGTAAAGTAAGGCAGGAGTTCCTCCTGTGGACCCTTTCATTATTATTATTTTAAATTCACAATGTTGAGCAGCCACTGCCACAGCTGAGGAAGATATGCACTGAGCAGAGGATCCAAAAGGCAGCAGTCTGATTGGTCCTAGAACAATAGGATTCAGAATGCAGCAGTCTGATTGGTCCTAGAACAATAGGGTCCAGAATGCAGCAGTATGATTGGTCCGCAGGAGCCACCCAATCCAGATCCAGGTGGAAGTGAATTTGCAACCTGATTGGCCTACAGGAGAATCCCAGAATTAGCCAATCACGTGCGGCCCATTGTCAGTACATAACATGACCCTTTGAAAAAACCCAATTTTCTTCTTTCAACCAACCTCTCCTTGCTCCCACTGTCCATTTCTTTCATTTTTGATCTAAAATACAGAGAGCAACAGCCCCACTTCTAGTTCTTGTGATGTAGTGCTGTGCTCAGGGCTGATCTAGTTGCCCCTGCTGTTGTCTGTCCATGGGCCTTTCCTCCCATCCTTCGAATTTGCTTAATGTTAACTCTCAGAGTTGTTTGAGATCTCTTGCTATATGAAGAAGCTTTTGAATATTAGCTACCAAAGCAGTGCAAGAGCAGTTCTCCCCCCCCAACAAAAGCTATTTTGAAAATAACAATATTGCAAATGTAACCAGCAACTACCAGTGTGTAAAAGGATGGGCTGCATTATCTATCCTAAACAATAGGAACAAAATGGAAGTAAGGGCAATAGGCTGCACCCAGGGAAAAATACCCCCCACACACACACACATAGACCTTTACGTTCATAGCCCAATAACATGCAATTTTATAGTGGATTTTCTTCCTTTACCAGATTATCCATGGCTTAGGAAATTCTGGTTTTCAAGGAAATGGGGGAACCATGGGCTGCCACTTAGGTGTCATGCAGACACTGCTAAATAAATAAATAAATAAATAAATAAATAAATAAATAAAATACTGTATAGAGGCACAAAGTAGCTTCAAATCAACTCCAGTGTGGATGAACTCCTAACTGATGTACTCACACAAATCTCTCCAACATCTTATTTCTTCAGTCCATTTTTTGCCTCTCCCTTATAGGCTCATGGCAGCCACCATCATCATTGTGTAAGATCTGGGGTTTTACAGATATTTGTCAGTCCATTTCGGGGTTGTTAGATTTGTTTGTTTGTTTGTTTATTATTAAACTACAAACATATATACTTCTGAATATCCCCTGAGTATGTATAAACTACTGTGTTATTTTTGTGTATACAGTGGTACCTCAGGTTACATACACTTCAGGTTACATACGCTTCAGGTTACAGACTCCACTAACCCAGAAATATTACCTCTGGTTAAGAACTTTGCTTCAGGATAAGAACAGAAATCATGCAGCAGCGGCGCAGCGGCAATGGGAGGGCTCATTAGCTAAAGTGGTGCTTCAGGTTAAGAACAGTTTCAGGTTAAGAACGGACCTCCAGAACGAATTAAGTACTTAACCCGAGGTACCACTGTAATATAGGTAGATGTTTAAAATACTAGTGAGCAGGAACACCAACAGTTATTTTGTTGCAAGGATGACTAGATAGCAAATTGTTTTCAGGTACAAACATAAGCAAGCTTAGGGCTGTACCCAAGTAAAACATATGCAGTGCAGACCCACTGAAATAAGTGGACAAATTTATGGCTGACTTAGTCAGAGGCAACCCTCAGTTCATATTTCAGATTATGATATCTAATGTTTTAATAAAAAGGCTCTTTTTATAAGTTGCTCTTGAATGTGAGAAAACAATAAAGCAGCTGAACTAGAATATATAAGATTTTAATTAATTTTCTGAGTTCTACTTTAATAAATGCCAGAACCCTCAGGATGAGCTATGTTATTACTATCTTATTTCCATGTCAAGTTGATACAGATGGACTTGCTAGTGAAGAAAAGGCCCAGCCCTGTCAAGTTCTAATGCATTCTTAGGTAATTAGTGATTTTTATGAGCAGAAAATCTTTTAAGCCACCTTTGATTAGATCAAGAAATAAAGCCTAGATTATAACAATAAACACAACACATTCCACCTTTTCTTGTAATAATAAGAGCTTTGCTGGTTAGAGCTTATTCTGTGGTAGTAGTAATTTTGTAGTAAATATAATACCATAAATACTACTTTTGAATTATGTTCACAGCTTAGCTATATGGAGAGCTGCTATTGTGAAGTGTTTGTATGTCATCAAATAATTAGCAGATCATAAAGTTACCTGGATTCAAATGATTTCCTCCAAAAAATTAACTGGTATCCCAATCATAACTAACATATTTTACAGGATACATTTTATTTTTGCTTACAAGTTTTATTTTAAGACCAACATTTAGATGGAATAAAGACTCTGCTGAGAGAATCAAGGGGTTTGTTGGGTAGAGGGGTGCGATACTTGAGCAAAAGCCCAGGTGACATATCTATAATTAATTCCCATTCCTGAACTTTGTGATAGCAGCTCAAATAAAGCAGAATGAACATGACTACAAAGAGTACAAACAACACATGTTGTTAGCTGAAGAATGGGAGGAATTTGTAAAGAAACTTCTATACTAACCACAATCTATAACAAATAATAGTTTGATCCTATGGTCTAATGCTGTGTTATTATGGGGTTGCCTAGGTTTGTTCTTATGGGTCCAAATGACCCTATATCCTCTGGGATAACACACAGCCATTGGATACCGCCAGTGAAGTTAGATACTAGCATCAGGAGCAGTAGTAAGACCAACACAATGGTTGTTCATTACTGTTGCATTTTATACACAATATCTTGCTGATTTGGGATAAATGGTCTGTTCTTCGACAGATAGTTTACTTTTCAATTATGTCTCCAGGATGATGAAAACTGCTATTGGCTTTTTCTTTGGTGAGGAGGCCTCATCTTGAGCCCTTGGCCTCATCTGTAGAAGAAAGGGAATCTGAATCCATGTTATGATAATTCTCAACTTAGCTAACTACATCTAACTGTTGTTTTGGCAAGGTTCCTCCCTCGCTAGCCTTCTGATTTCAATGGTGGTGGTGGTGGTGGGGCATATGTAAGGTTTTACAATTAGGCGGGAATAACCAGCTGCACAAATATACATAAGATGAAGGACACCTGGCTTTCCAGTATTACATATGAAAAGGATCCAACCAAGGTGATCAAGGGACACCAAGCCTTATCAGGCTGAGGGAGTTGGGTGTGTTTAGTATGGAAAAGAGGAGACTTAGAGGAGATATGACAGCCATCATCTAAAGGGCTGTCACGTGGAAGATGGAACAAGCTTGTTTTCTCCTGCTCTGGAGGCTAGGATCCGAACAAATGGATTCAAGTTATCAAGAAAGGGCATTCTGACTAAACATCAGGAAGGACTTTCTGATGGTATAAGCTGTTTGACCATGGAATGGACTCCCTCAGAAGGTGGTGGACTCTCCTTCCTTGGAGATTTTTAAGCATAGGTTGGATGACTATCTGACATCGATGCTTTAGCTGAGATTCCTGCCAGAGGTGAATTTGGGGCAGTGTGACTAGTTCTGATGCAGTGGGTGCAAAGCCTAGGGGGCGCCACAGGGTGCTGCAACTATGGCATAGTGAATTGAACAGAATAGAAGGGAAGAAGTGTGTGTGCGGGGGGAGACCCAATTTTGGCCTTGCAGAAGGCACCACTGAAATTTCAAAGACCAAAGCCTGACCCCGCATTGCAGGGAATTGGACTAGATGACCCATGATGTTCTTTCCAACTCTGCAGTTTTGTGACATTCTCTCTCTCTCCTCCTTCTCTTTATTTATTTATTTTACCCTATTGCCTATTTTAGACTGAAGGATCTTTGAAAGTGGAGACCTGTGCATAACTGATTATGAAATTCTGTAAGGCATCACCCGCAGTACAGCAATAGACTGTGTTTTGTTTTTATTTTGGTAAAAAAAAAAAATGATGTTCAATCTTGATAAAAGTGCCAAAATGGCTGCCATAGGCAGCAAAAAGGTGGGTACTCCATATTGGTGAGTACTATCACAAAAGCCTGGTAATAAAAATATAAAATATAACCAACAAATAATCCACTGAAAAGATGACAATGTTTAATTTCCTTCATGCCACTTAAATTCATTTCTCATATTTGTTTGTTGATGAACAGACAGAATTCTGTGTTTTAATACAGCGAAATATGCAACATTGTGGCAGATATAAAAATAAGTTATTAAAGTAGAAATGAAAGAGAAACTTATTGTACTCCAGCGTTTGTAAATCACATCAACAGAATGACAATCTAGCTAAGCTATTAGCAGAAAAATATTTATCAACTTGCAATATAATTTATGGCAAATGATTGTCCTGAACTCATAACTTAATGATAAGGAATGTGAAACCAAGAATAAATTGTAGGTATAATGAAATAATTTCATTTATCACTGTTCTGATCTTCCAAACAAAGTAGCTTCAGCACATAAATGCTCAGTAAAAATCTGCATGTTACAGATGTTCAGTAGTCTTCCAGGAGCTGATGTCTGAATTTACCAGGATTCCCCCCTCCCTATCTGGCAAGTGTTATTGATGAACCTTGTCATTCAGATGACAGAACATTACAGCTTTATGCACTTTGCTGAATGTAGTTGGAGCATTAATGTGAAAGATTTCCTTCCTAACCAAAGTAGCTCACCTCTGTCTCATGTGAATAGTAGTCACCTTTAGGGATGTGTGACCCTTGCTGTCCTGCACGTAGATCAAAACCTGCCCCACCTTGCACTGACCAATGGGAATGTGGGGGTTTTCCAGTTCTTTTTCTTTTTTTGCCAAGTAGTGAAATATATGTTGTTTTTGTACTGTTCATCACACTAGTATTTAGAAATCTTAATCTTAGTCGATCCAGGGTGTTTTGTTAAGTATTTAGCACGGCACATTCCTTTTTGAGGAAGGACAGGGTCTTTGCATAAGTAAAGAGCTGGCAAAGTAGACATGATTTGTCACCATAGTAGCTAATGGTCAGAGAAGTTGTTTGGAAGCAGCAATGGCAGAATAGCTGTAATGTAGAATAGTGGTCTGTCTTGTGTCAGGTCAGTCAAGGATGTCATGCATGCTGTAGCCAGAAAGAGTTACCTCACTTGGCTCTGAACCCCGGAGAAGAAGTTATAAACTTCCTCCTTGTCTTGGAAAGCCAGCTGGGCAGGACATCATTCAGGTTCAAGCCCCAGAGTAGCGCTGGTCACTCTGTATACTGGGTTCTTTCACAGAGTCAGTGCCGGGAACTTCCAAAGCTTCTATGTTCTCTTTTCCTCCCAGTCAGTAATATGAACATTGTGCCTGGGTTTTAACTGTGAATCGCCACCCCTGCCCCTGCCCTCTGTCTTTGCACTTACAAAAGCCTTTGCTTGGAATAAAAATGTAAGAGTTTCTGCATTCGATTCAATATAGCTGCTAATTCTTATAATTGGCGGACTGTGGAGCAGAGGGGGGTAGCGGTCATTTATTTTGGTAATGGGAAAAATATTGTAAGTTGATGGATGAGCATGTAATCTCTGTGAAAAATGTTTTGTTAAATCATCAACACTAGGTTGTTTGTCTCTTGGATCAATGACCCCTTCATGGCAGCAAAGATTTCACTGTGATGGTTTTTAATATTCCTCTCCCCCCTCCCATTAGCACAGGCAGCAATGGTTTTAAAGCAGCCACTGTTCCAGCGCGATATGAATAGATAAATTGTCGGAGGTAGCCAGCACGATAGCTTCTGCATTAGAGGACTGTGTTGTAAGCAACACTGCACACAGTGTTTCAGCTGGTAAACACAAACTGTGTGCATCTAGTGGCACATCAGAGTTCTCATCCTTCAATGGAATTTAATGAGCTGTAACAGTGTAGTGAAACTGGGGGAGAATGGGGTTAGTGTGCATTGAGTGGAAGCCAGATATGGAAGGTCATTGTTCGAGAGCTGCCCTTTCCCACCACTTATCAGCCAAAGAGGAGGGGTGAGGGTGGACTTATGAGCACTACATGCTGTACAAATGGGAAACAGACTTCAGAAATGTAACCCATTAAACAGCAGTATTTGAGATTTGGGAATATGCATATGATGGCATTTTTAAAAAAATGCTTTGACTATATGCATTGGGATTTAACTGCAAAAGCAGGCCAACAGTGAAAGAAACATCTCTTAAGTAGGCCATGGAATTTCCTAGTTTGGAAATTTTCAGAGAGAATCAGATAGCCATTCGTTGTAACACTTTATGCTTAAGTCAAGACTATGAACCAGGCTGAACTCTGTCTATTCCATTGTTATTCAACACAGTGGGTTTTCCACCCTCACTATCCACCCTCCTGAGGAATTTTGTCCAAGTAGCCCAAAATCAAATAGGTTGAGGTTTGTGGGTCTCAGCCAGGACATCCTAACTACCAAAGCAAAAAAGGAAAAGGGGAAAAAAAAGATGTTTCAGGTTGCTTAAGATAGTTTCCAGCATTTCATTTCCCCTTTTAACTCCAATCTGATTTTGACCTTTGTTTCTAAACAGTTTTATTTTCCCCAGTTCTGAGCATCAGCTGAAATGAAAACAGCCTACCAAGAAAGAACGAAATCTCTGAGGATAGCATAGCATCAATTATTGAGATCTCTGGCAACAGTAGTAGATTTTGTTGCAACGAGTTATTTTCAGAGCTGCCTGCACTGTATCATCCCCAAGAGAAACAATGAATTTAGACTCTTGAGATCAACTTTAGAGAAGTCAAAGTAACTTGTTTGCCTTAAAATCAGGTTCGCACAAGGTATTGTGAAGTGCCAGCGAAGTTTATCTGAATCACCAAGAGGTCAGATTCCTCCGCTTTCTTTAAAATCCACATATAAGTGCAACCCAGAATTTTCACTCTGCTTTAAGATTATAAGGAGTGCCTGGAACTCTTTTTAAAATCCAAGAATAATTGGTTACAACAAAGTTGTTTCTTCTTATTTGCTCCATCACACCAGCACCACCATTATCTAGTGTTATGAGTTTGTGGATGCTAGACACTTCTAAATTCCGGAACCAGTAAGTGCTAGAATTTAATCAAGGTTCCATGTGTTAGAACTCTGGCTGCAAGACCCATGTGTGCTAGACACTTCTAATTGCCTGGAATCTGCAAGTGTCAAATGCTAATTAAGCCAAGCTGAGGTTCCTGGTGAAATGATAGCCTGAGTGAAGAACAAAAGATCAAGGGACTTTGTCTGAGAAGGCAAATGGACCGGACCCTTCCTTCCCTCAACAGATAAAGCCAAGGCTTAGCGAGATTAGAGTTAAGAGTTGTGGCAATGTGAACTAGAGAGACAGAGCACGATGCTGGATTTCTGCTTGAATCCTATCCTAGGTTGCGCCTATGGAAGAAGCAAGACCTTCTTGGAGAGTTAATGCTGTGAACCCCACTATCGTAAGCTCAGGTTATATATACCATAAATCATAAACCATAAATCATAGAGACACCACGGTCTCTGCTATGCCTCATTTCCAAAAGGAAACACGAATTCTAGGTGACTGGGAACCCTAAAATCTTGCACTGTTTAGAGATTGGGATGGCGTACAACAATATATTTAATTAAAATTGTGGTACTGTTATCTTTCCAGTAACAATAATAAAACTGCAATAGAGATCTAACTTTCCAATAACGGTTCTGGCAGTGGCTTTGCAACCTTGATATAAACAGTGTAATTGTTATAGCATGGCTTGACTTAATGTAGCTTCCTATAGCTGGATTATAACAGTAGTTTGGTTTTGATTTATTTTCAGGTCATGCAGCCAGATGTGTACACCCACACCACAAATGATACATCATTGGTACTCGGCTTAGAAATCTCTGCCAAAATGATACTAAACCATAAGTGTTAGTTATTTTGGGATTTTTATTTTTAAAAAGAATGTGTTATATTATATGAAATGGCTCTGTAAAATGGTTCAGCTTCTCTCTCTCTCTGCTTGGCCACAGCCAGTGCTCTGTGTGTGGCCTAGCCTCTCTTTGCTGCTGCTTGGTGTAATTAGTACCAAACATTACTAATTTTTATTGCCAAGCTCAGCAGTTGTTTTTCGGGATGGAACATGTAAAATATGTGGATAAATTGCTTTAGTTTCCTTATTTAACTGCACAGAAAAGCTTTTAAGGGACATTCAGATTATTCCAAAACAGTTTTAAGATTTACTATGAAATGTCTGCCCACCTGTATCTATCTGTGCAAGTGCACATGTGTTCTTTTAAAAAAGAATAAATATACTAAAAGCATAGGATGTTATGATGAAATAGAACATAAAACCAGAAAGGATCTGTCACAACTCTTGGCATCTTTCTCTCTCTGCAAAGGAATTTAGATAGAGAAAGCTTGTTGAGTTAAATGCCTGTCGCATTACTGTACAATGGTCATCATCAGAACGTGTTCATCCATCCAGTGCCAAGGCTGTGGGCAGTATATAATCTGCGATTTTCTGGGAACAGTGTTCGGTCAAATGTCCTGTGAGATTAAAAATAATTTGAAAAATCAAGAAGCCAGATGTCCTACTTTGGCCTTGATGAGGCACAGTGGACAATTTTTCCAGATGCATTTTGGATCCGAGTAACTCTTTTTCTGTTTTCTGTTAAAGGTTTTCTGTTCCTGGTCATAATAGCTTAACATTATCCTTCTCCCCACACCCTATAAGCACATAGTGCTTTTTAAATTACCTTTCATAGCAATAAATCAACTCGTTGCGAAATTCGCTAAGATTTGTTTCCTTGAATATTTTGCGATACTAAGAAAATATGTATAACAGTTCATGTCCATATTTGGCAAGCATTGCTGGCGCAGCTAAACATGATGTTAAAAAAGAGAGTCGAGCTCTTCCAATAGCCAAGTCTTGATGCATGCATAGTTTTATTCCAGCTGGCGTACTGCAGAAGTCTGTGTAGTACAAAAGGTTAAACAGATGACATGCACTAGAAGCATAAGTGGGCTCTGTTATGGCTTTCACTTACAGTTTTCTGGCCCTTTGGCTTTGGGTGCTTCTTATGTAGTCAGTTCCTGGGTAAATAAATCAGAATCAAAGCTCAAGGTTCCTTCCAGGGAACTCAGTATAGAGGTGTTTCCACATCTGGACATTCTGTTGCTTCCTTGTTGTGTAGGGAGGAGCAGAAGGGTGAGCAGACTTTTCTCCTGCCGAGTACCTACTAGGAGGGGCAGTGAAGACTAACTGGAAATCTCTTTTAGTGACAGGGTATTGTTCCCTCTGCTGGAGGGACTCTTGAGAGTCCCATGGACTGCAAGAAGATCAAACCTATCCATTCTTAATGAAATCAGCCCTGTGTGCTCACTGGAAGGACAGATCCTGGAGCTGAGGCTCCAATACTTTGGCCACCTCATGAGAAGAGAGGACTCTCTGGAAAAGACCCTGATGTTGGGAAAGATGGGGGGGCACAAGGAGAAGGGGATGACAGAGGATGAGATGGTTGGATAGTGTTCTTGAAGCTACCAGCATGAGTTTGATCAAACTGCGGGAAGCAGTGGAAGACAGAAGTGCCTGGCGTGCTCTGGTCCATGGGGTCATGAAGAGTCGGACACGACTAAACGACTAAACAACAACAACAAATTGTTCCCTCAATGAAAAGACTTCCATCCTGAGCACTTCTTTGTTTGTGCCCCGCCTTTCTCCCTGATGGGCCTCAAGGCGGCTTACAGATGAAAATAAGAACTGTTAAGAACATAGAAAATAAATAAATAAAAAGCAATTAAACACCAATGGAACTAAAGCTATATATGTATATAAAACCTATTAAAACCATAACAAGAGTCTTGATTGCACAAGGATGGAAGACTGAGGAAACCCTGACAAAAGAACAGTGGCAAGAGAAATTAATGAACTATGCAGAACTGGCGAAATTGACATGCAAACTATGAGACAAGGACAACTGTGACTTCAAGGAAGAATGGGAACCTTTCACAAATTATTTAAAAACAACAACAAAATGAATTCCCTGGCAGGTTTTGAATAAACATACACAAATTTATTGAGGGATAATGTAGAAGATAGATAATATAAGGATGTATACAGTTTTAGAATATGCAGAAGTTAATATTGGATGAGAAATCAGAGAGGGTAGCTGAGGGAAGTCATGGAAGGAGGGGGGGTTTGTTGGGGAGGTGGGAGGGAAAAAATGGGGGGGAACAAGGAAGATGATTTGTTTGGCTAATTTGTTATGCTGAAACTGTTAATATTTTTTTCGTCAAAAAAAACTACACACACAAAAACCATAACAGTAATTACAATAAAAAAAGCACAGCACTAGCCCTTTCATTAAAAGCAGTCAGTTCCCCAAAGCCTGTTGAAACAAGAAGGCCTTCTGCTGGCAGAAGGACAGCAAGGAGGGAGCCAGTCAAGCTTCTTTGGGGAGGGAGTTTCAAAGTCTTGTTGCAGCTACTGAGAAGGCCCTCTGCCATATCCCTACCAAGCATTCCGGTGAGGGTGGTGGGACCAAAAGAAGGGCCTCGCCTGAAGTTCTCAAAAACCCAGACAGGATCTGATAACTTGGAGGATTAATAGAGTCAGAAGGCAAAAGTTCTTTTCCTGAGTGGCTGGAGGTTTTCCACAAAGGTTGGCTGAACATGCTATTCCGGACAAAGCTACAGCCGGTTACACAGTTACAGCAATTTGAAAGTTCTGAGAACTAGGCTAGAATTTATGTTTATATCTGGTGAATAACAAGGGACTGCCAAAAGAAAATAAAACTGAATGCTGGTTAAGGTTGAAGCACAGATTCTCGAAAGGATAAGATAGAGATCACAGTATCCACAAACAGGCTACACTATTCTTCTCTGGAGTTCAACAAGCATGGATAATTCTGCATTACGCAAGAAAATGTAAGAGTTTTCTGGCAGCATAAATACGGGTGTGGATGTCTGTATGTGCAGAGCTTGGACATTTCTTGTACTTCAAATTGTTACTCCATCTGAAGACTGCTCCAATTGCCTTGTTAGAAAACAATAGGGATGTTATGTATAGGCTTTGTAATTTGTTCATGCTGTGTATCCCTACCAGGCGGCCTAAGAATCATCCTTCTATCTGGGTCTTAGGTAGTTCTTAAAGCTCTTGTTCTGTATTTTATTTTATTTTTCATTTTTAGTAGTTGCAGCAGAGGAGGAAAGGCAAGTGTGAATAGAATTAACACAGAGAATGACAATGGAACCATGACTTTGGATGCAGTCCTCAGTATGCTTTCAGGAAGTGAGCCCTGTTGAACTCAGTGAGACTTACTTCTGAACAAACCTGCTTGTGCTGCTTCTCTCATAATGACTGACACCTACTTCTGTTGGATGTTATGGTAGAATGTTTGGCAGCTGCACAATTAGTATCACAGTCATAGAGCAACAAACTCAGACAGTTCAAGGTGCTTTGGTATAATCAGACTTGCGGTTGTAAACTTATCTGTAGTCACATGAATTGTAGAAAGTTTCAGTTCTAACAGCCTTATGTTAAAAGTTGGAGGTATGAACTCCTGTGGGATCTGCTGGACCTTTCCATACTATTGACCACATTTCTGGATCACCTAATTAGGGTGGGACTTGGGGCACTATTTTATGGTTGTCCAGGTTCTATGTGGAGGATTGGTTCCAGAAGATGCTTCTGAGGGACTTCAGTTTGGCACTTTGGCTGTTTAGCGTATTATGTCCCACAGGGTTCTCGTTGGTCCCCCATGCTGTTTAATATCTACATGAAACACCTGGGAGAGGTTGTCCAGTGATCAAGGGTATGGTGTCATTAGCATGTTGATGACACTTGACTATATATATTCTTGCCATCACATTCCAAGGAAGATGTTGAAGTCCTCAGTCAGCTTTGAAATCCATAATGGACAGGGTGAATAAATTGACACTTAATCCAGATAAGACAGAAGTGTGCATGGTCTATAAGACTGTAATTCAGAGAATGGGAGTAAAACATGTTTTAGATGTGGAGGCAGTCCTGTTGTAGAATTGAACTCATACTTTGGTAGAACTCACGCGCTCAGCTTTGAGACAGGATGTTACCTGAAGTGCTTTTACATATGGCTGGTTCAACAACTGCACCCTTTCTTTGAGTCATCAGATATAGCAATGGTGAACCATTGGGGCCATTAGTTACTTCTCATTTGGACAATTAACATGTGCTATATGTGGGATTGCCTTCAAAAAGCATGCATTATCTGCAGCTGGGTCAAAATGCTGAGGCCAAGTAGCTGATGGGGCAGGCTTTCTTGTTAACAATGACTGCATTGGCTTTCTGTCCATTTCAAAATCCATTTTGAAATGCTGTTTCTGTGCTTTAAAGTTCCAAAAAGGTTTGGGTTCAGGGTACCTTACTCTTAATACAATATGGCCTGGGCATTTAGATCTGCAGGCTCTGTGTTCTGCTGAGGCCAGAGATTGTGTTTGATAGAAGCAGCAGTGACTAGTCCCAGCATCAGCTAAGGTATGTATTTAGCAGAAACTGAGGATTTTTTTTATCCTACTCTGTGCTAAGTCTCTATGGAGAAAGCTTGTTTCCTTCCTTCCTTTTTTAACAGGAGAATAGTTGTAGGTGAATAGATATGTGATATTTTGTTATGTTTTTCTCCTCAATACATCTTGGAGTGTTGACATTTTGCAGTTGTTTAGTGTTGCCCGTACTGTGTAGTTCTTATTCTGCTACAATGTTTACATTATCATAATTTTCTGCTGATTCCCTGCAGAAGAGTGATACTTCGAGTGCAATGGGATTGTCACATTTCATTCCTTATTTGTTCAGATATCTTATTCTTCATGTTATTAAAATATTAATTCTGTGCCTGTGTAGCTCCCCACTTTCTCTTCCTTTCCCCCTCACCCTCTGTGCTACACCCAGACTTTGGAATTACCATATTTTTCGCCCTATAGGATGCACTTTTTCCCCTCCAAAAATGAAGGGGAAATCTGTATGCGTCCTATGGGGCGAATACAGGCTTTCGCTGAAGCTTGGAGAGCGAGAGGGGTCGGTGCGCACCGCAGGTCTCCCTAGGCTGCAGATAGCAGCCTGCTGCCCGGCGCATGGGCACCCTGAAGCAGAGCACCCCACACGCCGGGCAGATATCCGCAGCCTGGGGAGCCCTGCGGGAGTTCCCGCAGGGCTCCCTAGGCTGCGAATAGCAGCCTGCTGCGGGGAGCGCTGAAGTAGAGCGCCCCGCGCTTCAGGCAGACCTCGGGCAGCCCCACAAGCTCGGGGGACAGCGGGGAGGCGCAGCGCCGGCATCCTGCTGTTCCTCAACCTGGTTTGGAGGCTGGCACTGGGGAGAAGTGCTCTTCTCCCCAGCACCAGCCCCATAAACTCAGGGGACAGCGGGGAGGTGGGGCGCCGCCATACCGCTGTTCCCCGACCTGGTTTGGATTCCCTGACCTGGTTTTGGGGAGAAATAAATGATTCCCCCCCTTTATTCCCCCCCAAAAAACCTAGGTGCGTCCTATGGGCCGGTGCGTCCTATGGGACGAAAAATACGGTAATTCCTTGCCCTGGGAGGTTTGCCTTCTGCCATTTTTGGCCCAGTTTGCACAACACATTTAAACATAGTTTAAAACCAACTTTTTGTTTTATGTGAACAACCAGCATGGTGCTGCTCAGAAGTTCCCAGGGTATTCCACCCTGACTCCTAAACTTCAGTTAAACAAAAAAGCCAGAGTCTGACTTGTTATGTCATTTGATCCTGGACTTGTGGTTTGTTTTCCCCAAACCAGCCATGAGCAGTAAGCCAAGAACCCCCCCCCCCACTAATGGTTTGTTTTGAGGAAACAAACCATGAACCTAGGTTTTGAGCAACCTGATAAGCCAGGTTGTTTCATCTGCGGAAGTTGGGAAGGAGACGCACAGGAACCTTTAAGCTGAGACTTGTTCAATAGCTTTATTTCAATTAACTCTAAACAAAGCTGTCCCTTCCTGATGACATCATCTAACGGTACTCTTTCTATTATGATTATGACTGCCTTAAGCCCTTTTGAAATAAATGGGATATGCACAACTAAATCTGGATCCAACCAGTTATGTTTTGATTTGTATTTTGGAAATGGATTCCCCTGCCCCTTTTAAATTGTTGGCGGCCAAACAAGATATAAATGTTCTTAATGAATGGTATAAAAATAAATAATTGTCTTCATGAGCTGATTCTCTCATGCAATGAAGGGTTTATATATATTTTGGATATATAAGGTACTCCATACGTTGCCATGGCACAAACTTCCATTTGTGTTGCTGCAGTGAAGCCTGGGAGCTGTCATGCTGACCTAGGTTGTAGGAAATTCTGGATAAATTACTGAGATTTTTCTTGGTGCTCATTTTAAATCTTTGCTTTTGTAGGCAAGTATTTTAATTACAAGGATTACTGCTAAGTAAACAAAGAACACTTGTGTTGTCTGCCCTGGGTTATTAAACGGCCACAGCATTTTTTCAACTTTGTTCAAAAACTACAGCTCTGTTCCTGCCATCACCTGTTGGGGATTACTGGTATCATTTTATAAAATTAAATGGTGGTGTGTGTCTTTATTTAGAAAACAGATCCATGCTGGGCATAGGGCAAATGTTGATTAAGCAAAACAACCCCCAAAGCAGCCTACATGAATGGAAGAAGACTGGGCAGTTGGGTATAATAACTTCACCAAATTATTTTTAAGCAAACAAACCATTGTTGGTGTACAGTAAAATGTTATTAGAACGCTGAATGCAAGTATTTTAAGGGATCAACTAATCATATCATTTGATATAAATCAGGGGCAGCGAACCTGGTGTTGAGCTACATTTCCCATCAACTCAGACGATTGGCCATAATGGCTTGGCAGCTTGTAGTTAGATTCCAACAACTAATGTGACTAGTGACAGTATGAGAAACTCTCTTTTGTTAGGGACTTCAGACCTGATTTAAAAGTATTGCCAAGAGAGGAATAACAACATACCAACACCGAATTGTATATGTCTGGCTTCTCAATCAAATGCGATTGCACTTACCCTGTTAGCACACCATGGATCTATGGTGAAACCTGTGCTATTCTATGATTGCGTGTGCAACTGCTGAGGGTGCAAGCATGTGTAATGCCACTAAGTTCTCATTTCTCATCTGAATTTTCAGCCTCCCAGTTCTATTCTCTCAGAAGCTTTACACTGTTTTCCCCTCAGAGAGGCTGGAAAAGAAGGGAAGCTGTCTCCAACGCCAGAGTTACTGAAATGTTGCATATATAACTTGTCAGGAACATTTTCAGGTTGTTGTTTTTGGGGTTTTTTTGGGAAGTTTACATGAGGTTAAGCTATGGTAAGAGCGTGAAGTGTAAAGGAGCATAATGGAAAAGTTCTGCTAGTAAATCTTCCTAATTTATACTGCATGATATTGCGTGTCTAAAAGGTTAACGTTAAACATGAATTCAGTGTTTATTTTATATACACACTATATATCTATACAGTGGTACCTCGGGTTACATACGTTTCAGGTTACATATGCTTCAGGTTACAGACTCCGCTAACCCAGAAATAATACCTCGGATTAAGAACTTTGCTTCAGGATGAGAACAGAAATCGCGCGGCGGCGCAGCAACAGCGGGAGGCCCCATTACCTAAAGTGGTGCTTCAGGTTAAGAACAGTTTCAGGTTAAGAACGGACCTCTGGAATGAATTAAGTATGTAACCAGAAGTACCACTGTATACACACACACACACACATACACTAGTGCATTTTTAAAACTCCCTCTCTATTTATTGCAGAAATGCACAATTATACCACTGTCCATTTCATAATTGGGTTGGAAATTGCAGTCAACACTGGACCCATTTCAAATTTGCTTGGTACTAATTTTTTTTGTGTGTGTGTGTTTTCACACTGCACATTTTCACAATGCTGCTTGAGATTAGGGTGCAAGGAAAGGCAGCAGATTGTTTAAGTAAACATGTGACATTTTCTTTCATTCTGCATTCGCAATGGTGGGGATGAAACCTTCTAACTTCTCCTTCACCATTCAAGATCAGGGAGTCTATCTAGTGAACCACGTGAGTTCGACATATGTGTGACATCTTATAGATGACATGAGTCCATCTGAAGCTACAGTGTTGCAGCAGAGGACAGGAGAGATGTAGGGCACATCCCATTGGCACAGCTGAGAGACCAGCAACTATTGGCGCTTCATCCTTTGACTTTTTCCTTCGTGGCTGGTCATTAGAAGAATGTGTAACTAAGAACTTGTACATGCATGACTTTCTTGGTTACCAGCTGAAGAGAAGGAGATGGACCTTTCTGTTAATTACAGATGTGATACAATTCTCTGGCAAATGGCAGGCACTGAAGTGTGATATAAGCTTAAAGAAAGAAGGAATTAATGGTGAGCAATTAATGGTGAGCAATTTGGGGTGGGGAAGTTCATCCCATGGAAAAACAAAGTCACAATACAAGTGCATTATTTGTCCTCTGCGTTGTCAAAGATGTTTTGTGCAAAGTCCATCTAATTCTAGTAGAACAAGAAACTTAATCTTGCACAGTCACATGAAGCGAGCTGTCAACCATACTATGTATGAGCATTGTGTGCCATTAGCAGAGCCGACTTTCCCATAGGGCTTAGTGGGGCATTGCGCCATAGCGCCAGCCTCTCAGGGGCACCCAGCGAGTGCAGGAGCTGCGTGGCATTGCCGGCGGCTTCTTGTTTTCCTAGAATCCACTCGCCCCATGTACGCACAGCGCTCCTGCGTCCTGGGTGACACAATAGTTGCTCGCTGGTGGTGTTGTGAGGTTGGGTTTGTGTGTGTGTGTGCGCGCTTCTCTAAACTGGGCGGCTGAGTGAGCGCAGTGCACGGCAACCGTCCCCTCGTGCCCCCTCTTTGGGAGCTGAGGCCTTCTTGGGGATGGGAACGAAATGAAAGGAGGCACACGTGAGGCTCCTCCTCCTTTCCCTTGTGCTGCGCTCACTTTCTCAGTCACACGGCCAGCTTGCTTTTGCCCTCCTTCTCCTCCCTCTTTCGCTCAGTTGCGAAAGCGCTCTCCTTCGCTCAGTTGCGTGGCCCAGGCATGCATATTACCTCCCAAGCCTCCTGTGCATGGCAGGAAGAAGAAGAGTTTGATATCCCGCCTTATCACTACCCTAAGGAGTCTCAAAGCGGCTAACATTCTCCTTTCCCTTCCTCCCCCACAACAAACACTCTGTGAAGTGAGTGGGGCTGAGAGTCTTCAGAGAAGTGTGACTGGCCCAAGGTCACCCAGCAGCTGCATGTGGAGGAGTGGAGACGCAAACCCAGTTCCCCAGATTATGAGTCCACTGCTCTTAACCACTACACCATGCTGGCAGGAGGGGAGCCCCGAAGAGGCGGGTGGGAACGGTTTCGACGGGGATGCTGGAGCCTCTCCCATTAGAATAAATGGGCACAATCTGACAGTGAGGAGACATTTCAGCCTTTGGAGAGACTCTAGAGCAGGCTTCCTCCAGATGTTTTTTTGGCCCTCCAGATGTTTTTTGGCCTACAACTCCCATGATCCCTAACTAGCAGGACCAGTGGTCAGGAATGATGGGAATTGTAGTCTCAAAACATCTGGAGGGCCGAGTTTGAGGAAGCCTGCTCTAGAGTCACCATTATGGAACAAAAGAAATTCAAATTAAGACTGCAATGACTGAATTAGATTACAGTAAGAGGTTCAACACAGTCGCTTGTGGATTGAGTCGAGACAAATTGGTTTTTCTCTTTAGGCCTTGTCCAAAAACAGGATTTGTTTTACTCTGACCTCTAGGTGAAAATTGGCCCTTGACAAAATAGCTGCTTTCTCACTACAGTGGTACCTCAGGTTACATACGCTTCAGGTTACAGACTTCGCTAACCCAGAAATAGTGCTTCAGGTTAAGAACTTTGCTTCAGGATGAGAACAGAAATCGTGCTCCAGCGGCACGGCGGCAGCGGGAGGCCCCATTAGCTAAAGTGGTGCTTTAGGTTAAGAACAGTTTCAGGTTAAGAACGGACCTCCGGAACGAATTAAGTACTTAACCCGAGGTACCACTGTAGTTGTAAAATCACATTATGATCTGCACCTGTGTTATCTCACCTGTCCTAGGTACTTAAGACCATAATAGTGGCTTTTGTAATTGGGAAGTTACCTTTCACAAGCTGGATCTGCTTTTCCTATAACTGGGAGCCACTCAAAAGACTACACCGGCACGGTGAAGTAAAAATGTGCATGTGCAGTAGCAACTGGTGTGGTGGGGCAGAGCTGCCCTCCTGGCTCTGGCATCACTGTAGCTTACCTTGATGGCACTGGGATGGGGCAGGGCAGGGCAGAGCAGGTTGGGTACAGATACACAGAGAGAAGCAGTCCAGCATTGCATCCTCAGCACTTTACTGGTGAACTGCAGCAACGCTAGTGTTAAGAGGGCAGTTCTGCAGCACCACCACTCCAGCCACTGCTGCCTATGTGAACTGATACAATTATTTTATTTTATTTTATTTTAAATTCATTCATTCATACATTCATACATACATACATACATACCCCATCTGGCTAGGTATCCCCAGCCACTCTGGGTGGCTCCCAACAGAATATTAAAAGCAGAATAAAATATGTAAGAAGGACTGTGGGAGATCATATATTTGAATGTTACATGCATGTGTGCATGTCAGGGAGTAAAGTTATGTCTAGCTTTCCTGCTACATGGTAGTTTCTCTCTCTCTCTCTCTCTCTCTCTCTCTCTCTCTCTCTCTCACACACACACACACACACACACACTCTATTATGTACAGTATGAGCATTCAAATGTGCAGCCCAGCCAGCTGAAGCCTGTACTGATGCTATGTTAGAGTGGGGTGTACCATGCAGTTTTCCTTAATGTCTTAGTTGGCCTAGTCATCTTGAAATCTGTCTTTTACAGAAGCAGAGATAGAGAGAGAGAGAGAGAGAGAGAGAGAGAGAGAGAGAGAGAGAGAGAGAGCGAGAGAGAGGAAGCAACCTGCAATGGCAGATACCATTGATTCAAACACAAAGTTCAATGTTGGTAGTATGCAAGGTCATTAGGGCCAATGAAACATTTCTGCATCTGTTTCTGGAGATCAAAGGTGGAAAACCTATTTAGTTCTTCAACTCTATCCAAGTGTGTGCCTTTGTGAGTCTCCTGAGATTTGTACATCCTCTTAGTGATACATATGCTCACTTGCAGCCCAGTGTACTACTTCCTGAGCATGCAAGTGCACATAGACATCATTAAGTTGTGCGTGATCAGGAAGCAAATCAATATGTAGACTTTCTGTCATTATTTCACTGCCTTTCATGGAATATCTTAATAATGCATTTTCCCTACAGCTGGTAAAGCTGTACATTTTAATTGGGACTTTTAACTTGGGTGGTGGAAATAAACAAAAGTAAAGTTTTCCCCCTCTTATCTCCCCTTCCCCTCAATTTATGTTCAGCCCCCCAAAAAATAATACCCCCAACTATATTGTTTTATTCTAATGTCCTCCCTCCTTATTATTACCTTCAATAAATCCTAAAGAATTCTCAGCCTTCACCCATCTTCTTTTTCTGCTTGTGTTTGAGACTAAAAGCTGTATGTAAACTGATAATTAATTGCTTTTGCTATTGTGTATCTCCAGAGATCTGAAGAATAACTTGATTAGTACTATTGAGCCTGGGGCCTTCTATGGACTTTCGGAACTGAAGCGTCTGTAAGTATTAATTCCATCTGAATTACCTTAGAAATTGTACTCGTATTGACATTTCTGTCCTTGGGGAATTTGGAATATGTCACCAAGCAATTATAACATGTAGGACATATGAACTACATATAGGGCTGTTTGATTCTTTTTGAGATTTTTCTTTCTACGCATGATTTGTGCTTTATCTACATGGACAAATATAAATTTGTTTCTATGATAATTCTTCTGAACTTTACGATGATTTAAAGTTAACATTTAAGCTCCAAGGAGGGCTCAGTTAAGTGTAAAAATATATACATCTGTAGTTGATAGTACTTGATAATCAACATAATACTTGATAATCAACATATTAATTACCAACTATGTGATGTTTATATGCTTTATATAGTTCTTTAGCTTCCTTTTTACTAGAAATGATATAATCACTGATTTCTTGTAAAATATGCTATATTTGGTAATTTGATTGCCCCTGATTAAAAAAATCCTTCTTCCCATCCTTTAGAGTGCAATTTAAATATGTATTTTTAAGTTACTGTGTATATATTTTTAAGTTAGTTTGATACACATTACAAATCCATCAGAACTTCTGGGCATATTGCATAGGGTAGTTGCGTCTGCCCTGTGGAACTGCTTCCTGTCAGATGTCAGAGAGTTAGACAATTAGATGACTGTTTTGGGAAACTTTTATTTTGTCCCTTTATATTTTGTTGGAAGCTGCCCAGAGTGGTTGGGGTAACCCAGTCAGATGGGTAGGGTATAAATAATTGTTGTTGTTGTTGTTGATGATGATGATAGGAAGAAGAAAAAGTAAAAGGGCAAGCCTTAAACATTTTTATAAATAAATTATTAAAGGTTCAGGAGTCCTGTCCTATATATTTGACCACCCTAGTAGTACTTCCTATCTGTCTTAGTTTACACACTGAACTGCATATACAACTATGGAGCCATAGAATCACACAATCATAGAACTGCAGAGTTGGAAGGGACTCTGAGGGTCATCTAGTCCAACCACCTGCAATGCAGGAATCTTAGTACATGGTCTCCCATCCAATTTGAAACCATACGACACCCTGCTTAGCTTTGCAAACGCGCTAGCCATTTTATTGTTGCACCACTAGGAGGATAAGTATAATAGTCATTGCCTTTCCTGAATACAGTTGGGCTTTGACAGCAACACAAAAATATTGCACAGGTTTTGTACTTCAAAAATGGAGGCGATACAGACTGGACAGCAATATATTAGTTAGAAATTAAATGCATTTCCAAACAGATCTACTTTGTGATTCTGAAAATTGGAAAGTCAGTGTATGGACAGCAATATACGTGCAGGAATTATGCACATTTCCAGATAGATCTGCTCTGTGAATCTGAATGCACTTTGAGTCACAGTAAATCTGCGAAAACGCTATGATGACAATTGAGTCTTATTGCTATGGAGATGATTGTACTCTAATAACACAACCCTGACCTCTTGTGGGGAGAATGGGGAAGCTGTATAAGCTGTGATTCAGTATTGCTCAGCCACAAGCAAAAGAACCGTGAAGGCAAAGGTCACAGAGCAGAAGCTCCTGGGTTTGTAAATAACTGGAGAAAAGATGCTGCAGCAGGCGCTCTAGAGACAGAAATAAAAAATAATCACTATTCTGGGCTTTCATACAATGTGTTTCTGGTTGTTTACCACTTTCAGACATTACTTTCAATGCAATATGGGATATCTTAAAGTCAGTGAATAGCCCGATTATAATTTATTTCTAAATAATTATGAGTTTCTCCAGAAAAGAAAAGATTATTTCTGTTGCCTGATTAGGATACAGAAGATTACATTACAAGATAAATGAATGGCTTTCTTGTTGCAATTGGTGCTTGAAGGCTGCTAACTTCTTTAAGACTGTGCTTTAGTCTGTTTCCCATTCATTCATATACTTCCCACAGAGGATATAGTAAGCAGCTGAAGTTAATGTAACACAGACGTCTTGCAAGTGCCATGAGGCTTTGTGAGTCAGTTGGAAAACCACAGGCTGCCAAATCTACATAAAATTAACAATTTCATTTGGAATCCTTCTCGCTGACTGAGTGTACTGTGATAATTTAGTATCTGCAATGGCAGAGAAAGAGATCTCGTGGATTAACATAAAATGATGTCTACAAGGAAAAATAAATCTGAGCACAGGCCATGTGTCTGGTTGTTTTACAAGATCAATTTCATGAGTCAACATTTCTGGTATAAATATTTACAGCAAAAAAAATGAACACCAGATTTGTGTGACATGAGGTAAATTTGGTCTGAAATAATAAGGAACAGTAGAAAGGCATCCAAAAGCAGGCTAGTACAAACTGTTTCTTTTTGTTGATGTCTTGTTAAGAAAAACTGTTAAAAACCTATGCAACATATTGGGTGTGGAGATAGCACTGATGGCAGAGGTTTTGCCATCACTTTGGCAAACCAATTCACAAAGAGCAGCATAAACTTGTAGATCTTGGTTTAACTAATATGCCCATTCAGTTAAATATTTTGGGATTTGGTTCGGTTGCTAAATACCCTTTCATTTCTTTAAAAATTGAAAACGAAACACGTTCAGATTTTAGTATCGGTATCAAACTTTATTTAGATTTTAGTGTTTGATTTAGAGATTTTGCAAGCACTTTTACCTTTTTGTGGGATAATTCACAATTTTGTGTGTGTGTGAGAGAGAGAGATGCCCAAAATCCCACAGGTGTTTTATACTATTCAGCAGATTTTTGCACAAACTCTGCAATATCAATTTCCAAATAGGTTCATTTTCAGGTCAGCTCATCTTACATATACTTCAGTCTCATCAGGTTCAGATGGGTGGACCACATTTGTGATTAGTTCTTGTGTTAACACGCACAGCTGATACCCCCTAAATCGAGATTGCCATCGTGCTCAAACCTTCCTCTTCCTGGACTGGCTCTGACTCATAGGAACACAGAAAGTTCCCTTAAACTGGGTTAGATTGGTCTCAGTTAATAGCTACACTGAATATGTTGAGAAGAGGGATGCATATCCTGCAAGTATTCAGTGGTGCATCTTTCTACTTTGATGCCCAAATTAGCCAAATGTTCATCAGAGCCATATATAAAGTGACTGATTTGAGTTTTGGGGAGGAAGGGTGGACTGTAAGTGTTGATAAATAAGTAGATTATTTATAAACCAGCTCTGGGTTAAATTTAGTCTAAATCCCAAGATCCTATTGCTTCTATCAGTTGACCAAACTAGTATTAAAATATTTTTTAGATACCGTATTTTTCGCTCTATAACACGCACCTGACCATAACACGCACGTAGTTTTTAGAGGAGGAAAACAAGAAAAAAAATATTCTAAACGAAACAGTGGATGTATGATTTTTGTGGTTCATGCTGTGGCCACAGACGTGATCCGACGGTGAGTTTGGGGTAGCCCAATGCAAAAATCCTGAGGATCCACGTGGAGCCATGCTTTGTAACCACGTTTTTGCGCCATTGCAGCCCCATGAAACAGTGGGTGCGTGTGTGTTTTTTGGTGCAGGCTGTAGCCATGGATATGCTATGTGATCTGATGGTGAACTTGGGGTGACCCAGTGCAAAAATCCTGAGGATCCATGTGGATCCGTGCTTTGTAACCACGTTTTAAGTGGGGAGGGAAGGAAAAGCATTCAAGGGACAAGGAACACGCGTGGGGTGTGTGGAGAAGGATGCTGCTAATAATGCAGAAGAGGGGTTTAAGGGGAGAAGGAACACGCGTGGGGTGTGTGGAGAAGGATGCTGCTAATGATGCAGGAGATGGGTTTAAGGGGAGAAGGAGCTCATGTGGGGTGTGTGGAGAAGGATGCTGCTAATGATGCAGGAGAGGGGTTTATGGGGAGAAGGAACACGCGTGGGGTGTGTAGAGAAGGATGCTGCTAATGATGCAGGAGATGGGTTTAAGGGGAGAAGGAGCTCATGTGGGGTGTGTGGAGAAGGATGCTGCTAATGATGCAGGAGAGGGGTTTATGGGGAGAAGGAACACGCGTGGGGTGTGTAGAGAAGGATGCTGCTAATGATGCAGGAGAGGGGTTTAAGGGGAGAAGGAGCTCGTGTGGGGTGTGTAGAGAAGGATGCTGCTAATGATGCAGGAGAGGGGTTTATGGGGAGAAGGAACACGCGTGGGGTGTGTAGAGAAGGATGCTGCTAATGATGCAGGAGAGGGGTTTAAGGGGAGAAGGAGCTCATGTGGGGTGTGTGGAGAAGGATGCTGCTAATGATGCAGGAGAGGGGTTTATGGGGAGAAGGAACACGCGTGGGGTGTGTAGAGAAGGATGCTGCTAATGATGCAGGAGAGGGGTTTAAGGGGAGAAGGAGCTCATGTGGGGTGTGTGGAGAAGGATGCTGCTAATGATGCAGGAGAGGGGTTTATGGGGAGAAGGAACACGCGTGGGGTGTGTAGAGAAGGATGCTGCTAATGATGCAGGAGAGGGGTTTAAGGGGAGAAGGAGTTCGCGTGGGGTGTGTGGAAAAGGAGCTTTTCGGTGAGCTGAGCGGGGAGGGGGGAGGGAAAGAGCACTGTTGCTTTAAAGGAGCCAACCAGACAGCAGCCACTTACAGCAGTGTAAGCAGCTCCTTTCCTCTCCCGCTTTGCTCCTTCTCTCCCTCTTTGCTGCTTTACGCAGCTAATGGTGAATCCCCTGCAACCCAAGTCCTGCTCAGCGGATCAGCTGAGACGCTGGGAGAATCGTAATTTCCCCCTCTCCCTCATCCCGTGCCCTCCTGTCCCCAGCAGCCTTTTTAAAAACTTTTTTACTGGTTTTCACTGCGCTCGTGGCTCAGAGCCCTCCTGTGCCCTGCCGTCCCTCTGCAGCCTCATTGCTCCGTTTAGAGAGCGCACGGACCTTTGCTAGCTGAGGCTGCAGCAGCTGTTGCTGGCTACACGGCGCTTTTCCGGCTCGCTATGCCTCCCGTTTGTCCCTCCTCGTGTGTAAGCGGCTGCTGCCCACTTTGCTGCCATGGCTCTCCTTCCCTCCCTCCTCCTCGGCTCCTCCCCCTCCTCCTGGCTGTAAAGCAATCAAAGCTAGAGCCGTGCAAAGCCCTGCAAGCGGCTCCCGCTTTGCTTGACTGACGGCAGCCATGGCTCCGGTCGAGTGCATTCGCTCCATAACACGCACAGGGATTTTCCCTTACTTTCTAGGAGCAAAAAAGTGCGTGTTTTGGAGCGAAAATTACGGTAAGTTGAACCATCTCTTCTAGTTCTGAAATGGGTGCCGATGAAGTTGAGCTGTGAGTGGGTTAAGGAAGAGTAGGGCAACATTTGTGATTACAGATTAGGCACGAGATCTGTCAGACAAGGATCAAAGAACCAGGACCAAGTGCAGAATAACAGCCTGGCATAAGAATTCCAAGGCAGCAATACAGTAGGGCAAAGACAGGCAGGTATCACAATCCAGGGCAGTAACCCTTGAGCCGGTGAGCCAGGGCAGTGAATTGAAACAAGAAGTAGAGGCTTTACTGCCAGGTTATTTGGACATGAGTGGCTTGCCTGCAGCAGCTGTATGAGCTATACGGTGTTGCAGTTGGTTTGGAGAGTCAACTGATCATATTCAATCTAAAAGTGGTACAGCTTGTTTGCAGTCTGGGTACCTTTCCCTAAGGCCTGTTCTGTCTGGTCTCCTGAGAGCCTAGAATGCTGGTGGTACAAGACATAAGGCATTAGGTGATGATCGATGGATGCTCTAGTTCAGACACACTTTTAGTTCCCTTGTTTAAGACACACACCCCTTGCATCCATCAAACCTCCTGGCTGCCCCCAGCTGTGGGTCTGGTAGTACCCATTCCTTTTGTGTGTGGATTATGATCTCTTTAACATCACTTTAAAAATTGGCATTGTGGGGGGCTCTATACATACGACTAATTTATGAAGAAGTCAGATTAAATACAATAACATATTTTATTGAAGTACTTGTCTGGAAAGTATTAGTTTTGTGTTTACTATATATTTTGGATAAATCTTATATTTTAGAAAACAGTTATCCTTTTTAAAATTGTATGAGCTGTCTAAAGGTTGTATGAGGATAAAATGCTAATGAGACTATTCATGATTTTGCACTTTCCTTCATTAATGCTATCCCCTCCCTTTTTTTATTTAGGGATCTTTCTAATAACAGAATTGGCTGTTTAACACCTGAAATCTTTGTTGGCCTTAAAAACCTTCATAAATTGTGAGTATTGTACTTTTCAAAACTATCAAAAACACCAGCTATTGCAATTAGGAAAACCGACTCATCATTATGCCTTAAAGGAATTGTAACTTTCCTAAGAGTTTAAATTAATTTATCCAGAGTTACATGAATGGAGTTACATTCTTGGGAGCAGGCACTCGTGGGTCTCAGTTCCCCCCTTCTGAAAAATCCTAGAGTGCTGCGAGAACTACCACCTCCCTTGGAATGGGGTTATGCAGGGCTATTTTTCGGTCGAAACTCGCCAGAGCTCAGTTCCAGCAGCTCTCAGGTGGGCTCAATTGCCATTATAAGAGACCGAGGGATGCGTTCATGGTGAGCTCTGGCACCTCTTTTTCTAGAAAAATAGCACTGGTAGGGAGATGATGGTGCAGAAGTTTGCTTTAAGAAATTTGCTTCTTTCCTTCCTATTGGTGGAAGCCTCTGGTGCTTTTTCTTAGTACCATTTTTTTTTTTACTAATTCATCTTCTTTGGCATCATTCTCTTGAACCTCATTTCTCCCTGCTGTGTTGTGTGGTGGCAGAGTTCCTAGCCCATCTGGGGGTCATTTCTACCCACACCCCCTCAGACGTTTCTGGATGGATGCTATATCACAGTGTAGCATCCCTCCCAGAGCATTGTGGGATTTAAATAAAAGACTGTGCCTATCCATGACGGGTGACAGCCATTTTTACCTGAACAGTGTAGCTGCAAGGGTGATATAGCACCCTTCCATAAAGGAGGAGCAATGGCTCTGGACCAGATTAGGAATGCTGCTGCCACTTACCACAATGACAAGTGGGGTATGTGTGTGCATATGGCTTTGCAGTTAAAGGGGGGACGCCTTCAGTGCGTCCAGATGTTAATGTTAAGTCCCCTGCCCTGAAGGTTATGTCTAGCCCAAGCATGGCCAAACTCGGCTCTCGAGATGTTTTGGGACTACAACTCCCATCATCCCTAGCTAACAAGACCAGTGGTCAGGGATGATGGGAATTGTAGTCCCAAAACATCTGGAGACCCGAGTTTGGCCATGCCTGCTCTAGCCCATCAAAGACTGAACTTTTCCCTTCAGATTTGTTTCCCCCTCTCTTACTCACACAGACAAACACACACCCAGCCTCCAATGAATATGATGAAAGAGTTCCAGCTGGAACATTTCGGCACAACACTAAATTAAAGTGATTGTCTGGGATGACTCCTTGACCAAGGTTTTGCCATGATGTTATGTCTGAATGATGACACTAAATCATATGTGTTGCTGCAGCCAATCAGATTAAATGACAGTGGGGCAAATGACGCTAGGGCCAGCGAGAGCAGCTGCCACCTACAAAACCCAAAGGCAGCAAAAACCATTCGAAAAAATTTAATGTTTGTACGGTTTGAGTATGCTAAGTTTGAAGTAGATGTTGAAAACTGTTAAGCAAAAAGTAAAACTAGAACTTGCAAAGCTCTTAGTGGTATGTAAGCAACATAAGGTGTCGGGGGGAGGACATACTCTTTTTGATTTGAACAAGTATGTAAGAGCTTGCCTTCTGGTGTGTATGTATGACTATCTCCTAACTATTACATAGGAAATGCAGGCACAATGTGTTTTGTATAAAAGGTAACAGAATATTTAAAAACAGGAATAGAAGTTTAGGTGTTTGTGTATAGCTTGCATAAAGCAAAAACCAAGATTATGTGCAATCAGGTCAATACCATCTGTGATTTGATTATATTAACTCTAGGATATGTCAAGAAGGTCTATATTCCACCATATTACATTAATCACCAAATTGATCCACACACAACAGTTTTGCCTCATGCACAGTTCTGAATCTATCCAAATAGATTTAAGCAGAATCTTCAGGGGCATGGCATGTGTTCCTTCAACAGAATTACTTTCAGTCTTTTTTCTGCATTCAAGTCTAATACTTGGTGGTGTATCTCACATACCTTGAACAATCTCATAACTGTACTATACAGTTGTTAATATTCACCTGCTGATAGTGTTTTAATTTCTAGCCTTTATTGTCCTGAAAAGCATTTGAAAGATCAAAATGGTAGTAGAATTATAAAGGGATTGCCAGATTAATTGATAATTTGGAGACAAATGAGCCGTTCAGAAAAACTAATAATCTTCTCACTGGGTTACCTTCAGAGGCACTATCGCAGACTGATCAATTTTAATGAAGTAGTCAGTGTGTTGTTTGGCACTCATTTAAGTTGATTAATTGTTTGCTATGTACACATGCAGTCTCAGTACTTCTTTTCTTCTGTTTCTTTTTTATTAGTGTAAAATTCTTTTTTTTTTTTTACATTTACAAATAAATAAATAAATAAAAGTCCTTAAAGCACAAATTAAGATACCTATTTCCTTAATTTGCAAATATGGTATTACCATATATGACTGAAAGGAAATCTTAACATAGTGATAAGAATTTGTGGCTAAAGGTAAGAGGTTTATGCCAAGTGGTTGATAAGGTGCAAAAGGAGGAAATGAGGTCACTTGCTAATGAGAACCAATAGGGAAGAAACAGGAAGTATGGGATAGGCCGGGGCCAGAGTGAAAAACCATGGGGTGCGGGTAAGGGAGTGGTGTCGTAGGCAGAGAGGAACAATTGAGCTTTAGAGATTAGATTGGGAAGCATATTAGAGTGAAGGTAGTAGGAGAAAACAACATTTTTTGTACAGGAACAATGAGAAAGTGGGTTCTCCTTCATGGAGAGCATGTGTTGCGGTGGGAGCAACCATGACATCCCCTGTTGCTAGGCGGGTTAGTTTGGATGGCTGCAGATTTGATTGGACACCTTCAATTGTTGCTGGGAAAAATTTATTGTTGCAATTTTATTTGATTGATGGGGTTGCTATATGTGTTCCCTGTGCGCAACGCTGAGCTTTCTCTTTTTACTGCGCACATTGGATTACCCGCCTACCCTCCCTTTATTTAGGGTTTGTTCGCGCTGACCTTGCTATGCCTGTCATGGGGTCATCTGCTTTGGGGCAGGGGCCTGGTAGGAATTTTACCATTTGGCTGATTGGCTGGTGCCATTTGGGTTTTGCCTACTGCGTAGCAAATGGTCACAACTTGTAAGGTTGCGGTTAGGCATTGGTTAATTTTTGGTTGGTGGAGGGGATGTGGTTGGCTGTGCCTGCCCCTCCAATGCTGCTGTTGCAAGGGTATTCTGTTAAAGGAATCCAGGGGCTTGCCTTCTGGTGTGTATGTATGACTATCTCCTAGCACACTTAAAGACCATGACTTAGGGACTTCAGACCTGATTTAAAAGTATTGCTTAAAATTCTACAAGGCAGGCTTAAGCAGTATGTGGACTGAGAACTCCCAGAAGTGCAAGCTGGATTTCGAAGGGGCAGAGGAACCAGAGACCAAATTGCAAACATTCACTGGATTATGGAGAAAGCTAGAGAGTTCCAGAAAGACATCTACTTCTGCTTCATTGACTATGCAAAAGCCTTTGACTGTGTCGACCACAGCAAACTATGGCAAGTTCTTAAAGAAGTGGGAGTGCCTGTTCACCTCATCTGTCTCCTGAGAAATCTCTATGTGGGACAAGAAGCTACAGTTAGAACTGGATATGGAACAACTGATTGGTTCAAAATTGGGAAAGGAGTACAACAAGGCTGTATATTGTTTCCCTGCTTATTTAACTTATATGCAGAATTCATCATGCGAAAGGCTGGGCTGGATGAATCCCAATCCAGAATTAAGATTGCCGAAAGAAATATCAACAACCTCAGATATGCAGGTGACACAACCTTGATGGCAGAAAGTGAGGAGGAATTAAAGAACCTTTTAATGAGGATGAAAGAGGAGGGCGCAAAATATGGTCTGAAGCTCAACATAAAAAAAACGAAGATCATGGCCACTGGGCCCATCACCTCATGGCAAATAGAAGGGGAAGAAATGGAGGCCGTGAGAGATTTTTACTTTCTTGGGCTCCATGATCATTGCAGATGGTGACAGCAGTCACGAAATTAAAAGACTCCTGCTTCTTGGGAGAAAAGCAATGACAAACCTAGACAGCATCTTAAAAAGCAGATACATAACCTTGCCAACAAAGGTCCGTATAGTTAAAGCTATATTGGTTAAGAAAGTGAAATACCTGGGGGTTAATATGACTGCTAAGAATGTGAATTTATTTAAAGATAACTATGAAAAATGTTGGATGGAAGTGAAAAAGGACCTAGAAATATGGTCAAATCTGAAGCTTTCATTGCTAGGCCGTATCGCTGTGATAAAAATGAATGTATTGCCAAGAATGTTGTTTTTGTTTCAAACACTGCAAATTTTGGATAAAATGGACTGCTTCAAGAAGTGGCAGAGAGATATTTCTAGATTTGTCTGGCAGGGCAAGAAACCCAGAATAAAATTTAAAATGCTAACTGATGCAAAAGAAAGAGGTGGATTTGCCCTGCCAGACCTTAAACTTTACTATGAATCAGCCGCATTTTGCTGGCTGAGAGAATGGCTGCTTCTTGAAAACACAGACATTTTGGACTTAGAAGGTTTCAACAATGTATTTGGGTGGCATGCATATTTGTGGTATGATAAGGTCAAAGCACATAAAGCATTTAAAAACCATATTGTCAGGAAAGCACTGTTTAATGTTTGGACAAGATATAAAGACTTACTTGAAAATAAAACCCCAAGGTGGTTGTCACCGATGGAAGCGAAGGCTCAGAAAAAGCTCAATATGGAGGCCAAATGGCCGAAATATTGGGAAATTTTGGAACAAGAGAGAGACAAATTGAAATTGCAGAGCTTTGAGAAACTAAAAGACAAAGTGCGAGATTGGCTTCATTATTATCAAATAATGGAGGCTTACAATTTGGACAAGAAAATTGGCTTCCAGGTGGAAAAATCAAAATTGGAAACAGAACTGTTAGATCCCAAAACTAAGATTTTATCAAGAATGTATAACTTGCTGTTGAAATGGAACACTCAGGATGAAACGGTGAAATCTGCTATGATTAAATGGGCACAAGATGTTGGACATAACATTATGTTGGCTGACTGGGAACAGTTATGGACCACAGGTATGAAATTTACGGCATGTAATGCCTTAAGAGAGAATATTATGAAAATAATATACAGGTGGTACATGACGCCAGTCAAGCTTGCAAAAATATATCATTTGCCGGATAATAAATGTTGGAAATGTAAAGAGATTGATGGTACATTCTTTCACCTTTGGTGGACGTGCCCAAGGATTAAGGCTTTCTGGGAGATGATCTATAATGAAATGAAGAAGGTATTTAAATATACCTTTTTGAAGAAACCAGAGGCCTTTCTCCTGGGCATGGTCGGCCAATTGGTGCTAAAGAAGGACAGAACTTTCTTTATGTACGCTACAGCAGCAGCAAGAATACTCATCGCAAAGTATTGGAAGACACAAGATTTACCCACCAAGGAAGAATGGCAGATAAAGGTGATGGATTATATGGAATTGGCGGAAATGACTGGCAGAATCCGAGACCAGGGAGAAGAATCGGTAGAAGAAGGTTGGAAGAAGTTTAAAGACTATCTACAGAAACATTGCAAAATTAAGGAATGTTAGAAGGATGCTGGAATGAAGTTATGTGGTTTTAGCAGTAATGTTATAAAGGAGTATGTAAAAATGGGTTGACAACAGGTGAGAATGTAAAGTCACAACATTTTAAGATATTAAGATAAAAACAAAGATGGAAAGGATTTGCTGAATTAACTAATTGAACTAGAATATAAAAAAGGAAGGTGTGAGGAAGTCAAGGAAACAAGTAAATGAAAGATAAGCTATGGAAAAATTGATTTGTTTTTAATTTTTAATTTTTCAGTTTTTTGTAATTTTTTGTTTTATTACTTTTTTCTTTCTTATGTTTGTAATTTCTTGAAACGTTAATAAATATTATTATAAAAAAAAACTAAAGCTATAGTTTTCCCAGTAGTGATGTATGGAAATGAGAGCTGGCCATAAAGAAGGCTGATCGCTGAAGAATGGATGCTTTTGAATTATGGTGCTGGAGGAGACTCTTGAGAGTCCCATGGACTACAAGAAGATCAAACCTCTCCATTCTTAAGAAAAGCAGCCCTGAGTGCTCACTGGAAGGACAGATCTTGGAGCTGAGGCTCCAGTACTTTGGCCACCTCATGAGAAGAGAAGACTCCCTGGAAAAGACCCTGATGTTGGGAAAGATTGAGTGCACAAGGAGAAGGGGACGACAGAGGACGAGATGGTTGGAAAGTGTTCTCGAAGCTACCAGCATGAGTTTGACCAAACTGCGGGAGGCAGTGGAAGACAGGAGTGCCTGGCGTGCTCTGGTCCATGGGGTCACGAAGAGTTGGACGCGACTAAATGACTAAACAACAACAAACTTAGTTTTTACCTCACGTCTTTGGTGGCTGGGGCTCAGCACTTAATCTTCTCTGATAAATGCTGTTCATACGCTTGATATAGTTATATGCTATGGGACAAATTGATGCAAGATGTTGTGCTAGCAGAATCCAGCCCAATGACTCCCGCTATGGCAATAGGACCCTCCTCCCTCTGCTGTGTCTTCCTGAAATCTGCTTGGAAGGAAAGGAGAATCTCCAGAACAGTACACAGGGGCAGGAGAGGAGAGGTTGTTTTGTCCAGCAAGCAGAAATGCTGCTTCTGCTGGAACAATCCCCTTACCATGAGTTCCACCACCCTATCTGCTTTTCATTTTCTCTGTAGGAGACTTCCCTTGTGAGAAGAGATGTTCATGTCTCATATTTTTTCCACTATTAGAATCTGACTTAAAATTTATGGCACACCATTATTTGTGATTGATTTCTCCCTTCCTCCCCCTCTGCCCTCTTCTGGTTTGAGTTTAATACTTACATTATATATTAATTTTTTTAACTGAGGAAGTTTACTGAAATGGTTCATATTTTATGGCAGATGTGGATGATGGTAGCTGATAGCTAAAAATATGCCTGACTAATATACTGGCCTGTCTTTTCATGACTTGCTTATTTATCCCTTGGCCATATTTATGTGTGGTGAGCTGTTCATATTTGAAACATGATTGTAAATTGCACATTTTAAAGGCAGCACATTTTCTTTGCATCTTCCTCCTCAGTGGCCATGTTGCTTGTTCTAAGGATGAGTTACGCAGAGTAATTTTGAAAGCGTAATGGGGCTCTCAGTAATTCATACATCTCTTAGGAATACTCTGCTCTAAATATCAGGTGATGTAGAAGACTGGTGTTTTCCTTTAATAATATATCTAGACCCATTTTGATGGATCGACTGAAATCTCTGCTTGGATTTTTGAAAATATAAATATTCCTTCTGCTGCAAATTAAGCTTCTTTAAATTTTATTCATTTATTTGATTCAAGTACCTCTGATTTCTATTTCATCCTGACTCTGAATAATCACCAATGATTAGCTGTACAATATCATGTAACAACGTCTCTGGTTACTGTGTAAATGTTACTGGAACAGCTAATCACTCTCTTCACTGCCAGAGACAAGCACAGAACAAATAATGAGTAGGGATGTTTTTTGATTTTATTTTTTTTGCAGGGAGGAGGAAGAACCCAATCATGTTACAAACAAAACATGTTTGCTGAAACACACCCTATTTATTTATTTAAAAACATTTCTAAATTGCTTAGTGGTCTACGTTATGCACAATATAAAACCAATATCCATTAAAACAAAAACAAAAAAATACAGCCTAAAACCAGTAAAACAATATAAAAAACATATGAAGGAAAGTAATACAGAGATTCGGGGAATTCATACATTGATATCAGAGTCCAATCTTTTGGGTCAGGTAAAGCCTGGGGGAAAATATAAGTCTTCACAAGATGTCTGAACCAATGGGTGGTTGCTCCTTCTTGTATGGCCTTCCACAGAATAGAGCCAACAGCAGAAAGTGTCTGTCTTTGGGTCACCACCCTATATTTTGTAGGGTGTGGTGCCATGAAGTAGAGTCTCCCCAAATATATATAGGGGCAGAAAGTCTTTCAGGGAGGTCCTTTAGGGTTGTCAGTGTTAACAGGCCCTTGAACATGGCAGCTGATCAGCAGATTTCTTAGCTCTGGTATAATATGTTTGCCTCCAGGTACTCTGCTCAATCTGGATGTAGCATTCTGCATTGAGATCAATTGCAAGGCAAGTCCAACAGAGAGTGCAGTAGTCCTGTCATGAGGTAGCCAATGCATGAATCACAGCGGCTAAGCTATCCCTGTCCAGGAAAGGGTGCAGTTGTTGCACCAACCTGAGTTGATAACAAGCATTCATTGCCACAGGTGTCACCTGTGCCTCCGGTGACAAAGATGGATCGAGGAGCACCTCCAAACTACTCACCTGCTCTTTCAGAGGGAGTGCAACCCATCCAGAACCAGTGAACTCCCCAAACTCCAGGACCTGGGAACCTTTTACACACAGAGTCTCCATCTTACCAGGATTCATTCTCAGTTTGTTGAACCATCACTGCATCCAGGCACCATTTTTTTAAAGAGCCCGGGTGGTCCCAAGGTTAGAAAGTCTAGAGATGGTAGTAAATGTGAAGTATTGTAAAATCAGATCCTACTTTTGCAAAGGATATGTTTGGCCTAATTGGATATTCCTTGGCTGCTTTTTTGTGAGAACAAAAAAAGTGGTGTGATTTGATATGTCTTTTTTTAAAAAAATCTTTTTTCCCTTTTAGGAATTTATCAGGGAACATTTTTTCAAGTCTCATGAATGGACTCTTCTCTGAGCTTTTAGCTCTGAAAGCCTTGTAAGTATGCCTTGATTAGGTAAAGGCCCATTTTGGCACCATTTACACATATTACTGTGATTAGCTTCATCATTCTATAGATTTTCAGCATTGTATGTTCAGTGAAATTAATACAAATTCCTTATGTGCCTTTTGTAAAACACATTCTAATCCTTTTCTGTCACGTGGAATATTTTCAGATCACTGGAATATTAAACAGTTGTGTTGGAGCCAGAATAGTAGGGTTGTAATAATTGTTTCATTGTGATTTTTAATTTGAAGTTGTTTTTTTAAAAAAATGCTAAAGCTTTATGGTTGATTTCCCTTAACATTTTATGAAGGGGTGGATGGAAGCAGAGAACAAGCAAATTAATTCCTTACAGTGTTTACATAAAATATCTTATATGTTCATTATAACCCTACTTAGATTAAACCTACTTATTAGAGTTAAAACATTTAAACATTCCTCTTTTCTAGCAGATGGGGGGATTTTATTAAACAATAAAAATAATGATGAAAAATTAACGAGTGTAGAGGGTAAATAGTGCTTCTATAATTACTTGCATAGACTCATAGAATTGTAGAGTTAGAAGGGATTCCAAGCATCATCTAGTCCAACCCCCTTCAATGGAGGAATCTCAACTAGATCATACATGACAGATGGCCATCCAACCTCTGCTTAAAGACTTCCATGTGGCAGTTAAATAGTACAGAGCCTATATACTGTTATTGATTTCGCTAAATTAGAAATAGAATTTGACATCGTCTGCTGGAATTATGGAACTGAAAGTCTATAGTGCAGGCCCATCAAAGTCAAATGCTTTGGAAGGCATAATGCAGATATCCATCTATGGCTTTCGCTAGGCAGAGTAAGGCAGATGCCTCAGGCAGCTGATAGAGTGGCTATAAGGTAGTAAAGGTGTTGTAGCAAGGTGTTGTGCCTACCATGATCCCTGCTTAGCTAGCATGCTGTCCTCAGTGGAGGATGCTTTGTTCCATCACTACTGTTGAAGCAAGGTTCAGCCTCCATCTGGTTGGTTTTGGGAGATGGAATTGTGGGGTGGGGAGGACGCCATCTTGCAATTTGCCTCAGGCATCAAAACATCATAGGCTGGGCCTCTTTGTCTGTATGCCACTTTTCCACAAAATTGTGCCCAGAGTGGTTCTGAGCATGTCAAATGGGCAACAGTAGAACTAAAAAAAAACCCGTACCAGACACTTTTTGCAGATAATCATGGTGTCAAAAAAGTAGATACGTCATTAGAGAAAAATCAATCCATTTAATATTACTGAAAACAATACAAATGAACTAACCTAACAGCTTAAAACTAAACAGGAGAGAGAGAATAAAACCTAACAGAGCCTTACATCAAGTCCAACCAAATGTTAGTCTAGCTCAGTATTATCTACACCAGGCATCCCCAAACTCAGCCATCCAGATGTTTTGGGACTACAACTCCCATCATCCCTGACCACTGGTCCTGTTAGCTAGGGATGATGGGAGTTGTAGGCCCAAAACAGCTGGAGGGCCGAGTTTGGGGTTGCCTGATCTACACTGACTGGCAGCAGCTCTCAAGGGTTTCTGACAAGGAGTCTGCCAACCCTACCTGGAGATGCCAGGGATTGAACTTGGGACCTTCTGCATGCAAAACAGATGCTCTGCCTACAAAGATTCTCTGCTGAGCTATGGCCCTTCCCCACAGTATATATACAAGCCTGAGAAAATAAATATCACCATTCCAGAAAGGGCATTCCGTGGAGGTTCGCTCCAATCACATCCATTGGATTGCAGCCACACCTCTCACATGTGGTAGCCTGCCAACTCTTACCTGGGTGATTTCCTGAGCAGCAGATGCACAGTGACTACACTCAATGTATTTTCTCTCTCTCTGTCACTTGAAATGCCAAATTTAAATTCCCAGGTTGAGAGCCAAAATTAATTCTACCTCAGTAATTCTGAAAAACTGGGTTCCCCACTTCTCCAGTTAAAATGTTTAAATCCTAAGTCACATACAGTAGATAACCTGGCTATGTGCTTTCACATAGTGAGGGTTGTTATTATTATTATTATTTTAATTCTGTACTCTTAAATAACCCACGTCTCAAATACCTCATATAGCACTGTAAGCTTAAGAGCGTATGTTGAATTGGACACTAAGACGAGAGCTTTCATTGTTCCCAAACATCCATAAGTGGAAGGAGGATGTCATTTAAATTCATCAAGCTACTGGACCTGGGAGGCAAACTCCTCCTTGGCATGTATACATATCCCATTAATAAAGGGAAAGGTGGAATGGTGCATCCATGCAGAGCACAAAGCTCAACTAAAACACCCATATCTTTATCCTGCTGTCCAAGAAGACAAACAAAACATCTGATTAAAGAGCCGCATTGTTTACGTAGTGTCGTGATGGCATAATCAGACTCGTGGGCAAATAGCAGCGCTGTTTACATAGGCTTGCAGAGGCATAGAGCTATACAGGAGAAGATACTGAATGGTTTAGGACATTAATGGTAAGCACAAATTAGTTCAAGCATGTTTTGAAGAATGTCCTGGCACGCTCCCCAGTGGCATGGGATCATCCCACCGACAAGAAGTTCCTATCATTAGATGAGTGAAGTGAAGTATGGGAACCTGCAGTTGAGACATCAAGGCCAGGAGGAGGAACCCTGTTATTAAATTAATTATAATGGATTCTACAGATTCTATCATTGCTTTGACACGTGGGTTAAACTTGTTTTATATTTTGATCTATGGTATGTTTGGTTGTTTTATTATTATTGCTATTTATCAGATTTCTATGCCACCCTTCATCCAAAACGACACAAAAATGCATATCGTAATAACAAACAAAAACAATCCCTCACCCTAGTTTAAAAGGCCATAGATTAGCCAATTAATTAGCCAAAAACATTAGAGAAAAGGAATGTTTGTGCCAGGCACCTCAAATACGTAATGAAGGCGCCAGGTGAGCCTCCTTGGGGGAGAGTATTCTGCAAGCGGGGAGCCACTGCAGAAAAGGCCCGTTCTTGTGTTGCTGCCCTGAAGACCTCTCACAGACGAGGCATACGAAGAAGAGCTTCAGATGATGATCATAGGGTCTGGATGATTGCATTGCCTCTACAGTGGTACCTTGGGTTACATACGCTCCAGGTTACAGACGCTTCAGGTTACAGACTCCGCTAACCCAGAAATAGTACCTCAGGTTAAGAACTTTGCTTCAGGATGAGAACAGAAATTGTGCAGCAGTGGCACAGCAGCAGCAGGAGGCCCCATTAGCTAAAGTGGTGCTTCGGGTTAAGAACAGTTTCAGGTTAAGAACGGAGCTCCAGAACGAATTAAGTATGTAACCAGAGGTACCACTGTATTGCTTTCTGTTTGCAGTTAGCTACTTTGGGCTTTGCTCAGGAAGATTGTAAGCAATAAATGAAAAGAAATGCAAGGGTTGGCTCTAAACTTAATCTTTATTAAAATAGAACCATTTCAATAAATGGGACTTACAGTAGCCATGACTTAAAAGTTCCATTGCTTTTAGAGGGGGTGCTTCAAGCACATGTAAACCTTGATTTAACCCAGGACGTGCAAGTGAATTGCCCTTCCTCTATTTGCAGCTATCAGAAATGTCCTAAGTTGGAACCATGCTTAGCTGGGGGGAAATGCATGTTCTGTGCCTACAGAGAAACAGTTTTGTGAGATTGGGGGCTTCCATTGTTGAAGGAGCTAGGCTGGTTTCTTGGTGAGTTAATTGGCTCTAAGTACATGCCATTGGGACACGGGTGGCACTGTGGGTTAAACCACAGCTCGGTCCCTGCTCCTGCCAACCTAGCAGTTCGAAAGCATGTCAAAGTGCAAGTAGATAAATAGGTACCGCTCCGGTGGGAAGGTAAACGGTGTTTCTGTGTGCTGCTCTGGTTTGCCAGAAGTGGCTTAGTCATGCTGGCCACATGACCCGGAAGCTGTATGCCAGCTCCCTTGGCCAATAAAGCGAGATGAGCGCCGCAACCCCAGAGTCGGCCACGACTGGACCTAATGGTCAGGGGTCCCTTTACCTTTACCTTTAAATGTCATTAGTATAAGAAAGGAAGCTGCTCTGTGCCAGAAGACAAATGGATGGTAGTGAGAAGGACACCTGGATGGTAGTGAGAAGGACAATAGCCAGAGTAGAGCTGTGTGTGGGAGCTGAACTGGAAGGAGGCTGCAGACAGAAGCCTGAGAATGAGAGCCATTCTTAATTTCTGCTTCAATCCAAGTCTGTGGCCAGTGCTCTTTTTCTGGGGGCACTCAAAGGTACACAGCACTGGCACCTTTTTCCTAGAAGAAAAGCACTGGCTATGGAAAAAGCAAGACGTTCTGGGTGCTAATGCTGTGAGCCCCTCCATTGCAGGCTCAGGTTGCCTTGAGAGAGTCTTTAAACCTCTTTTGTATATATGTGTGAATAAATCATAGATCATAAATGCAACATAGTCTCTGCTGTGCCTCACTCCAAGAAGACCAAACCCTGGGGGGTGTCTGGAACCCCAGGAATCTTACACTGCTTGGAGACTGGGGTGGCATGCAACAACATGTTCAGCCTCATGGAGGAGAGATGAATGGATGTGGATGATTATGTGCAGATAGAGGATGCACAACTTGTCCTTGCTACTGATGTGTCATTAGTGCCGGACGCCACTCGGATTATCTGTCTAGCTTTCTTCTAAGAGCTACTTAACTAAGATTTGTGAAATGTTGTCAGTGTTTCAATGATTAGTTTTCTGTGACAATCGCTGTATAAAAATCATGTTGAAAGGGATAGTATTGATTGGTTTTGGGTTTCATTTCAGACATTTCTACACTGATTCTCTCACCTGTGACTGTAATCTCAAATGGGTTTTACACTGGGCTAGAAATGCTTCAGTTCGGATCTCAGAAGAAACAGTTTGTGCTTTCCCCAGGAGTTTACAAGGAACATCATTTCAGAACCTGAAAGAAAATCAGCTGATGTGCGGTGAGTGGTACTCTTCTTTCAGCGTCATGAATTGAAACCAGTGTTCTCAGAGAAAGTGTATTCTGAAGGATAAATGCCAAGTGATTGGTGTGCAGAACTGGATGATAGCTGTAAGAAAGCAAATATGTCAGAAACCATACTGAGGCTTAAGGTTAAACAATGTGCAACAAAAAAACAACAAAAACAAAATTAGATTGCAGATCTCTTTTGTATATAAATAAATGTTCCTTGTAAAACTACCAGTGCCCTTATCTGCCTTTGTAACTCTTATACATTTGAATGTATCATAGGAAAGGTATTTCTCATTGCATTTTATCTTCAAATAAATAATCTTTTTTCATTAGATTGTAGTGTGACAACAGGGAATAAATGTCAATCTATCTGCCACTCACCTTCACAAGCCTTGCTGTACCTGTGTAGGGAAGGATGAATTTTAATAATGGGGAGCTTTAAGAGAGGCAAAGATCTTAAAACAAATATTTGAAATAATAGAAACGGAATGGATGGGAAGGAGATAAAATAACATGTGTCAAGTCCTGTCTCTCATATTAGAGCAATCTCGAAACCACAGTGTGTATGTCGCTTTCTGAAGATCTCATCATGAGAACAAAACTGACCCTGAAAAAACTTAGAAGCTATTCTCTAGGTTTTGTATAGGAAGAAATATTATTTCGCTATGTGCCACATGGTTATCTGACTTGCAAAGCATTTGTATGTGCAGCTTACATGCGTGCATTTATAAAATGTACTCCAGAATACTTTGTCCAGAATACTCTGAATAGTTTTATACCATCCTTTTCTTTCAAATTTCTCTGTCAGAGGACTGTTGATCTTTCCCCTCAGCCAATTTCCTGTGGTTACAGCAGTTCATCTGTATAACAAGTCAGATATGTGATTATCAGAGTCTGAAACACCTTGGCATTGCAGCTTGTTACCAGAACCAATACTTTGTTGTGCAAAATAACTTATTAAAAACAAGTTTTTCTTATGAATTAAATATAAAATTGATGCCACCCAGTGAAGTTCATTTGACATGAAGTCTGGATTTGTACCTGTTTATCTTCATTAAAACATGAACAGAAGGTTTTGGCAAGGTCTGCCTGAAGCATAACTGATCCCAGGCAATTTTCCCTATGTGCTGTAAGCAAGCTTTGCTAATTCAGCCTCGCTAAGCAGCCAGCAGCTATTCTCATTTCTAGAAATCTGAAGTAAGAAATTTTACTTTCTTCTTGGCTTTATGGCTGTTCCATTAATTTTCACACTTGGTATCCAAGGACAAAGCCAAAGGGTTACTTAATTTTTAGTCAATCTTTTATATTATTTATATTGATTACATTGACACGCTGACTATAATACTTCAGGCTCCTTCACAGGTTGCCGACAGAGCTGCTGCAAAGATGGTCCTGAGGAGACTATTGCCTTTTCTTCAAATTAATCATCTTCACCATTTTACTTTATAATTAACCAAACTTAAACTCAGATAGAAAATGTTGAGGAACAGACAGATCAGTCCTACACTCAAATTATGCTGGGATTTGCGATAGTCTGCTATGTTGGTGGAACAGCTGCCTTATCCAATGGTTAGTCAGCCCGGGAAGGAAGGAGAGAAAACATCTTAAAGGGCGATTAGATAAATTAAAGGATAACACTATTAACAGCTGCTTGCCATGATGTCTATGATCTTTCTCCAGTACTGGAGACTGCAAGTCTCAGAATGCCAGTTGCAGGTGAATACCAGTGGAGAAAAATGTGCTTGTAGATTTCCCATAAACATCTGGCTGTCACTGTTAGAACAGAATGTTGGACTAGATGGACCTTTGGCATAGTCCAGCATCACCTCCCATTTTCATCAGCCCCAGTGGCTCAGCCATCAGTGTCCTTGCTATACCAATCTCCTAAGGGGCACAGATTTAGGTCCCCTTATGTGCCCAACAACACCCAAAGAGGAGGGGAAGTGGCCCACACAACAGAGTTTCCTGGGCAGGATGTCTGCAGAGAGTACCCCTAGCTTATCCATAGATGAGGATTCAAGACCCACCCATGGAGGAAAAATCTCTTTTGCCAAAAAAACCAATGGGACAGGCCAGGACACATAATGAGGAACCACAGACACCCACTGACAGCAGAAACGTACAACTCCAGTGGCAATTAAGATGAAATTTGAATGATGCTGTGGAATATATTTATCATAATGCTTTCTTGCACATTGAAGCATTAAGTTAAATGTTCAGTCTATGTTGTTAAACATATTTCTGTGCACCAGATGTGGAGACAATAAATGTTTTTAATTATTTTTCCTTTGCAGACTTTTTACAGTGTTGCCTTTGCCTAATGTTCATACTCTTTCCTTGTTTGTCACTTGCTTCATAAGGGAAAAAGCGGTTTAGCTGAAAGCACACTGTATAAAATACTTATTGAAATGAATGTACAATGAACAGCACAAATGACAGGTTTTAATTCATAAGATCAGCGTCAGATTTACACTATCTATAAATGCTTTTTATTCCTTTGCAATATAGATTTTTTTATTTTTATTTTCTGGAGGAGATGATGAAGGAGAGGAATATTAGTGTTAGCGGTAGTAGTTACTTTCTGAAGGCTTCTCTGACTTGCATGACTCCTCAAAAGATTTAGGTCCAGACTACACATGGCAGTAGTTGTATAGCTCTGCCTTTAAGTGAATTTCAATAGAACTCTTTTCTGGGCAAATTGCAGGCATAGGAATCCAGGTCTAGATTAAATCTCCTATAGCCCTATGCTAGGGTATCGAGTCTAGACAGACCGCCACACAGTATCTCAAAACAAGTCTTCACTTTAGGGTGGAATTATGTGACTAAAGTCAGGGGTAGTATGGACCTCAATTTAATCACATTCATTTAAGTAAAATGACATACAAACAACAGGGACCTGATCCTAACTTGCAGTAGGGAAGGTGTCAGGGAGCTTAGGATGCATCTTCCTCTGCACCCTGATATTTTAGGCCATATGAGATAATTCTTAGGCAACACCCGTATTTTAGGGTTCAAATAGATTAGGATCTCCTGTTGCATTTGAAAACCTTGCTGTAAATGCATCGTGGGGTTGGTCTGAGGAAGGTAGGGTTAACCCTTTATCTTTGTACCATTTCTCCAGGTAAATTCAATAGTTACAGCTGCTGTTTTTCCCCCAAGGGGCAATATATATTGGTATCCATATGAGTCCCAGATTAAGCCTGTCAAAAATTAAGCATAAATTGTAAGGGTAAAGCCATAGCACAAATATTAATTTCTTTGTGACCGTTCTACTGTGGCTCAGGCTAGATAATATGAATTGCCTTCTCAGGCTTTGTTTCTTTGCATCTATGGTCTACAGTAAACAAATATTTATGGTAGTTTTTTCAGATCAACACATTGTGCTGTACCCCGTGGTTTTTGTTATAGTGAAAATTTAGAGTCCACATTCTTGGAGTAAAAAATTGTATGGGGGGGGAGGCCATTTACATACTACTTTGGCTTCAATCTTCTCATTCTGCATTTCTCTAATAGCTACAGGATAGAATCTTTTCTTCCTCCTTTGTGAACTGAAAGTCATTCCATGCAGTAATTGCATTTTTTGATGGAGTCAACTAATATCATTGCTATTCTTTAGTAAGCTTATGTCCTGGCTTATCTTATTGGTCATTGCCACTGCTGTCTAACCTGTTGGTGAGTCTTGTAGCTTTCTATATCAGAGTGAAAACCATGTATTTTGAATTAGCTTCATCATATTATTTTGCTCTATGACCTAAGAAAATGCCCTCTCATAACAGATAAGGAAAGCCATCAAATCCCCTGATTTTCACTAGACTGTAAGAACTGGGGCTCAAAAGTGTTTCTCACTTCAAATTCACTTAAGAAGCACCCAGGGTGAGTCAGTAAAGGAATAAGGTAACCCTGGAAAACATTGTTTACTCAGATGCAATCTCCAAAAATTATAGAGAGATTATAGTGTATGGCTAAGGGAGAGAAGGAGAGAATTTAGCAGATAATGATGACAGTTTCCCTTTATTTCAGCAGTTATTCTCTAAGTGACCCTCAACAGAAATTAAATGCTGAAGCTAATATGAAATAAAGCAGTATCTTTTTCAAATTACCTGGAAATCAAGCAGACATGGATATAGTTCACAAAACTTTACAAGAAGTGATAGCACCACACTAGGAGAAAGTTTTTTCACCTCATGGTTTTATTATTTATTATAATTTATTTAATGTATTTGTATCTTGCCTTTCTCCTAAGTTGGGCTACAAGGCTTCTTTAGAAACCATCATCATAAAATACAAAATGACAAAAGCAAACTGGTTAAAAACAACAGTGGTTAAAAACAAATACAAAAATAAAAAATAAAATTTAGAACCAGAATTAAAATTCTGATTGTCCTGTAACAACATGGTCTGCACCTATTTCTCAATGGCCTTTCTAAATAGGAAGGTCTCAGACTGCTGGCAGAAAGATGACAAGGAGGAAGCAAGCTTGACTTCTTTCTAGAGGGAATGCCACAATATGGGAGCAGTACTTTTAAGTACTGAACAGAGGCCCTTTTCTCCTAATATATTGGCATTAAATTAATGGGGGAGATTATCTCCTCCCCATCATATTTGTGTTCAAACCCATGTCTGAAATGTGTGTGGGTTGGGAATTTGTTTGTTAGCAGTACAGAATCATTGCTGTGGCAATTGGAGTTTTTTGTCCTAATCACTTGAATTACAGTAGGTTCTGGAGTTGATATCACCTGGGAAAGAGGGCTTCTACCTTGTTTGTTTAGAGAGAGAGAGAGAGAGAGAGAGAGAGAGAGAGAGAGAGAGAGATATCTTCTCAGAGTTTGGGCTCCTCCACACTTCCATTTGTGCTGTGCCTAGAAAGCAAGGGGCTTAGTGGTTTTGCACTTGGACATGTGCTTTCTAGGCATGCGTCTGAGCAGTTTCCCCCTTGTCCCACTCTTTAGCGATATATCAGAACATATTGCAATCCAAGGAAAACCCTAATCTGCATTTGCTTCTGTTGAGCACTAAAGTTTGCTGTAGACCTGTTTGAGAATGAACCTGCATGCATTCTGTTTAACTAGGTCGGGGTAGTCAACCTTTTTATACCTACCGCCCACTAATGCATCTTTCTTCATGGTAAAATTTCCTTACTGCCCATAAGTGCTCGATGGAAGGAGGATTCAGCTTGTGCCGTAGAACCCCCTACTGCCCACCTAGAATCCTGAAACGCCCGCTAGTGGGTGGTAGGGACCAGGTTGACAACCACTGGACTAGATACCTAAATGCCACACTATTGGGCTATTGCTTATGATGCTAGGCTGGAAAAAGTGTAAAGTGCTAAAATTGCCTCCTGCAGATTTTTTAAATATAACTCTGGCCTTAGCTGTGGATGAAACTGGCAAAAACAGTGGTGTGTGTGAGCTAGAGAGAGAGAGATTATACACAGAATGAATGTGTTTTACCTTTGAAAAAAATAACCTGTAACCAACTGGTGTGACCATTGAATTCTAAATTAGGAAAGCCTTGGCAAATTATCTCCCACAATATTTCAAATTTGGAATAGATTGTTTATTATGGTTCACGGCTGAGGCACATAAACAATAGTACTTAGATTTAGGCAATAACACGGGAATCACGTAGCAACTGTCTGTATTTCAATGACTTTCCAGCCCATCAATTTTGAAAGCTACCTTAATTTTAACAGTCAAGTCATGAGTGAAATTAGCACACAGTGAGTGACATGCAGAATATTATCTGGAATAGGTTTTATTTATTTATTTATTTTTTTAAAATGCTCATAATAATATACCTGTGTAGAAAATTTTAGTAGACTGAGTTACTACTTCATATTCTTTTGAAAGATTCATTTAGAATGTTATTCAACATTTAAATTAGAACATTGTACAGTTATTCTAAAGGAGAAACATTTTTGTATTATTGCTGGTATTCAGGCTGTTGCACACACACATATATTCTCAAAAAGGTTTCAGCCTCCCTCTGCAAAAGCATACTTATGAAAAAAAAGAAGAAGAAAAGTGAGCTTTTTAAGCTCCAGTGTATTCTATGAATGTCCATTGAAGTTGCCTCTAAATGAAATGGAAGAGCAGATATTCACATTTTCCTGCCTTTCATTGCATTCTTAATCACTTTGAGAGTTATGTGTCAGCAGCAATTCTCAGGTCTTAACAGTGAGGCTTGAGTACCCAGTCTAAGGGGTCATACTTATCCTGAGGAGAAATCAGTGCAGAAGAGCAAAAACTAAATATGTACTGTATAAAGTTCCATTAAATAAAAATATAAATTGTTTGCCGTCTAAACATGTGTCAGAAGTCACTGAGCTGAGATGTCCCCATTTCTCTGCCTCCTATCCGACATGGAAATGAAATGAAATGGGTGCAGCCATTAAAATATTCCATTTTTTATTTCTACTTCTTGTAGCCCTTGGCCATTGCATTGAAAATTAGGCACCCACCGAAGACCTTTTTCTTCCAACAAGCCTTTTTATGTTGAGATCTTTCCCAGTCTGTATCTGTACTGGAACTGTTTTTAAAATGTTTTAAAGGTGTTTGTTATTGTTTTTTCACTTGCTGTTCGTCACCCTGGGCTGCTTTGGGAGAAAGTGTGGGATATAAACTTTTTAAAAAGCCATTTAGGGAGGATTGGTGGTGAATATCAGGGTGTTGAGGGTGAACTTTTCAGCAGTGTGGTGTTTTTTATGGTAGTCAGATGGTAGCTACCCCCCAGAATGTCCCACCAAGTTATCGTCTTACTGTCATTCTGAAGACCATTTTGTGGCAAACTGGGAAAAATTATCCTTCGCTAGGAACACTGCTGCCAACTCTACCTGAAAGCAGAAGCATCAGTCTTGGGAAGAAACTTGTTATATATAGGATGGTCATCTGTCATGGATGCTTTAGTTGAGATTCCTGTATTGCAGGGGATTAAGGGTCCCTCTGGGCCCCTTATAACTCTATCATTCTACAGTTTGGATTCTGAGTCATTTCAGGGTCGCAGTGATTATTGAAACTACTTGCTTAATGTTGTCCTGCTTCATTGGTCTTCAAGAGACAGAAGACTTGCATCTTTATGACCAGGAGATGGAACTTGTGCCCAGTGCTCAGAGGTGATAGGACTTGTAGTCCGGCAACACCATGGGTCACCTAACCCCTGCTTTCTAGATTATATTCACCAAAGCCATTGATAGTTGTGCTGCCTTCACAGATTGGCAGTCTCCACTGTCAAAAGTCTACTCATAGTAGATGCGCTATATTATACTCCAAACCGTCTTTCCCATGCTGTAAAATAGCTGTTTAAAGTTTAGACTGTGATGTTTGTCTTTAGAATTCCATGTCTTATTTGAGGCCTTATTATTTTGGTATCCAAGAGCAAAACAATAGTCCTCCCGAGGTAAATTTATGATTAGATTCCTGCCCTGCTTTTTTGGTAGTAAAAGGTAAAGGGACCCCTGACCATTAAGTCCAGTCGTGACCGACTCTGGGGTTGGGGCGCTCATCTTGCTTTATTGGCCGAGGGAGCTGGCGTACAGCTTCCGGGTCATGTGGCCAGCATGACTAAGCTGCTACTGGTGAACCAGAGCAGCGCATGGAAACGCCGTTTACCTTCCTGCCGGAGCGGTACCTATTTATCTACTTGCACTTTGATGTGCTTTCGAACTGCTGGGTTGGCAGGAGCAGGGACCGAGCAACGGGAGCTCACCCCATCGCAGGGATTCGAACCGCCGAACTTCTGATCGGCAAGTCCTAGGCTCCACCCTAGTCTCCTCCCAGCCCCACCTGCGTCCCATTTTTTGGGGGGGGTAGTGTTCCACTGTAAAATCTGGATTTCCTGGTCATCTGCAGTGGGGGAGAGGGTTTTCCCTCTTTCTGAAGCAAAATGAACCCTGCAAGAGGGTGGATCTACAACTCCCAGTTGCCTATCTGTACCACCAGTATTTTATATTAGCACTGTTAATACTGGTTTTATGATACATTTGTTTATTTATTACACTTATGAATGGAATTATTTCTGAATCGCTTCTCATACAGCATCTCAAAGCAATTTCATAATAAAAACATCAGTATTAAAAACAGCTACATTATTTCCTTTCTAAAAACTATTACAGCAATTAAAAAGCAATTACAAATACTTTCATATGTAAAAACAATTCAAGTGGCTGTGTAAACATGGCTAAAAATATTTAACAGTAATTAATGGCCTGTGTAATTTAAGATCCTGTGTGATGCAATGCATAAAATGCGACATTTGTTTTAAATGTCTTCAGACATTCTGATTTCCTTTATTTGCTGCCAAATTGTCCCTCTCACCAACATTCACTATGTTTTCTTGAGGCAGTGGCTAAGGCTAAGTTGCACTGGAGAGATGTGGAACTTCAGGGATAAACAATAATACCAACTTGTAGATCATCATAACATTATGTGTGCTTCAAAATCCACACTGTGATCACTACTTTCATATTTACGCCGCTTGAAAAGCATTTGTGTGTATGGGCAGTTTAAATGAACATTGTACTGAAACAAAAATGGTAGTAGGTTACTGCCATGTTTAGAATATATATATACACACAACAGAGCCCATCACCATGCTTGTTTACATTTATCATTATTTCAAAGTAACTGAGGGTAGATGCCATTTTTTCAGTGGTGCTGGTGATGCATTAATGAATTGAAAGCCCCAAGGGAAATTGCAAGATTGCAGCAGAAGCAGGGGCAGTACTTATTCTGAATCCTGGGTGTCCTTGAACGAGGCAAGAAAAGCCCAGTAAAAGAGTACGGAAAAGTAAGATTTAAAGTGTTTGCCAATTCATTTATAAAAATGCCTTACTTTTGTTACCCTGAAATTGAATACATATTTCTAATAATGTCCCAGCAAAGTGCTTTTAATGCCGTTCTCAGTTGGAATTGCATCCAAACAAGACAGCTATTACTCATATTTGCTGTGTTGGTATCTACTCTCCCAGAGATTACCTTTCACACCAATACACTTTCTTTTATAGTCGTATAAACCATAATTGCAAAGCTTTATAGAACTGTGGTAACTGGCAGTGTCAAAGGCAGTAGCTACTCTGTGCTCAAGGCATTACACATCAAAGTGAGGAAGGGAAATGCTATACAGTGCTAATGGGGTACGCCCTTACTCCTAAAGGGCTGCCAAGTTTTGTTTCTCTAGTGTGTGATGTTCATGCACTTGACAGTTGTCTTGCACATTCCTGGAGGCCCATTATATCTTCATTCATCCACAGGTAGCTCTATAGCTTGTTTTCCTAGTTTCCTAGAGACTCTTAGGATGCCTGCCCAGGAGTCTGTTTCCTGTTTCCTTACTGTTCACCTTGCCAAATCAGAGCTGGGAAAGGAAAAGTAAAGGTGGGATCTGTCATCGGTTTGAAGGCATGATAACAAAAACAAACACACTAATGTAAAATACTGTGCTGATTCCTTTACCACACACGACACAACCTACTACAATTGTACTTGGCCCCACTTGACAACACTCATCCCCAGTTCACACATAATGCCAAGCCATACCATGGCTGAGTGTGAACAAGCAAGCATGCAGGTATTTGTGCAAAATTTGCAGCTGATTTACTCATCCCTGGGTCCTGTTATTGCCACGCTTCCTGGAGCTCAGCCATAATTTGGCTCAGCATTATGTCTAAACTTGGAGACTTGATTTGCCCGCCCCACCCCCAACACATCATGATCAGCAAGCCAAGAAGAAGCCTTGACCATAGCTTGAGGTTTGGTTTAAGTGAAACAAATCACTATCTTTATGGAAGCTTTTAATAGTGGGCAAATGATTATATTTTAATATTCTGCTGGAAGCCACCCAGAGTGACCGGGCAAACCCAGCCAGATGGGTGAGGTATAAATTTATTATTATTATTATTATTAGTTTGTTGTTGTTGTTTAGTTGTGTCTGACTCTTCGTGACCCCATGGACCAGAGCACACCAGGCACTCCTGTCTTCCACTGCCTACCGCAGTTTGGTCAAACTCATGCTGGTAGCTTCGAGAACACTGTCCAACCATCTCGTCCTCCGTCGTCCCCTTCTCCTTGTGCCCTCAATCTTTCCCAACATCAGGGTCTTTTCCAGGGAGTCTTCTCTTCTCATGAGGTGGCCAAAGTATTGGAGCCTCAGCTTCAGGATCTGTCCTTCCAGTGAGCACTCAGGGCTGATTTCCTTAACAATGGATAGGTTTGATCTTCTTGTAGTCCATGGGACTCTCAAGAGTCCCCTCCAGCACCATAATTCAAAAGCATAAATTCTTCTGCGATCAGCCTTCTTTATGGTCCATTACTACTGGGAAAACCATAGTTTTAACTATACGGAACTTTGTTGGCAAGGTGATGTCTCTGCTTTTTAAGATGCTGTCTAGGTTTGTCATTGCTTTTCTCCCAAGAAGCAGGCACCTTTTAATTTCGTGACTGCTGTCACTAATAATAATAATAATAATCATCATCATCATCATCATCATCATCATCCCAATTTGGGCGTAATGCTAAGCCATGGTTTATCTTTAGATGGTACAACAGCATTGGGAAATGAGTGAAGTGGTTGCAGTTTTGCTCAGACTACATCTCTCTCAATCACATTTAGCCATGGTTTAACTTAGTGTTACATGTGAACCAGGCTTCAGTCTGACTTTGCCTGTTGTGTAAAACTTCATCTGTTGTGTAAAACGTTATGGTTGACTATGGCTGAAGTCTCAGATTGCCAGTTCACATCTTAAGCCAAATCTGGGGTGGGGGTGAGGGGAGGTGAAGGACAGGATACATCAGGTTTGAGAAGTTATTCCTCGTTTTTCTCCTCAGCTTGGGGCAGGGCTCAAATGTAACACAATAGCCTTAACTCAGAACCATAAATATAAACTATTTCATAAGGTCACAAAAGATGGGAATTCCTTTTGCCACCCTTCAGAATTTAGAGTGTTCAAATCAGATACATTTATTTTAAAAACAAACATTATTGCCTACAGAATGATTGCATTTCCCTGTACATGAGGAATAAATTATTTCATGGGGGGAAAGGGCTGGCGTTTATGTATGGCAATTTTTCAAACTAAAAGGAAAGATTTAAAAAAGGAGGTTGCCATTTAATTTGTGATAGTGTAAGACAGTGTGGCTGACAGGAGAATATTAAGATGGAAGTGGCTATTAAAATGACTTGGAAGCAACCCCCTTTCTCATTGGTATTATGGAATTGGCAGAAAATGAGGGATCATTATTTTAATGGAAGCAAACCATAGGGATATGTGCTTAGGTGTGCTTGTAGCTGTAGAACAAATTGATAAATGCTGGTACATTTGATACCGCACAGGCGCTGCATCATAAATATTCTAGAAAAGATGTTAAGACTAACATTTTATTAGTTACTGGAATTTAGCATCACTTTTCAGTTCAACTGAGTGCATTTCTCATATGCCCTAGCATTCTACAAACCTTCTGTGGAGAATCCTAGGCAGTGCACTGCAAAACATAAGCTGTCCTCTGGTGTATGTCATGTGTGTGTGTACACAAACACACACACACACACACACACCACTTTGTCAGTAGATCTCTGTTAAAAAACACAGTCCGTTTTTGTTTTCTTTGTCCCTACCTCCATTTTTTTTCCATCTGCTTTGTTACTGGACCGGTTCTTTACTTTTAGTGTCTTCCAGCTTATTTCCACTGAGTTTAGCCATGCATATTTCTCTCCCACTGAGATTGTATACATATATTAGAACTCTAACTCACACGTTTGTCAGCAGTACATGCTACACTCTGCAGGCATAGCAGGTTCAGATAGAAAGCCCCATTGGCAATACAATAAATCAAGCGATTAACAAGAAGTAACTCTGGTTTTCCTTTGCAAAAGCACACAGACTTAAAAGATGAGATAATTCTAATGTAGAAAAGTTCAGGTTTATTGTTGTGCATGAATATATAAATAGTTGGGGGGGGTGCCATTGAAAAACAAGAAATACCTCAAAAATATGTGAGCCAGCACAAATATAACACTTGGGTATCTGCAAACCATGATGTCCAAATCAAGCTCCAGCCTCTCTTTGTTCTCCAGACTGGTATCCCCCTCCCTTGCCAGTTTAGCTATAATGCATTACATGCAAGCCAGTGGAAGTGATCAACATACTGGACTGAAACCATGGTTTGAAAACATTTGCAAACCATGGTTCTGAGGGAACTTTGTGTTAGTAGTGGTTTGCATTAGTGTACATGTAACCTAAAAACCAAGGTTAATTTGTCAGGATTCAGTCCACAGAAGAAGAGCAAGGTGAGCAGGAACCTCCAGGAGGTCACCACACAGAATCAATCATGTTATTAAAGACCAATTTAGGGAGTAGTCCTGCGGACGTCAGTGGGAACGTTAAAAAGCAAAGTTACAGGCCAGACAAGCTGAAGTCAAGTTGAAGATAATTCATCTAACTCTCTTCTCTTCCTCACCCCCCCCCAAGCCACAATCAAGCATATTCAAAAGAAGCAAACGCATTTTAAGTGCTTCAGATATAATTAATAGGGGACTCAAGTGCCTTAAAAATGGGGGTGCACACACATTAAGGTGGTGGCTGGTTGGTGGAAGGACCCTGAGTGACAGGCAGGGAAGAGAATACCTCCCAGGCTGAGAGACTATTGAGAAGAAAGGAAAGCCCCCAGGTAAGAGCTGGGGAGGGTTCACCCCTTTCTGTGTGAGACTAAGGTTAAGAGCTACCTTTGAGGCTTCTTTTTTCTTTCTCTGTTTTTGTTCTTATTTAGATTAGATTCTTTTATTTTATTGCAGTATGAAAAAGCTTTAATAAAATATGTTTTTTTAAATTAAAAAAAGGAGTGCATGGTGTTATGTCACTCTTGCCAAACAAAAAAATTACATTCTATTACAGTTCAGAAGATCAGAAGGCTGCTTTGGAAATGGAAAGGTAGCATCATCTCCAGCCTCCAGCCATATGCTCATATTTTGACTGCTGTCGTACATGATGCTGAAATGCCTTTTCATTCCTTGTTTGGCATGAATCGTAAACAGATGCTTAGTTCATTTGCCATCCTTACAATACATTTTTAAAACTCAGAAGTACATTCCATTGACTTTAGTGGTGCTTGTAAAGTGCAGTTAGATTTTCGGCATTAATCTGGAGAGAACCTGGAAAGGACAATTTACATTATATCATCTCTGGTCTTGTGCTAGTCCCACAGGCTATTGCCTGTCCATCAGTACTGTACTGTAGCCAAGACCAACGATGTCAACAGCAAAATAAATTAAAATGTTTTTCATATCTAGCAATGTTTAAACCATAGAAGTTTGGCAAGTTACTTCGTTAAGCTTATAAAAATATTGATGTTGTATTTCATGCTCTAGTAGTTTGTTGGCTTGTAACACAGCTTGCTTCCGTATGAGTGAGCACCTGAATTCATCATGAACATACGCATGCACTCTAAAGCAATCACCTTTGAAGGAAATAATTTATGAATAAGGGTGGTAATTAATTGAATTAGCATTCTCATGTTACCTTATTCTGTTCTCTGCTTTTAGAATTTGCCTTGCTGATGCTGCTTTATATTGTAGCATTGATGTACCCGGTGCCTTTAAAAAGTTAACATTGGCAACATAGATGGGTCTCTGCATTGGGGAAAATAGCAGAGAGAGAGATAGAATCACACAGATGGAGATATGATCCAAGTCACACAATTACCAGTTGCATCACCATCATCATTAGTGAGCAGACTCTGGGATCTTAATTCAGGTTGGAACCATGGCAGGAGATGTGGGAGCTTTTAACATTTTGCTTCCCTCTATGGTTCAGATTAGGGACGCGGGTGGCGCTGTGGGCTAAACCACAGAGCCTAGGACTTGCCGATCAGAAGGGCGGTGGTTCAAATCCCCATGACGGGGTGAGCTCCCGTTATTCAATCCTAGCTCCTGCCAACCTAGCAGTTCGAAAGCACATCAAATTGTAAGTAGATAAATAGGTACCACTGGTTTGCCAGAAGCAGCTTGGTCATGTTGGCCACATGACCCGGAAGTTGTCTGCGGACAAACGCCGGCTCCCTTGGCCAATAAGATGAGATGAGCGCCGCAACCCCAGAGTCAGTCACGACTGGACCTAATGGTCAGGGGTCCCTTTACCCTTTACCTTTTTATGGTTCAGATCAGGGCCCCACCCTAGATACTTTTTACTCTGTGCCCCTGCCTCATATAAACCATTCGCACCCTCAAAATACATCCCTCCTGCCTCCACTAATAAAGGCATTTGGAAGAGAAGGTGGAACAAGCAACATGACTTGCAGATACGCAGTCTGTGGTTATTTAAGATACTCTACTTCCTCAAAATGTTTCCACAGCTACGTAACCGTATGTATTTCTCCATGGCAAGCTGACTGTTGTTTAGTGTATGAATGATCTTGTTTGGCCTCCAGGAATGTCTCAGGAAAAGGGGCTAATCTTTCCAATGTGATGCTGATCTATTACAAATAAATTCACTTGACATGGTACACTCTCTAGGAAGCTGCCGATAAACAAAACCATGTGCATTTGTTTTTGAGGCATTTATAATGGAAGAGAACGTGTGAGGTTTGCTCAAGCTGTGTTTTGCTATGTTGTTTAGAGCTTACACTAATCAGCCAAATGGAAATGATTTTGAATGGCATTGTGTTTTATTAGCATTAAGGGACTAACAGGCAAGTAAATGTTAAATCATTTTTGACATCCATTCTGTCATGGTTTATAAAAAGTACTTGTACACCCTAGAGAGAGTCTGCTACAAATCTAATGCAGCAATGTGGTAAGGTTCTCTCCCCACCCCTTTATGAATAGATATTAGAAAACCCTTCATTTGCTTCTATAAATGATTTATCTGCTGTGTACCAAAATTTGGTTGTACTTTTATACTTTAGGTATATATCTACAATTAAATATGTCTGAACTTTCAGTGAGCAGTTGATTCCTGTGTTATGTGGCTCTTATCAGATGAGCTGGGTTTAAAATTTAAGGTCGGATATTGGGCATATTTGTGCAGCTTGGCATCTGAAAACACAAACACAAATCTGAGTAGTGATGGCTGGGTTTTGATTTAGCAAAGTGATATTTAATAATTTTATGATATTTTTGTGTCTCTCAGTGTGTATTGTGTATGGTTGTGTACTGTGCTTTTTGGATGATGTTTTTAAATTGTTTTATTGCTGGCCTTTATTGTTGTTTGTTCTTTTTGAACATTGCTATTTTGTTTTTGTTTTATTATGTTCATGAGCTGCCTTGAACTATATGAGGAAAGGCAAGATATAAAAACTTGAATAAATGAATGAATGAATGAGCAGGGAAAGCATTAAGCAAACTCTCCCTCCTCTTTGCCTGCCCACTCCTGATTGTACTCACTAGAAATGGCTTTTTCAGCTCCAACTGGGCTCTTAGGTTTGTGTACAATTTGTAAGCTGAGTTTTAAGAAGTGCAGAACTAGGGGCTAAAATGCTAGGTATAGCAGAATGTTAGGGCAACTTAGATTTCAGAAAGAACAAAAAATAAATAAATGACCAGCCTGTGAAGAAACTCTGTTCCTGATTCCCATAGTAAGGAATCATTGCTTTGCACTTAGTCAGAAAACCGAGTAACTCAAGGGGTGTTGCATATGTCTGGGGGTTCCCTGACTCATACGCCTGTGCTACATTAAATTCAGTGACGGAGCCGAATAAAAAGGCTTTTCATGATACTACAGCTCCTCATCAATTTACCAATTCATAGAATCCTCGGGTCTCCTCTTCCCAGTTTTAATTAATAATTCTTTCACAATATCAGGTGCGAAAATACTGTGCTGGGAAACACACCAGCTGACTTATGGAAATGTCTTAATGCCAAATGACAGCATTATATTTTGAGAAAAGTTGTTGTGCCATTTGCAGTATTAAAAACAGATGGAGGTGTGCAGAGAAAAGGGGGAGCCTACGAGAAGGCCCAGGCTTTGCTGCCAGAGGCTGAGTTGATGTTTATATTACAGATTACAAAGAGATTGCAGTCTCCCAATGGCAATTATTCTCTGGGTACAAAAGCGATAAAAACTGTTTAAAGTTGCAAAATGTACGAAAATAATATTTTAGATGGCAACACTAACGCTAAGAACAATTTTTAATTTGGAGAAGTCTAAAAATAAGGGCAAACACGAGCACTAACTGGTTTCACAATGTTAAACTCTACAAATCTATGATTCGGTCATCCTATGAAATCATGGTAAAGCATATCGTTCTACCAAAGTTTAAAAGTATGGAGGTTAATACTTGTGCAAGTCAAATGGTATTTGGCTGGCGTCTGGGTGTTAAAGTAGACACCAGATGAATCACACTGCAGAGGACATTCCATAAACAGAAGACCACTTTTAAGAAGTCTCTTGTGACAACCCACCATATTTCAGCTTGCAGGGTCACACAGAAAAGGGTCTCCATTGACCTCAGGGCTTGGATTGAACCTTCAGATTACTTGTTTCAGTTGCTCTAACAAATGTATTAATTTTATTTAATTTGTAGCAGCATTGTGAAACACAGCTGAATGTGCATGCACTTTTACATGTCTCTGACCATGTCTCTACTCAGATGTAAGTCCTGTTGCATTCACTGGGGCTTACTTCCTGGTAAATGAAGATAAGACTGCAGCCTTAGTGTCATGCTATGGGAGTTTCATTGGACCATCTCCAACTAACCTTTACTCAGAGTAGACCCATTGATGATGGGCATATTAGGTCTGCTCAGAGTATGACTAACATTCAATACAATCCATTGCAAATAACTTATAAGCAAGCTATTTACTTCCGTGTCGTATATCAAATTCTGAAATTTTTCTAATTCTAGCATTATCTTTCATTTCCACATTCTGCTAAGGTATTTCTAGGACTCAAGTCAATTATAGCTGGGTTTTTGGAGATCGAATACAAAGTGCCTGTCCAATTTTGTTCGCTCCCACTGAGCAACACTTTGTATCCATTGCCAATTTTCATCACTATAGTTAAGAATATGGCTTTCTGGCTACTTGGACTGGTTGTATTCAGCAGGAACCGAGAAACGAATACATTGTTTTGGCAGTAAAACTGACTTCATTTGTTTGCTGTATTCCAAGCCACAATATAATGATTTATTTACTTAAAACATTTCTACAGAAAATGTTCATGGTGGCTTAAATCACCAAATTTAAAACATCAGGTATTAAAATATAATAAAATAAACATTGCTGCTTAAATCCTTCTTTGAAACAGCCTGGAAGTAAACAAAATCAGGAACTGGAAGACCATGGACCTGTCAAAACATAAGGTTTCTGCTTGATGTCTAAGTCTGCAGACCGAACCCAACTCACTTGGGAGTAAACTCAGTTGAATTAAGTAAAGCTTTCTTCTTAGTAGATATACCGTACTTATGATTGCACTGTAAATGTCAACTCGGGGCTCTTTCACACGTCACCTTGTGCTGTGCCTAAAAAGCACAGCTCCAAACAATTTTCCATTTGACCCACACTTTCTAGGCATGGGTCTGCGTGGTTTCCTCCTTGCTCCGCTTCTTTCCAAGGGAAAAGCTGCTCTTCAGCAATAGAGTGGAACAAATGTCCATCTGGGAAGAATCCAAATTGCTGTTTGCTCTGATTGAGCACTAAAGAGTGGTTTTCCCTGGGGGAAAGAGCAGAACAAGAGGAAGTGTCAATAAGTTTTCAGTGTCACAGGGATAGGGAGTTTTGTAGCCTGGTTGCTGGAATGGAAAATGCCTTCTCCTCTAGCCTGCCCAGAGTGGCTGGGAAAATCCAGCCAGATGGGTGGGGTATAAACAATTCTGGGCATTTATAAATCTCCGTCAAAACAGGAAATGTGATTTTTAGTGCATGGTTAAGGTATTCAACATAAGCAAGAACAGTGGTTTTCAACCAGTGTGCAATGGCACCCTGGGGTACCTTGAATGATGGTCAGGGGTGCCATGGGCAGCACTGGCCTCTGTCCCTCTTTCCTTCCCTCCCTTCCTTTAATGCCCTCTTGCCTCTCTGCCTCCCAAAGGCTTGCGTGGCTGTTTGTTGCAGCAGCCCTGACTACAAGCTCCCCAGGCGAATGGTGCCTCTGGGGCTGGCCAGGGGGTGTTTCCCAGGCCCCTGTGGGGCAGTGGGAGGAGACACCTCTTTTTTGGGGCAGGGAGGGCAGCTCAGAGACCAAGGGCTGCTCAGAGGACTCCCAAGGAGAAGGGAGAGTTTAAGAACGCTTCACAAGGGACGGTGTTTGAAAAGGGTGAGGGACTGCTGACTCTTCAGGCAAGGGGTGACAGAACTGGGCTTCCGAGACCCACAGGGGTGCCACAGAAAAAATGTAGTTGGTCAAGAGAGCCGAGGACCCAAAAAGATTGAAAACCTCTGAGCTATAGTATTAACTTTTGCTATATTGATAGTTCAACACGTCTTCTAGAAAAGCATGCATACATGCATGCATAAACAAACAAACAAACAAAAAAACAAACTATAGACACTTTTGCCTCTCTGTTTGTCAAGGGATATCAACATAGCCAAATTTATTATAAATATGTGTAAATACTAGAAAAACATATAAATTGATAATGTTCATTAATTTCAACAATTGACTTCCATTCAATTAGTCTTGTGCCTGTTAAGTGTTAATAGGCTGATGTACATTTATTTATTTATCATTTAATTAGAGAAGAATTCCTTCCATCCTCTAAATCTGAAAAGATGCAAAGGTGTTTCCACTTTATGCTGAACTGGAAGCACTAAAACATTTCCTTTATAAGCAGAAGACCTGAGGATAAAAATACGTACCCGTTGAAAGGTACAACCAAGTGAATAAATGTTATCATTATCTTCACAAAATTAAAAATGCAGAGCTTGAGACTTAGCCATTCTATCTAAATCAGCACTGCTGTGTTGTTTGTAGATTTATTACAATCAGTGCAGCTAAATGTGGAATAAAATTACTGCTTAGTACGAGTCACAGTATTTGACCCTTGAGCTGAAAGTGCTTTCTTTCTTCCTTGAAAATACAATGCTGTGTGCATTAGCTTCTAATACTCTGGCAGCTGTGCTCAGCCTAGGCAATAAGAAGGAAAGGGAGAGAAAGTAGAAGGGGGGGAGAGACAAGGTCTTTCTGTTTATTGGACCTTTTGCAAAAAGATTGCACATTAACCTAACGTTACATTGAAATCAGCAGTGTGTTAATCACAGGTGGGTTGACTTGATCACATGAGTCTAACGTGTTTCCCCCTCATAATCATAACTCTCGGCACAAACACTTTACTTTCTGAAGTGTTTTACCAATCATAGTATAATTGTCTCGGATTAGTTTACAGAATGAAGTGAAAACTGCCAAACTGACAATGTGATGGAATGTGTGTGTAGCTTATGGGCATGTGTTTTGTTTCAGCAAACCTTATTGTTCAAGGATGGAAAAGAGCTTCTTCAAAGTTCTCAGCAGCACATACAGAATTTACTAGGAAGTGTAAAGTCTACCACTTGGTACTACTCATCTAGTTCGCAGATCCCTGCCATACGGAGATTTATAGACATTGCTGACCACCTGGCAACTATGTTTGTGAGCCCTCTTCTTGACATGGGGCACACAGTAATTGCATCTGTGGAGGATATACCCTGTGTCTTTAAAAAACAAACTTGGTATTTTCATTCTAGTGACAAGAAATGATGGGCACGGTCCTGTACCCATTTAGCTGGAAGTAAACCCCATTAATTCAAAGGGACTTACTGCTGAATAGACATGTGTAGAATTGCACTGCAAAGATGTACTTGTCCATTATTGTTTTTGCTGACTCTAGTTCTGCTTCTCTCCTCTCCTCATCACTAACAATGCAATAAACGAATTGTTTCCTTTATACTCTCACCTACAGCTGGACCGCTGGAGCTGCCTCTATTTGAATTGATACCATCCCAGAGACAAGTGGTTTTTCATGGCGACCGCTTGCCATTTCAGTGTACAGCAACATACCTCGATAATACTACACAAGTGCATTGGTACCACGATGGACGCCTAGTTGAAACGGATGACGAAAGTGGCGTGTTTGTGGAGGACAGCATAACGCATGACTGCTGTTTAATCACACGGTAATATATTCCCATCTTTGGTATTATTTAGAACAGCTTTTCCCAACCTGGTGCACTTCAATTATATATAGGGCTACAATTCCCATCAGCCCCAGTCAGCATGACCCAATGGTCAGGGATGATAGGTGTTACAATTCAACAACATCTGGAAGGAACTGGGTCAGGGGAAACATACAGTATGATTTTAGTAGTGTGGTGAATGATGGTGACTAGTTTGGGTTTTTGTTTTGGTCTTTCCTGGCTGCCAGGTAGATTTCCATTTTTCTGAGATGCTCAGATTCAAACTGGAGCCTAAACATTAGATGTTAGAGTCTCTCTCCCCCCTCCAATTTCACTTGGTTAAGCTGTAAACCAGTGGCACCTGCATGGTACATTTGACTTATTCGGGAGAGGTGTTTGAAACATGACATAAAGGTATTTTAATACTCCCAAGTGCTTTAGGAGACATATGATGAGTAAAGAGAGTAACATCTTCTCAGAATGATCCCTGAAATACTCGTTTCTTTTGCTGATGAATTCCAGCTCTGCAGCCTCGTCCATCAAACGTCTACCGAAACTTTCCATTTAAATTCAACAATGCTTAAGGGCAGACATTTCCCTGGAACATGCATTGGTTTTTGATAGCCCTTTGGAGGTGTCTAAACTAGAATTATAGGTGATTCTGTTGATAAAAAGTTTCTCATGGTTATGTATTATATTCATGATAGTACTTACCTCTGAGCAGATATGTATAGGATTGCGGTGTTGACATATTTTTCCCTCGTGGAAAATGGCTAGCTGCTACAAACTACCTTGCAATGGATGCTCCCTCTCCCACCACTTTCTGCTAACGATCAGGTGGAGTAATATTTAAAGGTTGTCTATGAATTCTCTAGTCTCTCTCTCTCTTTCGCTCTGTAACACAGAGGGGGAAAGTGTTCACACCAATTAACATCAGTTTCTTTCTATGTCGACCATTTATTCATTAGTATCATTTTACATTTTCGAAGCTACAAACATGAGTCTGACCAAACTGCGGGAGGCAGTGGAAGACAGAAGTGCCTGGCGTGCTCTGGTCCATGGGGTCACGAAGAGTCGGACACGACTAAACGACTAAACAACAACAAATCATTTTACTAGAACAAGCTTTTTCTTCTTAAAAACGCAACTTCGTTGTTTAATGTCTTGGATTTATTTATTTCTATTCAATCACTCTTGCTGAGAATCTCTGCCCCCATGAGATTTTTTTCAGAAGGGTCCTGCTGTTGCACCTGCCAGCAATACATAGACAGAACAATTCTCAAAGCTGCATGCATTTGGCAGCAACCAATGCAAATGTATTAAGAACCTGAATCATGCTTTATGAATTTGATATCGGACCGTAGTGTCTCAGAACTACGATGCCCTGCCAGGTTGCTCTAATTTGTGTGTGTTTACTTTATATCGAGGAACAACTGACATCATCTAGTTCATTTTTTTTACCAGTAGGAGACTGGAATGATGAGCTATACTGCTGCTTTTCAACCTTTGCTATGCAAAAAAATTGTTTTACGGTATACAAAATTGCCTTGTGGCGAATGTTTAGAAAGATCAAAAAAGAGGCAGCATGTTGAATATGGGAAGGTTGAAACTGATTCGCAACATAAAAATCAATATGTGCAACGCGGGGCTGATGGTTTAATTAGTTCTATCAAACACCTGCTGCTTAAATTACTGGGTAGATAGTGCCCTGCCCTCTCATTTCTGCAACTGCAGACTTTCTTTGCAACCCACCATAAAACTAAATGTCAGATTAATATGATCTAATCTGCCTTGATTTTATAACACTTCTCCTCCCACTTTCTATACCCATGAAGTTAACAGAATGTAGCCCATATATTGCAATATAATGACCTAGCATTACTTTTGAATATTATACTAATTGTATTTTTGAAAGCCAACACACTTTGCATAGTTAACACTTTTGAATATTTGCGACCCTTGCAAAAATAATATCTATCATGTGGGGCCAGGGATAGGGAGCCAGTAAAATTGGTGGGACAGCATTTTGTAGCTGTTTGCAAGGTTCCCAGAAGAACTGTAGAAAGCTTTAGAAAGGGCTGTTGAAAATGGGGGGCCATTTTGGCTCAGCCTCAAGTATAGCTCCACATATAAAATCAAATTAATGTGTGTGCAACTGTTACTGTAAGTGTTGTCATAGAAACAGGGGCAGTCTTCCACCCCCTGTGTTTAACTGTATGTGTTGCCTTTTAGTACAGATACTATACTTTAGTGCAGATACTAGTCTTTCCAAAGCTACTTTCTGAAATTTGTAAAGAGAATGACTAAAAGTGTCCATATATCCTGATTGTTTTGGATATGTATTTCCAGCTCAACACAATTATCATTTATAGAAATTCCAGTTTTATTGTCTTTCCTTTGTAAATATAAGATATTGAGCCACATTACTAGCTTTCTGTTAAGACATAATTGAAAATAAATGACAACCTAAACATTTTTTTGTACTGTGCTAATGAAACTAATTTATAAAGTGAGACTCTGCCTCATGACATTTTTCTTGGCAACAAATGTTTCCATATGGGACACTTGAGAATATGTTTTCAATTAGTTCTTACTTCAGTTTTTCAGGTATTGGCCAATAATAATATTATTTGAACTTTTCAAAGTTACTCTGACATATCGTTTCCATGGTCATATGTGTACTTTTGTATATAAGTTAAGAAACTTGTTCCCTACCAGTCACTGAAATGGTATATTTCTACCATGAGCCAACCACATATTTCCTATAGCATTTAAAATAATTTGTGCATCTGAAAAATATGCTTCTGGGAGCTGAGTTCATCTGATTTCCCTGAGCAAATGTTTACCTTGTATTGTCAAATTCCTTTATGTCTTTGAAGATTATGGAAAGTGTGTGGCTAGGCCATACCAGCCTGCCCACTTCTTTTTTAGTGGCCCTTCTCCAGCTATTCCCTTTTTTCGGAAGCATGGTTTGTGTTCACAAAGGAGAAGGCCTCAATCCAAACAGAAGGATTAGCTATCCCAAATTTAATAGTATATTATGAGGCACACCAATGAAGTTGGTTGAATTGGGTTTCACATAATAACAAAGAGTATCTATGTCAAGTGTGACAACTTTTTATCGAGATGCCTCTCAGTTACTTAAATGTGAGGCTTGAAAGGAATCTGTTTTTGTAATAAATCATCATCAACAGTAACAATTAGTAATACAAAAGAGAGGACCTTTTTTGTCATGGCACTCTGAATTCCCCTGCCCCAGGTCATATCTGTCACTGGCATTACAAAATTTTCAATGCCAGGTAATGTTCATTGGATAAATGTTGGAGGGTATGAAGTTATCAGACCCCTGAGCTGTCTGAAGGCAATCCTGTATAGGGAAGGTTTTCTTTAATGTTTACGTTTTATTATGTTTTTATATTTTAATGACCTTCCTAGTTGGCCACACATTTTAGATGATGTTCTTTTGTCACAATTTAGCCTTACACTGCTTTTCACTTTATAGGTTATTTTTTTAGCACAGCCACAATATGTTTTAAATATATCAGGTTTGATGAAAAAGAAAATGGAAAATGTTGACACCAAATGTATAGATGGCATAAACTTATGAGATAAAAGGGAAGTGCGCGAAGACGATTAAATAAAGTGCAGCAGGAAACCCCGGCAAGCAGCTGGAAAAGAAATGTAGTTGAGGGAGAATATAGACTTTCAAAATAGAGTACCACAACAAGGAGCAAGATGGCAAGCTTCTGTATTTTCCAGACATTGGCCTGGTTAACATGTCACAGTAAGTCAAACTATGGCCTATGCACAAACATACTGCCGCCTCGGGAGGACCTTGCAGCACAGCATGAGCCAAACTTTAGTGTGCCATCTGAACCTAGACTCAGAGGTGGAGCAAGGTGGGTGCCGTGGGTGCATCCTGCCCCTGGTGCCAGCTTGATGGGGGGTGACATTTGCTGCGCCACCCGCGCCATTTCCCCCGAACTCCCAGCTGGAGGAGTTAGGCAGGGGAGAGGACGAGCTGCACAGGTGCAGCTTCCCAGGTTCAAGGTATGTTTGGGAGTCACAGGGGGCGCCGTTGCGCTGTTGCCCCAGCCCAGATGGCACCCCCAGCACGATCATGGCCATGTCAGATGGCACCCTCCAGCAAGATCGTGGCCATACTGGATGGCACCCCTGGCACGATCCCCGCCGCGCCAGATGGCACCCCTGGCGTGATTGTGGCTGTGCCAGATTGCACCCCCTGGGTATGATCGCCCCACCCCCAGGATTGCCCTGCCCCCAGGTGCATGGCATGTGTGCCGCCCTGGGTGTCGGAGTGGCTAGCCCCGCCGCTGCCTAGACTTGGGGTTAAGGTCCCTCCTTTTTAACTATGATCAGTAACCAAGGTTTGTTCTATGTTCCATGCTAAAAGGGCTGGCTGTTTGTGTTATAGGATAGCTTCTGTGTGAGATTGCGCCATTTCTGAAGAGCTCTGTTGCAAAAGGCAAAGAGGAGTCTTTGAGGATTTTGTTTGCTCTGTCTTAATCTGTAGGGCTTTTTTTAAAAAAAAAGAAAAAGAAAAGACCTCTGAGTTAATCTCACTGTAGGTTTAAACTGAAAAAACGATGTGTGTCAGGTATGCGAGAGAGAGGGAGAGAAAATGACGCTGCTGCCACTGAAGAATGACAGCTTATTTTTATAGCTCCATGCTCCAAGGCTGACTCCATGTCCAACACAGCTATATGAATAAATGATGCAGGCTTCCCAGTGATATGAAACTGTAATAAGAACTGTGATCAGAGCGCTCTTCATCAAAGATAACAAGACCTTGCCAAAGTCATGTTGTTGCAAATGGCTGTGTGGTATTATATGTATATACTGATACATAGGTTTCTCAGGCACAATGAATTTTTCTATTGTTCTTTCAGTAGGGGGGAAATACAGCGCTCTTTCCAACCATTTTCAGCTACTGGGGCTACTCAGCCAAGGCACCATAATTCCAATAAACATTAAAAAGGTTAACCACCTTATATTTTGTAAAACATTTCCAACCATAGATTATCATATGAAAGGCGAGCTAGAGTTTACACAGAATATACAAGCTTTGTACTGTCATGCTGTCAGCAAAACTGACAATATATTGTGTAGCAGAGATGATAGCCCTTTGTAGGGATTTGAGAAATGGAGAAACCATGATGCGCACCTAAAGTTACATGAAAGTCGTGTTTTACACATTTTGTCTTCCGGCAAGAGAAAAAATGTCAAACAATACAGTCCAATAAAGAATTAAAACAACCGGCATTTCTAGAATTAGTGATCAAAGTTCAGCCAAGAGCGACATGTCTAACAGAATAGACTTTCCTTGGCAGGCTGCTGAAACTTCGTAAATGAATGGAAAGTGGCCAGTGCAAATAGTTCAAGCATCCCCAAAGCCAGATCTTATTTTGTGTGATACAAATATTGATTCGTGGCCAATGACAACCCTGAATGCAGAAGGCTTGTTTAATAGAGTATGTAAATCTTGGAGGAGTACAGTTGTGAAACCAGCTCAGGAAAAGTTCAGTTGTCCCACTTAGCACAACAGACGGGGGTGGGGGTGGGGAGTATACCGATGCAAAATGTGCTCGCATGTGACTTAGATTATAGTGTCTTGTGGGGCATAGGGTGAAAATACAAATGTTTAAATTAGCTTTTTGTTGGGGCAGTTGAAAATGGAAATGAAGCAGCATTTGCAGCTTAATAAACATTACAGATAGTAGCAGTGATATTATCACCTGATTAGAGTGGCTGGTTGGGATCTGCTGTTAACCTCACTCACTTTGAGGTTGTCCAGTTCTGCAGGCTCTGGCTTTGGCTTGGCATCAGAGCAGTGGGGGTCCCATCAGAGGCACATTCTCAGTCTGAGGTGTCAGATAAAGTCCTATCCTCTACCCTGGACAGTCCTGGGACAGTTAATCCCTCAGGCAATGCCTTGTCTCTCTCTCCCTCTGAGCCAGAGGCAGGGGCGAACAGGACAGATTGCTTAAGAAGCAGCAGGAGTCTGGCGAACACTGAATTAAGAGCTGGGGAGGAGATGGCATTGCAATAACTTGGTCCTATGGCTTCCTTCTTTCCTGGAGCGCTCCCTGACTCATTTATTCTCTTCCCAAGTAATGGAAAGCTTCCTGCTGCCAGATGGGTGTTGGGACTTCTGGTCTGGACTTCAGATTGTCTTATTTTCTTTCAAATATTTATGTACCCCTTCATATTCAAGATTCCTAAGCAGTGTACATAAAATATTTTAAAAAGAGCGAGAGAACAATTGAAATTCATCATAAAAACAGGCCTTAAAATGCCTGCTGATTTTGTTTTGTTTTAAGTTTTTGTAATGTGCCTGAAGTTCAGCAAAGAGGGTACCTGTTTAATCTCAATCACTAGGATTGGACCACCACAGGGTTGGGTCCACAACACTGAATGCCCAGCTTCTAGTAGTTATGATCCTTGCCTCTGAGCCATAGGAAACCACCAGCAGAGACTCCCTCAGATATCTCCATGATCAGGCCATGCTTTAAGGGATCAGGCACTCCTTAAGATATCCTAGACCCAAGTTGTTGAGGGCCTTCCAGAAGATCACTGAATCTGGCCAGTAATGTTGGAACTGAATTATGCTGGTTTGATCTCCAGGAAATATAGCATTATTCAACATCTAAACACATTCTGAGGGAGAGGAAGTGTCAGACAGAAGCAGAGGGTGGCAAATGAAAGTCTGCATTACAATAATGCAACAAATACTAATTTTAAAATTAATTATTTTGGTGAACTCTGCTGTCTACCATTTTCTAGCTGCTCCCAAAGGCATGCAATCAAATAATCAAGGATTATCATACAAAGATTAGCACTTTTTATTCATCATCTTGGAAATGTTTTACTTAACAAAGCCTCGGTTTTCTGTTTGCTAGACCAGTTGCTGCTATAGTTTCATTGTGGTGGTGGTTCTTGTTTCTGTTGTCTGGGTCCAACATTGAATGTTGAGGGCTGTGTTGCTAGACCTAGTGAGCAGGGGGCTTTGTGAAAGCAAAGTCAACATTGTGGAATTGTAGGTTAGAAGTATGAGGAAAAAGTCCTGCAAATAGGCTGTGTTTCACTTGTCTAGCACTTCCCACGCTCTGGGTGGTTCCAGAGCTGACTTGACTACACAGTCATTCAAGCAGTGGCAGAATGCCTAGAAGTATGAATGAAGCCAAGTTACAGGGAACCAGGCAGAGGGCCTTCTTGGTAGTGGCACCCGCCCTGTGGAACGCCCTTCCACCAGCTGTCAAAGAGAAAAACAACTACCCAACATCTGAAAGCAGCCCTGTTTAGGGAAGCTTTTAATGTTTAACAGACTATTGTATTTTAATATTTTGTTGGAAGCCGCCCAGAGTAGCTGGGGAAACCCAGCCAGATGGGCAGGATATAAATAATAATAAATTATTATTATTATTATTATTATTATTATTATTATTATTATTATTAGGCATCCACTGCAATATTGAAGGAATCCAGTGGTTTATCTCTCAGATCATATAGCCTGTTTCTGCTCTGCATGCATTTTTCGTACTATCACCTTTCTGTGATAGTGCCTTTCCACTATGAAAGTATTCAAGGTGCTTTTTGTAGTTTGGCTCATTGGGACAAGACCCAAGAAAATGGCACCACAAAGCATGCATACAGATTTTCTCTGATTTAAACATCAATCCTGCTAGATCTGCAGCCTGCTCTTAAATTTGTTTTTTAAGAACTGTTGAAGGATTCTGTGGGAGCAGTGTCTAAGAAAGAAAGTATAAGGACCAAATTTTAGGTGGGTTGGGATGTTTTGCATGTGCACCACTGACCGAAAGCCATTTTAATTTATTTAATTTAATTTAATTTATTTGGATAACTAACACAGCAGCAGCTGTGTTATCACACTAATCCACTAATGTGGAGCAGTGACTCCCCATGAGATTCAGGCATTCTCCACACACACACACACCCGGCTCTGAAATGCCCTCCAAAGAAGTTTGCAACACCCAACAGTAGTGTGTGTGTCTCAGCATATGTAGTGAGCAGTGGCGTAGCATGGATTGCCAGTGGCCGGGCCCACAATGAAGGTGGTGGTGGTGAGGAGGAAAATGGACAGAGTAAGCATGCACATTCAACTGCCTAGCGGTTTCTGTGTCACCCAGGAGATTGCAACCACAGTGATAAGAAAATATTTGTTTTGTTGTCTGGAGAGGTCACTTCCTGGCTCGCTTCGAGAATCCGTTCTCAACAAAGCCCAGAAGCAGCACCAGGCATTGAAGTTTTGCACCCCTAACAATTTTGCACCTAGGGCAACTGCCCCTGTGCCTCCCTCCCCCTGCCCCATGCCACTGGTAGTGAGTAAAACAACACAAAGGCTTGCCTTATGGAATGGTGTAAAACATTGCCCATGCAGCATCTCAAATACTGTATGTAAACCTACCTGCTTTTTTATGTATCAGGCAAAAGTGATTAGATTAGGAAAAGCAACAGTAGCTTATTATACTGTAATCTGACCTTTATTCACCATGATACAGGAAGATGAGTTTTGTATATTTTCTACTTATCACCCAGAGAAAGAAAATCATGCAATTGTACTTGCATTTAACTTAGTTCTGATAAATCACAGCTGGCAAACATTTGTTTGTATATCCAAGAATCTGTAGAAGCCCCATATAAGCTTTAATTTAATTTGTTTTCTGCTTGCTGCTAACAGGTTTTCATTTAAGGATCTGTTTATACTGTAAGGAAAATCATTCCATGGATAAATGAGTTTCTTTGTGGCCTTTTTAATGTTCCTCTTCCCCTGTGGGAGCTACTTCTCTATATGTAAATGACCCAGCTTTGTGGGCATTCCCCTTGGAATCAGCATCCTGACAGAATTTGCATGCCAAAGGTCCCAGCTTCAGTCTCCTGTATCTCTAGGTACAGTTGGGAGGGACCCCTCTCTAAAAAAACATGGAGATTTGCTGCCAAACCCAGGGCTTCCCAAACTTGGGTCTCCAGCTGTTTATGGACTACAATTCCCATCATCCCTGACAACTGGTCCTGCTAGCTAGGGATGATGGGAGTTGTAGTCCATAAACAGCTGGAGACTCAAGTTTGAGAAACCCATATATAGACAGTGTTGAGCTAAATGAACCCAGTGGTCTGACTCAGTATAACATAGCTTCCTGTGTTGCTAAGATACCCAGTTTTAGTTGATTTTAAAGAGCTTGATTTGCAGATTCTCTCTTGATTTTGCATGTCTTAACCTTTGGTCCTTATTTTGCGCAGCAGTATGCTCTGGGGACCACCCTCACTTTTGAAAGTCTTTGTTCATATTAATAATGGATGGTGGCTTGGATTAGATATAGGCATTATAGACTTTTTACCTAAATTGTGGGTTGGTTTTTTTGTGGGTTTTTTAAGTAAACAGTCTTCATGTCCCAGTAATTTGTTTTCCTTTCTCTGCCAGAACTGAGATAGAGTCTTCCAGATACATACAGGAAATTAGGTCAGATTCTGAGAACCTTTCTCAGGGAAATGACAATTGGAATGCATTCCTGTAGCCTCTATTTCTTGGTCACTTTTCTTTCTGACATTTATTTATTTTTTTATAAGATTTTTATTAAAGTTTTACAAAAAAGAAAAGTAGAGATTCACAGAATAAAAAACCATAAATTACAGAAAAAAGAAACACACAAAAGAAAAAAATACAGAAAGAAAAACACAACTAATTAAGAAAAATTAAATTTAAACAAAGAAAAAATAAAACCATTCCATTTTTCCAATAACCTCAATTTCATATGCTTATGTTCTTGACCTCCTCGCACCTTCCCCTTTTTGTATTCCCATTCAAATATTTAATTCAGCAAATTCTTACCCTTTATCAAATGTTTAAACTTTGTACCATAACATATACTATATCCATATTTTTCAACCAATTATCAATACCTTTTTTGCATAATCTTAATAACTTTTATCACTAATTACCACTTATTACCCATCCAAGCACAATTTTAACACTCATTAATTTTATAGTATTTCTGAAGATAGTCTTTGAATTTCTTCCAGTCTTCTTCCACCAACTCTTCTCCCAGGTCTCGGATTCTGTCAGTCATTTCCGCCAATTCCATATAGTCTATCAGCTTCATCTGCCATTCTTCCAGGGTGGTTTCTTTCTGACATTTAAATGGCCATCAGCATGCAACAGACACATTGCAAAAATATTATTGCAAGACAATAAAGGGAATAGCTCCACTAATAACAAGGCTAACCTCAGGTCCGGTTAATTAGTTATGCATAGTTGTAGTGATGAAAGTGCATATTCTAAATGAAAATGCCATGCCCCAGATTAGTTATTTTCTCTATGCTGAGTTTCTACGTTGGGCAACGGCCAGTGCTGAGGGCTACAGTAGAACATTATAATGACTTTCCCTAAATTAATTTCCGCTGTATATTACGGAACACTTTGCAAGCCCACTGGGGGATGGGCAGGTGATGTGAGAGTACCAATAATGACAGAACAACACTTTGGAATTAAAATGGTCACATCTTTATTGTTTAGTCCAGTATACCTGAAGGAGCGCCTCTACCTCCATCGTTCTGCCCGGACACTGAGGTCCAGGGCCTTCTGGCGGTTCCCTCGCTGCGAGAAGCCAAGTTACAGGGAACCAGGCAGAGGGCCTTCTCGGTAGTGGCGCCTGCCCTGTGGAACGCCCTCCCACCAGATGTCAAAGAGAAAACTAACTACCAAACTTTCAGAAGACATCTAAAGGCAGCCCTGTTTAGGGAAGCTTTTAATATTTAATAGGTTATTGTATTTTAGTGTTTTGTTGGAAGCCGCCCAGAGTGGCTGGGGGGACCCAGCCAGATGGGCGGGGTATAAATAATAAATTATTATTATTATTATTACAAATGTAAGTAGACATTGAGCCTAGCACTGAGTATGTATCATGAATCAGCCTAGCCTGGTTGCTGGCTGATCACTCCTTTAGGGCCAAACCTAAAAGATCTCCCCATGGCATAGATCAAATGGGTAGACCCACCAGTCCACCACTTGGGAAGTTTTATGGCCTGTAGTTTATAAAGAGTGCTGGCAGTAGTTAGAAGGACCCCGACATCCCTCACAAAGCTACAGTTCAGAGGGTTCCCTAGAAAGAAAGTTTGATTGCGAAAGTACTCTGATTCAAGTGCATCTTTAATTGCATATGTGTTCACACGAAGTGGATTAAAGGACTCTGTCACCCTGGTGCAACAAATCCACTTTTAAAAACAAAAACACAGACTTGTTGCAGTTAGGAAAGTGACAGGGAAGTGCACTGAAAAGTGGGATGGATGGATGAATTAATGTTTGATAGGAAGACATGCAAGCACCCTACAAGCAAACCTGGATCAATGATAATTGCATAATCTCTCGACAACAAATCAGAATGAATACTCAATAAAGGCCAGAGTCTCATAGTCTAACCTTCCCATAAGCTTTGTGCAGGCAAATCAGAATGCATGTCCAATAAACAGGGCACCTAGAGGCATCAAACGGTCAGTTCAGTAATGAAATCTACAATCCCAACAAGAACAGAATTGACTGCAGAGTGTGTCTCACGGACAAATAAGAATGGGCCAGCAAAAAGGAAGAGAAAAAGCAGAAGAGCGACTCTTTCAGGAGAAAAAGGTGGCAGAATTTCAAAATGTCTGATGAATTTGTCTTTGCAATAAGAGACACCAGTCTCTGAAGACTTGCCCGTTGAGATCATCTTTAACAGGGGCTCTTCACACAGAACTGCTGTAACAGGGGTGGAATATTTGTTTGCTGTTTTGGTTCTTATTTTTATTATGTATTTTGTGTTTTTATAGTGTAATTTTATGTGCTGAGCTCTGTGGATGAAGGGTGGTTTACAAATTTAATAAATGAATGGAATAATAATAAATAGCACTGTGTAAGCAGGGCCAAAAGCCTTGGTCATTTCTGTGCAGTTGTTGCCTCTGATCCCAAGTGGCTAATGATTTCATGGAAGGAATGGCAATTGGAACAGTAGTGCCATGAAACAACTAGTTATGCCGGTTCAGCTTTACTGCTGTGTATGTGTATAGGTTACCTGAGAGAGGAAGGAAGCCTGGTGCTTTCCTGAAGAAGCCATAAAGAGAAAGAGAGCATGCTGAACAGGAGAAGTTAGAACAGCAAAGATAGGCAAAGCTTCTCTTTTAAATTCTCTTTTAAGAACTTTTGCTTCTGCACTAAATTCAGTTGTTACAGGGTTTCTAGGGAGACCAGGATCTGTTCATCACTTGTCATATCCAGATGCTAAGTAAGTAAAGATGTTCACTAAAGTAACCACTGCCCCTAGGATACCTTGAAGAGTATAAATTAATTACCATCTTTTGCCACAGCCAGATGGTTCCCACAACAGTCAATATCCATGGTCTTTTACACTTAACTTCTTTCTGTACTACAGTCAGGGTTCAAGGAAGGCTAAGTGAGGAAGAATGTCAAAATTAACAAGAGATATTGCAGACAGGGTCTTTTCCCCCAGTGCAAGTGTTAAAAATAATCTTGTTTTTTTTGTTTTATAAAAACTATGTTTGTATCTGTATGAATAGCCGCTAATTTTAATTGGCTAAAGACTCAGGGGCTGAGCACATAGAAAGTGCCAGTGTTTTCTCCATTTAGATATAATATTGATAGAAAAATGTAGGCAGTGCATATCACTGTCTCTTTCTAATTTGAAACACAAGTCATTAATGGGAATCATTAGCACTGATCCCAGACCCTTGGATTCACTGTGCTTGTAAACAGCTTCAAGATAAAGGTATTGATTTGTGAGAGTAATCCCAAATTGTTTGGGTAATGTTCTCATATGCTTAGATAATGTAAGCAGATTCCTAGGGCCAAACTACACCTGATACTAAGTGCAGATTTGCATTTAATGTGCAGATTTTTAAAAATTCAAATTGCGTCAGCTAGGAATTGCCCGATACAAAGGCTTGCTTCAAAAGAAGGATTTCCCCCCAGGACTGCCCCAGCTGGACATCCCCAGCTGATGCAGTTTGCATCTATTTTAAAAATCTGCAAATAAAAGCAAAGATTTATTTCAGATCAGGTCTAATTTTGCCCATTACAGTGGTACCTCGGGTTACAAACACCTCAGGTTACAAACGCTTCAGGTTCCAAACTCCGCTAACCTGGAAGCGTTACCTCGAGTTGAGAACTTTGCCCCAGGATGAGAATGGAAATCATGTGCCAGCGGCGCAGCGGCAGCAAGAGGCCCCATTAGCGAAAGTGTGCCTCTAGTTAAGAGCAGTTTCAGGTTAAGAACGGACCTCCGGAACGAATTAAGTTTGTTTCTAGAGGTACCACTGTAGTTACATTCAAGATGGATGTCCTGAGTCATTCAAGGAGATGTGTCAGAGGGGCTGATTGGATCACAATGATGGGTGAGAGGAATTCGTGGAGCTGCCAGCTGATGACCCCTGGGCTAGGGTGGGCTGCATCAGGACCCTGTGAAATGCCAAAACTATCGGGGGTGTGTGTGTGTGCCATAAGTGAGGAATTTTGTCCCAGGGAGGGACCTAACAGATTGTCACCCTTCTGTCCCAAGACCACTCTCTCCTGCAATCCTGCCCCCCAGTTACCTCGTACCAACCCTGATTCTGAGCCATTCCTGATTAGGGTTGTGGCAAATGATGCCTTTTTATTCTATTTCCCCATTGTGGCTTGTCACTATCAGAGCCGTCTTTCCTATTGGGGTTACTGGCACATTGCGCCAGGGTGCTGGCCTCTCAGGGGCGCCCCAGCAAGTGGGGGAGCTGTGCAGTTTTGCCGGTGGCCTCCCCTTTCCCTGCATGCCCGCCAGCTGCGCCCCATCAACCATATGGCTGGCGGGCATGCAGCTTCCTTCCCAAGCCTCTGCAGGAGGAGAGCGATCCCTGCAGAGGCTTGGGAAAAGGTCAACAACTCTGGGAAAGGGAGGGGGCGCCGGAGGGATCTTTGCACCACGGCGCTGGATATGCTTAAGACGGCCCTGGTCACTATAGACCTTGGCATTATCAAAATAATAGTAATACTGGTTGAAAATGTAGCCTGCAGTTATGTATTATCTAAATTCCTGATTTGTGAGCATGTTATAAAATGGAAAAAGAACAGCACTGGGATGCAGCGACTGCCTTCTTAAAGTTGCAGAATGAACTGTAATACTGTTGACTTCAGGTCAAGGATCACATGCATACACACACAAGTAAGCAGAAACCTTGCACAGCAGATAAATACTGAAGTGCCTGCTCTTATTTGTCTTGGAGAAAGCTTTTATTTATTGTTTTAGGGGAAATGTTATAAATAGTAAGCTCCAGGAAAGTGCAGTCCGTTTTGAGCCGGGTGGGGTGTGGGGGCAGGGGAAGAGAAGCAATTTTGTATTCAAACAGCCTACTGAGTTGAGAGATTATAACGTAAAAATAAAGGTCACCCAGTGTTACCTTAACGGAAGGTGTTGGCTGACCTGATGGTTCAACATAGCTTGAATGGCAACGCTGTCATTTGAGATATCTGGTTTCTATATCAACAGCCAGCTTCTGTAACCTTTACAGCAATCCAGTTCTTATAGGAAGGGAATACGTTTTGCTGACATTTTTGTCTAATTCCGTGTCAGTTACAAGCAACCGGCAGGCTGCAGTTCGAAAATGCTGTTTATTGCTATCTGTATGCTGGTATCTTATAACAGACCTTGTCGTTGTTGCTTAATTAAACTAATACAGCTAATTCCTGCCATAAAAAGGTATGACTTTTTTGAAACCCAGAGTTCTAATGAATTAGTCCCTGTGAGTACTGTAACAGTGATGCTTTGTGCAAGAGTTAAATACTATCATGCATCATTAAGAGAGCTATAAGTGAGATTCATTCTAAAAGTGCATTTGGGATTTTCCACCCTTGTAAGCTCAGGGCCACAACTAAGTAGAATAAACTCAGCTATATTTAAAGTTGCAGCAGAAAGATAACACCAAATTCTCATGAGATATACTCACACTATAGAATCATTTCAGCCAAAGGCTATTTACTACAATTTTGTGGAATGCTTTCTCTGGAGGATCAAAGCAGTGTTCCATTAGTGCCAAGTGTGCAGAGTTGTCTACCACCATTGTGTCCAAAAGGAAACATGGTGTGGAAGCAGGGCTGGATTTAGGTTTGATGAGGCCCTAAGCTACTGAAGGTAATGGGCCCTTTTATATGTCCAGCTGTCCTTTGTCAACAACACATTGTCACTGTTTTTTGTGTTGCATATATGCTATATAGTAATTTATGGACCTAATAGGTATCTAAAGCCATTTGCACATATAGAAATGAGCAAACGAGTGATATTTTAGGGAGCAGGCTAGCAGGCAGAGCCCATTACTTACATCATAGGAGCCTACACAACATAAAACACTGTTGCTGTATGTAGGTTTTATTTTATTTGTTTTTTATCTTATATTTTGGAAATGTACATCCAGGTGTTCTTTTTTCTTTAATTTTTTGGGGGGCCTCCAAGAGAGTTGGGCCCTAAGCTATAGCTTGTTTAGCTTATACATAAATCCGACACTGTGTGGAAGGCTGGTTGTTGAATTTGTCATATCATTTATTAGTGAAAATTTCATTTTGAATTCTTGATTTGCACAAAAATCAGGACAGCAAGGAAGGAAGTCCTACAACTATAGAGCCATCCCAATAACAGGATGCATAGAAGTTAAAGATGAACATGCTTAGAGAAATTAAAGGAACTTCTGTAAGATGTTTCTTGAAGTGAATCACATATGGCTTTTCAAAACCACATTAAAATCAATAACAACCTTAATTTGTTTAACTCATGACCACAATCTGAAATTTATTTATTCATTATTTTTTCTATTCCACCTTTCACCCTGGGGTTACAGAATGAATTACATCAATAGCAACAAAAACAAATTATAAACAAACCGGGGAATATAAATATTTGTTATCTTAAAACTACCATGCGTTACAAATTAAGATCATTGTATCTAGAAGTTGTTAAGTGCGCTTACGTTGGATTGCTGTCAGTATCTGTATCAATGGTCAAATTCAGAAAAACATGTTCACTTGGGGGGTGGGGAAGTGTTTGTAGGGACACAGCAGGGTTTTTCTCTAAGCAGAATTGGGTGGCATATTTTTTTATTCTGTTCACAACAGAACTGGACCAGAAGTCAAGGTCAGCTGGAATTCAGTAGAAACAGGAAGGCACTCTGAGCTTCACTTTGAATGGTTACATACTTCTAGCATCAGCTACATACAGTAGCGGATGACATGTTGAGACTCATCTGACCTCCCTCCAGCTGAATCACTGCTGCTTACAGGGACAGAGAGGAAGAGGGGTGTGATGCCAGGTAGGTCAATATGGTTCATGAGCACCTTTCCAGCACTTTACCCTGTCCCTCCATCTCAACCAATGACTCAGCCAGAGGGAGGTCAGGTGAGTAATGCAGCCGTACCATGCTCCCAGTTACTGGTCACAAACTTTTATAAATAGGTTTAAAAATACAGGTATCTGTCCTAAAGCTTTTGAGTGTGTAGGGAGGGCTGCAGAATTGAATAAGTAAACCAAACAAACATCACTGTAGTCTAAAGAGCTCTGTCCTATGGAGAGTTTTTGGAGTCGCATACCTTTTAAGTCAGGCTGATAATTTGTTTTCCTTTTTTTACTCTCTTGTAGTGAGCTTATTTTGTCCAGCATTGATTTTGATGCAACAGGAATGTGGGAATGCATGGTCAACAACTCCTATGGAAACATCTCTAAGCAGGTAGAAATCGTTGTACTAGAAACAGCTGCACCTTATTGCCCTGCTGAAAGGATAGTTAACAGTAAAGGAGATTTCAGGTATGGTTTTTCTTCTGATTTCAAAAATATATGACTGATCTTTGGTTTTCTTGTGTAAAACCACAAGAAGCCTATTCTGTACATATCAAATATATACAGCGGGGTAGTCTTTCGTATTCAAACAAGTTTCTCAATCTGTAGCGTTGGGTTAGTGGCAGCAATTTCCTAAGGCCAGATAATGCTCTAATGGCCCCTTGGGCTACTTTATCTGTTTGGAAGGTTCAAATGTGCCTTTCCTAGCAAATTTGGGGATAATGTGGGATGTGTGTGGGGGGAGGAACTTGGGTAAACCCCTTGCACTAGTGCTTAAAAATGTAGTTAAATACTGCCTCTTGTCATGCTTCCCTGCCTAGAAACAACACTGATTGACTGTCTTGTGAAGTAGTTCCAAATGTGAAGCACAACAATGGAAGAAAGACACATCTCCTTGGTGTCTGGGATGCCAACGAACTGTGTAACTATTTGTACACATACAAAAATGCTCTGGGTTTGAGTTTTTCAAACAACAGTCACACATCCCACATGAACTGAAGGGGCTTTTAAAAGCCGCATGTGATATTGCATAGTGGGTGAAGAAAAGGCAGATAAAATGAAATAAAATCCTACTGGGTTTTCCAAAGCCTATGTGCTGGTCTAAATTAGCTCTTTGGATCCAGGCCGTTTTAAAGTGCAATCTAGACATGCCTTAAGATAGCGGTGGGCATCTGTGGTACTTTGGACATTGTTGGGCACCAACTCCCCATTACACCAGGCAGCATGGCCACTTTTCAGGGACGATGGGAACTGTAGTCCAATGACACCTGGCGGACCATAGGTACCACAGCTCCAATGTATAGTGTGCATGTTCCGAAGATAATATTAATGGTTCAAGCCACACATACAATTATAAAGCAAATAGAAATGGCTTGCAGTTTTCCTTCCTTTCTCATGCATTTCTTAAGAATGTAAGGAGACCACCCAACATCCTACCCCCGCTGAATCAGAACAAAAGCGTGACACATTTGTGCTGGAAGTGAGTCTTTCCTCCTTATGCATTAATTACCCCATTGTGTTTGGCCTTATCACTAACTTAATTTCATTTTTTAAAACACACTCACCCACCCAGCAATAACATTATTCCTTCACTGTTGCATGGTAAACTAAATATCTTTATAAGCCTCCTAGAAGGCAAGGCATCTTTTTGTAAAACAAAAATCCTTGCTTTTGTTTGAAAAGTTCAAGAAGAGAGAGTCACTGTAGACCGCATTTCTTCTCAATACAGAAAGGCTCAACTTGAGGTGCTGTTTAATGAGTCACTTAAAAAATATATTATATAAACTTGTACTAGCTGCTACATAATGCAGCTTTCATTAAGAAGCCCTTCAATCCCTTGCCACCAAATGTCATTGTCTTCTTGATAAATAAAATATATATATGAATGCTGAACTAATGCCAAAGGCGTTTTGCCACTTCATTTGCTACAAATCAAAAAGCTGAGGAATTGACATTTCTGTCCTTATTGATCATCTTTCAGAAAGTCCACACAAATTTATTTTAGAAACTTACATCAAAAGCATGCTGAGTCCATAGATTCCTTTGGCATTTCAAAGTAATGAATTCAGAATTCTGGAGAACATCTTTGGAACTAAAGTTAACATTAACACCTGAAGCTTCCTTGAAAGGTTTCTCTTCCCAGGATGCAACTTGCATGCCAATAATTTATCATGAAAAGGTCTTTGAGGTTTTTGATATTCTAGCAAATACGTAGGAAGCATGATATCACAACCACAAAAGCAAAACTAGAAAGGGAAGGGAAGGAAAAGAAGAAGAGCTGTTCGTTTTTAAAAGGAGAAGCGTTAAATGTAATGGAAAGGTTGAGTCTTTTGAGCTGACAGGCCCAGGTGGTATTTGTAATTGAAAACTTGCTGCAAGGATTTGTAATGCAAGCCTCAGTGAACAAAAGCTATTATGGGGTGATGGCTGTGTTTTGTGTTGTTTTTCTCTCATTATAAGCTATTTTTAAACGGTGTGTGTGTGTCCCTGTGTTTCCAGATACTAAACGCTGGTATTCTAGCACTGAAATCTTCCCATACTATTCTTTGCTGAAAAGCCCAACGGTTCTCGTCTGGTAGACAAAGTGCCTTGCACTTAGAGTTACTCAAAAGGATAGCTGCATCTAGCCCTTTAATAAATAAATATCAGCAGAGTAGCTCAATTAAAGTGACGTTCAGGCCAGAAGTAAGACAGAAATGCTCCTTGGTTCATATTCCTTTTAATTATTTATACAATTCTGACCATGATTCATTTTTGCATCCAAAGTCTTTTCTCTTCATAATGTGTTATTTCTGCGGCTAGAAAGGTGTGGGGAATGAGCACCATATTTCTTCCAGCAGCAGTACTGTTCAGAATTGGAAATACATTTTTGGCTCAGACTCTGTCAATGCATAAAGTAGCAGCACCTTTAAAGAAGAAGACGAAGAAGAAGAAGAAGAGCTTGATCAAAGAACTTGGTTTAATGCTAGAATCGAGTAATCTGAGGTGTCTCATTGTTTTTCACTATTACTTATGGCTTGGCGAGCTTGTTGGAGCCATCTGCCAGAGCGAGAGGGCAATCCTCCCACTAGAACTTGGGATCTCTACACCTCACATAGCCTAGGGAGATTTCAGGAAGGGGCAGGCTAGCAGCACTCCCTTTAATAAAAGGACAGGCCCCCATTTCATCCGGCCTTCTTCCAACACTCCTTCCCCCCATATGTACTGCAAACTTCCATAGCCCTCCCTCCCTTGGTTTAGAGCAGGGTTTCCCAAACTTGGGCCTCCAGTTGCTTTTGGACTACAATTCCCATCATCCTTGACCACTGGTCCTGCTAGTTAGGGATGATGGGAGTTGTAGTCCAACAACAGCTGGAGAACCAAGTTTGGGAAACCCTGGTTTAGAGGCTCCCACAGAGGCTTCCCTGGTTTACAGGGCCAGAAATGAACTTAACTCTCAGCTGCAATTTGCCCTTGTTTGGGAAGTTTTCACCTTTCTCTCAATGGCAGCCAGTGTCTGTTAGCTGCCTTATCTTCATTGTCGCAGCTTGGGCAGAAATGGCATTGAGTAGGGTATAGGTAAAAGGGGAGGCCCCCTTAAGGGACCTTGAGGGGTGAACAGCCCCCCACCCTAGCTCATGTGGGGCAGGTCTAGTCAGAAACCAACTTAAGTTATCAGCAGCCCCAGTCTCATGGTTTTGCGCCATGTTGGATCATTGGTGTGTGGCTGCCCCCCCCCCGACTTTGGTGATTAAGGTTGGACTTCAGGTCAGATCTTGTCCTGATGCCATGCCAGCCTCACCTATTTCTGTTAGTCAATAAATTTGTGGTCAGTTTCATCCATACACATCTCCTGATTCGGAGGGTGGCAACAAGAAAACAGGCCTTTTCTGTGGTGGCTCCCCAATTGCGGAATGCTCTCCCCAGAGAGACTCGCCTGGTGCCATCATTACATGTCTTTAGACACCAGGCAAAAACATTCCACTTTAGTCAAGCCTGTGGCTATTAAATAATCTATGGCCTGTGAAAGTGTGGGGGATAGGACTGTTGTTATTATTGATTATTTTACCATTAGGCTGTCTGTCAGTATGCTCTTTACTATTTTTTTATTACGTTTTATCATTGATGTTTTTTAATGTGTTTCTAATTTCGTACACCAACCCAAGATCTTTTGATAATGAGTGGTATATAAATTGAAAGAATAATAATGAGAATTTTCCTTGCACTCTCACCTGGCTTTGAAGGGGGCTGCCACATTAAATGCCCTACAATGGTGTAGTCTCCTTGCCCTCCCATTCTTGTTCTGAAGACTATACAAATTCTGGAAACTCCAAAAGAATGCAGTTTTTATTATGTCTGTAGCCCCATTCTCACTGAGATGATAAACCCATGTCTTGGCTAAATCCCTTCAGGTGGAAACCTCACATGATAGAATGCCTCTCCATAGAGAAATACTGCCAGCGCATTGAAAATGATGTGTCAGGGAGCACAGACCTAGCTTAGCCTTCTATCTGACATGGTAGTTTTCTGTATATAGGATTTGTGTTTGTGAGGCAGCATTCCATCAATGTAAACACATTTTCATATTACTGGATCTTTAATAGAATATGCTATTTGATATATGGAAGTGTGGAAATGTACGGTTTAATAAAGAAAAGCTATCACTCATTTTTTAGAAGGAAAGGCCATCTATAGTTTTTCCCTTTATCATTCCCTAGCATAATAGCACATCAAACCAAAACAGCTTCAAATAATAAATAGCACTGCTGTTAACTTGCAACTCTACTGATTATGAGTTTTCTTCTCATAATCAATGAGTAAAATTGATGCCCACAGACAAACCAAGTGTTGCTGATTAATACTTATTGTTACCAGGCCTAGAAATTTCTAGGTGCTGTTCAGAAATTAAAAGACAGCACAAGTTCTGTCAGTAGGCTTACTTAATTAATAAACATGACACAAAAAGGATGGAAAGGGAAGCATCTAGGTGGAGTGTTTTAATTGATTAATGTCCCAATTAAACTGATTAAAGCATGTAGCAGTTCAAGATTATCTGTGCCAAACTGTTTGTGTATATTCCACCAATTTTCTCACTTGAGTGTCAGTGATGTGTGAATTTCCCACCTAGATTGTCACATTACAATTTAGTACTGATTATTTAATTATTTAAAAGTTTTGTATACTGCCCTTTGCCATTTGGCCTCAGAGCAGCTGCAGCAATAAAATATATAAAAACAGAATACAGGGTAAATATAATAAACATAATTTTATAACTCCAACAAACAGAAGAAAAGAAGAAATCACTCAAACCTCGTTGCAGATAGATTGGCATTCTGGAAAATGCAACACAATTTTTTTATGAATGATGGTGGCAGATAACCCTGTCCCTCCAGTCTGGCTTAGTAGGCACAGAGAATCAGTTTAGGGCTTCCAATTCAAGACGAATATTTCACATGCACTGCAGTCTAGGTGCACTTTGAAGGAAGTCCTTCTGAGTAAGCCCTATTGGAGCTTATTTCCTAGCAAGTGTACAGAGTAGGGGTGGTGCACATTGTGTCCTCACTATGTTGGCAACAACTCCTTTTAGCGTGGCTAATTGTGGGGGATGATGGGAATTGTAGTTCAACAACTTCTAGAGGGAGGTATGTTCGCTACCCCTGGTGCACAGAATTGCATCCTTAGTTGATTATTGTTATTTTGCTTATAGATGGCCCAAAACTCTGGCTGGTGTGATTGCTTACCACCCATGTCTTCAGTATTCTGTCAATCCAGCTTCCCTCTTGAATGCAGCTGAAGAGTCAAAAGCATGGCGTAAGTGTAATCGCACAGGTCGGTGGGCTGAAGAAAGCTATTCTGAATGTCCTTACTCACAAGAAGCTACTCAAGTCCTTCATGCTTTTAGTCAGGTAAAATGACACCAATTGTTATGCATAGAGCATACTGTAGATGTTGCACATCTCTTATCAGCACACTGCACAGAAATAGAAGTTTACTTCTTTGTTATCTAAGGTATATTTCAAGGACAGGATCGGCAATATGCTTGGAGTATCTTAGTTCTACAAATATTCTAGGTTTGAACAAGGAAAGTCAGAAGTGTTTATTATATAGATCAGGAGAGGGGAAAGACCGCTCCTTACCTTCACGAGAGCCTCCATTCAAGCTGCCCAATCATGGGTGGTTCGGGGGAAATGTCTGAGGGACCCTACTCTCTCCACTGCTTCCAGTTGGATTCACTCCCTGAGCATTAATAGGAGATGCGATCAGCCCCTGGCAGCTCATTCAGAGCCAATTTTCCCACCCTCCCACGCTAAGCTATATATAATGAGTTGCACAATGGCAGGTTGCCAGGTCATGCTCATAGCTTTGCTATGGAAGAACTCAGTCGCCATTTCGGGGCCAGGCAAGAATTTTCCCTCAATCCAATTGACACTGGCTGGGGTGGGTGGGTGTTTGTCGACCACATAGCAGTCGTCACTACTTGATGGCTGGTAAGACATTGGGTTGGATCCATAGCCAGAGGGGGATCACACTCTACCACAACTAGTGACAGGATACCCCATTAAAGGAGTCAGTGGGGATGGTGGTTCTGTCCAGATACGCTGATGGGAACCAAAGGGCCATAGCACCCCCCAGGATGGTGCTGCTGAAGGGATCGCCCCAATTTGATGTATGTCATAGGGCAACCCCAATAATCAGCTAGCAGACGGGTTGGTTGATTCCAGATACATACCCAATGCTTACACCAAACCTACTTACATCTGTAATCAATAAAGTTGTGGTTGGCTTTTATCCCTACATTTCTGTCCTGTGTTTCATTGCTTTCTTTGAATTCCTGGCCCTGGCAGAGGGCTTAGTGCACCTGGGCCTGCAAACTTTGGCCTTCCAGATGTTGTTGAGCTATGACTCCCCTCACCCCTGGTCATTGGTTATGTTTACTAGGACTGATGGAAGTTGTCCACCAGCATCTGGAGGGCCAAAATTTCCCCACTCCTGTTCTAGATTCAGGCAAGATGTTAATGATATCTGACCTTAATAATAATTTATTATTTGTACCCCGCCCATCTGGCTGGGTTTCCCCAGCCACTCTGGCGACTGAACACATCTGTTCAGTTAGCAAACTAGGGAAGCAGGATCAGTGCTAGTGGCACCAAGGTGTAAAAGTTACCTGATGACTTAACTGTGTACGGCCTTGTTTGTAGCAAGTATTTTATCTTGTAAAGAGCTGAAGATAGATTGAGACTGAATTTTTGCATGAATGACATTTTTCATCTGTAAGACTGAATTTGTCTATTTTTAAAAGTGCAACTGGGGTTAAACATTTGGCTGTGTTTTATAGGCAGCATTTTTTTTGTACTCTATTTCCAGATGCATCTTAACTCCACCAATGCACTTGAATTTTCCCATCAGCTTGCAACCTACACAAGAGATGCTGCCAACTTTTCAGATAAGGAGGACATTATCTATTTGGCTTACATGCTGGAAAAGCTAATCATATATATGGATGAAATAAAAGATGTAAGATACTGTCTTACTAATGAATATGTGACTGTTGGACGCTGAAAAACAAAGAACAGAGGCATAATCTTAAATTTAGTACCAAATACCCAGAAGTAAATTTCTGTATTTTAAGAGACAAAAGTTGTGGCTTTTCAACCAGATACTTCAAGTATGCACATTCTCAATTTCATTTGAATTAGAATTTTTTTCCAGTACAACAATAATTATATAGGGTTGTATCCAGAGCTATACAAACACAATTCCACTTGTTTAAGTGGGCTTCTTCTTCATACCCCCAAAATTTACTCCAGAGGATTCCTCATTCTTCTGGAGCAGATTTTCAGGATACATAGAAGGCTGCAGGACAGATTATGGTTAGGGTAGTTACTACTGGTGGGGAAAGGCTGCCTCTTTCAGACCTTGTGCTTGCCTCCCAGATGCTATGTCTAGTTACAGCTGGAAACAAGATGCTGGACCTAATACCCCATTGGCTGGATCTAGTGTGTGTGTAGGGGGTCCTTTTGTTCTGTTTTATGCACAGCTTCTTCACTAAGGTTGAAATGAAGGCAGTTCTTGAAATATCGCAAGAGTTCTAATCCTATTTAGTATTATTGCCTTGAACAATATTTTGGATGCAAGCTGGTATGATGTGCTTCATATATTTTGATACTTCTAGACATCTGCTTTCTCCAACATTCATGGTGCCTTCATAGGTAATTGACACAGTGACCCAAAGTGGGCATCCATTCCCCATAGTTTACAAAGGGGAAAAAAGAGGATCGGTACCAAACCCAAAGAGGAAAAAAGAGGCAAGGCCTCAACATGGTATTAAAAAATAGATTTATAAAAAAAAAATAGAACCTTACAAAGTAGTGAAATGCTTAACACATCTTGGTGAAAACCTTTCGGGGGCACTAAAAGAACGATGACAATCTACATCAGGCATGGGGAAGCTTTGGCTCTCCAGTTATTGCTGAACTACAACACCCAGCATCCCAAACCATTGGCCATGCTTATTAAGGCTGATGGTAGTTTTAGTTCAGCAACATCTGGAGAACCCTAGGCTTCCCACTCCTGATACACATAGTCACTATATGTAGAGCACAACCCACATCTCAAGTTGTGTTTGACCTCACAACTGAATTGGGACACTAGCAATTTATTTACTACTACAATTTATTTACAATTTAAAACACAGATCCTGCACAATAACAGGAGCCCCCCCCCCCCACTTCATCCTCATGGAGGGCAATGAGAAGAACAATTGGGAGAGGGATGTTAGTCGCTTATCCCCACTATCCCCTCTCTCACATTTACTTAACTTGGAAAAAGAACACATGGAGTGGGATTAGATTGCATCCGTAGTCAGGGCAGGGGCTGGAAGAGGAACAAATCACTGGTAAAGCACTCATAGCACGATATACTTTATGTCAATGGAACATTATTGCTTGGGCTCATATAATTCTGAAACAGTTTTGACTTTATAGTCACTGACTTGGGGACAGGCTTATCCATAAGAAATCAATTTAGTCTTATAGCCAGAGTACAGGATTTAGGTTGATGCTCTAAGAACTAGTAATTCCTGAAATGCTCACTAGACCAGTTAAATGCAGCTGCTTTCAATTGTGCTTTTATGTCATTGTTGTGCAGTAGTCAAATACTTTGCACTATGTCTTTTTTTCCCCCCCTTCCCTCCTACCAGCTTGCAGATGCTGTAGTTGAGATTGCCAGCAATATAATGCTGGTAAATGACCATGTATTATGGATGGCACAAAAGGAAGATAAAGCTTGTACCAGGATTGTACAGTGTGTGGAACATATTGCAAATCAAACTCTGACCAGTAATACACAGGTCATATCAAAGGTATTTCTTGAGATTTATTTGTGGCTTTTTGATATGGGAAATGTGGGAGTAGGAGGGAGAAGCAGAGAGGGATGGGGGGGATCTGGGTATGCGTACAGCATTGGTTTATATGTCAACTGATTTTGTAGCACCCAATGCATGTTGTCGTTGTCGGAATTCAAGCCTTAGTCAGAGGAATTGGCCACTCTCCAGGTGCCCGGCTTGAGTTCCTTGTTGATCTCCCCCGTCAGCGGCTCCCGGCAAGACAAGGCGATATCTCTATCGGCGATCCTCCTCAACGTGAGAAGAACACACCACTCCTCCCCTTCCATCCCCAGGGAGGGGAGAGAGACAGACAGAAATGTATTTACATGCCTTTATTTCTGTCTTTCCAGCAGTACAGAGAAAATGTGTCTGCACTCTCTTTACATCAACAGCAGAGAGAGAATAACTCCTCCCATGTACTTCCAGTACAGGGTCATGTGACACTCTGAGCTAACATCCGGTGCTCAGTGCACAGAATAGACTGTCCCTTGTTCCCACGGTACAGTCCCATAACATCAACATCCTGTTTGGCTTTCCAGCCATCTGGAGCACACACCAGCATTGCTCCTTTTTCGTAACAGTCTTATGAGCTGGTGTTCATCATCAGGACTTAGAAATGACTCAGTAATAACTTACTCCCTTTTTTTTACCACTACCACCATGGTGTGACTGATAATCTATATTAGATAAATGATTGATCCATACTTTTGGGGCTGTCACAACACACAACTTTAAAACTTAATAGTAGTAGTAATCTGATTCTGAGTAACGTAGAGAAAGAAGGAGTCTGAAGCCCCCAACCGAGAGTAATTACTGTGGGATTAGTTATTTCTGAGAGTGATATACTTTAATGTAGAGGTGGAATAGGGCTAGACTTCAAGTTTGTCACATCTACTTTGATTTTTGATTATTATTTTTTTACTAAAACCCCAAGATCTACAATCGAGCCAGGTGCAAAAGGCATAACCATTTTTTAAAAAACAAAACAAAACACAGGGTACCTCTGAGCATATTCTGAACCTAGGAATGTGTTTCCAGTGCCAGAACTTAACTGACCTCAAAGTCCTTTCACACAAAAACTACTACTGACTACCTTTCTTCATTTAAATAGCCTAATTTAAGCAAGAAGAGTAGTTTCGTTGTTGCTTCTGTTAAACAATTTAGAGTCACAAACCTTTGCAAGTCTACTGCAAATCACCCAGAAAACGAACAGTAGGCTTGCTTTCTGCCCACTCCTGCCTTTAACCAGTTGTTTTAAACCAGTGGTTCCCAATTTGTAGTCTGCAGTCTCCAGGGGGGTCTGTGATACATACCCAGCAACTGTCCAGGACATCCCATTTTGCAGGGCACCCAAAAACATGCAAGTCATTAGATCCACACAGGAGTGACCTGATTTTGTGTTGGGCCATGATGGAGGGTACGGTGACACCATTCACATAACAAAAACTACCACCGAGATCTCAACATTTTCAAAAGTAGGGAGTCCGTGGCTTGGTTTTTGGAAAACAGGGGGTCTGCAGTACTTAGCTATTTGGGAACCACTGATCTAAACTATTAGTTTGCCCTTTTTACTGCTTTTGAATTATTAGAACACACTTTCCCCTAATAAGATGAATCAAACAATAAAGTGATAGTTCAGAATAAAAGCCTTCCAAACCTCAGTTTCTGTTAGAACCGAAAGCATTTCTTGGATTGCGTTGCTTAGGAGAACCATACTTAGGATTTCTAGCTAGTTGTATACGTCAGAATAGTAGTAAAGACATAACTGATGCCATATGGCCATAGCAGAGGATCCATAATCAGATTTAGTTTTGCATTTAGAAGTCAGTTCTTATCTCTGACTACCATGTTTCATGTTACAGCAGCAGATGTTCAGCGAGACTTGACGATAACATGCAAAAACAAATTCTGATCTAGAAGACGTCCTTTGGATGCCAATATAGGAAACAACGAATTGGAAACCTAGATAGTTTATCTATTGGAGTCTGCCTTTCACACATCAAAGGAAAGGAAAAACAGGAGTCCTTAGAGCACCTTTCCTGAATGAGCTTCCTATAGTTTGTGCTGTGCTTTTCACATAATAGGGAAGGGCATGTCAAACTTTGACTTTTGTCTTCTGGGTTTCTGAGGGTTTTCCTGTTGTTATTCTGTCTCTCACCGCTACATTAAACCTACCATTAAAATTATGGACTGATCATTTCTTCGTCAGAGGGCAAATGGGCAAATTTAGCAGTGGATCAAATACTTCCCCCCCTCACTGTACATACTGAACAAGAAGTACCGAGGATACCTAAAATTAGTGGAATGTCTTCAAGTTGTCATCAACTTCTTAAAAAGTCTACATTTTGTCATCCAATCTAGGAGAAACAAGAACCTTCTCCTTTATCTCTGTTAGCTGATGCTTGTGATGTGGTCTTCATTATTGTGGTCTTCTAAAATCACATGGTTCTGTTCTGTCACCTTCTCTCCCAAGATATCTCTCTTATCCTTGATGATAGTTGGCTTTTGTACTGTGATATACTTCACTGGTGCCGGGAGTACCTGGCTGTATCTCTGCTATTTGGAAGGCTCTCTATTATCTGGAAAATCTCCCCTACTGGGAACTATTGGTAGAGCTGATTCACCTTGCATTCCCCTTTCATATTTGCACCTGTTTTTGAACTCAGTAAATGATTTTCTTTCCTGCTGCAATGTGTGTCCAGCCAGAACTAACGCACAAAAAATGGAACAGAGGCGCCTTAATGTTGCTTGATGTTGTATATGTAGTATGCATATATGGCGTAGTTATCCAGAAGCTGATGTTGATATGATAGTAAATGTTTTTAGATGTCAAGTACCACAGGTCATTTTTCTTCTTCTTGTTTAAGGGTATCTATCTCCCTTTGCGGACAATTAGGCAGACTGCTTCTTTGTCTTGATCCTACTTAGCCATTCTTTATGTCCCCCCCCCTTTCTGTAGGCAAATTAGCGTACAGTCAACTTCAACTTGTAAATAAAGCTGTAGATTTCTCTGTGTAGTCTCGTACAATACCAAACAACTGCTGTTCATTTTGGAGGCTAGCCAGCAGCAATTAAGCAAACTGCATCACTGAGACTGTGCTAGTCTCTGTTTCTCTCTTAATATGAAAAGACCATGTCTTCTTGAAGATGTAAATGATTCCAGCTAATGAAACTGAAAATATTTTTTTGACCAGTGCTGTCACTTCACCTCTTCTGTCACCGTTAATCGCTACTTTAAATCATGGAACACTAAGAAATGTGTCTTGATTCAAGGAGACCATCCATTTGGCTGTAGATGCTCTAGAGAAACTTGAACTATTCCTTCCTTGACCACATTTAGTTGCCATAGTAATATGATATGAATTATTACTGCCATAGCACTATGAGATGAAATTTGCCAATCTGAATTCCTGCACATTTCCCATTCATTTCAAAGGTGGTGAGCATCTGACTGTAGGAATCTTGTTAAAACAAACAACTAATGATTGTTAAAATACAATTACTCCAGTTAATATCATTCTTCTCTGTAAAGATAAAATTTAAGAAATGAGCTAGGTCCTTGTACATTTAAAAAAGAAGAAGATCCTTGTACGTTTTTAAAAATTAAAAATAGTGTTGCAAGCCTACAAGTTATGTAACTTTATGGGTGCACATGAATGGTGTTTTGTGATGCATTATGTATGTGTGTTTGTGTGTATAGTACAGAATATGCAGATATGTAATGTAGATTTTATACAAGTTATTGCCTGTAAAAAATATGTTAAAACTACACCAGCTCCTCAAATTTGTTTTGACAGGTTTCTCTTAATATTGCTCTGGAGGCCTTTATGATCAAGCCATCTAGCTTCATGGGGATGACTTGCACTGCCTTCCAGAAAATATCTGCAGATCCAGACAGGTCACTGAGCCGCAACACAGGGAACAGGGAGGCAGACCAACGTTTGAATTTTAAGTGCAATGCTGGCAGTCATAGTGCCTCTGTGGTTAATTTCTCTCCAATGGTAAGTGGTATAACCAATGAATACACTGAATTTATACATAAAATAGTTTGCATTTTGAACTGAAGCAATGAGGATAAGTGATCTGAAATGATGAATTGAACTTCCTTCTGGTTTTGCAAGTGCATTGGCAATATTTCTTACAGAACTGTGTGCGTCCATTTAAGGACACACCCCTAATACTTGATGTTGAATCCTAAATGTTGCATTGGTTGAATGGTGAGAACAATGAAAGTAGTGTGAAAGCATGTGGGACTTTTTGTGGTATGGAAGTAAACTGGACATCAAACCTATGGCCTCCAGCAAAAATAGTTGCAGGCATTCTGATCCTGGCCCAGGGACAAGGTGGACCAAAGTTGATTAAATCCATCTAAGTCTAATTTATGGAGTAAATGTATGATTTACTCAGGGTTCACTTGATTTATTAGGAGTAGTAATATTGAATAAATATATAAATCACATTTTTCTTTTGTCTCAAGTTTATGATTTTGCCAAAGGATGTAGGTATATATTGAATGTATGTAGGAATGGGGATTATCTTTCATTTACTAGAAAGCAGAAGTATATAAAAGCATCCAGATATTGAAAAAGAGTTGCTAGTTGTGAGGGGATTTGCTGCTGTTTGTTCAGCAATTGTTTTATGCAATTTCCTGTTTGTTATATACTGTTTCCTTAATGATGTATATTGAATGTTTATATGAGGCACTTTTAGAATTTTGTAAAGGGGGGGTCCATCATATGTTCAGATGATTTGAGCAATGCTAGACAAGTGACAAAGAAATATTAAACCATGTTTGGAAAGGCACTTCTATTTTATGAAATGTTGCGAATAATATTAGCAGTTCTGTTACTATATATATATATATATATATATATATATATATATATGGCCTGCAATAATCTAAGAAAGCTAACAGACATGAGTTCCTTAGTGGGATGTATTATTTGTATTGAATAATGAAGCAGAACAATTAGATTCTGATCCAGTGCTAAATAGAATTTTGCATTTGGTTGAGCATGTTATTGAATTTAGAGTGTTCCAAGTTGAAGTTCTTGTTATCCTTGAACGGAATCTTATTTTAATAGGCTTAGTTTTTGAAGTTTTGAAGTATTCTGTGTATTATAGAACATTTCCCAAGCAAATGTTGAAAAGCTGGTTCTGGAACTCCTAAAAATCTTTAAATGTGGTCATCCCTCCTTTACCCTTCTGTGCTTTTCAGTTTCTGAGAGAAATGTGGTGCCCGTTGTTTCAGTGATTACTTTTTAAAAACCCATCTGAAAAGCCACATCTCAGCATTGCGGGATGTGCCATAATAGAACAGCTCTTAACAAGTGAAATACTGCATATATTTTCTGTAATCTTTTAGAAAGTATTCAAAATGGTCCTGTTTTTGAGGAGGACGGAATAGCAGATCCTATCCTTGCTACGGATGTTTCTTCATGCTAGTTCAGTTGAATGCAATCTTGGATTAAGATTTAATTTTTTTAATCAACCCTGTGGCACGATGGGCAAGTACATCTGGCTGTTTAGCCAGGAGGCTACAGCCCACACAGAGATGGCTGTGGGCAGGATTCGTGCATTGCAAGGGGTTGGACTAGATGACCCTCAGGGTCCCTTGTTAAAAACAAGGAAACATTTTACATCTTGTGCCGTAGGCCCTAAGTGGCATTAGGCAAAGGCAGTGAGGAGGCCCAGTAACTTGGCTGAGCACACAGCACTCTAGTTTGCAGGCGGCACTGCAGTCTCTTCCCCATTATACCAGTATCCTTCATTCTCATGTTGCTGTTGCAGGAGGAAATCTTCCCATTTTAGGAGATTGTCCATGTGCCACGTTATATGGTTTCACTGGTGCCAGGGACTACAGGAGTAAGAGAGAGAAAAGGTGGGGCTGATCTAGCACTGTGTTGGATGTTCTTTCCACTTTTCTCTCTGCTACGACCTTGTTCTTCAAGCAAGCCACAGAGGCCAGTGCCAACCAGCCAGCCAGGGAAATGTGCCATCTCATTTCTAAGTGCTGTTGTGTGTTGTAACCAGAGCAAAACATTTGTTCATATTTTTCAGGTACAGAAAATTAACATTTTCTCCAAATATGTTTGCTTGCCAAATACTGATGCCTCTTTCTTTTTCTTATGACAAAGCAAAAATGGAAAACAAGTGATTAGATTCCCTTCCTACCCAAGAACATGCCAGGCATCTTATCTTAACCTATGGCAGAACATTTTGTTTGAATCAAACCTTGGCAGTATATCACTATATAAAGAGCTTTAGCAAAGTTTAATCTTTTCTGCCGTGTTTTTGCCCATGTTTGTTGAAAACGTCCAAGCCAAATTTTTGGCCAGGCTTGAATTGTCATGACTTGTTTCAGTGAACTAAATATTTTGCAGGTGAAATTTTCAGAAAAGTACAACAGAAAGCCCTTTTTTTGGTTCCATAATTGAAAAGGTAAAGTTTAATTCAAAATATTCAATTAAACTGGAATCCATGTTATGCCTTGCTGCTATAGCAGGTCTTCTTAAAGTACGTGAAACAGTTATGTTTGCATAATTTCATAATTCATTGATTTTCTAACTGTTCTCATGGGGGGGGGCAACAAGACAGTTGCCTGCATCCATTTATCTCAAAGTCACCACACATGCAAAATTAGCTTTATCAACATACCGAATTAGTAAAATCTTTATTATTTCCTTATTATAAAACCAGAACCAAAGGAACACTAAAGCTGCATAAAAAGAAAATGAAAAGTGGCAGAAAGGACAAATGTTTGTTTCAGTAACAAAGTATTCCTTTTGTTGGCGATCCGTGTGAAAGCTCTGAATTGCATTTATTGAAAAACAGAAACAAAAACTTTTACACAATAGTTTCCCATTGTGGGGGAGGTGATTCTGACATTGTTATATGCTTCTTGGATGACTTCTTCAACTAAACACCTGCAGGTGGCAATGGCTACTTATCTGGCTCCAGGGTGGACGGCAGTTGTGGCCCATCACAGGTTTCCTCCAATTTCCCCAGGGCTGATAAAATTTCTTTCTTACAGCTGGCCGTTAGATCCATCCCTGGCCGGCTACTGTGGATGGCGGGATATTTTGCCTAAACCATAAAATTTGAACTGCCCAATCGGGGGCAGGCAGGTGGGCAGAGCCAGGGCAGCAGACTGGAGTGTGGAATTCTTCACTCTGGTCAATAGGTTTATGATGAGGCTGCCACTTTGATGAAGCTAAGCAGGTGTGGGGATGGGCAGTGTCTGGATGAAAAGCCCCCTGGGAACTGCCACCCTTAGTCCTAAAGCCATCATGAAGAAAGCGTGCTTTGACCTCAAACCTCATTCCCACTTCATAAGCCATGTTTTATGAAGCCTCAAATGATTATCCAAGCCGGGAAATACATTGTATGCAAAATTTGCTACTTACATGGTAATCTATAAAGGAACTTGTCCAGGCAGGCACATTATGTGACCCATGAGAGCAGGCAAATAATCAGACTGTGCAATGGTGATGGGATAAAATCAGGCTAAATCTTATTGACAGCAGCAGGCAAGGCAAGGGTTGGCATGGCATTGGGTTCCAAGGATCAGTTCATCATTCCACAAGCCCCGTGTTGATGGAATAGTTCCACTGGGTTTGGATCTCTTTAAACCTGTATGACGGGAGTTGGCCAGTGTTGAACCTTGCCGTGGTGCAAGCCAAGCAAGAAGAGAAGAAGAAGAGTTTGGAATTGATATCCTTCTTTATCACTACCCAAAGGAGTCTCAAAGCGGCTAACATTCTCTTTTCCCTTCCTCCTCCACAACAAACACTCTGTGAGGTGAGTGGAGCTGAGAGACTTCAGAGAAGTGTGACTAGCCCAAGGTCACCCAGCAGCTGCATGTGGAGGAGCAGGGACGCGAACCCGGTTCCCCAGATTACAAGTCCACCCCTCTTAACCACTAGACCACACTGGTAAGCAAGGTCTCACTGGGGTACCAGGGTGCAGATTCCAACCAGGCAAATACCAAACCCACACTTGGATTTGCCATGGTCAATCCTCCCCTCAGGCCCCTTATGGGCCATCCCCCAATACTATGCTGATCCTGACCAATGTCATTTCTGCCCTCATACGAACAATGTTCTTCCGCCTAACAAAGAAAAGCCATAATTTCACTGAGGGAAAGGCAGAAAAACCCCAATGAAGTGCCAATCAGGTTGAGAAGAAGGGGGAATCATTTCCAGCCCTGTAAACCAGCGACCCAGCATTGCTCAGTGAAGGTTCTAACCCGAGGGTGGGCGGGCAGGAAGCTTTCAAAGCAGACTGGCTGTGAGCTCCAGGGGAAGCAACCTTTTATAGGCTTTCCCCTCCCCTCAGCAGCAAGGGCTCATGGGGCAGCTTTTTCTCATGAGCCCATCACTCAGAGAAGATACTGGGCAAAACCTTGCCCACTATTTTGCTGCAGTCTATGGGCCCCAGCACCGCCGGGCAAAAGCGTCCCGTGCTTATTGGGCACAGAATGGCTCTAAAAGGGATAAATCTTTATTCCAGAGCACATTTTTAAAGCAGCATATGCAGCATTACCATCAGACCCACACTATGCCACATTTTGGGACATAAATATATGTCCCGTGAGTTTTCTGAGAACACATTCAGCAGGCTAAATTAGCACCAGTATTTTATATGCTCAGGTATCATAACAGTTGACAGATGAATGAAGCTGAGCAAAAAATGAAATGACTGAAGTGTATTTTATTATACTCTAAAATATTAGCACTGTTAGTGACTTCTGAGCAAACCAGTATAACCCAAGGTATTTCTTGCCATTCCCTGTGCCAACAGTCTTAGATCTTTCTACTTATGCCTCTGTAACAGCTCCCTTGTGCAATATTGAAACAATGGTATAGTGTAATCTATTGGTAAAATACTGCTGTGAAGACAAACACACACACACACACACACAGTAATTCGGTAAACATTGTGTGTGCAGGATCAGGGCCTGTGCTGTGACCTAGTCTGCTCCTTGAAGGTAGAAAGGATTTCTAGGCTTATGTTTTGATATTCTTTTTGGTTAGGGTGGATCCTTAACTCCTAACCTCTTTTTAAGCTCCAGGTACAGCTAGCGTACATTTGAAAACCTTTCCTACTTGATAATACGAAGACATAAATCACAGAAACAATGCACTGGTGGTTAAATTGTCTGGCATGCTTAGTTATTTATTCTAGACTTATTTTACCTTGCAAGTGTAGTAGGCTGTACCAATCTTGGATGTGTAAGACAGAGCAGAGTGCAGCGCAGTTTTCATTTCTACACAATTGCACATATGGATCTTTGGATTATGGACTAGAATTTCTAAGACTGTATCCAACATACTTACAGTCAACATACTTACAGTCTTATTTTCAGGCTGGCTTGATATTCAAACTTTAAAACAGTGTATTGACTTTTTATGATTCAAAATTAAAGTGCAACACTGGTTCTCAGCTGCCACGTTAATTAAGTCATGCCCCTTTTTTGCCCTTAAACATTCAAGTAGCAATAAAATTAAATTCAAAAATAATATAAACATGTAGGCATGCATAGTACTGTTTTTAAAGGGTTTGATCCTAATAATCATGAGACCATTTCTCCTCCCATGGAATAATAATAATAATAATAATAATAATAATAATAATAATAATAATAATACCACGCCCATCTGGCTAGGTTTCCCCAGCCACTCTGGGCAGTTTCCAACAGAACATTAAAAACACGACAAAAGATCAAACATTAAAAACTTCCTTAACCAGGACTAAACTAGGCTTCCTAACTTCTCTTTTACTCTGTATTTTTAAAAAAGCTCATATTGACCGCCAGGTTGTGGGCTCACAGGAAAGTTGTGGGGTATGGCTGCAAGATTGCAGGTGAAAGGGAAATCATTGAAAAGTGTGGATCCCCCTTGCTTGAGCAGAAGCACCTTTTTGCTTGCACTAGATGTTGTTGGATCCCAGCCATATTCTTATCAATGTTCTGTAGGGTTCTGCTTTGTGCTTTCTGCATAAATTTATAAAACCAGTTCAGCTTGAAACATTCGCTATAAAGACATCTTTTGTAATGCAGCTTGACAAATCAAAAGCACATTCTCACAGTGGAAAAAGAAACCATTAATAGCAATAGAATTGAAAACTCAAAAAAAGGAATGTATGCATTTCTTGGCTTTAATTTTAACACTGTGAGCTACATGGTCTGGAAGAATAGGCCGTGCTTGGCTTTTAAAGAATTCATGTGATGGTTCACTCACCTTGGTCTGATATGGCCTATCAAAAGAAAAGTAAGACTTTTCCTTTCCCACTCACTGAGACCTGCCTGAAATTATGTCCAGCATTTCCTTCCATATATATTTATTGTTGTTTACTCATTTAGTCGTGTCTGACTCTTTGTGACCCCATGGACCAGAGCACGCCAGGCACTCCTGTCTTCCACTGCCTCCCGTGGCTTGGTCAAACTCATGCTGGTAGCTTCGAGAACACTGTCCAACCATCTCGTCCTCTGTCGTCCCCTTCTCCTTGTGCCCGCAATCTGTCCCAACATCAGCGTCTTTTCCAGGGAGTCTTCTCTTCTCATGAGGTGGCCAAAGTATTGGAGCCTCAACTTCAGGATCTGTCCTTCCAGTGAGCACTCAGGGCCGATTTCCTTAAGAATGGATAGGTTTGATCTTCTTGCAGTCCATGGGACTCTCAGAGTCTCCTCCAGCGACATAATTCAAAAGCATCCATTCTTCGGCGATCAGCCTTCTTTATGGTCCAGCTCTCACTTCCATACATCACTACTGGGAAAACCATAGCTTTAACTATACAGACCTTTATTGGCAAGGTGATGTCTCTGCTTTTTAAGATGCTGTCTAGGTTTGTCATTGCTTTTCTCCAAAGAAGCAGGCGTCTTTTAATTTCGTGACTGCTGTCACCATCTGCAGTGATCATGGAGCCCAAGAAAGTAAAATCTCTCACTGCCTCCATTTCTTCCCCTTCTATTTGCCAGGAGGTGATGGGCCCAGTGGCCATGATCTTAGTATTTTGATGTTGAGCTTCAGACCATATTTTGCACTCTCCTCTTTCACCCTCATTAAAAGGTTCTTTAATTCCTCCTCACTTTCTGCCATCAAGGTTGTGTCATCTGCATATTTGAGGTTGTTGATATTTCTTCCGGCAATCTTAATTCCGGCTTGGGATTCATCCAGCCCAGCCTTTCGCATGATGAATTCTGCATATAAGTTAAATAAGCAGGGAGACAATATGCAGCCTTGTCGTACTCCTTTCCTGATTTTGAACCAATCAGTTGTTCCATATGCAGTTCTAACTGTAGCTTCTTGTCCCATATAGAGATTTCCTTACATATACCAGAGAAGTAAATGTAAAGGACCCCTGGATGGTTAAGTCCAGTCAAAGGTAATTATGGGTTGGGGCGCTCATATCACATTTCTGGCCGAGGGAGCTTGTGTGTGTCCCGAGACAGCTTTCTCGTTCATGCAATGCGGCTGGGATGACTAAGCCACTACTGGTTCACGGAGGACCGTGATGAGTGCCAGAGCACATGGAAACACCATTTACCTTCCTGCCGCAGCGGTACCTATATATCTACTTGCACTGGCGTGCTTTTGAACTGCAGAGTACAAATATTCAAATACTGATGCTAAATTTATATTTCATCTATAAATGTGATGAGCAGGAAGGGCACATTTTTAAAGTTATTAAGTTCCAAAATCCAACTGGACAGTACGTTTTGGTGGTTCTAATAAAGTTAACAAAACGCTATGCAATTCAATTGTCTGCTATCTTCTCCTACACTGGCTTTGCTTAACATTCTTTAGGGACACAAGGAAGCCTCAATAATGGTTGGCTATGGAACTTTTCAACCAGTTTTAGTAGGCTATGGTTTTGCTGCAATTCAGCCGTTTGTTCATATTAAGTTTAACTTAGGGACAGCTCAGTAATAGCATTGACACTGCAAAAATATGTAGACTTCTGTCCTTTCGTACACTTGCTTTTCTTTGACATATCATTACCTCAGACCTCAGAACTATTGTCTATATATATATATATATATCCCTAGTTAGAAGCCATGTATATATCATAGATATGCTGAACTTAGAAATATCAGTACAGTGTTACGTTGAAGGAAAATTATTTAATCTTTCCAGGCTGATATATTTCCTGCAAGCTTGTAGCCACGCGCAAATGGTTTTTAGTATTGAGCTGACCTACGCAAATGATATTAGTATTGATTTTATCTCTCAGTAGTAATCACATGTCTGATAATAACAGACAGAGATTTTGTGGAGACACAGGCACCTTGCCTCGTTTCATTGTATTTGTCTCTCTCCGCTTAGATATTTGCTTTATATATTGGAATGAGACCTTATCGTGGGTGACTGTATGACATTATAGAAAACAATATAGAGGTATCAAGGCCAGCTCTGCCTTTGCATCAGTGACAAAATTCTTATTAATGTTGAGGATGCAACAGTATGTCTGTCAATCACATAGGTGCTGCGCTGCTATAATGCTGCAAAATATATCATGTTTACAAGGTCTAAGGGTACTGTAATCCCACTTAGGTCCATAGTGATCTCTTTCTCTGGTGCCTAGTTATGGTCACCTGTGGCTTTACAAACTCTGCGCAGTTGGCAGTTAAGCAAGAATGGTGGCATTCTTCACCTACTTTACATTTGTTAGTGGATATACAAGCTGCTGTACTATCAAAGAAAGAGCCAGAAAGCATGAACTAGAATAAAGGGCTTTTTGCAGCTCATTGTATTTAACAAACCTCCATAACTCATGAATGATAACTGCAATAGTATTTTTCCACACTAATGAAACGAGGCACGTTGAACTATGAAGTGTCAGTGAGATGTCAACAGATGGGAGCCAACACACCTCTTAAAATTAAATACATTTTTAAAAGTGATGAACTAGTGTTCAGATTTCACTGCAGAGTGCGTTGGTTTTTTTTGCAGTCAAGTAATGAGCCTATGAAAATACTGGAAAAACTGTGGCCACTGTGTCATATTTGTATTCTGCACTGTAGTGTGCAGTTATCTTATTTATAAATTCTCACACACAGGATAGGCAATGATCTGCCTAAAGAAGTTACTTCACTGAAATGATGTAATGCACTCCAAAATTGCTTTGCATTCTAAATAAGCAAAGCTCTTTTCATCAATTTTCGCTTTATTCATTGGTAGTATATTCAGCCCTGCAGCAGAACTTTTTGTGCCTGTGTCAGGGGATTCACTTGATGCAAAGTGCATTACTCTGTTGTGGCATGCACAGTTCCTTGGAGTAATTACTATAACCACACCATCCTTCAACCGCACCTCCATTGATATCTCTGTTTGCTTGAGGTTAGACCAGTGGTTCCCCATTGGCTAACTGCTGTAGACCCCCTGTTTTTCAAAACACAACCCTTGGAGCCCCCACTTTTGAAAAAAATTGATATCTTTTGTATATATCAACAGTTATATTGACAACTGTTGATACCTCTACTGTTGTTTTTGTTACGTGAATTATGCCATGGACCCCCTGGGTGGGTTACGCAGAGCTTCTTGGATTCACAGACCACCGGTTGGGTACCACTGGGTTAGACCATAGCCTTCTAAAAAGGCTGCTGCTTGGTACAAAGAGGTAATTGAGGGTATTCAGTTCTGCTTTCCATTCTCATCCAGTTACTTAATGCAAAATAGCATGACCTCTAGTAACTATCAAATCATGCTGGTCAATGAAAAAGAATGATAGTCTTCCTACTTAATGTACAGTGTAATCATATCATGTTTACTCAAAACCAAGCCCTTCTTTATTCAATGGGGCTTATTACCAAGTAAGTAGGAATAGGATTTCAGCCTTATTTATTTATTTTGGAGTTGACATCCTTCCACACTGTAAAGGCCTCAGGGCAATTCTTAACATAATATAAGCAACCAATAAAATGCATTTTGAAACTCAGTATCCAGATACATCAAAACTAAAAACACCAATCTCTTTGGGCTTTAATATATGTCACATGGGCTTTAATATATGTCACATGATGGACTTGCTCTAAATTTTAAAGTTAAGTTACAAAATTTTAAATTTTAGAAAGTGATTTTAGGTGTGTGTTTTTTTAGAAATTTAAAAAAACTTTAAAAAATGTATTGATTATTTAATATTTCTAAGAGCTTCCTGAAAAATTTCTTCTTGGGATCTCAATGGGAAAACACACACACACACACACACACACACACACACACACATTGTACATACATGTCTGCCTTACTGGGTTCTATTTAGGATAAATGGGTCTTCTTGGAGTAAAATATAACAGAATAAACAAGACTTCAACTATAATATCAGTTGCTTTGGGCATTTCTTTAGAAAGGTATTCAGTTAAAAGGTGTCTGAGAAACTAGTCAGGCTTTTCTTTTAAAAATGTGTTCCAAAGGAGTGATAGCTTGCTATCACATGATAGAATTAATGCTTTGAATGAACTCTTGTTAGTACTTCATTTCATGAAGTACAACAAAATACATATCAAACAAAATTGGATGATATGAGGTAAAGAAGTTGGATCACTTGATATGAAACGACCCATTTAAGGGTTTGCATCCTGTGCTAGTTCCACTCAGACCAGACCCACTGAAGATTATGCACGTGTGTAACTTAGATCTATTAATATCAATGGGTCTACTCTGAGTAGGGCTTAGTTAGATGCAACCCAGTGAATCTGACAATTTAATAGAGGATTGTGAAATCCCAGCTTTTATGTACACCACCCTGATTTACCTCTTTAAAAGTCGCAGAGTGTACTTTTCATATACAACGCCACATTGATTTCATATAACTTGTTACGATATTCTTAATCCATTGATTTTGCTGTCTCTTCATAATTCAAAATATTGTGTTAAGACTTGTATCATTTGCGCTAATGTAAAAGCTGCTTGCAAGATTTCCCCAAATGCATTATCCAGGTGATTTATTTATCATGAGGCAAGAAAGCTAAATTGCAAAACTCCTTCATGTGCAATGTGATGGTAAATAATAGCCCATATTCTAATTAAGAAAAATTTGATAATAAACATGCTGACATTGTAACAGTTAATAATGCAGTAGATTAGCTTTTAGAACATGCATTTCAAGTAAAATTAATGGTATCTATTGTAATATTGCACAAACAGGATCAATAGTAATGCAAGAGCCTTCAGATAACTCTCTCTGATTGAAAGTTTTCCCAAGGCAAGGATTTAAGTTGCAAAATGAATATGCAGGCTCACAACCAAATTTTAGATGCCATTCAGCTCTTTTGTATGCTGATGAGCTGATGGAAAGAAATGATTGGGCCATTGACTGGAGACCAAATCTCTCTTACACACACACACACACACACACACACACACACACACACAAAACTTGATATCTGTGCCACACATTGAGAAATGGCTCCTTTTTAATGGAGGGGGGGCATCTCTTTATTTTGCTTAATTCTGAAAATGTAAAATAGTGGTACCCTATAACAACTGCTGCAGGTAAAACAAAAGACTAGGCTTTCCCCCTGAATCTAGGTTACTATGTGAAGGGTTGGTTGGTTGGTTGTTGTTTTTGTAGGGAGGAGCTATTATTATTATTATTATTATTATTATTATTATTATTATACTCCACCTTTTTCCGTGATGGGACACAAGGCGACTTACAGATAAAAACAAGAATTGGTAAAAACAGAAAAAACCTATTATTAGTATGTCTAGAGACAATGGATAAAACAAACACCATTAGCTGTACTGCTGGGTAAGTGTTTAATGGTTATTGTATTTGTATTTAAAAACCAATACAAATTTGTTTAAAGAAATCAATTGAACAGTAATAGAATTTAAGCCATATCCAAATATAAAATCTCTTTAAAACATACCAATCATTACCATAAAACAGCACGGCACCGGACCTTTAACTAGAAGCTGTCAATTCCCAACAGCTTGTTGGAACAAGAAAGTCTTCACCTCCCAGCAGAAGTGTTATGTACTGAAGTTCTCACCCTGGGATAGGCCCCGCTTCCGCTCCTTTGATACTTCTGTCAGCTCGTTGGCTTGGAGGTAGCAGTCAAACCGAGCGAGATAGGAGTCCCATGATTCAGAGGCTGGCGCAAACGGCGGTAGAGGCACAAGTGAAGCCATGATTCCGATGCCGGCGTGAAGGGCGATGGATGGAACACCGTGCTCTAGCCAGAACAGTCAGCTCTGAATTGGTTCTGTTCAGACATCTGAATAAAGAAGAGCTGTTTGAAGAATCGCTGTGTCGTCTGATATGTTCGCCCACAACTTAACAAGAAGTACAGCAAAGAAGGAGCCAGTCTAGCTTCTCTAGGGAGGGAGACCCAAAGTCGGGGGGCAGCCACTGAGAAATCTCTCTCCCGCATCCTCGCCTGCAGTGTTAAATGGTACAGCACTAATGGGAATTAGATCTTGGTGTCCGGAGGTGGTGAAGAAGAGAAGATTGCTAATTGGTGGGGGGAAGAGAGGCAATCTAGATGAACCTTTGCCAAGCTCCCCACTCCCTGCCACCCCCAATGTTTTGCATAACAGCAGCAGTGTTGATTGGGACTGGTAGGAATTATAGTCCAAGACACCAGGAAGTCATCACATTGGCTAAAGCTGATGTTGGCATTTTGCCTTCTGCAGTGGAAAGGGTAACACTGGTTGTGATAGGCCCCACATTAATGCAAGAATAATTGCCCAGCTCTATCTGTATAAGGCAGGGGTGAGGGGCATGTGGCCTTACAAATGTTGTTAGTCTTCAACATTCGTCAGCCCCAGTCAGCATGGCCAATGGTCCAAGAGGAAGGAAGTCAGTTCAACAACATCTGGAGGGCCACACATTCCCCATCCAGGGCTGGATTTAGGTTTGATGAGGCCCTAAGCTACTGAAGGTATTGGGGCCCTTGATACATCCAGCTATCCTTTGTCAACAACAAATTGTCGCTGTTTCTTGTGCTGAATATATGCTATATGGTAATTTATGGACCTGGACAACACAAAACACTGTTGCTGAATGTAGGTTTTATTTTATTTGTTTTTTATCTTATATTTTGGAAATGTACATCCAGTTTTTTTCCCTTTAATTTTTTTGGGGCCCCCAAGAGAGTGGGGCCTTAGGCTATAGCTTGTTATCTTATACGTAAACCCAGCACTGTTCCCATTCCTAATGTAATGTCACACATCCTTTGAAGGAGGAGGTATGATATGGGGAAAGGGGCTTAAAATGTATTGTGTCAGCAAAATGCATTTTCTGCACTTTGAATAAATTGAGATTGAAAACTCTAAACTGCAGTATTGGAGCTGGAGATGTGCATTGTCTAGAAAATTAACAAGACTAGAATTAGAAATGAAATATAAAGTACTTTGCCCATATTGCCCTTTTTATGCTATTAATTTAAAATGAGCACTTACTAGGATTTTTATTTAATGCTGTGTTTATGGTACTTTCTTTCCTAATGCTAGAAATGAAGGTGCTTTGGTTGTTGATAAATATAGACCCCTGAGTCTGTGTGTAACTGCGAAAATCTATATCATCACCAGTCTTTAATGAATCGAACCTGCTATCAAAGAAAGTATTCTTAGATGTTTGCTACCATTAATCCCTGTAATGGATTTTTAAAAAGACCTCCCTGTGCAGCAAGAACACGAGTGGAGGGTGCATTTACCACTTGCTCTAAATCTAAAGCAGACTGCAGGCTATGAATTATGGATAGACAAGATAGCAATGAATTGTGTTCCTTTACTATAAATAGATTACAACCCCTCAGACCAAAAGTTTGATGAACCAGAACTAGGAGAAAACACACAGTGGCTAATCTCAATGTGTGCAGGTCATACATTTGGGGTAGCAGCTGTCTGGAATACGCTTCAGTGACCACCATATGCTGCCATTTTAAGAGGTAAAGTCAAGAGCAGGCCAAGCAGCCTACCTCCGAAAACAACTGTTATGTGGGACAATCAATTAATTTAGTGCCCCACTACCCCAAATTTCTTTCTTTCTCTGCCTTCCTCCCATGCATTGTTCATCTCCCTCTTGCCCAGCTCTGTCCACCATTTCACATCTTTCTCCCAACCTTCATCTTTCTTTCTCTCTCTCTGCCTGCCACTTCCTGCACCCTCTTCTCTTCTAAGCTCCTTCGTCTCACTTTTCTTTTTCGTTCATCTGTTTCCTTCTCTCGGTTCCCTCCAGCTGTAGCTGCTGCTTCTTTCCCCAACCATATTCCTCAACCAGGAACCTTTGAAGGCTTGCCCAATGAGTCCCGGTTGCAGTGAGTTTCAAGGTGAAGGGACCTGGGCGAATCAGACGCACGTGCGCACAAATGCTGCTGCAAATTGCAGAATAACATCGCTAATCCAGATTGTACAATTAAAATAAACCTGTTTTATTTATTTATGAATTAAATGAGGCCTGGATAATAGTCAGATTATGGCATTACAGTGGTACCTTGGTTTAAGTACTTAATTCGTTCCGGAGGTCCGTTCTTAACCTGAAACTGTTCTTAACCTGAAGCACCACTTTAGCTAATGGGGCCTCCTGCTGCTGCTGCGCCACTGGAGCACGATTTCTGTTCTCATCCTGAAGCAAAGTTCTTAACCTGAAGCACTATTTCTGGGTTAGCGGAGTCTGTAACCTGAAGTGTATGTAACCTGAAGCGTATGTAACCCGAGGTACCACTGTACTTCACTCTGCATAGGTGCGAGGCCAAAATCACATGTGCATCTGGAATGTTTCCCTCCTTCAATTAATGCACCTTGCCACCACAATTCTCAGGTTATGCTTCCGCACTCCATTATATGTCATACTCCTGGCAGCAAAGTGTGGAAAGCCACTGCCCGGCTTGCTGACCCTGGATGCTCACCCATACTCTGGACTGGCTTGTGTTATGGAGCACGGGTGCAGATCTGCTCTCCTGCACTGCAGCATGGCAGGGCTGCAGAGGGACACTGGAGTGGCTGTGCTGGTGTTCCTGTGGAGCCCAAACATCACTACTACCTGGTACGTGACCGCAACACAGCTGTCAGGAGGAGGGATCCATTGCCCTCATCCCACTGTGCCAGCCGCTGTTGCCCATAGTGCCCTAGGGCCAGAGGCCAGTTCTTCTGGAGACCACAGAGGAAGACGAGAGTAGGAAATGGTCCTTTGGTGCTCATGGAAAAGGATGAACAATCAGGTAACAGTGACCAAAGACACATTTCTACGCCATAAAGCGGTGCTGAATGATTCAAATGGATGAGCGAATGATATGCCATTTCGAATTGTGTGCTCCACGGTGAAGCAGGGAATAGGGGGTGACTAAAAATGCCTTTCAGATATATCATATCTGTTCACAGATGGCAAAAAAAAAGCCAGGAAGGTTGAAACAAGATTTAAATCCACCTTCCTGCATGTCCATCAATCAAAGGTTTGTGGGGGGAGGACTGACAGAAAAGAGTTTAAAGCTGCATTTCTGTCTTTCATTTGGCACTAATTACGCTTCTACTATTAAGGTGCTGTGTTGCAGATACATACAAGGTCATACTTTTGTTTTTAAATAACTGGTGTTTTGCATGGAAATTACAGTGTATAAAGAATATTCGCATCCAGGCAGCAAATTTTCAGGTAGAGACACTGCTTCATTTAAAGCATGACAGTCGTAGTTCCATTCTTCTTATGTCAAAACCTGACAAGGGCATTACATTTTGTATTGATTTTAGCAACATTGCTACTATGTCAAAATGTGAAGCCTAACCAATGCACCTTGCTGACAAGTTATTGGACAAAGCAGAAAAACAAAAATTATACCATTCTTGTGTCTAACAAACTCTAGCAAAACCCATTTCCCACATACTCTAAAACAGGGTTTTGTTACTCTTCTGAAAGCTGAACCCCTGTATTCTCAAGGCTGATAGTCTACAAGGCCCTTGACAATTCCTTTTACTATTGTTTGTTTTGCTTTGAAAGAAATATATTTTACTTCCAGAAGTAAACACAATGGACTTAAGGAAATCTGGAGTGTAAAGGGAGGAATTATTAGTGCGATTTGTTTTATATTTGTTTTGTTTTTAGCAAAAATTATCTGCCTATACTGAATTTACTGAAAGTGTTGGTAAATATCACTATAATGATTCTCCAATCTCTCCCCCCTTTTTTTGTTCAACAACAACAACACAGATAGGGAAAGTGAAAAAATATGTTTACTTACTTTGGTTGTATATGATCCCTTATTGATTTTGTACTAAAGGTGTGAAAAGGCTGTTACTTATCTCCATGTGAAAGCCAATTCTCAACAGGCTTTTACATTAGTTTTTTTTTGTTTATTTTTTACCAAGTGCGAACAAGTAATAGAATGTTGCAAATCCTTCACAAGGTGAAAGAGGGGACACACATATCTCAGTTGGAATCTAATGTTGTGTCAAAAGATTATGGAAGCTGCTAACACTTCTTCTCAGAACCCAGGAATTTGCTAAGGAGTAAACCCTCCACAAGAAAAGGCTAAGGAGTAAACCCTACACAAATCTGGAGTGGAGTCCTAAGGCGTTTAGATGGTGCCTTGTATAACTCCTTCCAGCAACTCTTGCAGCCAAGCTGGTGCCAAGGGTATTGCTCTGCTTTCCTTTGGACCACATCAGCGAGGCCAAGAGGGGGTCGTGTCATCCTCTATACACGTTGCCCAGGCTTACGCCCCAGAAAGGTCCCTGCAGTACTGCTAACACAGCGGTTTGACTTCACCCATGGAGGCACACTCCACTGTCTCTTGAGACAGATGGATGCCAACAATATTGCTGTAATCATGTGTGGTCAATAGTAGATATTCAAGGTATTGCTGCTCATGTGGTTATAAATGAGTGCTATGTTTTAATATGTGCCTCAACTATACATGAGAGCATACTAACTTCAGCTTCAAGGCCTGAATTAATTCCATAATTTAAATTCGGTTTCTAGATAGGCACCAAATTATTTCCCCTCACTGAAAACACAGCTTCAGTAAGATTATACATTAAATTATAGTAACATTATTCCAAGTGATGCTAGAAATAACTTTGTTATATATCTATATTCAGATGAGTGCTGACAAGCTTCCCTTTCCTTTTGCTTAAGTTACGTTACTGTGAAATAGGTAATGGTATAACATTGAAATATTACCAAGTAAACTAATAATGCTGTTTGAAAATTCTCAGATTTTATACTACACACACACACACACTCTTACATTGTTGTGCAATTAATAACTTTAACCTAGACCACATCTTAAAAAGCAGAGACATCACCTTGCCAACAAAGTTCTGTATAGATAAAGCTATGGTTTTCCCAGTAGAAGGCTGATCGCTGAATAATTGATGCTTTTGAATTATGGTGCTAGAGGAGACTCTTGAGAGTCCCATGGACTGCAAGAAAATAAAACCTATCCATTCTTAAGGAAATCAGCCCTGAGTGCTCACTGGAAGGACAGATCCTGAAGCTGAGACTCCAATACTTTGGCCACCTCATGAGAAGAGAAGACTCCCTGGAAAAGATCCTGATGCTGGGAAAGATGGAGGGCACAAGGAGAAGGGGATGACAGAGGACGAGATGGTGGGACAGTGTTCTCGAAGCTACCAGCATGAGTTTGACCCAACTGTGGGAGGCAGTGGAAGACAGTAGTGCCTGGCGTGCTCTGGTCCATGGGATCACGAAGCGTCGGACACGACTAAACAACAACAACAACAATATTTATGTGGCCTGTCTGCCTCACTTGTATAAAAACACAGATTAAGGTATCCTTGCTTCTTTAATTTTGTGCTGCCAACAATTCTTTGAAAATTTCCCAGCTTTCCTATAGTAGGCTTAGATATGAGATGAACACCCAATACTAGAGAGTGCATTAACTTTTGGTTTATGAAAGGAACACTAAGTACACAAGAGAATAGAGATACAGTACTTATAATTGGGGGTTTAAATGTGCTGGTTGACAGTTTCTGAAGTTCTCTAAATTTCTATCCCAGCCTAAACTTCCCACAACCCAGCCCAGCTACTGGATAAAATCAGCTTCTGTACCCCAAAGCATCTTTGGTTGCCCACCTTAATGGACAGTTTACCCAATTTTAAATACCTGCTTGTGTAGCCTTCCTTTGGTAAGATCTTTATACAGGGCAGTCTCTCAGGCCCCTCAGCCACTGGCTCCCTGTTTGCCTTTCTGGCTTCCACCCTACCATTCTCAATGGGCAGCAACCACCAGTGCTTACAAGGCAAGATGCGGCACATAAGCGTCATGTCATTGGTAAATGTCATTGGTAAAACAACGATTCACACCTTCAATACATTTCGCAATTTCATTGATGGAGATGTCTGAGCTCCAGTATTATGAGAAGGCAGAAAAGTCTCTTTCTTCACACAGTACATAATTCTATAAAGCTCTAAAATCTCTGCATGAAGGTCAAACACTAGCTCAACCTCACCCTTGCCTTCTAGAGGTGAACTGGAGGAAAGATGTAAAATACTTTATGAACATCTGAAATATTTGAAGCAAGACATCTCTCAGACATTCTGATTTACTAGTAATGTAATTAACTAATATAGAACCCAGATGAATTTACTTATCGTTTGCCTTACTTACAAGTACAATTTCATTACCACAAAAGTGCATAACCTTCTATGTTGCTGTATTGAATTTCATGGTGTGGGCACATAGTCATGTTTTGCAAACATCTGCTCCCCCCCGCCCTCATATAATATTCCAGAATTCTTTTGTACTGACAACACCCTTCAGCTTCATTTTATTAGGAAAGTTCTTCAATGAACCTTTGCTTCCATTGCCAATGGTGTTGATGAAAACCATAGTCTCAAGCATTCATTTTCTGCAGTTGCTGGGCAATCCTGAAAATGGCCAATGAGAGTAATAATTTTAATTTGGCAGTGACTTAGAAGTTGCCCTCTCACAAGGTGAGAGAATCTGTGAATGCTTTCCCTTTGTTTACCCATTAGTCTTTTCTGTTCTGTTTTCATATTTATCTGATTTTAAACAAAATCACAAGTCTTTTTCATTTCAGTATGTATTTGATTTCAAAATAGTATTTTACGCATTTTCTGAACCAAGGACTTCATCAGAAATGTGAATGCCAGTAGATAACTAAGTTTCAGTCTGCACATTAAACTATGAGATGTAGATCAGGTCCGTTTGCATTGGAGTTTACAAACACCATATTCCTCACGCATTCCTGTATTACAAATTACCATTATTCATCAAGCATTCCTCAAGAGCCTGATAACACTGTGTGGGTGTAGTAATGCTATGTCCTAACAGAACCACAGAACAGAGCATAAACTGCAGGAAGTCTTGGTCCTTGGAACTCTCATTACATACATTAGTCCCTGAACAAGTCTGTCCAATGTCTGTATTCATTGCATTTTATTTTAATAAAGCTCCTTGGGCTCATTTTGGACTGGGCTAGGAGAAGTAAAAACTATTGCTACCATTATTGTTGTTCTTAAATAATTATAATAGAAAGACTGTCTGGTTCTTTGAAAGTAGTTCCAATAAAATATTTGGGACCAGTAAGAGTAAGTTGCTGGAGCATTGTGTAAAAGTGAAAACAAGACAGAAGCATTTGTACAGATAGCAGTGTCATATTTTAATACATATATTAATGTTAGGCTAGCAGATTTTTTAAAATTGAAGCTGTAATTTGGTTGGTAAAAACAAATCAATTTAGTTGTCACTGAAGCATCAGTTTTAAATTGTATCCTATTTTGCGGTGTCAAACAAAAGGTGACATTTTGAGCCCAAGTGACAAGTGCAATAGGTAAGGTTTTGTGCAATTAACTCTTTTTGAGAAGTATGAAAAATGAGTAATGTCTTTGTTTAAAATCCATTCACTAGCCTGTGTAAATCAAAGATGCTGGAGTAAAATACAAAACTTATTCAATCAATTGACTTGAAACGTGTTATAGTAGCACCAAAGGAAAATCATTATAAACTCAATTATTTAAAAGATCAAAAGAGTAATCCTTCAGGAAATCTCCAAAGTAAGCATTAAACAGTTTTTCAGGCAGTGTTGATTGCAGTTTTGGCAATGTAATAGTTGTCCTTAACCTTTGGTTAAGAATGCTAGTTGTAGGAACAGAGGAATTTGCCTTATACTGAGCTAGGAGGAGGTCTCCAAGGTTTCAGGCAGGAATCTCTTTCCCAGCCCTAACTGAAGATGCTGAGAATTGAACCTTCTGCATGCAAAGCAGATGTTCTACCTGCAAGCTACATCCCCTTCCTTGTCTACATTGGAACATTAAATTCGTGTAATGTGATGTCACACCAATAAAACTAGTATGATATTATGACAGTAAGTTCTGTATATCTCTGCAGCTACAGTCATGGTGGTAGTCCTATGAGAAACTCCATTAAGTGCTCTTGTTTCCTTTAAAACTGAACCAATTATCTCCTTCCCAACTTTTGAAGAACTACTTTCCCTCTGGAAAAGCGGCAAGAGTGGATGGTTAGCAGCTCTCAGGAGGTGGACAAATTCCATGATTTGGAGGAGAGGTGGCAAGGAGGTAGTTTTGCCTTTTAATACTACATGGTTGAAGGTTTCATTTGTTCTGTAACAAAAAATGAAAGCTGTACTGCTCCTTCATATGGCAGCTTGGCTGCTCTCAATAGCTTTGCTGGGTTTCTGGGACAGGATGCCCCTAGGAATTACGTCATGATGTAAAATCACTCCCAGTGCCATTATTGGGGATAAAAGTTTTGCCACAAAGATAAGACACAGACTTCTCTCCCACATTCTTAATTTGCTCTCCAAAGATTAATCCTACCATGGTGAAACAGTTTCATCTTCTTCCACCCCTGAACTTCTTTTTCTTCCTCAAGAGGTATCACTCATTAACAAAAGTAAGCATACTTACTTTTGGTAATCAGTTTTTCACATATTCTGTCATACTGGTTTGATTTTGATTAATTATATTTCTGTGCTGCTTTTTATTAAAATTAATCGCAAAGCAGCTTACAAACAATAACAACAACAACCTAACAGAACGTCAGAAATACAACATAAATCACAAAAATCATATAGAATAATTACCAAATCATCAGTAAAGCAATTAAAAATTATCAGTAAAACCATTACAATCTATAAAACACAATTAACAAAACAATTAAAACAAACAAACTAAACAGCATGATTATCAACATGATTATCAGCATGATTAACAACAAAAGTTAGGATTCACAACATTCATAATCTATAAAACAATATTAGCAACATTAACAAATAGCAACTTATAAGCTTCTACTCTATTAAGTTCATTAAAACACACATAATGCCTGTGGCAGCAGCTCCATTCTGGATGCTCCTAAGGCTGGAAGGTGGGGGGAGGTGGGAAAAGCCATTGCCTGATGGCCAGCACAAAGTCTCTGTCCCCTCACATACGGATTATTGCCTTGATCACTGAAGCCAATGTACACCCAGCAGTTTCTGGGACTGGATCTTTATTGGATCTGGCTATGTCATTCCAGTGAGTTGTTGGAAACAATCTATGCTCTACTAAGCAGGTGGTGCCATCAAAACCAAAAGACCTGGAACACAAAAAAACACACATTCCACTGAATTGGGCCATTAGCTCAGCATTGTCTCAGCAGTGGCGATCTAGACGTTCCAACACAAGGTTTTTCCATCTCTGTTTGGAGATGCCAAGGATTGAATTTGGAACTTTTCACTGTACTAGTGAGCTGCAGCCCCTCCTGACAGGACCATTTGTTGGGCAGCTCAGTGAGTGCAAGCAGCACACTGCTGTGTATGTTTTACTGCTGAAGGTAAGCAGTAATCTTGCCCTGTAAGATGGGTAAAGGTAAAGGGACCCCTGACCATTAGGTCCAGTCATGACCGATTCTGGGGTTGCAGTGCTCATCTCACTTTATTGGCCGAGGGAGCCGGCATACAGGTCATGTGGCCAGCATGACTAAGCCGCTTCTGGCAAACCAGAGCAGCGCACGGAAACACCGTTTACCTTCCCGCTGGAGCGGTACCTATTTATCTACTTGCACTTTGACGTGCTTTCGAACTGCTAGGTTGGCAGGAGCAGGGACCGAGCAACGGGAGCTCACCCCGTCGCGGGGATTCAAACCACCAACCTGTAAGATGGGACCTGTATGGAATAGAGACTCATTTGATCTCTTCATAGAAGAGCAGGGGTATATGTGTAATGAAGAGATCAATGCAGATAAGGAAATATCTCTGAACTGATCTTTCTGAAATCTATGCATTTCTTGAGATTTTTAGGGCAAATTTACGGGGTGATTGTTTCTCTTCAAATGGGCTAATTGAGCTATTAATGGGCTAATTGAGCTATTAGTATGAACCTGATCGTTCATAAGTATTGTAGCCAGGATTTTACATTAGTTGGATTTGTTGGTGCATGGTTTACTTAAGGAAGAGCTCTTGTTTTCTAGCCTTTAATAGTCAAACACATACACATACAGTATATAATAGTGGGCATTTCACTGGCAATGGAAGAAGTGGATGAAACCTTCAGATTAGTTATACAGCCAGTGATGTTCACACTATGACACATGGGTGTTTGGAGCCACCACTATGCTCAGAGCCCTTCTAGAGTACTCTAAGGTACTGATAGTATGAACTAGTACTCCTACTTAGGGGGTGAACATGTAGCATTTTTAGGAATGTAAAATGCACTCCAGGATATCTACAAATGGAGAATCATTCACCTAATTATGGGAGTCCACATGAATCTGCATTTACCTGAAAGCAGTCACACCAAAACTGCTGGTTATATGGAGTTACCCACTGCATATTTATCATTTGAGCAAGAAAGGAGAGACAAAACATTTCATTTTCTGTTGCTGCTCCTTAAGTAGAGCAGATTTCCTTTGATTTAAAGTACTAGAGAAAACTATTATGCATGCAAAACACAACCAGTAAAGCACATGGGCAGCGACAGCATGTGTCCTCTAACTATTTCACTAATGTCCTGAAGCTTACACCTAAAATTAACTCTTAATTGGGAGTTTATGCAGGATCGCTATTTCTTTTATGAATGGGAGAGACTGGATCCAATTGTAGGTAGGTAAATTGTTATCAAAGCAGCTCAATAAACCAAATGAAATAAAACAGGAGTAGCAAACATGGTGCCCTGCATGTGTTATGAGACTCCAAGTCTCATTACCCCTGTCCATTGTTTGTTTGGGCTGATGGGAGCAGGAGACCAACGTATGAAGCGTATGTAACCTGAAGCGTCTGTAACCCGAGGTACCACTGTATAGATAAATTTGGAATGTACAATAATGATTTTTTTTAAAAAAATACAGTACTTTATATTTTGCTCTTCTTTTATTGCACACTCCAAAGTTATCTATACAGTGGTACCTCGGGTTAAGAACTTTGCTTCAGGATGAGAACAGAAATCGTGCAGCAGCGGCAGCAGAAGGCCCCATTAGCTAAAGTGGTGCTTCAGGTTAAGAACAGTTTCAAGTTAAAAACGGACCTCCGGAACGAATTAAGTACTTAACCCGAGGTACCACTGTATCTACTTAAAAGTGGTCATTAGAAGAAAGCGCAAACAAGGTGGCTTTATAATGAGATCCAGAGAAGAGCTCCTGAGATCAAAGCTCAGCTTACCCTTGAATTTGTTTCACAGATAGCAGCTTTATAGTCAAGACTTGAATCTTTATTGATCTTAAGTATCATGATGGAAAGGCTGATTGTTGGCTGAAAAGAGGGGCAGAAGAGAAGAGTAATGGATTTCTTAGCTGAAAGACCTTTTTCTTCTTCCCAGGGTTCAGAAAATCTTAGTGTCTGCGTATTTTCAAAAGCAGCAAAGACGTCTTGTAGCACCTTGGTTAGTCTTTAAGAATGCCATAACAAATGTGTTAATATTTAAGGTGCCACACAACACTTTGCATTTTTTCCTGCAAGAAACTATGACCCTATTACCCCTCTGGAGATGTTCACACTGCTTTATTTGTTGTCTTTCTCTCTCTCTCGTGCATACTTGCCCATTAAATGTTCATAGGTGCAGTCATATAGCCTCTTAATAATAATAATAATAATAATAATAATAATAATAATAATAATTTCCCCTTACTCACAGGTTGTTATAGCTTCTTGCATCACCTTTGTAGCAAGGCTGCCTGCTGCTTTTGCATGGCAGGGGCAGAGACATCAGTCTCCCAGGAACCCATTAGATTCTGCCCTTCACTCAATCCACCCACAGAGTCCCTCTTTGTTGAGAGTGCAGTAGGGTAATGGAAGTGTGCTGTGGGATGCCTGCGGGAGGAAAAGAACAATCTGTCACAGGATTCTTGAGTTTTACTAAACATGTTTTCATAGATTAGCATGGTTCTTACAGCTATCAGACAAAGAAAGTTTTATTGCTTTGGAACCTTAGTCATTTTCAAGATAACATAGCATTTCCAGAAATGATGCATGCAGCGTGTTAAACAGGCAATTCTTCAATTCAAGCTGAATATAAAGCCCTCTATATGACCTTACCAGAAACACCTGTTATATCTGTTGTGCCTGTCTAGGCATAATTAATGACACTCTGTTGGTGACATGGGTTGAATGTTAATTTGTCATCTAATGCTTGATGTAAAGCTTGGTACCCCATGTCTTTTAAACAAAATGTGATAATGGAACTACATTTGTGCTCAAAAGGTATAATTATTCATGCATATTAAACATATGTCAACATTAAACGGGAACAGCTGTATCTGACTTTGTCACGTAGTGGCAGAAAATTGTAGGAACTAACACTGAATGAAAACTCAAATAATAATAATAATAGTGATATAATAATAATCAAGCAGTTTGTGTGTATAGGACTTTTATGAGCTCACAGCCCCCATCAAGACAATTTCCTAAGAAGAATTGACACACCATCATAGGGGAGAGAGCGAGAGAGAGAGCGCATATAACAAAAGTCAGATATGCGTTTACTATAACATTTGATGCAGCAAAGTAATGACAGGAAGCTGGGATCTTGGCTTATTTTCTTGGCTTCTTAACTGAATTAAGCCTGGTTTCCCTGGTTTGGATTACATAAGTACAGTTTGCAAATAGCAGTTTCTAAGGCTGCCTAGCTGAAGTAGGTGCCATGACTTTCTGACTTCAAATCTCTGGTACAAAAAGTGATCTCCTTTATTTGATGTTACACTTGGTTACTGTAGCTGTTTCACAAAGGAAAACCTACACAAATACAGGTTTCTGCTGTGACAGATGTACAAGTTTACTACTAATTTGCTATTACTCTTGGCGTTGTGTGTTGTACATTTCCTGGAATGAAAACATTCAGCTGCAGGTAACTGTGAGCTTTTATTAGACTATACACTGAACCACACTTTCTGCCACATATATTCGGTGGCAGAATACTTCACAAGTATTCGGTGATCATGGAGACCTGTCAGAAATTATTCCCAACTGTATGTGTGAAACTTGAAAGAACTATTGCCTACCAAATTCCAGGAGGAACAATTCTGACATCTTGCATATACAGAAATGACTGCTGATAAATGCATTATTGCCACCAGTGGTCAGTTGTGAATTAAAAACGCTCTTCAGGAAAACCACCAGTGGGGACATTGCTTGGGTAGCTTCAGTACCAAGCCAATTTTGTCTTACTCCCCCCGCTCCTTCTTTACTTAATCTAGCCAGATTAAGGGTGGTCTTGAAAAGCTTGTTCACTATTTCGTGAAGTTTTAGATGGCCATAATAAAGGGACTTCAGGAATTTTCAAAATTGATTTTTTTAAATAATTTTTTATTAGATTTTTCCACCATAATAACACAAACCACAAAGCTGATTAATACACAAAAACAGAAAAGGAAAAAGAGAAGAAGAGAGAGAGAGAGAGAGATGGAAAAAAGTACCTTCTTTTTCTTTACATTTCCAACAAAGATTATCACTTTTGTGATAAATCTTTGCTAATTTTACAGGAGTCAAGTACCATCTATACATCATCTTCAAGGAATTTTCAAAATTGAAGTGGTAACTTAACCCATAGCCATGCATGCTAAGGCAACCTTCCTCTGCTGAATTTGTCTGGCTGATTTCTCTATGAGAAAAGCTGATTTATTTGCATGCATGAAATAGACAAGCAGTGTGTCATATGGGAAGATACCATCATCCCTGCTGTGAAATAAGTGGCGGGCAGTGCTTTGTCCCTCCCTATTCTTGCTCCTCTCCGTCACTGATTGGCCCTGGAATAAAACAATATAGCTTGTGCTTTTAAAACAAATAGCAGGAGCAACAGCCTGATTATGCTCACCTTCCAGAAGGTCAGTGGAGGCTGAGAATAAAATTGGGATGGTGTGAATTGGGGATTGGGCTGAAAGTTGGTACAGAAACATCCCATATCATCTAGCAACCATTTCGACTCCTTTAATGCAAAATGTATTATTACAATAGAAACTGGCGGCGTTAACTTGATTCTCCCATGCTAAGCCTTATTAAGCACTTCATCTCAATAGAGCAAACCCAATTAGCTGGAATTATAGTTAACATCACCTTCACTGATGGGTGTAATTGATGTGAGCTGAAGTGAGTCTAATAAGCTTGACCTTGACTCTATTCAGTGAATACTTGGATCACCTGGTTGAAAAACCGAAAGAATGACTAAAGAAAGTGAAATATATATATATAAACTGAGTACAACTAAAAGCTGATTCTCAGCAATGATACCTGGTGAGATAAATAGAGCCATTCATTTGAAAGAATCTGGACGTGGGAGAGAGGAAATGCTGAACTGAAGTGTTTATGGATGCACATGAAGATCCTAACTCAGGCATAGGCAAACTTGGCCCTCCAGATGTTTTGGGACTACAACTCCCATCATCCCTGACCACTGGGCCTGTTAGCTAGGGATGATTGGAGTGGTAGTCCCAAAACATCTGGAGGGCCAAGTTTGCCTATGCCTGTCCTGACTGTAGGCTACAGAATCATGTCCATGTCTGAATATTGGGGTGCTTAGCTGTTTGAGCACACCAGCTCACAGTTGGGTGTTCAGAAGAGAGAACAGAGGAAAATAGGGTTGAGAGGGGTGCCATTTGAAACTAAAGTATACCTGAATGTGCAGTGGCCAAGAGGCTGGGGAAATGTGTAGTGCTACTCACTTTAGCACATAGCCATGTACTGTATAAAAACTGGGAAAGCGAACAGCTTCTGAACAATCTTTATGAACTCATAAAATGAGTGACATAGCATGGTTGACAAATATGTGATAGATCAGGAAAGAGGAGTTATGATGCTCTCAGTAACAAACATTACAAACTATGCTCTAGGATTATAGTAAAATGTACAACCACAAGCCACTGCAGTGAGAAAAGGCATTACCTAGGAAATGTATGCATTCCCCCGAGTAGAACGAAGTACTATAACTTCACAGACAATGAAATATCTCTCTCACAAAAGTGCTGCCTAGGCAAAGCCCAGGCAGACACCGTATCTCAAATGAAAACCAAATTTTCCTTAATTACATTGGTAGGTTTTGATACAAATACAGTGGTACCTGGGGTTAAGAACTTAATTCGTTCCGGAGGTCTGTTCTTAACCTGAAACTGTTCTTAACCTGAAGCACCACTTTAGCTAATGGGGCTTCCTGCTGCTGCCGCACTGCTGCCGCGTGATTTCTGTTCTCATCCTGAAGCAAAGTTCTTAACCTGAAGTACTATTTCTGGATTAGTGGAGTCTGTAACCTTAAGCATCTGTAACCTGAAGCGTCTGTAACCCGAGGTATCACTGTAGTGTTTTGAAGAGGTACCATTTTAATGCAGCTTAATAATAATATATATATTCTAGGTACATTAAGGCCTTCTGGCAACAATACAAAATGTGAACTCTGAGAGTTTGTGGCAGATATCTGTGCCCACCTTGAAAGAAATTTTCAAATCTCATGCCAGAAACTGAAAAAGGCAGCTTGCTGGCATCTGGCGGCAAGTGGCAGTTTGCAGCCTGGAAGAGCCACAAGTGAGTCGGGCTAGGGGGTGGGGAACGCCTGGCTCCTGTACAGCTGGCAAATGTCACCATCTCCTCTGACTGCAGGCAGCGGCAGAGCATATGCCCGTGCTGCCCAGGGCGGCCACGCTCCCAAGGGGTCGGAGCAAGCTGCCTGTGACTCCCAAGCCTCCCCCAAGCTGTCAAAATGAAGGGGGAATGGGGGAAATCCGCTGGCAAAGAGGCGCAGCTTCTCTGCTTACCCCGATGGCTCGGGGTAGGCTTTGGAATCATGGGCGGGCGGAGCTCCAAGTGTCGCCCCCCTCAGTGAGGGCACCTGGGGCAGTCCGCCCTCACCGCCTCCACCTTCCTACGCCATTGACTGCAGGGGCTGCCGGGACTTGTCCATGAATTAGCCAATCTCTGGTGAGTTCATGAGCTCTTCTCCTTCTCACTCCAAGGGTTAAGGGTACCCCAGTAAAGGGGTCCAAGGGGAAGGCTTCTGTGCAAATGCCCAGACGGGGGCTAAAGAGACATTGAACCCCACTAAGTGGGCTTCCAGAGGCATTGCTCAGATTTGATGTGTGTCCTAGGGTGATCCTTAACCCAGGATTGACCCTGAATGAATTATCAGTGGGTTGATTCAGGATGCAAACCCAGTGCCTATGCCAAAGCCTCCTGACGTCTGTAGTCAATAAAGTTGTGGCCTATTTTGATCCCAAGAAGCTTGTCCTGTCTTTAGTACTTCTTCCCATACTTCGACCCCAATGACCACAGGCCCGCAATGGACATTTCCAAGTAATCATATACTCAGGAAATGAAGTCGGGTTGAGGGTCATCATTTTTGTTTCTCATTTGTTTCCTTACCTGTGTGGGGTTTGTTGTTTGTTTTTGTTTACTTGCTTCTCCAGTGTTTTTCCTTCCTCTCTTGCACATTAACATAATGGCAAGTCTGTACTTTGAACATACTTCTTCTTTATGCTCCCAGCTTTTTCTATATGCATTGCCAAGTTGCAGGAATTGCTGAGTTAGACAAAAACCCTGTAGGTGATGTTTACTGCCTGGTTTGTGCCATTTCAGCTATGAGCATACATTGGTTTATCAAACAGTCAGTTTGAGCACAAAGGACACCAGGGATCGTTCTGTGGGACATGTTAAAACTTCAAGCTGTATTTATAGTAAGCAAAATAAGTTGGCACTTTGCACTGTATTTCACAGCCTCCTGCCATCACCTTGCTGCACCAGTTATTTCTGTTGAGCTTAAACACACCAGAAGAAAGGTTGTGTAATTCTTAGTTATCGTGCTACATTACTCTGCGCAATGTGAAAACATAAAGAACAGAGATGATTTCAGAAATGTAATATTTTTAATAAAAAAAACCCCTGAATTTATAGGTTTGCCAGAAGCAAAAGTCCAGGAAAGAAATAAAACAGCATATATTATCTAAATTAGTCTTAATTTGAACATTAGGGGTGTCATGTGATTAAAAAGCTTAGCTGGCATAAGTGTTTTAATTGACCAGATAATTAATCAAATAAATCTCCATACATTTCAATTGGGGAAAGCATGCTTCCTTTGTTGTTGAAGGTTCACCAGTCCCATGGGTGGCCTACCCATGAGGCTCCAGGGTCCACAAGGGCGGAAGAGCCAAGGAATGCATTACGCACTATTGCCACAGTGGCAGCAACAGCTGTGGCATGTTCCTTGGATGCCGGATCTGCTGCCTTCTCAGCCGCAGCAACCCACCCCTGCCACCTATACCGTAGCCTCTTGGCGCTGCTGGTCTCTTCCCAGCTGTGCTGGTCCAGGGGGGAGGTTACCATGGGGTGAGGTCCAGGACCTGAGTCGAGGGTCGGCAGACAGTCCTCCACGGGCGAAGCGGGGTCCACAGCGAGGAGCCGGGCAAGGACAGGAACTCTGGGGGAAACAGGACTGGATGCTGGCCGAAACAGCTCTTCAACGACGTTGCTCCTGCAACTTGGGACAGGGCTGACTGGCCTTTATCTTCTCTGAGGCCAGGGGCGGTCCCGACCCCCAGGAGACCCGCCTCTCCTGGCCTTAAGGTGAGCACTCCGCCTGGTAGAAACCAGTTCCCTTCGCCTCTCTGCCCTGAGCCTCTGCAGTTCAGGAGAGGCTGAAGGGTTACTGGACCCAGGGGGAGACTCACCTGTAGACACTGAGTCCTCAACCACCTCCGGAGCCAGAGTGGATTCACCTGGTGCCTGCTCCTGAGGATCCGGCACAGGTGCAGGCGCTTCAGAATCAAGGCCCTGCCCCAGCTCAGCCGGCCCTGGAGGCGGGGACTCCTGTGCAGGCTGGGATTCCTCTGGTTCAGCCTCTGAATCGGATTCCCAGGCCATCACACCAGCCTTGTTCCCAATGTATATTTTTATCCCCTCCTTGTTCCTGATGTCACCTGCCCCTTCTTCCCTGGCCAGTGGAGGGTGGCACCATTTTGTGGTTTTCGGCAAGCCAGGACTAATTCATCACAGCGCATACCTTATTAGAAGAAGCACACATGCAATTTTCTTTTACCTAGGAGGGAAGGCTTCTAATTCAAAATGTGTTGTGTACAATAGGCAACTTCCGTAGCAAATCTTTGTTGTGTTCCCCTAAAACGTCTCTCCCTGTTGGTCCAGGGCCACCCTTGGATGAATTGTTTGGAAGAGGCTTTTGAGCAGTAGAGGAGCTGCTATCTGATTAACCGATCAAACATTGCCCCACTGTGTATATATATACTGTGTGTGTGTGTGTGTGTGTGTGTGTGTGTGTATACACACACAGTGTGTGTGTGTGTGTGTATATATATATATATATATATATATATATATATATATATATACACACACACTGTGTGTGTATACACACACACACACACAGTATATATGAAACTGAACCAACTAGGGGAGGTAGGAACAAACATATGTTGCTCTATTTCTTTTTAATGCAGATCTTTGACATAGCCAAATGAACTTTTTAACTTTTTAACAGAACTGCTTCAATTTTTTTAAAAAAAGTTTAATAACTTTTTTATTCAAAATTGAAACAAAACATATTATCCAGAAACATATCATCCTTATTCCCCCCCTTTTCCTCCCTCCCCCTCCCTCCCCCCACAGAACCCACCCATCCCCATCCCCCGACTTCCCTCAGCTCCAGTCTTTGATTTCTCTAAAAATGCTGTTTTCTGCATGTTACACAGTTGTATAGATCCTCAAACTATTTAGCTGATTATTATCAATAAAAAGTTTGTGAATGTTTATTCAAAACCAGCCAAGGAGTCCAGTTCACTTTGTTGCGTCTTCAAATTCTTTGTAAAGGGTTCCCATTCATCTTTAAAGTCAGTTATTCTTTTCCTGTAACTAGAACTGTATCAATTTTTGTTGTGTTTGCTTTGTACATGATTCAGAGCAACCCTAAGCATGCTCAGACAGGAATAAGTCTCACTAAGTTCAAATGGAAAGGGATTTCCCTAGTAAATGTGCTTGGAAGGATAGCCTGAAATGAGAAGGGGATGAACATTGGGGGGGGGGAATGCCTTTTCCCCCCACTTCACTTAATTTTCAAAAATAAAATGTTCGGGAACTGTGTGTTTGTGTGCGTGCGCGCACATACAGAGAGAATTTCAGTTTAGAATGAAACATACTTTCTTTTGTCAGAAATGGACCATATTAATTTTGTATTTTGACTTATGTATTATCATTACAAAATACTGCGCTTTACACTGATTTGACCATAACCATCTTTTTTTTATTATCATCAGCATGTTAAAAAGGTCTACCTCAGTCACAAAGAACAACGTCCCAGGAAGAAAATATATAAAACTTCTGCTTGGGTAGGGCATGCTCTAAAATTTAAAATTTGTAGCTGTAGAGTATGTGTGTGCTGTGCTTGTGGATGTGTTAACCCCTGACTCTCTCTAGACTGTAAGATATATTGCAAGATGATTCAGTAAAACACCAAAAACCAGTCAGCTGAAATGCAAAGATTAATACTGGAAAACTACCCTAATTTATATTGCTGTCTTGAAATATTTTGAAGAGCTGCTTCAGCTCAAGTATCACGTGAAATATAAGCTTGGGCTGCAGTCCTGCAATCTGAGAAAGCCCCATTTATTTTAGTGGCATTTACAATCATTTAACTCTTGCTATGGGTCATTAAAATAAAAAAAACTGTCACTTTTTAGCATTCTCAACTGCAACGTATTGTGAAAGATGAACCAGCTTTGAAAAGAAGACTGCAGTGCCAATACTCTTTGTGCATTTGTATTTAACTTCAGGGCAGTCATGGTGTGTGCACCTGTGCCCCTCAGTGACTTTTTCTTTCAGAAATAAAAAATGCGAGACAAAGCACGTCCCCTCGGAAATTCACTTTGCCCCTTGAGCCCCCCCCCCCCACAAACGTAATAGCATAAAACTGACTTAAAGCAACTTGAGGTGCAGAAATGGCACTTAGGTGGAGTCTACACCCATATTAACAAAAAGTTCTGAAAACGCATTTTTAAAATGTGGTTTTAAAAATACATTTAATTTTCCATAAGGCTCTCCATCGCCACGCAGTGTCGCATTGTGTATTGCACTAAAAACATACTTAAAACATTTTATTTGCAGCTCTGTAGCTGAATTCTTAAACTTCAATGCACACTATACTTGCAAAAGAAAAATATTTTTTTTCCTCAGCTGGGTCCCAAAGCAATGTCCCTTGCCAAGTCAGTGGGTCAATGAGATCCCCTGACACCCTGTCACATTATTATTATTCCACCCATTTGACTGGGTTGCCCCAGCCACAAAATATTAAAAACACAATAAAACATCAAACATTAAAAACTTCCCTAAACGGGGTTGCCTTCAGATAACCTGAAGTTGTATAGTTGTATATGTCCTTGACATCTGATAGGAGGGTGTTCCACAGGTGCCACCACCGAGAAGGCCCTCTGTCTGGTTCCCTGTAACTTCACTTCTCACATTCAGAGACCTGCCAGAAGGCCCTTGGAGCTGGACCTCAGTGTCATGGATTTCATAACATTGTTACCATGAGATGCAAGTTCCCATATAGAGTTTTAAATAATTATTTATTAATTTTCAATTATTAAAATCCAATATAAACAACATTTTTTCAATGTCAAATTACAATTACAGTTCATATATATATCAATTATAAAGCCAAATGTACATTTTGTGTGACTTCCCGCATGCTAGATTTCAAGGCGAAATGATTTTATTTCATCCTGATTCCAAGTCTTGCAAGTTCCCGTACAGATTGGTAGAAACAGTGCTTCACAGGACATCCCCACTCTAAACACATATAACTTAATTTCTCAAGGCTTCAGACCATTTCAAGGGAAACTGTTGCCATTCACTGCGTTAGAAAGGTTGGTGCATAAATGTTATTATTTGAATGATATATCAGACAACCACATATTATTTTTGTTTTGTCAGAATGCCCCATCACTCACCCTTGTTTCTCCTTATGAATTGCTTCTCCTTTTGTGGAACAATTCTTACCATCTGTCAGAACTACATATTTGTTTGAATGCGTTGTTTTATTTCAGATGTCTTTTTGGAGTGCTTGGAGAGGGTGGAAATGTCTTAGAAAGCAACCCTATAAATGTCTACTCCGAAGTAAGCCTTATAGTGTTTGATGAGGCTTACTTCCATTTAAGCCTATATAGGATTCCAATGTCGCCATCCTCTTTTACGTGTTTTCACTAACTTTTAGTAACAGAAAGCCTGCAATGTTGCTGTGTTGTAAGCCTTTTGTACTTCCCTGAGACTGACTTCAAGGTAACTGAAAATATACTGAAATCCTTTAAGAAGGGGAACAACTTTGTACAGCTTGAACTGTGAGGGCATTCAAGGTTACTTGGTTTATTTCACATATCCATCTCTAATGAGGGTTTTTTAATATTTCCTTTTGACACTTGCCCTTAACCCATCATTTCTCATAAAGATTTTCTTTGGGATATTTCAGCAAGGACCCACAAAAGAGATTTATTCTCTTTAAGCTTTGCTAGTATTTGATTGTGAAGATGAGTAGCTTTTCTTTGCTAGGATCAAGGTTGCTGATTATTCAGGCTAACTACAGCAACCTGGGTTTGGAGGGGTTTTTTTAGAATCTTTCCATGATTAGTGTTACCAAGCTCATTCTCTTATTCAAAAGCCAAAGGACGTGTTTCATTTTGTTCTTTGATATTCTATACAAGTCTTCAGGTGCAGAAGAGGTATTTCATCATTACCATGAAAAGATAATATGTTAAAGCATCTGTTTCTAAGTCAAACATGTTTTCATCTACCTTTCCTGATAATAATGCTTACTAGGAATACCAAGCAATAATACTTTCCTAGTAATAGGAATACTTACCTTACCTAATAATATCCACCTGGATTCAGGTAGGTAGCTGTGTTAGTCTGATGCAGTAGAAATATATATAATAATACAATATAATAATAATAATTATTATTATAATATAATATAATATAATATAATATAATATAATATAATATAAATATATTTTAAAAATTAAAAAAAATGTCCAGTAGCACCTTAGAGACCAGTTGGTCTCTAAGTTGCTACTGGACCATTTTTTAAATTTATTTTTATAATATCCAACTGAAATGTGAAGTTTTACTTTTGCAGTGTTTACACTTGGCAATGTGCAGATGTTTCAACTGGCTATTCCTTCCTCTCCCCAGTAAATTGCTGACTTTTTTTTCCTAACCACATTAATTAATGGATCCATTACAAAATATAGCATCTTAAGATATGTTTGGTATACTGAGGTAATCTAATAACGGATTCTGTAGATTAATGGTTAAGGCTTTTAACCAGTGCACTTAAGCTGATGTCCTTGGAAGGAAGCCCAAAGGGACAGGAAACTAAGGACAAAAGTGTCAAATGGGACTTTATCTCATAATTCTGCATTATGAGGCTGTGGGTGGGACAAAACTTATCATAAGATTAAAGCCCTAGTAGAAAAATCCTATAATCACTGAATATGCCTGATAGGAGACCATTACAATTAAAATCCATTTTATAATCTACCTTTAATTGGTTCATCTCATGAGCCAATGAAAACTTTAAACCCAAGTCATTATAATTTTAAAAATAAAATACAGTGGCTCCTCTCTTTTCCTTTCCCAGCAATAGACAAGGAATAGAATATAGCACAGGGTGCTCTTGCTGCCTTTGTGTACCTCCTTCGTGGCTCATTAAAGTCACAAATGTGAAGAAGTCTGTTGCATGATTGGATGTGTAACTTTTATAAAATGTACATGTATGTTCAGGTGCCCAGAATTGAAAATATTTCCCTAAGACTGCACTTGTTGGCATTTCTACTGGTTACGAAATGAACTTAAGAATACAGGATCCAGGAAGTTCAATCATAATGCAGTTTCCCTCCCCTCCTTGTAATGTAGAGGAAAAGGTGGTTAAGGGAAAGGATTGCTAATCTGCTGGGATATGAATGAGCCAGTGTGGTGTATGTTAGGATATTTCCGTTCCACCTTAAAAGGGTGCAGGATGTTTGTATAACACCCTGCGTAAGTTCCTGTCTCACAGGATGTTTATGCTATATGTTCCTTTCGATTTTGCCTGTCTTGCCTGAGCAGTCGGAGGAGACGGTCATGATTTCTTTGTTCTGACCAATGCCTAATAAACTGTAAATATGCAGTTCTGCTCTCATGCTGTGCAACTTCTGTTGTGTGAATTCTGCTGAAAGAGTGTGCTCTAAGCCAGAGGCTTAGTGTCGCTGAATTGCTGATATTGCCTGACTACGGGAGGTCGATGGATCGTCCGGCATCCGAGCTTGGGGCCTCAGATGGATCTTATCTCCCTGGCAGTATCCCATCAGCAAGGTTTCGGGCCCAGATTCACGGCACTTGCAGGAGAGTAAGACTGCGACAGACTGCTAAGGTATGTTGGAAAAGCGAAAGCAGAGGCTTTTCTGTTTGCCGCGGAAGACGTCTTTGATGTCCGGCTAAACTAATTGGCCTGGGAGCCGAGCCAGAGGCATCGTGATTTATGAGCTGCCGAGATAAGACGTCTCAACAGGCTCACGGCTGATGTTAAGAGGTGGAATGGAGTTTTTCCAAGCCTCTGAAGCTGCTGAGTACCCAAAATTAAATCGGGACAATTATGAGACCTGGGCAAAATGGTGTGAGAGTTTGCTGCGTCAGTTTGGAGTCTGGCATACTGTATTTGAGCCCACTCCAGTTCCTCGGACAGAGAAATGGCAGGGCCAGGATTCGAAGGCCATGGATATTATTGTCTTATCCGTCTCTCTGGAGGAAATAAAGACGCTTGCTGGAAATCTCACGGCACGTGACATGTGGGATGCTTTGAAAAAGGCCCACCAGCCAATAATCCCAGCCCAGTGTTTGAATGCATCGGAGGTCCTGGCTGTTTCCCAGAATGCGAGTGAATGCAGAGATGCCGAGGGCACCGGTTGCAAGCTGCAGGGGGAGCTGACTGTGATGTCATCCCAGGCAGCATTCCAGCCTCCAGGGGGAGCCAAGGAGTCGGCAGCTGAGAGCTCTGTTTCTCGTGAGAACCAAGGTCAGAGCCTATGCAAAGGCCGGAAGACCAGACGTAAACAGAGCAAGATGTTTCCAGATGGCCCGAAGCAGAAGGGGAGTGGAACGCCAGTGGAAAACAAGGCTATGTTTGCTGGCACAGCTCCACCAAAGGCTAAAGGCACGTCTGATGGCCAGGAGCAGGGGGGCAAGTTGCAAAAGCCCACGCCAGTGGAAAACAAGGCTTTGTTTGCTGGCACAGCTTCACCAAAGGCTAAAGGCAAGTCTGATGGCCAGGAGCAGGGGGGCAAGCTGCAAAAGCCCACGCCAGTGGAAAACAAGGGTTTGTTTGCTGGCACTGCTTCACCGAAAGCCAAAGGCAGGTTTATTGTGGATTCAGGATGCACGCGACATATCACCAAAGACCGCCATTTGTTCATCTCCTTCACACCTCAAGATGGAGAGATCCACCTGGCTGATGGAAGGACTTTGCAAGCTGCAGGAGTTGGGACTGTGAAACTTGCAAGTTTGCATACTACCATCAGAGATGTACTTTTTGTTCCAGGAGCTGCGGACAATTTGCTTAGTGTCCCACAGCTCAATGGGCGTGGTTTTGAAATTACCTTCAAGAGGACTGTCTGTGTCATCAGAAAAGGCAAAGAGGACATTTTGCATGCAAAGTTGTTGGATGGTTTGTTCTGTCTAACTTATGATGATGTTCCTGTTATATCTAATGCTGATACTTGTTGTGTTGCACAAACTAACAAGGTTCTTCATGCAGGTTGCATTCATGATGCACATCGAAGATTTTGTCACCTCTCTTGGCAAGCGCTAGCCAAGATGCCTGAGTTGGTTGAAGGTTTGGACATCAAACCTTGTAAATTTCACATGAAATGTGTATCTTGTGCAGAGAACAAGGTGAAGGTTGCTCCAAAAGGCAAGGAGTCTAGCAGGCAGGCTTCCAAACCCTACCAGTTAGTTCATGCAGACCTGGTAGGTCCTCTAGCGCCCTCTTTGGGAGGAGCAAGGTACTTCATGGTTCTAATTGATTCTTTTTCCAGGTACATTCATGTGTTTATGCTCGAGCAGAAATCGCAAGCATTTCCTAAGTTCAAGGCATTCTGTGCTTGGTTGGAGAATGCTCATGGTAAACGTATTGGCTGTCTGTTTACTGATCGGGGCGGGGAGTTCACTTCTCAGCAGTTTGAAGCTTTCCTGACTGAGAAGGGAATCCAGCATGACTTGTCAACGCCTAGATCGCCATGGATGAATGGGCTTGCGGAGAGAGCAAATCAAACGTTGCTGCAAGGAATAAAAACCTTGTTGCATGATGCCAACCTCCCTGAGAAGTTTTGGGCGGAAGCTCTCTCGAATTTTGTTTATACTGTTAACCGCAGACTGTCATCACCTATTGGCTGCACTCCCTATGAGAAAATGTTTGGTAAGCAGCCTAATGTCAAACACATGAGAATCTTTGGTTCTGACATGTGGGTACACACCCCACAAAGCAACAAGCTTGGGAAGCGTGGGGCACATGGTTTGTTCATGGGGTACGATAAAGGTGCATACAGAGTATGGATGACTAACTCAAAATCCATAAAGTTCACAAGGAGTGTTGAGTACAATCCTAAGTGGGGGGAAAATGTGGGAATTTTCCAGAGTTACCCAGAGGAGGATGAAGGTGATGTGAAGAAAGCAGATCATGCTGAGAAAGCTGAGGAAACTGATGATGATGATGATGATGATCAGAGTTCGGATTCCAGTTCAGTGGGCGGCGCTGCTGCTGCTGTCAGTGACAGTGATGACACAGCAGACTACAAGAGCGCAAAGGCCTCAGTCAGACCATCTGATGCGTCTGACAATGAACTGGAAGAACCACTGTTCACCATTGGTCACTTTTCTCCTAAGAAGGAGGAGATGAGTCCAGAAGACTTGCGTCTAGTTCGCAGGTCTGAAAGGGCGACCAAAGGCAGACCTCCAAAGAGATTTGCTGATGAGTTTGCTAAGACAGCAACTGCTGTTCTTAGTAGCTCAGAGAAGGTGTGGGAACCTTCAAGCTTCAAAGAGGTCCAGGAGTTAACCTCTAAAGATGCTGAGCCTTGGCTTAATGCCATGAAGGCTGAAGTTGATTCCTTGAATAGGAACCAAACTTGGGAGCTGGTACCGGTAGTCCCAGGAATGAGACTGGTTGGCAGCAAATGGGTCTTCAAGGCCAAGACAGACCAGAATGGCAAGGTTGTCAGACACAAAGCCAGATTGGTTGCCAGAGGTTTTTCACAGGTACCAGGGCAGGATTACCACGAGACCTACTCACCCACGGTCAAATATGAGAGCATTCGGCTGATGCTCAAGATCGCTGCGGAGGAGAAACTGCATGTTTCCCATCATGACATAAATACAGCTTTTTTGTACGGGATTTTGGGGGAGGAGCTATACATGCTTCCACCTGACGGGATGCAGATACAGAAGGGAATGGTCTGTAAACTGCGGAAATCCTTATATGGTCTCAAGCAGAGTGCCAGGTGTTGGAACACAAAACTCACTGAAACGTTGCTTTCTCTAGGTTTTCACCAGGGCAAAGCTGATCCGTGTGTGTTTGTCAAGGAGGAGGGGCAAAACAAACTGTATTGTTTATGTTTTGTTGATGATCTTCTGATGTTTTGGAAGAATCAGGCTTTCTACCAAAGCACCCTAGCTCAGCTGAAGGAGCACTTTGACATGAAGGATCTTGGTGAGGTATCCAACTATCTTTCTCTGCAGGTGGAGAGGGACCAAGCAGGTAATTTTCTGGTACACCAAACACAGAAAATTGCTGATGTATTAACCAGGTTGAATTTGGTTGATGCAAACCCAGCAGACACACCGATGGTGACAGGTTACCAGGTAGACAGTACTGCTGAAGCGTTTTCTGACACAACGCTGTACAGATGCATTCTAGGCAAGTTGAATTTCATTGCTAGATGTTCAAGACCTGACATTGCTGTAAGCACTAACCTGCTTAGCAGACATGCTAACAATCCTACTGTTCAGGATTGGAAAGCTCTGAAGCGCATAGCCCGGTACTTGAAAGGGACTATGCACTACAGGCTGAGGTTCACCAGTCAGAAGACTGGAGGTCTTGAAATCTTTGCAGATGCAAGTTTTGGAAGTGACACCACGGATGGTACAAGCACTTCTGGAGTATGCTACATGTACAACCACTGCCTGTTTGACTGGTTGTGCAAAAAGCAGACGGCAGTTAGCCTAAGTTCCTGTGAAGCAGAACTCAATGCTCTGTCATTTTCACTCATGGATTGTGAATGGTTGATGCAACTGTTTAAGGACATTGGGGTTTCTGTGAAATGTCCTATACAAGTGTATCAAGACAATAGATCTTGTTTGGCTTTGCTGAACTTGGAGAGTTGCAAGCAAAGGACCAAGTACTTGCAGATTAAGCTACATCGTGCAAGAGAGTGTATTCAGAAAGGACTTATTCAGGTGTCCTACATGCCAGGAAATGAAATTCCTGCTGATCTGTTGTCTAAGGTTGTTAACAGAGAACAACTGAAGGTTTACGCACAAAGGTTGCAATTGGGTTGAACCACAGATACTACAGGTTACACGGAAAGGGGGAGGATGTTAGGATATTTCCGTTCCACCTTAAAAGGGTGCAGGATGTTTGTATAACACCCTGCGTAAGTTCCTGTCTCACAGGATGTTTATGCTATATGTTCCTTTCGATTTTGCCTGTCTTGCCTGAGCAGTCGGAGGAGACGGTCATGATTTCTTTGTTCTGACCAATGCCTAATAAACTGTAAATATGCAGTTCTGCTCTCATGCTGTGCAACTTCTGTTGTGTGAATTCTGCTGAAAGAGTGTGCTCTAAGCCAGAGGCTTAGTGTCGCTGAATTGCTGATATTGCCTGACTACGGGAGGTCGATGGATCGTCCGGCATCCGAGCTTGGGGCCTCAGATGGATCTTATCTCCCTGGCAGTATCCCATCCCATGGTTAAGAGCGGTAGTCTCGTAATCTGGGGAACTGGGTTCGCGTCTCCACTCCTCCACATGCAGCTGCTGGGTGACCTTGGGCTAGTCACACTTCTCTGAAGTCTCTCAGCCTCACTCACCTTACAGAGTGTTTGTTGTGGGGGAGGAAGGGAAAGGAGAATGTTAGCTGCTTTGAGACTTCTTAAAGGGAGTGAAAGGCGGGATAGCAAATCCAAACTCTTCTCCTCTTCTTCTTGGCTAGAATTTTCTTTTTCCAGACTTGCACTGGTTGCAGACAATAGTCAGTTTCTCATGTCACACAGCATATCTATAGGTTGTGACCATGCATTTTGAGTAATTAAACATCATGGGCTGTTTCTTTGAATGGAAGGTGCATTTGGCTCCTGTTCAAAAGCAGCAGCAGCAGCACCTGCCTGCTACTGAAATGGCTCTAGGGTGCCAGGGGGAGGAATTTTTGTACACCCCCACTCACTCATGGCCACACTGGGCTGCAACTTCTTCTGATACCAAAATGTTAAGCAATATTTCATTCATCACCTATAAATGTGCTTTGAAAACATTTTTATTCATAAAGGCCATTTATGATTAGCTTTATTATATATGCTGCTGATTCATTTGCATTTATTGCACTGTTTTGTTCATTTTAGTATTGCGTTATTATGGTTATTATTTTCAGAAGCAGCTTTTTAAATACCCCTTAAAAAGCAGTGTACAAATATAAAAATAAAATAAAGGAGCAGTGTACCAGGTCACATAGCCACCAGATATCTCCAGAACTGAACCTAAGAGGTTGCTTGATCCCCATTCTGTTTGATTGCAGGTCAGAAATAATCCAAACCTGAAACTTAGATTGCTGAGCGACATTTCCAAAAGAAATTATATGTTAGACTAAATGCTGAGAAATTATGGCGCCCTGGACCATTCAATTCAGTGTACTTTTCCAGTGCTTTGTATGTCTCAAGTTTTATCATATCAGCAAAGAAGAAAGAGGTTCAGACTAGCATCTTACAATAAAGCAAAATCCCATTTCAAATGCAAAAAAATAGGTCGAGTTTCATGTACTTGTTGTATCTCAGTTTCTGACACCAGGCACTAAAGTATAAACACGCACTCACAACTACTGCTTATTTCTGAAGGCCACGCAAAGATGTATGTTGTATGTACTTACTTTGCAATGCATTGGCCTTCAATGGCTTCTAACAGAAGATGTTCATATACTGACCATAACAGTTTGCTTTAAAAGGCAGCAATGAAAGGATGGTAGATAGACCAGTGCATCTCGCCAGGAATCTGGTTGAACATTTTATAGAATTGTCACAGCTCCAGGAAGTCAGCAACATTTACTGTCTGAATCTGGACAGGCAGTTGTGGGCAGAGAAACTACAAAATGTACACAGTAGTGCACATGTGCATAGACTAACACAGAGGCTTTCAACCTTTTTGAGTCCAGCGCTCCTGTGATCAACTGCATTATTTCTGTGACACTCAGGAGCCCAGTTATGTCACCCCTTGCCTGCAGAGCTGGCAGCCTCTCACCCTTTTTTGAACACCCTCCTTCAGCCTCCTTCAGTGTTCCTTCAGCCTCTTTTCGTCTGCCTTCCCCTCTCCTTGGGATTCATCTGGGCAGCTGCTACTGCCACCCTCGGTCTCTGAGCTGCCCCACAAGGGCCTGCAAAGAGGATAACCCAGCCTTAGTGGCCCAATAGAGAATGGCGAACATGAGGGGACATTAGTGGGTGCTGCCAGGCCTGCATGGCAGAAAGGCTCCCCTTCAGCCCTGGGCACTCAGCTCCTAGGCAAGCCTTGCACACAGCCAGCACAGTGCCTGCCTGCCTGCCTGCCTGCCCAACCTCCCATTTGTCTCTCCATTCCCATCAGCAAGGGTTGGCAGACTGGCTGGCTGGGCTCCCTGGCCCAGTTGCTTGCTTACTCTGAGGCCACCTCAACTTCTGGCAACCAGCACCCCCCAGCCAGCCCCAGAGGCACCATTCGCTTGTGGAGCTTATAACCAGGGCTGCTGCCACCAAACAGCCATGCAAGCCTTTGGGAGGCAGAGGTGCAACAGGGCATCAGAGGAAAGAGGGAAGGAAAGAGGGACAGAGGCCAGTGTTGCCCGTGGCACCTCTGACCATCATTCAAGCCACCCTATGGTGCCACAGCACACTGGCTGACTAACATTTTTAAAGACATCCCAAAACTATAACCAGCTACAAATAATAGCTGGTCCAGGTAAATCAGGACAGCTGGGGTATCTTCAGCTTGAAGCTATGTTCATCAGGATCATAAAAGTCATATAACTAATCAGGCCATTGTCACATCTAGTTCAGCTACAGTGCTATCACTGTAGAGAGTTTTCTCCAGAATTTCAGACAGGGATGGGGGGTGGGTTGTAATCAGTCCAGCCTTAAATACCTCTTACATGCAAATCTTGTGCTCTGTCGTAGCCGATCCTCCAAGTGTCCTGATTTTCCAGGGATAGTACTGGAGTTACAGAAGCCGTCCTGGTTTCTGATTTGATCCTTGAATGTGTTGCTTTCCCTTTGGACATCCCTCTTTTCATTGGAGAAAAGTTGAAGTGGGTAAATAGGTTGTCCCTCTTCTCAGTGGAGAAATGTTGGAGGGGATGGAATAAGATGTCCCTATTTTCACCTGAGAAATAGTGGAGGGGATGCCGTAGGTAGTGTGCTTCCCCCAAAGGACTGTGAAACAAAAGCTCAGAAATAATATTCAGAGTCTAATGACTTCCCCTTCCCTTTTAAACTCAACTTCCAATAAAGAATTTATGTCATTGTTGTTCATTCATTACACAGCAAGTGTAATGTGTATGTGTCATACAAAAATAGCATGTTCCTTAAGGTGCATTGATACCCATGTGCTTAGTCACTGCTATGGAAATAATTGGGTACACCATTTCCTTCATTCAAAATAGCAAAACAAAGTCAACCAAGTGCTAATGCAGGGCAGTTCAAATAATGCAGCATTTTGTTGTTTAGGACAATACCATTCCTGCCAGAATAAAGAGTTGGGCTAAAAAAAAGAAAAGAAAGAAACCTCTGATAAAATGCGTCCTATTATATTAACTCCACTAGTCTTCCAGCAGTGACATTGAATACAAAATGAAACATACAAGTAAGTTTTATGAAGCTAATCAGCATTCAGAAGAATGCCTGTCTTTTCACTTATTGGAAAGTATTTATGCAGATGTTAGCGTGACTGTAAGATTTTGTTTTTGTTTTTTTTTTTAAAAATGAACCCCACTTTTTTCATCACTGCATCAAAATTGATAATGGCATGTTGTTTATCTATTCCACTGTGAACCCAAAAGAAAGCAGGAACCCAGCATAATTTACAGTGACAGCTTGGAAGGCCTGGAAGTTTCCTATCCTCTTACACACTATTGATTTGGGCACATTTCCAGTCCAAACCATTAAATGGTAGAAGGAATCTTCTCTGACAACATTTAAAACTCACTTTTGAAACTGACATTTGAACCAATGGATTTTAGATCTCAGTACTTGTTCAGACAGCTGACAAGGAAATGCAGTACTTGTGGGTACTTTCATCTGAGCACTGTTATCCGGTTTAAACTTCCTTCATAGGGGAGATCAGATTTCCAATTTCTGCCCCAATTTTTGTTTTGTTTTTACAAAATCATAAAATATTAGTCATTTTAAGGTGCCAAGAACCACACTTTTAAGAGTTATGGGTAGAGTGACAGAAATTGCTTCTGATTTGCTGGTTGCAGAGGGGAGGTGGATATTTTGAAAGCAAATATATTCCTGGGTAACCACAGTGCGTTTTTTTGTATGATCAATGTCAATTTTTTAAAAGGTAGCCATGTTGGTCTGCCGTAGTCGAAACAAAATAAAAAAAATCCTTCCAGTAGCACCTTAGAGACCAACTTAGTTGGTCTCTAAGGTGCTACTAGAAGGAATTTTTTTAATTTTAAAAAGGTTTCAGACATGGGGAATGAATTTTATGGGGGGAAATAATTTCCTACAATCACGGGCAGGGATAGCAACTGCTGTCTATGGTACAGTTGTGACTTTACATTCCACAGTGCCTTTGAAGTGAAGGTCTTGCCCTTCATTGACTGTGCAAGTCATCCAGGCACATAAAAGAAACCATAGGTGGCTAAGGAGGTCCACACTTCTAATTTTATTTTAAAATCATCTCTCAAATCACTACTTAAACACCCTGTTGCAGAATGAACAAGTGCAATGGGACAGAAGCATAAATACCATCCACAGAAATGCCCCAGTTAACTCCTCCTTTTATCTGAACCAGTGCTCCGATAGTATTTTCTTTTATTAAATTTGTATACCACCCTTCATCCGAAGATCACAGGGTGGTTCACAACATAAAAATACAAAATGAGAACAAGAAGTACACAATAAAACTAAAACAAACCAATAATCCCCTCAAGGAGTAACAACAGCTCCATCATGCTTTTAATTGCACATGATCTAGTTAATAAAAGGTCACCAGCTATCCCTGCCTGTCTGCCTGTCAGTCAGTCATTCAGCAAAGTTGCCTTAGGGAACTTTGTTTTATTTCCACTGTCGGAGGCAATATGCCTTTGAATACCAGTTGCTAGAAATTGCAGGTAGGAAGAATTCTGTTGGACTCAGATTTTGCTTGCGAGCTTCCAGTGGACATCCGTTTAGCTACTGTGAGAACAGAGCGCTGGATTAAATGGACCTTTGGCCTCATCCAGCAAGATCTCCTTTGGCTCATATGAAATCCTATTTGGCGATATCAAATGTTGCCTCCTTTAAGGTTCGTATTAAAAATCCAGCTACGCATTTCTTTGTGACGCTGGCTGAATTACTCTATTTTCATTTGCAAACATTGCTGGCGTATCATGATTACCCTTCCCCAGGGTCCAATTATGGAAGTGAGGGGAGTAATCAGGTTATGCACACTTCCCAGGTGCTTTCTGTTTCTCTGACATTACTTGTGGGGTGCAACCACATGAAAATGGCAACCATACTACTCAGAAAATGGAAAGATTCTCCTGAGTGTTTCTCCATTATGCTGTTGCTTAGCAACAGGAAGGGAGGACTGGAACCTTTACAATAAGGGATAAGTAAGTCACAAGTACCATGTTTCATTAGTGCCCCATGTTCCTGTTTCTCCATTGTGGCTGATTAAGTTGTAGTTGTAGCCACAATATGCCTATTAGGTTGGATGTGGTCATGCTTAGAGGAATAAGGTTTTAACTTGGGTGGGTGCTGTTGTTGTTTTGGAGGGGCGAGAGCGTTTTAAATTGTTTTTAAATGATAGATGTTAATTTGGATTCTGTATCTGTATTTGTGGGTTTAGGGTTTTTTGTTAAGGAATGTATTTTTTATTAGTTTGTATACATTAGTATTGTTAACTGTTTTAATTGTTATGTATTTTGTGCTTTTTTACATTGTACTTTATGCTGTATACTAATGTATACAAATTCAATAAATAATAAATAATAAATAATAATAATAATAACAATAATAATAATAGAGTAGATAGAGTCTGCATCCCAGCCACTCTCTCAAACACAGCTTATTTAGATGTTTAAATAATTGTAACAAACTTTCTTTAGCATCGGTTCAGCATATTAGTATAGTGGGACCTCAGGTTACATACGCTTCAGGTTACAGACTCCACTAACCCAGAAATAATACCTCGGGTTAAGAACTTTGCTTCAGGATGAGAACAGAAATCGTGCTGCGGTGGCGGGAGGCCCCATTAGCTAAAGTGGTGCTTCAGGTTAAGAACAGTTTCAGGTTAAGAACGGACCTCCAGAATGAATTAAGTACGTAACCAGAGGTACCACTGTAAATGGATTGGTAGTGGCGGTGGTTCGGTTCAGTTACTTCACAGCTATGGGTTAACCATTTCCCAGTAAAAGTTGGATTGGTCTTGACAGTTCCCCCACTCATAGGAGCCAACTGCAGGGGGCCATGGGTACTCGGGCAACCACAATAATATAATTGCGGGGGCTGGGCAAGGCCATCTTTACCCGGGGGTGCAAGGGGTGCGGGGCACCCGGGTGTTGAATTCTGGGGGGTGCCCAGCGCCCGCCCTGAAGCCGCCTAAGCTCTTAACTATCTACCTGTTATGAAATAATAAATAATTTTGATCATGCTAGAAAAACAAAATTCATATATACCTAGGTATTACCAAAATTTATACCTACTGTTTCACTAAAGGACTTTTGACTTTGTGCACTCATTTACCAAAGACGTGCCAGCGGCGCTTGTCATTCACAGTGGCAGCACTTGTTAGACTTGGAGGCACTGGGTGGATCTTTGCACCCTGACAGCACATATGCTAAAGACTCCCCTGGGGCTGGGCACCCACAAAGTCAATGAGAAAAGTCAGCAGGCGGCAGCGGTGCTGCTTTTGAGAGAGAAGCAGTTCAGCTCCACAATCAGCAGCCAGCGAGCAAGGCACCCTTTCCTGTGGTGGGGTCCTGAACACAGAAGCAGAGTCCCTCCTGAGACCAAGCCTCTCCCTGCTGAAAAGGGTGCCTCACTGGCTGTGGAGAGGAGGAGGAGCCGCCGCCGCAACACAGACGTGCAACGTCACACATACATGCCTGTGATGTCACACACACACACACGCTACGTGTGATATTGGATGTCCACGTTGTGGCGGGTAGCCACAATCCTGGGGGCGAGTTGGCATCCCTTCGCCCACTTCAGGGGCAGAGGACCTGTTGCAACGGTCCTGGTTCCAGATAAATGCAGTTCTCTGATTCATGTTCAAGCAGAAAGGGTGGGGAAGATGGTTTTCATAAAACAATGTACGCTGACACAAATGTGAAGTGATTATGAGCAGAGCCTTGTAAGTAAGGGTGTATTTTGTGACTGCAGCCTTAGCTGCGACGTACTTAGATTTTTAACTGCTACTGATGTTGAGGAATGATAGTGCTGAGCAGGGGCCTGTGGAATCATCTGTAAATAATCCAAGTCTACTAGGCGATGAAAGATATACATGGGTGGAAATTGGCTAGAAAGTCTAGCCCTTGATATGGACAATCAGCAAACTCTTCTTGACAGCTTTAAAAAGAGGTGCTGAAGAGAAGTCCCCAGATACTGCTATGCTGTTTATCTCTCATTGCTACTCTGTTTTTCAGCATGGGTTGAAAGCATTTGGTTTTCAGTATGAGTTACAGCAGTGACATCTCGGTCTAATCCATACTGTTGTTTAAAAATATGGAGCAGGGGAAAAGACTGAAGTCAATCAGTGAAAACAAATGTGGAACCTATGACTTTCCTTGAGTTTATAAACACAGACCAAAATATGGATAGACTGGACTTGTAATGTTCCATTGTTCCATTCCATTTCCAGCATATTAAAGAAAGCCAGCTTTGCTAAAAGCATAGCTCTGGTCACTGGACCATATATATCACTGATATATGGTCACTGGTTCATATATCAGTTTTGTCGGATTCTCACATTTTTATCTCAGATTCTTTTCATGCTGGAACAAGCTTGTAGGACCAACGCCTCCGGTTGAATTTTGGCTCCAAAGAAAGATATTTAGCACAGGTCGCTTTGGCTCTGTTGAATTAGAACACTAACAAATATTAGTCAGTATTGACTTCTCATCAGTCAAGTAATTGATGGTCTTAATAATGTCACACTATAGAACAGGAAAGCGTACTGCTTGTCACCCGTATCCATATTGATGAGAATACATGCTTTGAATCAAACAAGCAATTTAGGGCACACACCATGTGTGTGTGGTTTGGAAGCTGCACGGTCAGGGAAAAAAACAATGCTGTCCAGGGTTGTAAAGACTGCGGAGAGAATAATTGGGTGCACTTTTCCCGCCTTGGATCAGATCTATGCTTCCAGGTGTCATAAGAAAGCTGCAGAGATAGTGCAGTATAGCGCACACCCAAGAAATGATCTCTTTCAGCTTCTGCCTTCTGGAAGAAGGTACAGGGTTATAAAGACTAGGACTAGCCGCCTGAGAAACAGTTTCTATCCAAATGAGATTTTGGTTTTAAACGCAGTGTAAGGTAGTCTCTATAGGAGTATATTGTATTTAGTTATGGAGTGTCAGAGTTTTTAGGGGGTTAACCAGGCTGGGATAGCTGGGATAGCAAGCTTGTTGGTTTTTGAATGTCTGGTGTAGATTTTTTTCAATTTCGTTGTTTTGTATGTGACAATGACAATAAAAATTATCGTATTGTATCATATCTTTCCATGCGCCTTGTCAGGTGCTCTAGCTCACAGTCAGGTGTCATGTATTGGAAGGACCCTGTGCCTTCCCAATAGGTCAGGGTCTCTCAAACAGAGAGAAATATCTTGACTATTGTAAGATCTGACTCAGAAAAGAAGATAAACTCTTAGGCTGGAGAGACAAACTGACGCCAGTTGCATAAAGGCAGTTCAGGTTGATACAGCAGAGAAGGGGCATGGGTTAACCAAAACATGTGGCATAGGGAGTTGCACTGGGAAGGGGATATTTCCAAAAACAGGCAGCATCGAACTGCTCCCTCCTGCTGCGGCAGCTCTGCTACAGTTCCTGACCCTCCATGGAAGCTTTTCAGGGAGTGGCAGTTAGGAGAAGGGCCAGGGAAGCCCATTCTGTAAGCAGGCCTGCTTGCACAGCACTGGGTACAACCCATTAGTTTCCCTATACATGCTGTGTGCGATACAGTTGGAGGCAGTAACGCTTCCACAGTTGCTGGAAAGCACAGGAGGGGAGAGTGTTCTAGCATTCGAATCCTGCTTGCTTGTTTTCCATTGTGAGAACAGAATGCTGGACTAGATGGGTCATTGGCCTGATCCAGTAGGCTGTTCTTATGGGCAGTTATGGTTAGAAGGGAGTGGGGTCTAAATGGCTACAGACCATACCTCTCTCAGATCCTTCATCCACCTTGCAGATACCTGATGGCCCAGCTACTGGAACCCTGTAGCCTGGTATAATTAAATGGCAAGTCAGTTCACAGCAAAACAGCACTCATCTATGATTTTATTGCAGTTGAGGGAGCCAAGCTTGCCTGCTTTACTGAGACCGGGGTCAGTGAGCTGGGTGGAGTGTGTCTGATCCAGATTTGCCCACCTAGGTACTTGTTGCGTGATACTTTAATTATTCTCTGGGCTTCTATGAGAGGAAAAGCAGTATAGAAATCCTAATGATCATCATCATTGTCATCTAATGATTTCTCAGAAGTGGGCCTTCTCTGGTAGCACTGACCACCTCTGGAATGCCTTCCCTCTTGCAGTACAGGAAGTGACAAATTTCAAATGACAATTGAAGATCCATTTGTTCTAATAGATTTTTCCTGCTTAAAATATATTTCAAAGTGTGTTGCTATGTTTTTACCTCAAGGATTTTTTAATAGGATGTTATTTTATATAGGCGGTATATAAATATATATGGAAATATATGGAATCAACAAATTAACTATGAAAACATTCTGTGCAAATAGCTATGCAAACTATGCAACATTAACAATGCAAACATTCACCAACATCACACACACACAAACACAAACACAAACTGAAGTAACAAAACATGCTGGGGGTGGGGTTGGCCCTTTTTCCATTTAAAGATTGCACAGTTTCTTAGAATTTTTTTCTCCACTGTGCAAGTAAGTGATAATTAATGTCAACAATGCTCATTGGAAGCCCTACATTCTTTTTCACACCCGGCAGAAAGACTGGAGTCCCTTGCCGTGTAATATGTAAGAGTTATCTAAAACTCAAGCCTGGCAAAAACTGCAACTTGTACAATTTGACTATAACCTGTGGTGGATGTTTTAAAAGGTATTTCAAAGTGCACCTTTGCAGCAGATCTTACAGTCACAGAACAATGGGTTTTATTATGCCTTTATTCTTTAACATGAGATGCTTAATCAGTATTTGGGTTCTTTGCTCTGCTCCTTATTTATTAGGCCTGAAATGTCAGTAGCTTCTGATTGAGCTGTGATGCATTTTTTTAGATTAAGCACAGCTAAACTGGATAGCTCAGTTGGTTAGTTCAGAGTAATCATCTCCTGAGTCATTGGCACTAACTGACAGGTCAGTGTAACCAGACCCCCCCCCCTTGCCCCACTCAGTGCTGCAGAACTCATGCTCATGACACTCACTTCAGTGAATATAGCTGGATAATGTTCAACTATGCTGAACTAGTTCCACTGAGCAGACTCTATACAGGCTCTATTTATGGAAACAATACTAGTGGCAGTGGCAATAACGAAGAAAATTACTGCTTTTCTAGGACTGCTATTCAAGAATGTTAACATGTAGGATGCATCTCCGCAGCAGACTATTATATTTTCTTATTAATCACTACAAAACTTCAGTCAACCTATAATCAGTTTAATTAACGATACCTGCCATTGAGGAGACTGCTTGCTAATTATATCAGACTTATTTTAAAATATTAAGTACGACTTCGTATTTAGGCTGGCTGGTTTTCACAAAAGGGTTTTGATCCTATTCACTGGCGGTGGTTATTTGGTTCTTGCACCCCTAACCCCCCACCCCCTGTTGGCTAAAATATTCCCATGGCTCAATACCCACTATTTTCCTCAGAATTCTTCTCTGGTGAAGATAACTGCAATGCAAAGGGGCTTAAAGCCATTTAAGCTTGATTTGAAAGATGATTTTTGCAGAAGGAAGTTGGCTGTTTTTCTGCTATGGGAGAAACTGGTTTGGGCAGTGAACATTCCAGCTGGAAGATCTCACGCTCCAAAAAACCGTGTAGCAAAGTGCAAGTTCCCAGCATTGTTATTGAGCACTCCCATTAATTAACTCTGAGAGTGTGCAGAAGGAACAGCCCATGAACTGTGTCCCAATATCTGTAAAAATGTTAGGGAGACAAAATTGAATATATGGGTGTGCTGGATGGTTATACTTTTGAACATTCTGTCACATTTGTTCATTTAACTAATGAAGGCATTTATTTCTTGAAATTCTATTTTTGTTAGGATTTTCATTGTTGGGAACTATTCAGGAGAATCTGCCCTACAATCATAAATAATTTTTGCTCATGCTTTTATATTAGGGATGAGGAAGCTGTTTGCCTCCAGATGGACTACAACTCCCATCATGCCTGATTGCTGGGCATGCTGACCCTTGGGGCTGATGAGATCTGGAGGGATGAAGGCCACCCAACCCTGGTCTGTATGTAGCTGTATCTAGCTGCATGTACCTGTTTCTGCTCCAGATAAATTGATGTGGGAATAATTCAATGGATCTTGCAGATTTAATTTTACTGCCCACTACTCTCCCCAGTAGATAATTAAAACTTCTCTTAGGAACACAGTTGTTCATTATGGGCTAATTTGCTTATCTGAAACACAAAGCTTGGGCTGCCATAATTGGTTCAGTCAGTCATGTCTTTAAAATCTTTCATTTGATTATCTGCATAACTGAAAATGTTCTCTCTTCTTTGTGAGCTGAAATAGCAAATGAGTCCCTCTCCAATATTCTTTTTGTGTGTATCTAAGAAGAGGTTAAATTGCTCAGAACCAAATAAGCATTCTTGACTTCCTCCATTCATTCATTTGATCCTAAAATAAATCAGCCATTGAAACTCCTCTCAGCTTTCACATTTTGGACAATTCGTATGGTTTACTGACATTACATTTCCTGGAATTAAATAATGGTTTGGGTTATTCTGTGTGCCGCTTGAATTAGATTAAAAGCAAATAAACCGGAAAATCTTTAATTAAAAAAATTAAAAGTGGATTAGGTACTTTTCAAAAATATTGAGTTGATAGTGCTTCACAGGAAGCATTTATATATATTTATATCTATACAATATATATATATATATATAGAGAGAGAGAGAGAGAGAAGCTATCATAAAATTGTACAGTTGGAAGGGATCCCAAGGGAGGTCTAGTTCAACCTCCTGCAATGTAGGAATCACAGCTGAAGGGTGCATTTGTGAAGTATGTCTTCACATGTTTGGACAGAAAGCCAGTTTTAAGTAAAGTAGCTTAGTGGGGAGAGAGCATCACTGGCCACAATCCAGAGAAATATCAGTACACCGTAATTATTTTTCAACTTTTCCAGCTGGCATCTCCCTTCACCAAACCACTGAGCTGGCTTTTAACTGGTTATAAATTGAACTGCTGTTTAATATAGAAGTGTGCGATTGCTTGGGAGTACATAGAGAATACACCGGGGGGGGGATGCCCCCTTTACACCAGAAAGCCACATAAATGTACAGAACTCTTTGTGACCTTGGCTGAAGAGTTCTCCCCTGCCCTCCTCTCATCTGCAACTCACATGTTTCCTCACACCCGTTGTGGAAATAGCAGGCACCTAAGATCATAAGAATAGCCCTGCTGGTCAGATCAAAGTTCGATCTAGTCTAGCGTTCTGTTCTCACAGTGGCCAACCAGATGCCTATTTGATGCCGCAAGCACCTCATTAAATGGGTACATTATACGAGGGATAGGGAACCTATGGCCCTCTGGGTATTGATGTACCAAAGCTCCCATCATCCTTGACCATTGGCCATGGTTACTGGAGCTGTTAGGATATGGAGTTCAACTTTAGTAGAAATGTCTGTTTCCCATCCCTGTGTTAGGCATTACATTCAGAAACCTGATTGGAATTGGAATTTTTTTAACCAGCTATTTTTTACTTCACATATTATCCATGTTTTTAAACCAATGTTACTATTACGATTATGTTTTTATCTTGTACACCAGTTTGCTATGTTTTCTGCTGAAGTGCGGTTTATAAATTTACAAACAAATGTTTTGCACCCTTTGGCTAAGAATGAATAAGGGACCCCAGTCCAAGAATAAACCCTGCTTGTATGGACGTATAAGCAGTCAGTGTTAGAAACGGCAATGATTTGAGGTTTGGTTTCTGGCAAGAAAAGGGAGTTTAGGCTGATGAGCGTGATATCAGGGTGCATGGTAGTTCCCATAGTAATCATGTGTAGCTCATCATGCCCAACCCCTCCACATCATGTTGTTGTTTAGTCGTGTCTGACTCTTCGTGACCCCATGGACCGGAGTATGCCAGGCACTTCTGTCTTCCACTGCCTCCCGCAGTTTGGTCAAACTCATGCTGGTAGCTTTGAGAACACTGTCCAACCATCTTGTCTTCTGTCATCCCCTTCCCCTTGTGCCCTCAATCTTTCCCAGCATCAGGGTCTTTTCTAGGGAGTCTTCTCATGATGTGGCCAAAGTGTTGGAGCCTCAGCTTCAGGATCTGTCCTTCCAGTGAGCACTCAGGGCTGATTTCCTTAAGAATAGATAGGTTTGATCTTCTTGCAGTCCATGGGACTCTCAAGAGTCTCCGCCATATCATACTGCTTTGTATCCTATGATAAACCTGCTTCCAGTTTTGCATGGGGTGATTGCTTTCATTACAAGCAAATTTAGGCCATCCACCATGTAGCTGAAGATGCTTCTTATCAATCCTATATCTCTCACAACCTTCATGGTCCAAGCAGCACAGCTGGTATTTAAAGAATAAAAAGCATGAGTAAATATTAAATAACTGGTTTGTTTGTTTGTTTGCTTGCTTGCTATATTGATCCAAATCTGTGGTTGATAGTGATGGGCACTCAAAAGATGCACAAATCCAAGGGATGGATAATTCTGTTTATGCAGTGTAAGAGGGAGTCACGTCTGGGCTACCATACTTGAATAATGCCAGAGCCTTCATGATCACTGAGATTGGGACCATGTTCAGTATTAGAGGAAACCTAAATGCCTATAAACATGAGGCATAAGATGCAACATGTTAGAAACTTTGGTGTCCTTAACCAGGTAACATTCAGTAATGTCTTCTCAGCAGTATTATTTACGGTATTTATTATTAATCATCTCTAGATACCTTTCAGCAGTGCTTTAAAAAAAAAATGTTTAGGGGTACGCCCATTTTGACTCAAGAAAATCACCATTTTATAGTTCAAATCAGGAAAAACAAATCCAGTAAATAGGCAAAAGTACAAAGATTCACAAAATGTTTAGGGGTGTGTGGACCCCTGCGTCCCCCCAGGAAAGAAGCACTGCCTTTCAGTAGACAAGAAGAAGAAGAATATATTTTGGCACCTTTGGGATACAATGTATTTCAGATTAAAAGTGCCAGCAGACAGTCTTTCTCCTAGCCTGAATTCCACTATGTTTTTAAAATTAAGTACTGTGCTGGTCCCATTTTTTGAGATCAAAGCACTATATAACAATTCATTTCTCTTTCTCCCTTGCATGTAGTGTTCTTGTCAGTTCAGTTTAATGTAACTTTAAAGATGGGTTTGATTTCAGTTTATGCTTCATTTCACAGTACCTGTCACTAATAACAAATGTGTCCAGAGTGGCCTGGGACTAAATGCTTTCTTCTTGCTACTTCCTTACTGATTCATTCTTGATTTTGTTTTTGTTTTTTGTTTCTAACTCTTGTCCTCTAGCAAGTGCTGTAAGCAAATAAAAATAATTGGAAACCACAACCAGAATATGCCATAGTCAAAACCTTTAGCTGGAATCCAATTTAGATCCTGCTGAAGGGTTGGGATTTCATAGCCCTCAGACAGAGATAAAAATAGCTCAAAAATAATATTTCTTAATAAATTTCTGTATTTGCTGCATTACTTGTTTGACATAGTGATCGCATTCTGGGGCTTTTCTTCTCTTCTTCCATTGCTAAGGTCTTTGATGCAATAGATACTAAGGAAAGCAAAACAAATATGTTCACCTCAAATGCAACTCTCACACATTTTAACAAATGTCTTGCTGGTGAACTTCTGCCCGTGACAGAAATCTAGTTTTGTAATAAAGACAGCCTTTGTGACAACAGCCATGATCCAAAATGATGGAACCAATCGGCACTATATTTACTAGTGAGGAGAAAGTCTTGATATTAGGAATAATTGGGGGGAAATGTATTTTTAGTTACTTGTGAATTATTAGATGAGCATACAGCCCAAGGTGGGGGTGGAGTGGAGAAGGGGATTTTATTTGTTAATAATCCTGGAAATTATGTGCAGTCAGAGTGGTCCACCTAGGCAGGAGAGGGTCTGCTAACACATTTGAGAGTGGTATCATTGTCACGATCAGTGGCAGAATTTGGGCTCTCAGATCATAAATATCATAGGTTTCACCTAACACTCCATGATCCTTCTCTCGGGCTAACCATGAGCTAGTCCTTTTATCTTCACAGCACACATGTAGCTGAAAAAATGCATGGCTACCTCAGATATAGTATCATTATGGGACATAGTAGGGGGAGATGGCAGCTGGCACAAAACATAGTGCCCCCCTCATTTTGTGGCAAGAGCGCACACACAAAATGCTTTCATAGGATATCAACAGTTGTGTGAGAAATAAATGTATAGGTTTGAATCTTAAATGTAGTCAGTGAGAGGGAAGCTTCCTATCCCTCCTGCTTCTACCTCTGCTTACCTAAAACCTTCCATGGAGGGTTGGCCCTCCTGAACAATGTGGGCTTGGGGGTTCCTGGAGGAGGTGACAGGAGACCAGAAATTTTCTTTCTTAGCATCCAAGTCTGATTGGGGCAATTCCCCCACCCTAGCAGCCTCCGTACCCATCTCACATTGTTCCAGAGTGTCCCCCTAACTCACCAGAAAGACTTCTCAGGAGGTGCTACAATGGGGAAGAGGTAACTTTTCTTCCATGAAATTCTTTAAATTATCCAAGGCACAGTATTCTTTGCAGCAACAGGATATTGCACAGAGCACAAATTTATATTATTCTGTATGCAGTACTTCAGTCAGTAGCATCAGAGTCAATAGGAAAATGAAGAGAAGTCACAAATCATCCTTTTGCCAGGGCTGCTTACAGAAATCTCTCTCATTTCCTTAACCATGTCTTCATTTGCCATGCTACCCTTGGGAAGAAACTACTTTCCTATTTTTTAATTTGCCATCCTTATTGAAAGGAACAGAAGATGAGAATTACCCCCATGGGATCGAAGAACGATAATCACAGCAGAGTTTATATTCTCTACAACTTCCCTTGAAAAAAGAAATTTATGTGGCAATAATTATTCTAAATCACTGCATTTTCTCATTTGCTTTTTATTTTCAGAAATGATTTGGTAGTTGATATTAGGGTGTAACTAACCTGCATGCAAGGCACATTGCCGTGTGACTTTTGTTGGGGTACATGTGCTTCCTCCTCTGCCTTGTCTCTTAACTACAAATCTAGAGAAGGCTTTCTCCAATAACTAGCAAATCTCTTTCACTCTAAGCATATGACTAAGGACCCCAGGCCATTCTTGCTGCTTGCATTCCAAAGACTGCATTCAACAGCTGAGGGCAATCAGCAAGGCATAACCCTAATTAACTTATTTAACATTAATAAAGGAATATCTTCTTAACATCAGTGCTCCTGACAAACTGCCTCTTGGCTTTGATCCATTCTAGTCCCCTGCCTATCAAGATGTATAATAAGGAGCTATATGTGTTGTCAAGCTTGGATATAATTGCCCTTTCCTGGATAACCTTTGTGCTGCAGCATTAATCTAAGAAAAGGAGAAATTTTCTGGATGTTGCTGTTATTTGCCATTACAGCGATATTATTAGGCAATACTCTCTCCTGTATGGCTTAACTCCTATCATTCCAGCTTTGACTTTCCCACTGCCGGCAAAGCAGAACATTATTATATTGTGAATTCAGGTAGCCAAAAAGATAAACAAACCTATATTTAATAGATGCCACAGTAATATTTAGCTAGGGGCAAATGATGTGCTGCTCTCCAGGTGTTGCTGACGCTGGCTATCATCCCTCACCATTGGTCATGTAGGCTGGGGTTGATGGGCGTTGGCAAACCAACAACATCTAGAGGACAACACATTGACTACCCCTATATTTCACAGTCCATCATTAGCCATCCGATTTGTAAGATAACCAGTACCTTATATTACTGTGGCTTGGAACTGCGGTGAAAAGGCTCTAAAATTTTGCATCTGTTCGCATCTGTTGGTATGCACTCATGCCTGGTAATGTTTGTCTTCCGCTGATCTTGTGACCCTTTACACAGAGAGCATCCTAGACATGAAATGGAATATGTCGAGAATGGTAGTAGGAGCAAAGCAAGATGAATATGCAGCAGCAGCTGACCTAGATTGTCTTTATGAAGTAGTCAGCCAGCTGCAACTGGAAGAGTGCCAGCTTAGTACAGCCACGGTGGAGAACAGCACTGCATGTTGCTAGAGCTTGCCGGGGGCTGGGGGGGAGAGAGATACGGCTATTCCAGATGTTTTGGGACTTTGAGCTACTGTAGTTACGTTGAGTTCAGCCCACTTAGGAGTAAATCCCAATCCCAGGTGGGAAACCTGTGTCCACAAAGAAAATGGAATTGAGGTTTTGCCTCTAGTATCTTGCATCCATACAAACATCCTTCCTCAATTACGTCAAGTTATATTGAGACAACAGTCAATTCATCTCTTCATACCTGCGGCGTTGCCCCTCTGCAAAGTCGGTCAGGGATAATTTTGGTTAAAGTAGTGATCACTGAGGTCATATGCATTTCTGTACTATTAAGAATTAATTATGAAAAATAATTACCTTTGAGGAGCTTTGCTAAAGATAAAGGTTGACAGAAATTGCAGTAGTGTAAAGAAGCAGAGTTAGATCACAGAAACTCAAAGTAAACATCTCTTCCCCTCCCCCCATATCACCTTGTCCTGGTTCCTCACTCCCAGCATCAAACAAGTCAAGCATATGTGGCTGAATGTCAGTTTTTTGGACAGGACAACACAGATCTTGTTACCGCTTTGCTGTGTAGGTCTTCACAATGCGGTGTCAGTTGTGAAATGCACTTTACCTGCTATACCCTTTGCTAAATGTTCTAGTCATTTATGGGATTGAAATTATGCCTGCCATCTCTTCTTTCATTTTGTTTTCACAGATTTTAAATGCCACAGAACAGGTTCCATTTTAAAGGCTCACTTTTTTCTTCTTTCCTAAACACTTTCAGATAAACATCATTTTAAAATGTGTGACCCCTCTCTTCCATAACCTGATTCATAATTAATCCAAAAAGTACAGATTCATAAAAAAATAATTAATTCTTTTCTGGGTTAATTTCAAATCAGGACTCCCGACATCTAGCCTCTGATGTCTGCATGTGATGCACCTACTAATTTATTTAAGTAGGGAAGTAGCCAGAGGTAACAGTACTGTTGGCAGTCCAACCTCACCAATTCTGAGTAAGAGCAGTGTAAACCATATAGGACTCACTTCGGGAAAGGTGCAGAGTTGATTCTTCTTAGAATGGAAGGTTTATGTTTTGGATATTAAACATATAACACTGTTCCATCATGACGATTTAGAAGAATATTATTGTGCATTTTGTTTTCCTTTTTTCCGGATGGAGAGGTTTGTTAATAGGTTGTACGAACTAAATACTGCTAGAATATCATTTATGTTTTGTTTGCCCCCCCCCTTTTAAATGAATAATACTTATTTAACTTGAAAGGAAAGAGGATACAATACAAACGTATCTATTTCACTTGTGATAAACAAAATTTGATTACCTTTCTTTTTAAAATCCCCATAATTTATCTGCTTTTAAAATCAAAGTTAGCTCGCTTTTGGACAACATTACATTTATCAACAAAAATACAAACGACAAGAACTTTCCAAATTAAAGTCGGAGAGTTGCTAGTAGTTAGAACAGCTTAATAGTTGTGTGTCACACTATTTTCAGAGATTATATGAATCATTTATACTTCCGGGTTAAGTGTGAACTTCCTTCATAATGTCAGCTCTGTTGGAAGGGTTGTAGTGCGCATGGAGGGCTTGGTGTATGTGACATATACTCCATGAGTTGCACAATGATTTCATTGTTATGGAATTAGCCACATGGGCAGTGGTACCTTGGTTCTCAAATGTCTTGGTACTCAAACAACTTAGAACCCAAACCCTGCAAACCCGGAAGTAAGTGTTCCGCTTTGCAGACTTTTTTCGGAAGCCAAACGTGCCCCATTTTGAGTGCCACACTACCGTTCTGAGTGTTACGCTGAGGTCTGTCTGTTTTTGCTGTTTATTTTGTGTTTTTGCGGCTCTTTTTTGTTTTGTTTTTGTGACTGTGTGGAACCCAGTTCAGCTACTGTTTGATTTATCGTGTGACTGCAGTACATTGTTTATTGCTTTCATTTTATGGTCTCGTTAGATAGTAAAATGCATGTTAAATTGCTGTTTTAGGGGTTGTTTTTAAAAGTGTGGAACGGATTAATCCATTTTGCATTACTTTCTATGGGAAAGCGTGCCTTGGTTTTGGAACGCTTTGGTTTTGGAATGGACTTCCGAAATGGATTAAGTTTGAGAACGAAGGTACCACTGTACTAATTAAATCATGGGCAGGGTACCTGTGGTCCTCCAGGTGTGGTTGGCCAGTGGTTAAGTGGGATGGGAGAGCTGCAGGTTCCCCAGCCCTGTAGCAACCCTTACTTCATTAGTGAATTATGCCACCTCTGCTCAGGAAGAGCTCTCCATGTGCACCAGAGGCTCACAGAGCTTTAGATACCAGCAGTTACTTATATATATAAGTATTGCCCTTTGCATTCATTTTTCTGGCCTCTCTCCCTTTCTCCCTTGAAGGATTTTTGAAAGCAATAGCGTAAGCATTTCCCCTAGTGGATAATAATGATACATTGTCTTTGTACAAGAAAATCCATGCCATGCTTTAGAACATAATTAGATGGTGATAAATATTAGCGTATAATATATTGGACTATTGGGGACAGTGCTTTCTCTTCTAACCAGCTTGCCCTAAATTATTTATTTAGTTATGCAAGCTTTACTCCTCAGCTCAGAAGCTAATTTGCAGAATTGTTAAAGCAAAGGGGAATCAGCAAGTCCCTTACTTTGGAACTGTAATACATTACAAAGCAAGGGACCTAAAAGACGGCTGTCAATATTGATAATTCACACGTATTTTCTCTTACGGTGTGGCTTCCAAAACAATACCTGATTTAAAAACTCAGCGTGTATGGTGGTGGTGGTAGGGATTAGCTATCCTATAAAATGGTGGCTATACTTAAAAATGGCTAAATACTGGGACAGGAATTCTGTCTATCCCATTATTTGTTTGAACGGGTCCATCTTGCCCACTCTCCCCGATAAGTTTCTGGTCAAAGTCACTACAGAAAGCTGAAGGGTAAAGGCATAATAATGATTTAGGAAAGGTAAACATCTAGAGCCGAAATACGTTCAGCTCCATAATTTTATTTGTTTGTTCTTAAACCAGGTTTTACCTCAGGGTAAGACTGAATTTGTTGACTTAAATCTTTGTTGGAAATGGCCTGCACAAATCCAAACTGATGCTGTATGTAGGAGACAGCTGGTTGTCATGGTAACTGTAGTGCAGTTTTTAATTCCACTTGGTGAGTAATGCTGACACAATGTTGCTGAATAGACTATGGCTTTCCTTTTACAAATATATAGCTTTATCCATGTCAAGGTTACGAAATAAAATAAGGCCCTTGCTCAGACCCCTCTGGCCACATCCGTTTGGCTTATTGATACCAAATACTTTTATTGAAAACCAGGCAATTTGCCTGGCATCAGTCAGTCAGGGGAATGGGGGTCAAATAAGACTCCTCAAAGAGGCATAAATTAGATTATAAAAGACACAAATTAGTCTTAACTTTGTAATCGCATTAGCCTTCTGTTGCTCAAAATATGTTTGGCAATGTATTTGCACTATGTAGTGGAATAACATGCATTGCATAGTGAGAAGACACTTGTTTTTGTATAGCATAAAAACAGAAAGTGCTTGATCTGTTTTTATTTTGTTCTACTTTGCACATGGAGGAAAAGAACACACCACCTTAAGCTGTTCCATTTCATTAAACTAAAATCATTTTAACATAAACTTCTGGAACAAGTATTCTTGATATTTGCTTGCCAGATGGTACATATTTTATGAGAAAGAGAAGCAAAATCACATTTATACATTTGTTTCTAAGAACACTGCCAAAAGTCATTTCTAAACAAGGCTGTCCTAGATTCATTGAAACCATATTTTTCATTAGTTAATTTTACAGATATTCCAAACAAGGAATTATGGTAATTAATACTCTCGCTGTGGCCATATTATCCTAACAGATTTGGTAAATATATATAACAGGAATCACTGAGGCGGTCTGCAAATGTGACATTTTCCTGATGTAAATGGTTTGAGATGTAACTAAATATTTCCCAAACTACTGTCTTCTAGATAATCATTTCAGTTATTCATTTTGGTTAGCCTTTCAGCTGGCAGCAAGGGACATAGGTGTAGTTTTTTCCTCCCATTATTGATTCTCCTACTTCCCCATCCACTCTCAGAAGAGCTTCTCCTAGCTCTTGACTCTTAAATAATTGATTTTTCCACTCAGGTGCACAGGACAACATTTTGAAATCATGAGATTGCAAAAAAAATGCATGTGCTTTGCTCACTGACGCACTAGTTTTATTAAGTAGTCCCCAAAGAGAAGACCAATACAGTGAACAATGAAGCCTCAGTTCAGAAAATAATTTTTGCTTTTTGTTTGGAAATTTGATGGAAAGCTGCAGTCCATTGCACCCTTACCTTGAACACAGCAGGACTTCCAAGTAAAGATATATATATAATCAGGTCACATAGTTGATAACACATAGTTGGTTTTTAAAGTCATAAGATGTATTAGTAGAAGCTCTTGAGAAAACAGCACACAGTACTAATATATCTGCCTGGTTTTCAAAAAGCCCCAGGCCCTTCATTTATATTTGTGAATGTTTTAAATATTGCCTTGATGGAAATTTTGCTGAAAGTAATTTGAAAAGCATGAAAGGAAGTTGACTGTACTGAAAGATATTCTAGCTGTGCCAAAGTTTTATCTTTATTACATTTTTATATTCTGATTTTTTTTTAAAGAACCCTTTATAGAATTACCATTATGCAGGATTTTAAAGTGCATATGACCACTGCCATAATAAACTGTTTACTATAAATAATAAGTTTTACTAAGCTGAATATTTCATAATTTTTGGTTTTCCGGTATTTTTTTTTTCTAAATTGAAAGTTACCCTTTTGATAGGTTGACCATTTTGTCCAAAAGTAGGATTTTGTGTGTTTGTGTACACACGCACATCACACACATCACACGCATGCACGTACACACACACACATTCAGGGTTTATGACCTTGATAGGGAATCTAATCTACATCAGGTTAAGCAACAGAGGAGGCTATTATTCTGAATTAACTGGTTAGTTCAATGAGAAGAGGTAGCTGGACTAGACGGGTCTTTGATCTGATCTAGCAAGATCTTTCTTTTTTAAAATTGTGCCCCCAGAACAACAGACAGCTTGTTTTGTGTGTGGCCTGTCTCCTTAAATGACAGGTCTGCACTGTAGTAGGAATTCCCTTCTCTAGGCATAGTTCCTTAGTTCATTGGGAACTACTGTAGTTGGAACCTTAGTGTTTGAGTAGCAAGTTCTAGCTGCTTTGTTGCATTGCTGCTCTGTAGTTCATTAATAAATGCAACTATTGAGGTTTTCCTGCTTCCTGCTGTTTACAGGTCGGGCAAACCCATTGCAAGGTTTCCTCTCACAGTGAGAAGCCTTCAGAAATACAGGATACGACACAGCTATCTGGCAGTTCCTATCAGCCTATCAGTCTAGGGTTGATGGGAGATGTGGTACAAAACAGCCGGATGGTACCAGGCTGGTGAAGCCTGCTGTTGGTTCCATTCTGGTTTGTACTTCATACCCTGTGAAGTGTGTCTATTAGTACCCTTTATGATACAATACAGTGGTACCTCAGGTTAAGTACTTAATTTGTTCCGGAGGTCTGTACTTAACCTGAAACTGTTCTTAACCTGAAGCACCACTTTAGCTAATGGGGCCTCCTGCTGCTGCGCTGCCGGAGCATGATTTCTGTTCTCATCCTGAAGCAAAGTTCTTAACCCAAGGTAATATTTCTGGGTCAGCGGAGTCTGTAACCTGAAGCGTATGTAACCTGAAGCGTATGTAACCCGAGGTACCACTGTATTTAACTTGTAATTTATACCACACGAGAGTCCCATTCCTTTGGAAAGTTCCCTTAATAAACTAATCTAGGTTCTCATATTGTACACTAGATCTGAGGCCTTATGTGAGCATGTTAGACATACACTGCACAGAAAACTAATCGTATAGTGAGTCTTCCTTACAGAACATATAACTGGAGACTTCTTCTTTTTGGAAATTACCCAGAATGCAACATGTATTGTTTATTCATAAGTTCTCACCTGTGCCTTTAAATTTGGCAGCCAAAAACAACTTATTTGTAAAGGAAGCTGTAAAATAGATTAAATGCAGGTGGTACATGATGGCCTTTTAAATGATGGTTATTGTGGAGTGATCACCTATGTCAATATTTCATCTAATTTCTTGTGGGAAATCTGAATTTGTTCAAACAAGTATAAAAGCATAATCAATTGTCTCTAGAGCAGCCCAAATTACTTCAGTGGGGCTTTTATAAAATAAATGGTTGAGGACGATAGCTTTAATTAAGCTATCCTTTCAGCAACTAGAGAATTATTTTGCATTAATTATTTTGTCATGGCTATTGCTTCATATGACAGACAGGAGGCTGTCTGGGAAGAGACTGCTATTTGTTAGCTGATAGCTAGGATAGGATATTGGTGGCACACTGTGTGGTTCGGATTGTGGAGATCGATCAATAGTTGGCAAATGTTCCTGCCGGGATTTTCTTTCTGATAATATGGAGTAAAGATTCACCACTGTTGTGTTGGGTAGGATGTCACAGAAACTGTTTATTATGATTGGCAAGGTATCATAAGACAAGGCCTGTTTCTGAAGTACAATTGATATCTCTGTCTGGTTTTCTTATCCCCCTATTCTACTGAGACACGACAATAGAACTGAAGCTCATGGTTGAATGTGTGCATGAAATCCAGTGGGAATAACAATCCTAGCAATTTTAGAAAGCTAGATTTTGGTTTCTGGAAACTAACTACAGGAGAAGTGGCTAAAGCCTAAGAGATGAGTCATTTATAAGAGACAACCTTCTGTCTTGTTTGAACAAAACAATAAGAAAACAGTACCACGTGTTTTCTTTCTCTCTCTAATTTTCTGGCTAAGTATGACTAATGGTAGTCTGTAACATACCTTTTGTGACATTTCCATCATTATTAATGGATCATGAAATAATCCAGATCCTGCTGCAAGGCCATGAAATCCAAATGAACAAATACCTACCCAGCTTCACCTCTATCGTTTTATGTTCTTGAATGATTTGTATAGGACACAACTCAACCCCACACCCTACCCTGTATGCCTGTGATGGCTGATCCCTGCTAGTAGCAAATAATTTGTGTGGCTTCTTGACCATGAACACAACCTGCAGGTTTTCATGCCACAATGATACCTACGTTAAAGGAACATGTGGTAGTGTATGAAACTGCAAGCTCTGCCTGTGTATGGAAGCAGCTGCTATCAGCATAGAAGAATGCAGCCACCGCAAGCAGACCACATTTTAATAGCCTTGTGTTTTACTTGGTTTTCTGTTTGGAGGAATTCAACTAGTGTTGAGGGAAGACCAGGGTGGGAGCATGAGTACATGGTGAGAGAGAGAACTAAAAAATGGCTTTGGGTACTGTGATGTTTTTATTGTAATGATCTCTATGTGATCTTTTATATGTCTTGATATATGTACAGTTTGAGACTCACCCAGAGCCATTCATTCATTCATTTAACTTTTTTTTTAAAAAGCCCCCTTATAGGACACATAGACAATATAGACACACATGTTTTTCCAGTGCACCCAGCCGCCAGTGAAAAGGTTTTGAAACATTTTACTGTGGAACATTGGGACTCTCTATACCAGAAAGTTTCTCCAACTTCAGTTATGAAAAACATAAAGGTAATATACTTGGAAAGGGGTAGGACTCTGTAAAGAACTGCTGAAGGTTCTGGAAAATCTCTGTCATGGCAGATTTAAGCCTTCAGACAGGAGTGGATCTAGACAGAGGAGGGACGGAAGTAAGACAGAAGATCTTCAGAAAACCAGTCACAACTTTTATTGGATACAGCTTCTCAGTGGCAAGGTATGCCTTACAAGTTGTAGTGGGAAACCTCTTATCCATTTTTGGCCAGGCCAGGCCACACCCACCTGCTTGACAATTGTCATGAGCCAGGAGTCAACCTTCCCTACTGAACAGCAGTCTGAAGGGAGGGAAAATGGACTGACTCCACCTGCAGCTGGTTGGCCTTTGAGGACAATGGAGGAGAAGGCACGGATGAGAACCAGTTGGCTTCAGCTTTCTTAAACAGGGCTTTTGGCAGCAGTCAGATGCTGGGAACAACACCTGTAGTTACTGGCCCTACCTTGCTGCTCCCCATCTGGACCCTTGGCTTTGTGGTCGCTTGGTTTCCTTGACCCCTGGAACATTGAACTACATGGACAGCTGCTTGCCCAACCCTCAGAACACTCTAGACTTCTCATGTGAACTTGGCTTGCCAGCAAACATATCTCAGAGACTCCTATCTCCTGTTTGTTTGGCCTCCCATAGGATAGGGCTATGACAACAATCACCGGGTGGTTCCTGCTTGCATAGAGCTTTGCAAAGCACTTTGAAGACCCAACAAACATTTGATCATCAAGACTTGGAAAACACCTGAGTACAGTGGTCTTGTCTACCTGTCAAACTTGGCCCATGTGGAGAGAAGGCTCCAGCTTGATCCATTTCCCCACCCCTGACATACAGGCAGGGTTCCTGCTTTTGACAACCTTGCTGTACAGAGGCTTGCTGTAAAAACATTTGAAAATGGATAGCACCTTTCCCTCAACCATGACCTAGCCACCTGGATGTGTGGCAATGGCTTCAGACCAGGAGGTGGGTTGGCACATGCCTAGTAGCCTCGAGGCCCCTTATAGGACCACTTGTTTGGGTGAGAGAGTGGGAATTTCACCTAACTCATCTCTCGACAACAGCTCCTGTGGCAGCTCCTGTCCCAGCACCAGGTATAGGATTCAACATCAATTTTGACAAGGGGTGTGTGGTAACAATACTAAAAGAGGATTGCTCATTCTATATCTAAACACCAGGATTGTTTTCTTCCTGGACCTATCAGCTTGTGACTATGACCATAGCAATGTACTTCTTAGTGCTCTAACTGTAACACAATGAAAAGCAGAGTCACCAGAGACACAGTAACCTGGACTCTGGAGGTCCACCCATGTATAGACAATGAGTAGACCAGAGGGAAGACATTTTTTCCTGTAGTCAGACAGGCTGACATCCCCTTCTCTCTTAATAAGCTCTTCCGAATTGGCTGAGTGTGTTGGGAGCAGGGATTCTAGCCAGCATTACAGCAGGGCAAAACCAGTCACTACTGGTTGGCTTCTGGTACACCTACACCCCAGCAGTTACAAAGGGGGCTCCTACGCCAGTAGAAGTAGGGAGCAAGGTTTAGCCAGATTTTTCTCTCTCTCAACTTCACTGGTAAGACCGGGTTTTTCATAAAATTGCATGGGTGCCCCTCTGGATCACAGCCAAATTGTGGACTGTAAGGGTGGCAGCAGACAGAGCATCTCAGCCAGGTTCCACGCAAGAAAGAAGAACATTGGATGACAAGGGGGAAAGTTATGGCCTCAACAGCAGCACATCATCATGTCTCTCTTGTGTTTCTTAGACCAGAAAGGATGACTAAACATATTAAAATTAGATAAATCCTCATTCCTAGACAAATTACATAAACCTCTTTTCTCGAAAGAAGGAAGAGGATGAATGAGTTGAAGAAAATGAATGAATGGCTCAATTCTATATTATCTTATGAGGAAGGGCTGCTGAGATAGAGAAGAGTGAATGAACTGATAATGCTGTTGATGAAATGACTTGGTGGCATGCAATATGAGCTATGAATGTACCATTAAGAAAGGACGGGAAGGCTTAGAGCCAGATATGACCCTCCCTTGAAATCTCTGGGCAGGTACCATCTGTATAGCTCTCTAACGCTTCAGAAGATTAGAGATAAATTTCTGCCAAACATCACAGGTTTTCACTCCTCGGCAATATTTCTATGAATTCACCACTTCAACATATTTTAAAATTTATGATCAAAAGTCTGTAGAGCTACAGAGGGAAAGCAAATAAGGCTATACCTTTCTTGCTGATTAGCTGTCTGAAAGCTTATATAAGCTCATCAGTAGGAGCTGTTCAAATATGAAGGCTCCGTTAGCTTATTCTTGGTGTGCTTCTCATTTATGTATTAAGATTAATGAAGCATGTACTACACAAGGCCAGAGAATTTGTTTCTTCCATAATCTAGGTATGCCCCAATACGAAAATATTTTAACAGCCTTGAAGATCAGCATGTTTCTTTAACAGGGATGTTTCCCTGACCAAGAAGGTTTTAATTAGATTTTGGACAGGTTCAAATGCGCTGCTTTTCTTTCAGCTAGAAACCTTTCTTAATCATGGTCTGTACTATACTAGAGTTTTCATATTCCATATGCCCTATGGTCTAGTCTAATCTGAATATAAATTCAGTATCCATTCTTCCCAACTGGACTACTTGACACTAGTAACTCGACTAATAACTTCAAATGATTTATACTTCTAAAACATGCTAGCAGATCACCACTTCCCACCCTCAGGAACTATGAAAGAGTATATTTTAGTTGCTGGTAATACTGTTACCCTATGTCTGATGGTGACAGAAATAACAATTTATATAGTTTTTTTAGACTATTGTTGAAGCATTTAATATACATTTGGCAGATGGGGTTTGTCAACATGGGAAGGTAGCCCATCTAGGAGAAGGAACATTCTGATCCTAATCCTCTGCTGCCTTGCAGGATATCTTTGGGTGAAGAAAAGGCTAAGGAGTAAACCCTACACAAATCCAGAGTGGAGTTCCTAAGATGGTTGGACGATGCCTTGTACACCTCCTTCCGGCATCTCCTGCAGCCAAGCTGGTGCTGTGATTTCTTTGAACCACACCAGCGAGGCCAAAAGATGGGTCTTATCTGGGCACCCTAGGTCCTCCATACACATTGCCCAGGCTTCGTGCCCTGGAGATGTCATTTCAGTGCTGCTAATGCAGCAGATTGACTTCATCCTTGGAAGCGCACTCCATTGTCTCTTGAGATGGACAGGTGCCAGCAATGACAGGACTCATGCAGATGTAATGGGTTTCCTACCACATGTGTGAGCCTAGGCCCCAGACCCTCCCCTTGCTCTCCCCGTATATAGTCACAAGGATGAAGTCAGAACCAATTTTCTTGAAACTTGGGAGACTCTGGTTCCAAAATAAGCTGGGATCTGAAACCTCGGTTTGATCCTGGCTCATTCTAACTAATTGCATTTTAAAGAGAGTTTGACAAGTTTAAATAAAATTGTTCTGTTTGTTTAAAATTGGAAGCAAAAACTTCCACTCTCCTCTTCACAGCTGTGCAAGAGGAGGCGGGGGCAGCGAAGAAATACATAACCCTGAAGCTTGTACACATAGCAGGAAACAATGGCTTCTCCTTACAGCCAAACTACCCCTTCATTACAACTCAAGCAGGAATTCATAACTGAGTTTGTTAGCCACTATGCTATTAGCTCTGATAAGTTCCATACAAATCAGTGGGATCCTTACATGGTGGAGCAAAGGATTACAATCGCAGTTTTGTTCTTCACTTTGTGACACTGCATTCCCTAATATATTATTTCTGAATATTTTTTTATAGTGTTCTCACATTTTCAAGATTACTAGGAATTCCCCATCTATACATCTGGATGCTTCTCTTTTTCCTTTTAAACCTATATTTTAAAGAGTTCCTTTGGGTGTGTCTACTGGGCTACTTTACAGAAACTGATATTGAATTGTTAATGTTAGGGGTGCTTGGTTTGGTGTGTAGGGTGCTGTTTGCAACAAGAGTTATCTTAGAAAGTCCTACTGGTGACAGAATATGGAATTTTGGATTAAGGTTTTGTCATAATTCAGAGAAAGTCTGCCTAGATCCTTCTGCGTTCAGTGCAATCTTGGGAGTAAGACCATTGAACTCAGTGGATTTTTTTTCTGGATAAGCATGTAAAGGATTACAGTATAAATGTGTAACATGAGCATTGTTTTGAATGGAACTGCAATCCAGCAAAAAAATAGCTCCTGCTTAATCATTTTGTTAAAAGGAATGCATAATTAAATATTATGTCTATTGATATTTTATTTTATTATTTTATTTTATTTTATTTTATTTTAGAGATTTAAGCATTTCTGGTGTTTTCAGGATTGGACTAACTGTGCTGAAATAGCTTGCTAATTGGCCTAAGCATTGAGCGTCATGTGTGCAGCATTTTTCTGAATGTAATCCCAGACTATTTAAAAAAAAAAAAATGTTGAATGAATATTACCAACTTGAAGTGGGGTACATGCTTGTGATAATGATTCATTTGAGCCATAGTTTTCAAAATTTTATGTCTGCTCTGTTAGTTATGCAAGATTTCTTTACAATATCTGAAAGAAAGTCGCAGCAAATGTTAGGGTGTTTTTGATCAATAACATGCAGTGTGCAATTGATACTAAATACATCACAGACTGCAAGGTGTCCCAGTTGTCCCAGTGCCAGCAGTGAGAATCTCCTTTTCTAGCAGAGATGTAACAACCTGTGTTTACAAGTTTTCTTTTCTCACCTACTGTATGCTTCTTCTTCATGCTTCCTTCAAAATATAAAAAAATTGACTTTTCAACAACATTCTATTAGGGCAGCAAATGTGTGTTTAAAGCGGCTAGGCGGTTCACTAGGCAAAACCTCCAGCAGCCACTGGAGGAGGGAAATTCCAGCTCATACCTTTATAAGCCTAGAGATGGCAGTAGAGACAGGAGATGCTGAAACCAGCAACATGCAATCCCGTGGTTGCCAACAGGGTTTTCTCAGCGCAAAATGCTTCACCGGCTATTGCTACTTCAGTTTCACCACTTTTTAGAGTGGGGTGGGGAATCAGGGACCAAAGACCACCCTCCAGACCTCCCTATGTGGTCACACCTCTTTCTGGACCACACCCTTCTCCCCTCACCTTACCAGCCCTGCTCTGTAGCTTTTGTGTTCTTCTGCCTGGCTGGAATGGAAAACAGAAAGATGGGTGTGTGGGTGTATAGTAATCTCATATTTTTGTGTGGTTAGAATGTAGCCTACTGTACAAAGGAACGAGTCACATCCGCCCACTTTTGGTGCTAACCATGCCCACCACCACTAGCAATGGAGCCCTCAGAAAGTTGTCCATTGGGGATTGTGGCCCTCAGACTGAAAAATGGTTTCTCACCCCTGCTTCAGAGCAACTGGTTGTCTTCATCCTTACAAAAGCTATTGTAAAATGCCCGGTGGGATACTTTCAAAATCTCCAAGCAGATGAGCCCCAAGTCCTGTTGCTTGGTGGTGAATGCAGCTAAACATTTACCAAACAATAACTTGCTGTGGTGTGCATGTAACCAATGGATAAGTCAGTTGCTGATCAGTCATCTTCTACAGACAATATAGTAAAACCTGATGTCTCCCTGCTTTCTTAGATTGTGTTTACAAACCTGATCTGCAATCTGCCCATCAAAACGGTTATATGCATACTATGGAAATTTACCATCTTGCAAACAACCCATCAGGGGCGCGGGTGGTGCTGTGGGTTAAATCACAAAGCCTAGGGCTTGCCGCTCAGAAGGTTGGCAGTTCAAATCCCCGCGACGGGGTGAGCTCCCGTTGCTCGGTCCCTGCACCTGCCAACCTAGCAGTTCAAAAGAACGTCAAAGTACAAGTAGATAAATAGGTATCGCTCCGGCGGGAAGGTAAACGGCGTTTCCATGCGCTGCTCTGGTTCGCCAGAAGCGGCTTAGTCATGCTGGCCACATGACCCGGAAGCTGTACGCCGGCTCCCTTGGCCAATAAAGCGAAATGAGTGCCGCAACCCCAGAGTCAGCCACGACTGGACCTAATGGTCAGGGGTCCCTTTACCTTTACCTAAACAACCCATCATCTGTTTCATCCATCAATAAGGTTTTCAGTAGACACAACAGAACACTGGAGGAAGCTCTAAGACATTTTGGCATTTACCGGGGGGGGGGGGGAAATGGAACCTTCCATGATGGCAAAGATATAGTAACAGATTTAATAATTGACTATTTGCTGCTTCTTAATTGTGACCCCCCCAAACCCCCCATAAAAGCTGAGCTGTGTTATCCTACCTAATAGTAAGGACTGGCCCTAGAGAAGCCTGAACTTATGTTTAAAAAACCAACTCAACTGCGGAGTAAGGCAGGACAGTAATACCATTGCCCCTTGGCTCCAAAGGAATAGTTGGTGCCAATGCCCTATAAATAATACCCTCCCCCAAATAACTCAAACCTTGGCCTGCCACCTCCTCCTCGTGATAGTAGTAACCCGTGTGCCCTTTTCAGCATGCAGCTTTGTCTGTCTTTGCATGCTTGTCCGTCACATGCCAATTTATCACAGGCAAATACAAATACTCTAGCATCGTCATGTATGATGGTGAAGCTTCTTTTCAGTCCTTGTTTTCAAAGATGCTGCTTCTAAGAAAGTGTGGGGCAATAAATGTTAATGAGATGCCATAGAAACATGTATCTTGCTTCTGGGGAGATGAAAATTACTCAGTCTTCATGCTGCTGTGTTTTTATAAAAGAGAGAGAGAGAGAGAGAGGAGAACAAAATACAGGAGTTTGTAAATCAGAGGGCAGCCCCTTATTTTGTCTCTCCCCTCCTTTTGTTTTGCACCCCTCCCCCTCCCCATTCATGCCTCTGGGCTTAATGATGACAAGGTCACCAGTTGTATAAGGGAAAGAGGAGTTAAGTAGAAGCAGAAACAGCTCAGTAATGTAATGGCAAATGTATGTACATTTTGTTTCAGTAACCTAAAAACATGTAAACAGTCACAACTCTGTCCCATTCTTGTGGTCTGACAGCCTCAATATATTCCCTGCCTCCTGCTTCAAGCACATTAGTGTTGTGTGTGTGTGTGTGTGTGTGTGTGTGTGTGTGTGTGTGTGTGTATTTCCACATTTCCTGCAACAGTGAGATGAGTGATTTTCTTTAAGGATGAAATCATGGTCTGAGTAAGGAATAAGAAACCGACTGCATTGCATACTTCAGTGTTTAGAGTCACCCTCTGATGCAATTCTTTGTATTAATAAAACACATTTCAGTCCCCTTTAATTACCCTTTCAGAGAGATATGTTTTAATGTAAGTTGTCTGATTCTGTTTTAAGTGAAGGAGAAAACCTGGTAGAGGTTGTCTCTTTAAATCAGATCTGCAGTGTTGATGGACCCTCTAGCAGGCATGGTAAGAACCATTCTCACCTCTGCAGCAGGGAGCTTGACCATACAGACTCGCACATTCAATCAAAACGTTTTCTGTTTTAATATGCACTGTACCAATCCTATTCCCATGGTTACAGCTCCTGCTCCTTTGGTTGCTTCTAGTATGTTGGAAAAGAAGAGAGGCAGCGTACATTTCTCGTACAGGAGTTTAAAACATAATGAAAGCAGCCCTGTTGTGATTTGCATTTTAAATTTTCTTTTTTCCTCTCATTGTACAGGATGCCGTGGCTGTAGCTTCAGCTCATTTGCCACGGTCTGTCCTCTCTTCGTCTTCAGCCTTGCAATCTGTTGATAACTCCTCTTGCAAGCTACAGTTTATTGCCTTTCGGAATGGAAAACTCTTCCCGAGCACTGCAAACTCATCTAACCTTGCAGATTATGGGAAGCACAGGACCGTTGGCACGCCAGTTGTCTTCATTAAAATAGGTAAGTGTGATGTGCTGCTTCTTTAATCTGAGAGCTAGGCTATACATTAGAGTATATAGAAGAATGGTGCAGTGAAGTACGCAGGTCTGCTGATGGGAGAATTGCCTGTGCTTTAACGCAAGTATGTGGGTTTATTCCTACCTGTCAGGCTTTTTCAAATAAACTTGCACATTGACGAAGCACTGTAGCTGTAAACACATGATTCTCCTTTCTTAGAACTATTATTTATGTTGCTTATTGAAGTTTATAAGTAAAGTGAAGATGGCATGAAGGGTGGGAGGGAGGGATGTTGCTTTTTAATCTTGACCATGACTATTGAAATGCAAATCCTGGAGATTAACAATTTAAGATTAATAATCTGTGGGACAGTGGAGAAAGAGAGAGAGAGAGAGTCCTGTTGCTTACATAGTCATAGTCATCAGTGTAGTTTTTGATAGCATAAATCTAAAACAGGTGATTTTAAAGGTGAAAATAATAGGTTAAATATTTTCCTTAGATGAAATATTCAACCCATGCAGTTTTAACCTTTTATTTGATCCTGAACTGTGTTCCCATTTCTTTTCACATTTTAAGAGGTTTTGATTTCAGCTTTGTACTAAAAAAGAAGCCTTAGCTGTTAACCGTAGCAAAAAAAATAATTTTATAAAAAAGGAGTACCCCCCCCTTTTTTTACTTGAAGCAATGGTCCAACTTCATTTTAATTCATGGTATTTCTGTAGTAAATCTAGTTTTACGAACCATTACCATATCATCTGAAAACCAATGGACTTAAATGGCAGTTATAGGTAATATTAACTATTCCAAACTTTTTGTAGATGACCAGAACCTCTTTTATGGGGATCGATTGGGGGGGGATTTTTCCTATTGGTTTTTCTGGTGTGTGTGTGTGTTCAAAATTTTAAGAACCTCTGTCTGGAGCATGTAGCAATAAAGCATTTTCCACTTCATTGCTCTAATTCAGTTTGTTCCTTTTGCAGATGGGTGCAGTATCGGAAACCTCACCAGTCCTCTTACTATAGCATTGAAGCACTTTACACAGGGTATAAACCCCATTGCAGTCTTTTGGGATTTTGACCTTCTAGATGGACATGGAGGCTGGTGGGGAGAAGGGTGCTACATAATCAGCTCTACAGGCAACATCACTACCCTTCATAGTACTCACTTTGGTAACTTTGCAGTGCTAATGGTGAGTATATTACTTCGCAAATGTGTGTGCCTATGTCTGTCTGTCTTCTTGCGTGGTACCTGGTTAATTATTTTTTGCATTCAGTTGAATATGAGATTGTTTTGAAGAAAGTAAGTTAACTACGAGTGAAAAGAGCAAAGCCATATTGCCTAATTACAGGCCTTGCCGCAAATGACTTTTAATGGAATACTGAAAAAAATCAAAGTTCCATCAAGACACTATTGGCGGTGGGGGAGTAAACAAATAAATGGGCTGGCTGCATATATATATATTTCCTAGGCCCTTTACATCTCCAAAGGAGATGACTACCCTTGTTAATGTCCAGCATTATGTTGATCATACTAATTAGTTGCTGGCATGCTGCAATATTGAATCACTTAATAAATGGGAAAGAATAGATTGCCTGCTTCTCTAAACAGGGATGCTGTAGCCCTGGCTGGCTGCTCTTGAAATTCACGTCTGTGTGCTGATGACAGCATTCTTTTTACTAAATGGCTGTTTGTAAAGAAAAAAATATTTCTGTGCAGTGCTAGCACACAAGGCTGCTGAGGGTTGTCCTCAGTCACACTTGAGTTCACAATGCAGTTATTTAAGAATTACCTTAACCCGAAAGTTACCATGACTGATACGAAAGGCACACTAAATAAAATATCGTATCAAACAAAGAAATAAACATGAAACAGTGACAGATGCAGCTGGAGAAAACCACATTAGGGAATATTTCCTACAGCGTTCAGAAGGGTTATTCAGACCCACTTGACATTTTGTAAGAGGCAGTCCTCGCGTCTGCACACCATGCTATTGAATCTAGCCTTAATTTTGGTGCATACTTGCATAGAGAAGGTGCTGCCTGTGAACGTTACTGAAAGGTTTATAGTTGAGTAAATAATGCACTGTGTGTGTAATGTGTAAAGGGCAGCAAACACAGACGACAGGAATTGGGAGGACGTGTGTAGAGAATACCAATCTGCTGCTGTCAGATGAAGCGCAGATGTCAACCAATCATGGCTCAAGGCTGTGACAAGGAGTCCTTAAATTCAAATGTTATTGTCTATTTTATTAAACGGAATGCCTTCAATGTTATGTGATCCGTTTCTTTTTAGCCACTGCAGAATACTTCAGAATCCATCTGAAGATCAAATGCTGTCAATTAACATAGCACTTTTTTATTTTATTTTTGGCAAATAAAGTTATATTCAAACACTTAGCTGTTCATTCGATAATTCTGCCATGGTTCCCAAGATTCTTTTCCCCAAAAGCACCTGTTGTTGCTGCAGGTACCACACCCATTTGGGCTTACCTAGAACTGAGTCAGTTCTAAGTGGTGCACTTAAAAACTTTGAATGGAAATGGGAGAAACTCTGGTTTTTCTGGTCTTCTTTACAGATACCATGGATATATTTTTAGATGACTTCATACATTTTAACTCTAAGTTCATGTAATCTGATGTGTGCAGTATTATGCGTTCTGTTGCCTTTAGTGGGTCTTAACATAACGACTGAGATTGGTTACAAGATTGAAATTTCATTATATACCATGTTTTTACTTAAAACTCTTAGTATGTCAAAAACAGCATATAATTTTGTTCACCCAGTCCTGCTCTTGAAGTATGGGTATGTAGAAGCAATGTATGAAGAAGCAATATGCCTCCTCCATACCTCTGAAAACAAGCCAATTTTCATCGTCATATCGAGAATGATTTCTTGGAGCTTCTAAAATTATCAGTGAAAATCTCTAACAACCACCATGTCATTTGAAATCGTTCATCTGCAATAGGACATCTTGGGTTATTAAAGTTAGAGATTTGACATGAATATGGGTGAAGAATACCTAGATACTCAGTGAAGGATGTCTGTTATCAGTGGCATCTCTTATTGTGATAATTGATGGTTTTTCTTTAGCCCAAGTAACAGTTACATGTTCTCTAATACCAGCAAGAAAGTCATATAGACATGCCAAATAAATATAAACTCCTGTTGTGGGTGGTACATTGGAATTGATCTAGATATATCTTGGTTTTAATACTATTCATTGCATGGCCTTCAGCCTGTCATTGTCTTTTGGCCTAATCTACCTCACAGTGTTGTTGAATAGTTTAGGTTGTTTCCAGACAGGAGTGTACTTTGCAAACAGGTCATTGAAGTATCAAACATGGATCTTTGGCAACAGATGTTGGGGGTTTTAAGGTTTTTTCCCCCCTTACTGGATTTTCCCTGGAAAAAGTAAATCTGGATTAATGGCGGAGGTGGGGGAAATTCAGGTTGGCGTTTTGATGCCAGTGATGTCATGTGGATGTTGCAAAATCTTGCATGCATGAGAAGCACCAATCCGTCAGTTAACACCCATCTGGAAGCACCCTTAAGTGAGATAATTCTGCAAATACATAGTATGTGAGTGTGTTGAAGAAATAATCCACCAGGAAAGCTACCTACTGCAAACTCCATTGAAATGATGTGAGCAGTGCCTATGGTTTGTTGTTCCCTGGGATATGTAAATTAATTTTGGTGTTCCTTTTTAAAAAAGAAAAACCATTGTGGAGTTCTAAATTACACGGAAACATAACCCCCCCCCACCAAACCTTAATGGAGTATTATTGTGTTGAGGCTTAGCTGCAGTAAGACAAAGTGTGTTAGTAAGGCAATAGCGATTGTGAACGTTGTTTGCATAGCTGCAAGGATAATGTAAATCCTGCTGTGTAACAGCATAAAGCGTAGGCCTAAATTAGCCCATCTCTTTGTTAAACTGCTAGAGCAATGACACTATGGTCAGATTAATTATTACAGTTTGGTTTTGTGTTAGAGTTGTTTGTTGTGAAGCAAATATCCAGGTGTCTCTATAGGCTGGCCCCTTCTCTGTTCAAGCGAGTGGAAAGATTTGATGTTGCTCAGTTGTTTAAAGTGTTGGTGCAGCCAAGACAGAAAGGAATATATCAGCATAATATATCCATTTTTTGTGTTTCATTCAATATTTCCCAATATGTTCATGCTTTTTATTAACAGTTGTATCTAAAGGTTTGCATACTTTCCGGAAAATGTAACCAAAAAATAATGGTCTCAGGTGGAAGAGGGTGGAAAGATTACAGAAATATTGTCAAGTGTGATGGGGTCAAGCCAGAAATTCAGTAGATCCAGCATTAGTTCCCAGTACAACTTGGCTGCTGATTAAGGGAGGAAACTGAAGGCAATTCCATCCAAGAGATTTGTGTCGCAGCCCATAATCTTCCTAGTCTAGGAAATTAGGTGGCACCAGAGGATCATTCTGCTGCCACTGACTGTTATAAAGCTATCTGACATCTGCTGACTTCCGACAGTTAGAGATGCTTCTGACTGTGGTAGGGTTCTTGGTCCTTACTCAGACACTACGGGCCCCTGCCTCAAATTGCTTGTCTCATCTGCCCTTGGGCCTGAGTACCCGACACACATTTCAAGAGGAAGAAGTGCTTGGCAGGGATGGATTTGGCACAGTGAATCACATGTGATTGTAGGAAATTGTTCCCTGTTGGTAGGCTGCCAGGGTCCTTGTGGCAGATGTTAAGAGCATTGCAGAATAAGAGGTGATTGTCTTTAGGAGTGGAACCAACTGGAAAGGCAATGATAAGAATTAAATCCTATTAATTGTGCTCCCTAAGTTGTTTGGGAGCAACAGGATCGTATAATATTTAACATAATTCCCAGATCCACAAAAATCAAGATTTTATATACTAAGTTTAGAATAATAAAAAGAAGCATTAGATTTCTGCCGAGAAATATATGTTTAGAATCAGAGCCATAGAAAAACCCTCTTCATTCATTCTACTAGGGCTCATCCACATGCCTCGGAAGCATGGGTCCAAATGGTTTTCTGCTTGACCCACACTTTCTAAGTCTGGGTTTGAGCAGACTCCTTTCCAAGGGAAAACACGTTCTTTAGTGATAGATCAGAACAAATGGGAAAACTTGAATTGCCATTGGCTCTGATTGGGCTCTGAAGAGCGGTTTCCCCCACAGAAAAGGAGTGGGTCAAGAGGAAGTGTGGCTAAGCCCTTAGTTTCTGCAGTTGTGCACTGGCAAGCCATTCCCCCCTCTGGTGCACCTCTTTCTCATCCCCAAAGGGAACCTCCATAAACAGAGGAGGTTCCTTACTCCAGAACTTTGGAGGACTGTGACGAGTGTAAAGAATGGGAAGTGATGCACAGGAGGGGGCAGGGCTTCCCAGTATGTATGTCTCCACCTGTCCTTGTGTGATGACAGTCACGCAAGGAAACAGAAAGGCTGAAGACATGCACTAAAGAGATTTGGAGGCAAGTTACAAAGTGGAATTACAAATATGAACACTTTTCAGATATGCAGATGTGTATTAATTACTATTCTGGGGAGTAGTAGTAAAATAAGAATAAGAATAATGGGACAAGTTAGTATTTCTCTTCCCATTCCAGCACTAGGTCTGTTTTAAAATAAATAAATGTTGCCACTCCTTAATTTTGACGAGAGCTTGGGGGCCAGGAATAAATTGCCTGGAGAGTCACATCAGACCCCCAAACAGGGAGTTAGCCACCCCTGATATCTGGACACATGATACATTAACAATTAAATGAGCCTATGTACTGGGTATGCCAAATATCAGGTCTTTTTGCCTTTTAAAAAAAGTTTTTACAAGTGTAACTGTTTGACCTGTATTGCTAGCATGCTTCTAGTTATTATGAGGCATAAAAAATGTAACCACCACAAATGACCTTAGAATACATACTGCTTTTTGCAATTAAATCTTGATTCTATCTGAAAATGTGTCTTTAAACTTCTCTAAGATTCCTGTTCCTATCCCAAAATCTGAAATGGTGCTCTGTACAGTATAGAAGTGTAGATGAGCTGCATCCCTTATACTTCTGTGTCCATATAAGTCAAGTCACAGACATCGAATGCCAATTCATTAGGTAATGTTATGGATCCCTTGTGCCAGATTACATTAACCTCATGCAAAAAATCATTACTATGTAGATTAGGAGCTATAGGCTTGTAAATCTTGTGTCTAGATAGATCAAGTATGCTTCTAGAGATTGATCTACTCTCTTTTTAGACAAAGTTGACCTCACTGGGGTGATTATGGCGATACCTTAGACTAAGCATGCATTTTCAGCTTAGTGAGAGAAGTGAAGTTTCTATAGAAAAGTCTTATCTGTGGTTGAAACTGAATGTTTGACATTTCTTTAGACTGAATCTGCCCACTGTTACATGAGAAGCCTGATTTCAGATACCCATTGTTTAAAACAGTGATCAACCATTTGTCTTTTTGACATTTCTCCTTTAGAATCATGGCAGTCTGTTCTGGATTTGAAGCCTTGAAAATCCAGAACTTGTAAATCGACATAAAATGTTGGCAAAACTTTCTCTCTGCTAGTAAAACAAAATCACTGCCTTATTTCCACAGAAACTTTTGAGCCATTTTTTTTGAAATCGCTGCCATGATTTATTGTTTTAGGCTGTGGCGGTAGCCCACAAACCAGCTGAATTTAGCATGCTTCCAGAAATTTAATTAAGAGTACAGTCATGTGCATGTCTCCTCAGTAAGTCCCACTGAGGAAAGGATGTAAAGGATGTATGTTAGACTCTTTTTAAAGTACTTTTCCAGCAAGTCGTTCAGAGGTTTCAGTCCTTATTACAGTTTCTCAAGCACTGACCCCAAGTTTTGTCCCCCTTACCTTCCCCCCAAGTCAATAAAATAAATTTATCATAACCACACATACATTTCTTCCCCAAGAAACAGTAACATATTTTTCCCGTCCCCAACTTCCATTTCTTTTGTGGCGATGGACCACCATTCCACCCACTGTAGGATATAGAAAAAGCATTCCTTGCTGAGCTAGGTACAACAGCCTTGTGCTCTTTTGTGATAGGAACGGACTGCATCCATAACTACTTGGAAAGATTCATTAAACTACAGAGGAGTCAGCACCAAGCATGTTACCCCAACTAAATACCTCATCCCAGGCCTCCTCAAACCATCCCATTTTATGAAGTTTGATAGATGGGAAATGTTTTTGGGATGATCTGTGTTTATTCACTGAGCGTTGCCTCGCTTCCAGTGGGGGACAGGAAATATGTTTCTGTAATGACCGAGGATGATATCTGATGTGGCTGTGCTGGCAAAAGGTGGAGCACAAGTCTTTTGCCAGTTTCCCCTAACACTTAAGTTTCCGTTTTCCTGGAGATCTGGTCCTACGGCCTGTGGGACCCTCTGGAAAAGTGTGGGGTATGGCACAGAGGCCTGCAGCTAGCAAGGGCAGTCAGTGGAAATCAGGTACAGGGGTACCTTGGGTTAAGTACTTAATTTGTTCCGGAGATCCGTACTTAACCTGAAACTGTTCTTAACCTGAAGCACCATTATAGCTAATGGGGCCTCCTGCTGCTGCCGCGCTGCTGGAGCACGATTTCTGTTCTCATCCTGAAGCAAAGTTCTTAACCTGAAGCACTATTTCTGTGTTAGCGGAGTCTGTAACCTGAAGCGTATGTAACCTGAAGCTTATGTAACCCGAGGTACCACTGTACTGTGCTTTCACCACCATTGGACCCAACCTGAAATCTATTGGACTGTTTTATGTTTTATTAGATGTTTGCCATGCTCAAATGTTATTTCCATCCGTAATTATGTGGTTTTATCAAGTAGTAGCAGAAAAGTCCTTTAAAACAAGATGTGTTGTTTTAATAGTATTGTCTTTAACATCTGTCCCCCTACAGTTACTTCAATACATTGTACAATCTTTTAAAAAAATTTACCCCATCAAAGAGCTGAACAGGTGTGTATTCCAGAGGAGTAGCCATGTTAGGATGTAGTAGAAAACAAAAAACAAAAAAAAACTGAGCGCTGCCACATGTGAAAACTGACTAATTTATTGTTGCATGGATTTTTATGGGCTAGCCTCTTACCTCATCAGACACAGGATCTGACCTCAGTTGCAAATGTCCATAGTGATTTATTCCTCTCCACCTCTCCCCATGCTGTCGCTACATTTCTAGACTCAAGTACCATATTCCCATTACTCAGATGTTTGCTTCTAGGTCCCCTTCAAGCTGTCTTCTCCTCCATGACATAAAGATTTATATACAGTTTCTCTGTATTATAGATTTTTCTGTTTGAGACAACTTTCCCCCATGGAAGAGAAATAAAAGCCCTCTATTATTTGAAGCTATTTCATAACTACTGGAATAGAATAATTCCCATGGAAAGGATGATGCAATTATTGTTTTCTGCTTCTTTATCTATGTAGGCTTTATCCTCGACGTCCTTCTGCATTTTCAGCCATGCTTAGATATTTATTTTTCAGTGTCCCCTCTTCTAAAAATTCAGATATCCGTTGCCGGTTACCAATATTTATGTCCTCTATATTCTCCTCTAGGACATAAAATCAGAAAACTGCCTTGTTCAGATGTGATGTACAATTACACTACTTTGCATACTGTGTGGAAAAAATTATCTTTATCTTTCGCTTGCTTTTTCTCTCAGGGGATCACTCAGGGGAGGCTGACAGATCAATAAGATTTAATTATCATTAAAAGGCAGACAAGATTAATTTATCATGTATCTGTAATGAAATCAGTTTTCTGTGTACAGAACAGAATAAAGGGTATTTTACAATGCCATTAATACGTTGTGGTATTTTAGCTTAAAGTTTCATCGCTTGACAGGTTTACTGTGTCAGATCAGAAGTGAGCTAAAGATGAAATTATGACTAGTTTTAAATGAAAATGGCCTTTAAAGGCTCGATTGTTCATGACTCTTCTGTAGGCAAAATGGCTCTACTGAACAAGACATATGGCATTAGCTTTCATAGAGGCACTTGAGCGTAATATGATGAGATGAATCCTGTGATTACATACATACACACAGATAAAGGCTCTTGTATGTGTTGAATTGGGCTATCTAAATGAAACACTTCTAAGCAACTCACTATTGTTATTTTGTATGTATTCTTCCACTCGTATATTTAATGCTGCCATTGTAGCATTAGAACTTCCAGTTGTATTATCCCCCACCCCAAAAGAAAATTGTGTTGTTGGTGTTTTGTTGTATAGCAACATAAAAGGAAGCACTTACCTTGTTACTTCCTAGAATCATGTCATTGGCGCTATACAGTTAGATAAATTTCCGAAGTGAAGATGGCCTGTAAACAGAATTCTAACCTGACTCCATAGCCCATAACAGTGATTACATTAGTGAGAGCTGGAAGCCACTGCTGTTGCTGTTGTTTTTCTTGCCGAGCAATCAACAGTGGCAGGCAGAAGCACTCCTGTTGAATATTAAGGCGGCAGTTCTGCACTGAGCTGCACACACTTACGTTTCTGGAGGTATAAATAGGTGCAGAATCACAGCATAAATATTCAACAATCCCAAGTGTCATCACAATCAAATGCACTGCTTACAATTAAACTTATGCATAATGCCATCCAAGGGTTTACAGATACCTTGACCACAGCTAATTCAGAAGTTCTTTACATTAGGCATAACATAACCCTTTCTCTGTGTGGCCTTAGAAATCAAGGCTTAATGCACAAAGGCCAAGGCAGACTGGCCTTGGCATGCACCAGCCACATACATGCAAGCAAGCAGGAGGCCTTCTTGCACAGTGTTTACTGCAGAATTTCCATTTCTTATTACAAGAAATACCAAAAGCACAAGCAAGCTCCCATCTTGTGCTGAGGAAATGGCTAAGCCATTTCTAAAGCAACGAACACACAGCCCAAAATTCAAGAACAGGTCAGTTTATAGGCATGGGAAATACTGTGTTAAATGGATAACAGGGGCTGTCAGTGTGGCACTTATGGACACACAAGTTCCCTCAGACATCTCTATTGGCACCCATGGGAGCCGAAAGCTTGAGAACCCCTGCTCTATCAAATCTAGGATTCATTCCTCAACTTCAGGCCTGTTTTTGTCCTGTTTCATTTAAAATAATACAGGAAAATCTCTCCTCAGAGGAATATGTATGTTATAATATAAACAGAGAGCTTTCCTTTCATTTGAAAGCTCACAAAGTGAGCAAAAGGTATTTCTTATGTCATCTGCAGACAGCAGAACAGCTGGAAATATCTATGAAAAGGCTGTACAGTAGCAAAGAGCAAACGAGGCCTTACTTAAATGCCTCCTGGGTCTTCATAAAGCAGCCCATGTCAGTACCCACTATGCAAGTGAGAGTTGAACAATTTGACAGAAGCAAAACAAGCAGGTAAGAAGCAGCTGACTTGGGTTGTCATGAGGAGGTACATTAGAACATTTTAGTACTAGGAGAAATTATCTCATGGAAAAAGTACAATGAATATGGAAGAACCCCATGCAGATATTTCCCAGACATGGATATCAGCCATGTCTCCATGTGCAAGAGGAAATTGGATTCTTCCTTTGGGACTAGAGGGGTTGTATGTCCTACCTTACAGAAGACAATAGTCTACAGTGGTACCTCGGGTTACATACGCTTCAGGTTACAGACTCTGCTAACCCAGAAATAGTACCTCGGGTTAAAAACTTTGCTTCTGGATGAGAACAGAAATCGTGCTCTGGTGGCGCTGCGGCAGCAGGAGGCCCCATTAGCTAAAGCGGTGCTTCAGGTTAAGAACAGTTTCAGGTTAAGAACGGACCTCTGGAACAAATTAAGTACTTAACCTGAGGTACCACTGTATTTTGAAGAGCTATCTGCTGACATTCCTCGATTTAAAGGTCTTCTCTAATTGAGAGGTGTCCAGTCCAAGTTTAAGGATGAGAAACCATAGGAATGTAGAGCAGGAGCTTTGAAGTTGCCCGTCAGCAGTTAGCAGCCCCTGATTATCAGGCTGAACAGGATTGGTGTCTTCCTAGGGTGAGATATATTGTGTTTCTATTTAAATTATAATAATGGTTTCTAAATTTGTGCCTGTGTGTTCTTATGAGTTTGGAGTGTTGGGCTGTATGCTGAGATCCTTCTAATCCCTGGATTCAGCAAGTGTTAAAATATAGGACACCTAATGAGGTGATCACCTGGGTAATGGGCCATTAAGGGGAACAAAGGAAAGGGGCTCAATGTGAGATGGCAAATTGGTGGGAGCCAGTGAGGCTCATCCCTCAACTTGCAGTAGTTAGAAAGACAAAGCCAGAGTTGAGATCAGAGAGTTGGCAGTGATGTGAGCTGCAGGGAAAAGCAGAAAGCTGGAGAGAGTCAGAGAGACTGTTGATTTCTGCTTGAATCCAAGGCTGTGGCTATGGGAGAAACAAGACCCTTTTGGGTGTTACTTCTGTGAACCTCTCCATCACAGGGTCAGGTTGTATATATGTGTAAAAACACCTCACATCATAAAGACACCACAGTCTCCACTGTGCCTCATTCCAAAGGAGACACAAACCATGAGTAAGCGCCTGGACCCCCTGGAATCTTGCAGTGCTCAGAAGTTGGGGTGACATGCAACAGTATATAAATCACTGGATGCAAATTTCATGCATACTAGTCTCTTCTTTTGGCCTCTTTTTCTGGCAGTGCATAACTGGCTGCTATATGTGGCATTCAGGTCTGTGGGTGGATTACTGGACCAGTTCACTCTTGGTCTTTAGAAAAAATCCAAGGTGTTTCTAATGAGAAGGAACATTTGCTGGGCTGGGTAAAGGGAGTGGCAGGCTGGTGTTGATTTGTAGCTGACTTTGTTACAATTTCAGTGCTTTCAGTTTTTATATTTGATTGGTGGGTATTTGAAATGATTGCTTTAAATCTGTTGAAAGCACAGTTTCACTGTCTATTTTATGATTGTACGGTATATGGAACTGTCTTTCTGTTTGTAAGTAGCTTCAGAAACCTTGGTTTGGAGAGGAGGAAATACTGCTGGAATTCTGCTGAATTTCTTTACTTTCGGCTGAGATAAAAATTTAAAATTTATATTTTGATTGCTCAGGCACTGGCTGGAATTGGAGTTCTAGCGATCACAGAGTGGGTGTACTATTCATACTAAGAATAGAAATGATCATAATGCTACCCTTAGTACCCACTTGACATACAGATTCTGTAGGTCAAAGGTCGTGAAATTCTCAGACTTTCTGCTCTCTGAATTAGAATCCATAAGCCCCTGGCACTGCCTTCATAATTAGCTTCATTTATTTAGGTCTTCTGCTTTATGTCCTTGGATAAATAAAATAGGTTTGTCTGCATCACATTCTCCATTGCAAGATACCAGTTTGCTAATTCATTGAACTAGTCAAGTAGGTTGGCTTACTTTATTGGCAAAAATCTGAACCTAGGTCACATTTACACCATACATTTAAAGCATACACCAGTCATGGCTTTCTCCCAAAGAATCCCAGGAACTGTAATTTGTTAAGTGTTCAGAGAGTTGCTGGGGAACCCATCAAAGAGCTAAAATCCCAGCACCCTTACAGTTCCTGGGATTCTTCAGGTGAAGTCATGACTGAAGAGTGCTTTAAATGTATGGCATGGATGCGACCCCACAAACTGGGGAAAAGATATGACTCAGTTTTGATTCTGAGCTCTGTCAAAGAATGGCAAGCATTTATTGTGTGGAAGAATGTCACATTTGCTTATGAAGGAAGCAGTAAATGGTGTGCAGGAATGTGGACTTATTTCCACAAAGGTTCAAGGAGCTAATGAGAGGCCAAAGTCAGTTGAAAGACAGGACAAGGATCCCTGGTGAAATTGCAGACTCTGACTAATTGCTCTCTCATGCAGGTATAACTGATTATGTAAACAAGAACAGGGTTGTTGTCTATAGTATATAAAGCTAGCTGACTTCTTTCCATGCATATGGTACCTATAATTAGACTAAACCATGGATTTGTATATCTTTGTTTTTGAAATAGATTTTTTTTAAAGTCTATCTTTTATGGTATCTACCCTTGCAAGGCAATTAGCAGCATCAAAAATAACAAACATATAACAAATGCCCGTATGTCAGAATTCCAGGTTATTAAAATGACATTAAAAGATAGAAGCATTTGTTAAAAGCATCTATTACACAGCATCATAAAGTTACCCACATGGGGAGCGGAAATTTTTGGAAAGTCTTTAAGACTCTCCTAAAGTTCAACAAAGAAGGGACCAAACAGATTCCTGGGAATAGTCTTCCGAGATGAGAGGCACCCTGAAAAGGCTCAGTTCCAAGTACTCACTGGTGAAGCAGAGAGCAGAGTCTCAGGTGCCGATCTTAAAATTCAGATATGTTCCTATAGATCAAGATTTAGGACTGGCAACAACAACCATTAATAATAATAATAATAAACCTTTGGGAAAAGTCCATTATAGTGCTGCACTGGGTTGCAGTCTTTTTCATGTATACTTTTAGAAGATTAATCTGCTTTGTTTTCCTTACTTGGCAGGATCTGAAGACAGTGTTGACCCTCCCCCAGTACCCTGGGGAGTTCCTGCACCCTGTGGTCTATGCATGTACTGCTGTCATGCTGTTGTGCCTGTTTGCTTCAATTATCACCTATATTGTGCATCACAGGTAAGAAGGAATATGACAGTTCATTTGAGCCAGCCTCTGTTTCCATTCCGTTTTCTGCAGTAAAAAAAGTGCTCAAAACTCACATTTCCCCCACCCCAACCAATTTTCAGATATTTGGACCTCCAGCAGGAAGGTGCATGATTTGGTAAATGTTATCATCTCAGGTACCCTGCATCCCTCCCCCCATGGCACTTAGACTCAGCAATGGGGGGAAAGCTGTGAACTGCCATCTTCTGGGGCCAAAAGCAAGCCGAGGACTTGACCAGGTGGTTTTGCCCCTCCCTCAGCCACCTTTACCTGCTTAGATCCCTTGAAGCAATGTGTCTTGCTGTAGATGCCATTCAGCTTTCCACAGCTTGATGGGTTGCTTGCAATGAATGAGGAGTGGGACATCCCTCTGTCATGACATTTGTAGGGGAAATCTCAGCCGCCCAGCAACAGAGCTTGGATATACTTACAGTACTTTTAATTTACTTAGAATATCCAGGACTCATTTTCCAGCCTGGCAGGATAGGTGGGGTTATGTATTTATTTATTTTGAATCATTTGTATCTTGCTTGTGTGGTTTCAAGAAAACATGCAAAATAGAGATAGAAGAGCTTCCCCTGGTTCATGTTGCATTGGCTCAGCAATGAGCTATTTCATCCTCATTATCAGAAATAATTTTACTTGTTTCCCAAGCGATCTGGCATTTAAGAAATCATTGCACTCCTCCCTCTGCTCCAGCCCTTCCTGATTCCCAAAGCACTTAATTCCCCATGCCTCCCTTTCTCTTAAAAAGATTTGGGGGCTGGCAGGAGCAGCAGCAGTGGCACACAGGGCAAGATGCTCAGGCACCAGGACAAGTGAAGGGAGATGCAGTTCTCCCATACATCACCAGGCGTTTTATCCTGGTGCCCTGCTACACAGCATTCATTGGGACTTAGAGGGAGTAGGGGATAGAGGGACAAGGCAGATGCCCTTCTGGCTACCTGCCACTGCTGCACCTGCCCATTGCAACTAATAAAATTTTAAGCAGGAGAAGGAGATGCAGGAGGCTGGTGGAGAGGCACCCGCCCCTATCCAAATTTGATAAGTATCATCAGTGCATCTACTCCAAAGTGGGTAATGGCAGTGATTGGTTGGCTCATAGCACCTACCACCACTATTGCCTTTCCCTGAAGGAATTATTGCATGCACATTACAGTAGTGTTACATTTCAGTGAGATGTTCCTGTAATATGTTAACAAGCTCCAACAGAAGTGCTTTTCTCTGGGCCACATGCAGAGACACAACATAGTGGTGTCACCCCAAATAAGTCCTTTAGTAGCTGCTGATGAGATTGCAGTCCTAATCATTAAATGAGTGTCACATATTGAAGAGCACTAAGGTCTCCTTTAGTGTCAGTTTGCATTAACAGCGTTGAGCGTACAGACTTCTGTTCCATAGCATGTTTCATGGATGCACATCTTTTCCACCCTTGTGCATACAGTATGCCTTGGTAAGCTTCACTGGCAATGCTTTCCCAAATGTGTCCCTCCATAGCACACAGAATGCGAAAAAGGCCATATAGCCCCCACAAGTGTGATGGGATAGCAGTGGGCTTCTGCTGACTTCTTTAAATGTACCTGTTTTCTGCTGTAACTTGTGTAGCGGCCCATGCATTCTTTAAATTTTGTTGAGTTGTCATCTTATCTGTACAAGCTGCTTGACAACATCCTGTCACACTTGAGTGCAGGGATGGGGAGTCTGTGGTCCTGTAGACATCAATTACAACTCACAGCAGTCCCAAGCAAACTTGGTCAGTGGTCAGGGATGGTGGAAGTTGTGGCTTAGCAACATCTGGATGGCCCATTCCTACGCTAGTGGGGATCATTAAATATTATCTGCAGTAGGACTATTCAGACAGGAGCAGCCTTGACTGAGTGGTAGGGACACCAGATACTGGAAATTCCCACCTGGATGTTACCTTGCAATGAAAGCATTTAAATTTTCCCATTGGTGTGAATAATTTAGTTTTCTTCCAATGCACATGAGGACACTTTTATGGTGAGGTCCCTTGTGTGTCTTATGTTATAGTGGTCTCCAGGGATTCTCTCAACATACAGGCTACACACACACACACACACACACACACACCACTCATCATCACGATAGGCATTTTGCTACTTGTGTATGGGTGTCATTTTATGTGATTGGCTATAAGTAATTGGCATAGAAATGCTGTTTTATTGTACTCTATAAACATAAATCAGCAATAACTGATGTATTGCTTGCTTAGTTTTGTCTATGCTTGATTAATTGGGTGTTTCGTACTCCTCTAGCATACAGTAGTGTGCAATATGCACTGAAAATCTCAATCAATATGTCTGTTTATCAAGCTACTTCCTCCATTGTCTATGCTCTAGAATAAAGCCCAGTACTTAGGCAACCTTTGTGGTATGCAAGCAAAGTAGTAGGTCTCCTTCCTGTTCGGTCAGGGCCTCTGTAGCCAATGAAGAATGAGTTGTGCTGCTTCTCCCTTAAGAACATTAGAAGAACTCTGAGAGATCAATCCAAATCATCTAGTCTAGCATCCTCTTGTCATAATGCCCAACCAGGTCCCCATGTGAAGCCCACAATCAAGAAGTAGTACACTAGCGTCATGGCTGGTTGCCCTTGGTAGCCTTATTCTTCATTAATTCATCTAACCATCTTTTAAAGCCATCACAGTTGAATTCCCTAATTCAATCATGTGCTGCATGAAAAAGCACTTCCTTTTTGTCTGTCCTGAACCTTCCAACAATCTGCTTCATTGGGTCATTCCAGATTCTAGGGTTACGTGAGAAGGAATTGCATGCCACTGGAGTAGACATGAGTACTTGGCTTGAGAGCTCATTTGTTTCCTATAGCACATGGCTTAGTTCAGAGAATGCCGTAGAGATGCATTGCCTGTTCCAGTTCTGAAGCTGAACGGCCACAAGAGCCAGCCTTGGTAACAGATTGCCTGAGAACCCCACTGCCCAGAGCTCCTTGGAGGGAAAGTGGGACAGAAAGGCAACAGCCAAATAAATGTTGACTTTGTTGTTAATTAAGCCTAATGCAAAAGCCACAATCCTTGTTCTGTAGGTAGTGCATCTTTCTGAAAGCTTCTTTGCATAACAACCTCATTCAAAGTTGCTTTGGGCTCTGTTTTGTTTACACATTCAAAGGGCTAATTGAATGCTAAAATAAGAAAACAAAGGGATAGAGAGAGCCTGCCTGCCTGCCCCTGTAGCCCCTGGTTAAACAAACGATTTCACTTGCATCTGAGTCATTGCAGGATAACTGGATCATGGAGTTAGGTAATAGCATGGCTGCTAACATGTATTGAAAGGCCAGTGGTGTTAAGAACTCAGTGAAATAACGCAGAGAAAGTGACCCAAGAAAGAGGTTGAGGCTCAAACACTGCAATTTTGTAATGCTTCCTCTATGAAAGCAAGGCTTGTTGGTGCAAAATGACAATTCTGGCTCAACAGTTTCTGAAACACCCCCAAGCTCCTCTGGTCACCCGAAGGACTCCTGGGTTGGAATTCAGGGCTGTACATTCAATGTGTTGTTATGATTTATGTGTTGCTTTTCACAACAGTAATATGACTTTGTTTTTGTTAACTTCAAACAGCACAATTCGAATCAGCAGGAAAGGCTGGCACATGCTTCTCAACTTCTGTTTCCATTCTGCTCTCACTTTTGCTGTTTTTGCTGGTGGAATAAATCGTGTAAAATACCCAATTATCTGTCAAGCGGTGAGTGCATGCATTATAATTAGCATTTATTTTATAATGGAACAAAAACTGAATTGCACATATTGATGACCTTAAGTGTTCTTCATGTATATGGATGGATGCATTGATCTTCAACTGCTGTTTGTTTGGAAAATGTAAAGATTTTTCTTAGTACTAAAGGGCCAGAGTTCAGCCAGGAGATCTTATCTGTCTTTCTAGGCATGGGGAACTGTTTTACAGCTCATTCCTAACCATGTTTACTTGAAAGTAAATCATACTGTTTTCAGTAGGACTTACAAAAATGTTTAGGATTATCTCTCTCAAGTCTATTAACTTCTTTCTGCGTTGTTTTTATTTACAAGTGATTCTCCTCCCCCCCCTCGCTTTAGAAATATACTGAGAGTTGTTTATTATTTGTAGATCTCTTTGAGATCAAGTTTTAAGAGCGGCTTTCTTTGTTGAGTATTTCTAAGCCTTTTAAATTATGTCATCAGCACTCGAATGTGTGTTTATTATTAAGTACACTTTGGGGCATCTTGTTTTAAAAATAGACTGTGCCTTGAATTAAGTGAAAGTGCAGAAGCTGGAGTTTGCTGCTGGGTGAGAGTGAGTTTCATCCTGTCTCTTCTTACCTCCCCCACAGTCCAATCAATTATATAGAGCTTTAGGATAGAAAGGGTCTCCTAAGCCATCCATGGATTGCTAAAGGTCTCCTAGCTATTGACTCACAGAAAGAGACCCTAGAGCTATTGGAGACTGGCCCATTATGGAGAATTGGGAGGTACCCCACAGCCTGCCTGCCTTCTTACTTACAACCAGTCATGGGGTAGCTGTGGCTATTACAATCTCTGCCTTCACCTACTGTTAGTCTCCTTGCTTTCTACGGTGCTAGTCCCAATGGACACCAGCCTCTACTGCCTAGAACCCTCAGTGGCTCACTCTGAGGAAGCCTTGAGCTGTGCATTTTGCAGATGAGGTCACTGCTGCACCAACTTTGATACAGAGTCAGAGAGCGATGGGACTAAGGCACTCAATATGGTCTGGTCATATTGTTATGAATATCTTTCAGCTTGTATGGCCTGAGAACAGGGTCTCCTCAGTGGTGGCACTGCAATTGTTGAATGCAGTTTCATGGGACTTTGGATGAGCCCATCCCTTGCAGGCTTTAAGCAGGCCTCAAAGACCTCCCTCTTTACCGCTGCCTTTAGCAACTAACTTGACCTGATGTTATCTTGTGTGGAATTAGCCTTTATCCTCTTGCCTTTTAATGGTTTATTTGGAATTTTTGGAAATATTGTTTGGATTTTTTTGTGATTTTTATGGTTGTATTTCATTGCTTGTTCGATATATGGCTTGCAAACCACTTGGAGAAGATTCTCTCCCCCCCCCCTAAAAATCAGTATACCATTAATATTAAAAAAAATAGATAAATCCTAAATGCATTTACTAGGGAGTAGGCCCCAATGGAGGGTGGGGCATGCATAGGATTGCATTGCTAGACACTTATCAATAAAGTTCTCAATAACCCTTTGCATAAGGTCAATATGATCAGGTCCATGTTGCAGGTGGTTTTTCAGGTTGGACGCAAGAGTGTGTAACTCGTAAAGCTACCTAGTGGCTTCCTGGCAGAGAGGAAAGTTAACGTCGGAGGCTTCCTGTATTGCAGCTCAGTCTCTTAAATTGCAACCCTAAGCCCTAGGAGAATGTTAAAATCCCAAGAGCAAGGCTGTGTACACATTATACATTTAAAGCACACACACGTAGAAATGGTTTACCCCTCACAAAGCTATAATTCCCATCACTTGACAAACTGTAGTTTCTATGATCGGTGTGTGTGTGCTTTAAATGTATGTGGGGTGTACCCGGCCTAAATCACACTGAATTCAGTGTTCCCTACTCACTGATTCATTTTGCTTCTGCCAGGCAAGAGTGTGGTGGTAAAGAAATGTACTATGCAAAAATTGCAAGTGCTTTGTGGCTATCTGTGGGAGGACTATGGCTGTGGAAGAAGCAGGAAGTAATCAGAAAAGAAAGCTGGGACACACATTGCGTCATGAACCCTGAGGGAGCATCTCTCCAACAGCTGTGAAAAAGGCAAAGCCCTGGCTAGGGAGCCCTAGGAAGAGATTGCTTAGTAATGTACTAGATATGGTCTGGGGACATTTGAAGTACATTGTACAATTCTGACTGCCCAGCTTCAGGTGCAGATCAGCGGGCTGAAGCATCTCCCTGTGAGGAAAGACTAAAGCTTTGGTGGGAATTTAAGGGGTGTGTGTGCGTGCATATACACCCACCCACCCACCCACACCAAGGGAACAGGACACAATAACTGATTTATAAAGTCATGCATGATACAGCAAAAGAAGATACAGGCAAGTGTTTATCCCTCTCTCGGTGAAAATGAAAAGTAGATTCAGTACAGGCAAAAGAAGCTAACAGAGTAATGCAGACTGCTTCTGCAACTGAGCCTCAGGTGATGCTATCTGGCTAGAGCAGTGTGGCAGCTCCAGGCTGGTGCAGCAATTGGTACCTTGTGCGGTGGAGCGAGTAAGGACTGGTGTGGGCAGGGATGGGGAAGTTAGGAGTGCTTCGTAGTTTGCTCAGCTGGTGTATAATGAAATGGATGGAATGCACTGCCGCAAGAGGTGGTGGACAGTAGCTTAGATTGCTTTAAAGGGGGATTACAAATTCATAAAAGTTTGGTCTTGTCAACAGCTAATAGCCATTATGGTTCTGTCTCCCCCTCCAAATACCACTTGCTGAGATAGTGTCATTGCCACCACACCCTGACTGTGGGATTTCTGGAAGCATCTGGCTGTCAACCATGAGAAACAGGATTGTGAACTAAATGGAGCTCTGGTCTAATCCAGCAGGGTTGTTTACATTGAAAATAATTCGGTTGAAGATATGGGCAGGGCTGTGTGAGGTTTTTTTATTTGTAACTTGGACATCTATATACTATAGTTTAAGCTTTGTATGACAGCATCACTAAAATGATCAGAGGTGTGATAAGGGACTTTCTGGGGAGTTTGGAAAGGTACATATCACTCAGTCTTGCCTTGTGCATATCAGACGCTGGTGACAGAGATGGGTCTTGAATTGGGCCTGAATGTCATCCTTTATCAACCAGGGCATGTCTAGGGCGGTTGCCATGCCCACTTAGTAATGTGATTGTTTATCTGGAATCTTCTCCAGCAAACATTGCTTGTTTTGCTGCAGAATGTCCTTCAGTAGAAATATTTAATAATGCCATATCCCAGTACTATATAACGGTTTCAGGTTGCCCCCTCTTAATTTCTGAAATGTGTGTCCTTTTGTCAAATAGGCAGTTGTCTTCAGATCTAGCCCACTGATAGTGAGAGTGTGAATGAACTCTCATTTAGGTATCTATGATACAAGTCTATATAACTATAATGCTAACACACAATGTTATGCATACATTAATTCTGAAGACAACTTTTTTAAGCTTAAAAGGGAACGGAGGCTTTGGGCTGATACAGATTTCCCACCCCAATTAAAATGTTACTGTAGAATATATGGTGTGTTATATAAATGTGTTTTTCAGTGGATATGTGTGCTGAGATATATCTGTGTGCAGTAGGGAAGAAAGTGGTTGCTGGCATCCACCTGTCTCGGGAGACAATGGAGCAGTGGTAAAGTCAAATGATTGGAGAGTTTCAGTGCCTGCTGTGGCTGTAGAGACCAAGAAGGGAGAGACATCTTTTATTGCAGGTGAAACAGATGAAGGTTTCTAGTTTTGCTGCTGCAAATGCACCATGGCATTTATTCTTTCTGCACTCCTCCCAGCAGTCATTCCTCTCTTGGTTACTGCTGGGGATACACAACCTGCCTGTCTGTCTCCAGGCACTGCGGTTGTCTGCAAGGGATTCCCGTACGATGGGGTTAATGTTGCCAGCCTTCATGTCACATTTGCAGACATCTCTGTAATGCAGAGTTGGTCTGTCAACAGGCCTGGTGCTTGACGGCAGCTCCCAATACCTCGTCCTTGGGGATCTTGCCATCTTCCATTCTGTGGACATGACTGGGTCAGCGTGGGCGTCATTAAGACAGAAGTGTTAGCATGCTGGGAATGTGGGCTTGCAAGAGCACATCTTTGTTTGAGATTCTGTCCTGCCATGTGATGCCCCAAATCATCCTGATCATACATTTGGAAGGCGTTGAGGCGTTGCTACTGGCAGGTGTAAATCGTCCATGACTCATTTCCATAAAGCAGCATACTCAACACACAAGCCTGATAGCCCTTCATCTTGATATTGGTCATTAGCATCCCATTCTCCCGAACCCTTTTGGAAAAGTGAGCCATTGCCATAGCTGCCTTGCCAAGATGCTTGTCCAACTCAGTGTTGATGGAAAGGTTGCTGGTTATGATGGAGTCCAGGTAGTCAAAATGCTCTACCATCTCAAGCATGTGGTCACCAATGCTGATGTGTGGATTGCTGGTGACATGCTGAACCACTGTGTTGGGCTTCATCAGGCAGCACTTCTTGCAGTCTTGGACAAGACGGTTGATGAGTCTCTGTAGAGCTTCCTCAGAGTGTGCTGTCAAGGGCTGCATCATCTGCAGACAACATATCTTGGATAAGAACCTGCCACACCTTTGTCTTGGTGTAGAGATGTGTCAGGTTGAACAGACCCCCCCCCCCGGTCACTCCTTGAATGGAAGTACACACTGGCTTCTGCTGAGCTGAAGGCATAGGAGACCAACAGGGAGAAGAAGAGTTGGAGCAAGAACGCAGCCCTGTTTCATGCTGCTCTTTATAGGGAAAGCTTCTGAGGATGAATCATCATACTGGACAGTGCCATGCATGTTCTCATGGAAGGACACAATCATCTTGTGGAGCTTAGATGGGCATCCTTTCTTGTTGAGCAGTATAAGGAGTCATTTTATGCTGACAGGGTCAAAGGCCTTCATCAGGTCTATGAAGGCAATGTACAAGGGGTGTGTCTGCTCCCTGCATTTCTCCTGCAGCTGGTGCAGTGAGAAAATCATGTTGACTGTTGACCTCTGAGCTCTGAAACCATGCTGTGACTCAGGATAGACCCTGTCAGTGAGTAATCTGTTGAGAACTACATGGTCAAAGGCTTTCCTCACAGTACTCAGCAGGGAGATTCCACAGCAGTTGTTACAATCATGATGATCACCTTTGATGTGGTTCATGATCAGATGTATTGCTGTGGTTCAGCTGTATAAGATTAGGTTTTTTATGTGCTGATTTAATGTTTAAGTGGTCTTCTTCAGTGTGTTGTTTTAAGTGTTGTATACCGCCCTGGGATAATGACCGATAAAAGACAATTAATAAATTGAAAAAATAAATAATAGGGGTTGTAGCCAATGCTAGCCTTACCCAGAATAGACCTATTGAAATCAAATAGCATGACTGCCTTAAGTTCATTAATTTCACTGGGTCTACTTTGAGTAGAATTTAGTTTAATACAACCCAAGATAAATAATCTGGTACATTAGCCTATGATGAGCCATAGTCAACACAGGTTACTTTCATCTCTCTTCCCACTTATAAACATGCAAATTAGTGTTCTACAGTTCCCTTAACCATTGGCATTTGCTTGCTATGACCTTAAACTGAGACATATATGGCAAATCTCCTGTCTTTGTAAGATAGTGTGCTAAAATATCACAGGCTTATCTACTAATGTAGAAAATGCAAAGCCTTGATATTGGCGAAACGTTGAATGTTATTATCTGACATATTTCTTTTCACTATTCAGAGATACATATCTATTAATACATACACTGGTGCCTGTTAATTAGGGGCAAATCTAATCGCCGTTCTCTTTATCTGTGGTTTTGCAAGGAGGGATAGCAGGGTAGTTTTTAGGCAGCTACAAATAGGCAGTTACAAGGGCACAAAAGCCTTTCAAATCAGAGTCCGGTGGGTTACCTTACAGACTGCAAGTAACCGCATTAATATGCTAATGAAAAATTGATTTTTTCCCCCAAATTGGGGGGGGGGGTGGGTCAAGGAACCAGATTCAAAAAGAATCATGGCCAGGTTTTGCTCCTTGGCAAACATATGGTTCTGTGGCAGTCACTTTTCCTTTCCTTTCCTTTTTTTCAAAAGCCTATGCTGACTTTAAACGGCTCTGCCACAGGCTAAGCTGCTTATGTGACTGCTCTGACTGTTCATGCTGAACTGAGCACAGATGAGTTTTTTGCACCCAGTCACAACAGACACAGATTTTCAGGCAGTTGCAACTAAATGCCAAAATCTGATCCTTGAGTTTTGAATGTGACTAACATAGCTTCATATACCCACTTTTTTTAAAAAAATAGCAAGAAGAACACATGGCACAAAATTAAATATATATATATATATATATATATATATATTTAAGCTGGCAAAATAGCAGGGCAGAGTTTTACAACAGAGGCTATATTTGGTGGCGTTCATCATTTTTGTCTTGTATTCAGTTTTAAAAGGCAAGATAAATACTCCTTCTCAAGTAGTACTTTGGGAAGCTCTCTTCATATCCTGGACATATACCCTGGGCATATACTCTTCATATTCTGGGTATAAAAATAAGTTTTTAAGAAACTTTAAGAAAGTGATACAGGCATTGTGAAATGCCTCTGTTCACTCAGAGATACATATATACAGTCTTTATTTTACATATGTACAAGCAGCACGTTACAATCATGCATCCGAATCCTCCGGCTCAGATTCTTGGAGTGCCTTATGCCTGCCCCTTCTCCAACAGAAAAGACATGGAATTTTCATGTGATGTCTCTGTCCCCTCCTCTTTAATACTCTCCTTTCCTTGGCAGACGGAACAGGCATTGTTTCACTGTCTGTGCCAGAACTTCCTGTGCAGTGTTGAGGCTCTGGTCCAACATCTGTGAGCTGTCCCTCCTCCTGGCTTTCCCTTCTTTCCTCCACCGCCACTTCCTGCCCCCCCCTTCTTCTGCCTGTCTCTCCTCCTCCCTTTCATTCTCCTTCAATACCATGACAGGCATGGACAGGGAAAGTGTGTCACGGAACAGTAGAAACGGTATGGGCACTGGCCAATAGCTGCCTGCGACATTCATGCAGCCATACAGCACCTGCGACTGGAATGGAAGTGCTTGCTGTAGGTGAAACTTCATCTACCCTGCAATAGCAACTTAGTATTGAGAAAATAAAAAAAATCCCAGGAAGTAGAGCAATAGCTGGGGGAAAGATGAAAGGTCCTTGTGAAATGTGTGTGTTGATCTGCAGAAGATAATGTGGATACTTCACTACCGTTGTGTTCACACAGATTTTTCATAGCCAAGGAAAACCCTGAAATAAAAATGCAGAGAGGGAAAGGGAAAGAGAGAGGGAGGAAAAAAAATTGACTAAGGAAAAGAAGTACAACTTAAGGTTCCCCAAGGGAGCATTACATGCCAGCATGTTATGTAGGTTTACACAAGTTTTTATTTGGGTAATCAATAATGAAACCAGTCATTACCATAGCAACTGCCACATCACATAGTCCTTAAGCTGTCTCTGAAGATGGCGAACAGATTTTAAAGGCATGCACAAATAATGCGCCTTCTCATAACTTTCTTTTAAAACACATGGTGTTAGAACCAATGGGAGATTTGCTGTTGACTTTACTAGGGTGTGTATTGTGCTTGCTTATCACATGTTGGTACATGTGCTATGTTCAGATTTCAGACACTTCAGCACTCCAGGCGCACACAGATATGCCTGCCATGTGCTATTAAAAGGGACCTTACTTTTTTCTCTCACACATTATTTGTACAACAGCTCAACCCACTGAGACTTCCTGCAAGTATCACATCAGTGTTAAAGCAGCCATGCACTTTAAACCTGGATTATAAATCTCCCCCCCCCCCCCGTTCGTATTCTTACTTGAACCTATTCAGTACAGTGGTACCTCGGTTTACAAACTTAATCCGTTCCTGAAGTCCGTTCTTAAACCAAATCCGTTCTTTAATGGAGGCACACTTTCCCTAATGAGGCCTCCTGCCACAGGTGCCCTTCCACTGTTTGGCTTCCGTTCGTAGACCGAGATGAAGTTCGCAAACTGGCACACTACTTCCGGGTTTTGTGGAGTTCATAAACCAAATAGTTCATTAACAGGGCTGTTCGTAAACCGAGGTACCACTGTACTCAAGGAAAGGCAACCTACACGTGCTCAGAAACATTGAAGCCTCTGCTGGCCTTGACACAAGGTGGAAAGATAAATTCCCAGGCAGGAATCCTTCTGTGCTGCAACTCCACCTCCATCAGTAGGAGGGCAGCAGTAGCAAGACCAACTGCAAAGCCGGCAAAACTTTAGCTATCATTTTCCTGCTTTGCCTTGCTACTGCTCAGTGTTGAAGGGAGAAGAAAGATGTCTGAACATCCCTGGAGACGGATGCAAGACCCACCCAGCATGGATTTGAAACAGCTGGCCTTACACCAGACTTTTGGCTGGGGTGGAGAGGCTAAAAGGGAAAAATAATTGTTTATCCGCTAATTAGTGTGTGCATGCATTCTTTGTTTATTATTTAAGTATTTGTTGTTGTTTAGTCGTTTAGTCGTGTCCGACTCTTCGTGACCCCATGGACCAGAGCACGCCAGGCACTCCTGTCTTCCACCGCCTCCCGCAGTTTGGTTAGGCTCATGTTTGTAGCTTCGAGAACACTATCCAACCATCTCATCCTCTGTCGTCCCCTTCTCCTTGTGCCCTCCATCTTTCCCAACATCAGGGTCTTTTCCAGGGAGTCCTCTCTTCTCATGAGGTGGCCAAATTATTGGAGCCTCAACTTCACGATCTGTCCTTCCAGTGAGCACTCAGGGCTGATATCCTTAAGAATGGATACATTTGATCTTCTTGCAGTCCATGGGACTCTCAAGAGTCTCCTCCAGCATCATAATTCAAAAGCATCAATTCTTCGGTGATCAGCCCTCTTGATGGTCCAGCTCTCACTTCCATACATCACTACTGGGAAAACCACAGCTTTAACTATACGGACCTTTGATGGCAAGGTGATGTCTCTGCTTTTTAAGATGCTGTCTAGGTTTGCCATCGCCTTTCTCCCAAGGAGCAGGCGTCTTTTAATTTTGTGACTGCTGTCACCATCTGCAGTGATCATGGAGCCCAAGAAAGTAAAATCTCTCACTGCCTCCATTTCTTCCCCTTCTATTTGCCAGGAGGTGATGGGACCAGTTTATTTAAGTATTGTTATTTAAGTATAGTTAATGATATAGGGCAGGTGTGTTGTTTGTTTTTCCATAAGTGTTATGTTAGATTGATGTATTATCAGATACATTCTTTTCCCCTCTTCTCTTCTCTTCACTTTAGTGTGAGAAGTTACTGGTAGGTTAATAAATAAGTAAATAAAAGATGTTCCCTGGAATCGTGAATAGATTTGGAGGTATAAAATCTGACCAAACTGAAATAAGTCCTGTATTCCTCAGATACTCATAGGTATGCCTGTCCACCTTAACCCTTTATGTTTTCTGGAGCTGGTGCTATTACTGGATTGAAAACTACAGTTTCCATTCAGGCTTAAATCCTTTCGGACTTACTACTGCTACTGAATTTGGAAGCACCAGTCTCCTGTCAGGACTGAGCACTTTTATCCACACTCAACTTCCCTCCACTCTTTCCAGGCAGAGTCCACGCTTTAAGGCTTCGTGTCTGTGTTAATCTGTGGAAAACCTGAATTGACATTTGCTCCGACTGAGCACTAAAGAGCATATTTTGGACATGCCTGGACACGGGGTTTTTAAACATGGACCTGTGCCTGGAAAGAGTAGGGGGAAAGCTAAGTGTGGATAAGCCCTGAGTCCTGGATCAAATTAAGTCTTACGCTCCCATCATCACTCTTCAAAAACAAACTGTTAAGGAGGAAAGCAGACTGGATCCTTGTTATCACATGCAGTTTTCCTACATGCAAGGAGCTTATTTTTCGTGGAGGACCATGTTGTGGAATCCCTTCACCTATAGCTCAAAGCGGTATGCTATTGGAAAAGCTCTACCACTTGATTACTCATATTACATCCACTAGCTTTCTGTGATGATTTATTAAGCAACAAGACTTCACATAGGGAAATATATTGGGAAGGGCTGTCGCACAGTGGTACAGCCACTGCTTTGCATTCAGACGTTGCCAGGTCTGATCCCAAGTATCTCCAGGCATGGCTAGAAAAGACTTCTTTCTGAAACTCCAGAAAGCAGCTGTCACTGAAGACAATACCAAGCTAGACAGGCCTATGGTCTGAGGCTGCACATGCCATAGGGCTTGTCTGCCTGACACTTTTATCTCTGCTGGATCGCAGTTTTAATTTGCAATGGTTTGCTCTGCACTGGGGCTTAACCATCTTCTGTTTTTCAAATCGCTCCCAAACAGAACAGAACTGTAGCAATGAATCACCTCATTCTGAACAGGCCACTGGCAGATTTTTTTTATTTTTTTTATTTTTTTTGTTCTTGCAGTAGTTTATCTGCCACCGTTGTGGAAAATTCTTCTCTACAGATTGTTTCATACGATTAAAGTCCCATGAGAATTGTGCAATTGCATAAAACTAACAGCAGAACTGTGCACTAATGCAGAACAAGCAAAATATCCGACCACCACTTCATATTGCAGCAAGTGAAAAACTGAAAGTACCTGGCGGTACACGGTTTCCTTACATGCCATACAGATTGGGAAAAGGCAACAGCTGGAGAGGCAGGAAGAAGCACAGAGGCAAACTTAGCATATACACTCACTATCCATGATAGCTGAATAGTGAGGTTGACTCAAGCATCAAGCTCCATATCTATAAGCTTTGGCTTGTTTTTGCAAGTAGTACAGTACAGGCACTGTAGGCAATCTCCTGGTTAAACTAATTTCAACCCAACTCTGACAGCTAGACACACTGTCTACCCCATAGGCTTTTTTTCTTATTTCAAAAGAGCTTGATGTGTTGCAGTGCTAGACATCAGCAAATAGCTTGTCCTTAAAAAGAAGAAGTTAGAATTGATACTATATTGGCCTTTGGAGACATGTGTGATTAAAGTCATATTTTATGGGTTAGGTTTCAGTAATGCTGTTTCAATGGTATGTATTGTAAGTTTCAAATTGAATTTGGATCATATCTGTGAGCAGTCTTGAGGTATCCTTGGAGATGAGAGGTTGGGTAGGAGAAACATGTTCATTTGTTTGTTAAACATGAAAGCAGACAATAGCCATATGTTTGCATGCTTTAATAGGTAGAGTGAACATAGGAGCATTGCTGGATCTGTCCACCTATCTTGTCTAGAGTTCTGCTTTCCACAGAAGCTATATACTTTTTGGAAGCCATAAGGCAGAAAAGCAATGATAACTCTTCATCGTTGTTTGTCCCCAGCAATCTGTCTCTGAACCTGGAAGCCCTGTTTAGCTATCATGGCAATTTAATCTCTGTGTTTATTCTTTTTCTTTTTTAAAAAGTTTTCTAAGCTAGTGGCCATCACCAGTAATTCTAAATGTCTAGTCTTCCTTGTAGGCATTCAGAATTAAGGGGCTTTTCCTGAAGACTGTATTCTTAATGGAAGGCCTATTCAATATAGGTGGTAACAAACATTTGTTTTGTTATGGCACTTTTATAGGATCCATGAATGGTCTTATGGAGGGTTGGGGGGCCTCTGGGCCTCCAGACCTTTCACCAGACCCAGTCAGCATCACCAAATGATCAGGGATGATGGGAGATGTGGAGGGCCAGGTTCTTCCTACCCTTTTTCCAATGGACACCCTATGGCAGGGAATGAAGTATTTGTCCTAATCAGTGTCAGCTTCCCTCTTTCAAAAGAGCATCACTGACTAGACCCATCATAGAGCTTTCACTGCCACTCGTGATTCTGTTCTTGCTGCAAGCTGTACATCAAATAACTCTAGCCAGCATTAGCCACAAGTTAGGAACATATACCAGCTGACAGTACTGTATTATTCTCTTTCATTTGTTTCCGTTTCTTTTCCCTCCATGGGAATTCCCTGTGTTTTGCCATGGGGAGGGAACGGGGCTACTATGAATAAGCTGACCCAGTGTATGAACTTTGTGCTGATCTCTAACAAAATATCTGCCTCGCACCCCTTCCCTCCCAAAAGGAGAAAACTTAACAGAACGCTAGCAAGTCCATATTACAGATTTGTGTTCTTGAGCTCTTCCTCAATACTTTTCAAAGTTACGTATGTTTTTGAACCATATCACTCTAAAAATCAGAATTTAGGACATAAAGGTAGGCCAGCTAGGTTGTGTGTGTTAATCCTCCAGCTGCTTCCTGGAAGTGACTGTTACAACTAGGCTTGTTCCTAGTTTTAGCTGCCTCCTGGACAGCTCCCCTGCTGCTCAGCTGCTCTCTTTTTGTCTTTGTTACTTGTTGGAAGCTTTCTCTTCTGATCAGTGCGCTGCCTGCCATTTCTTCATAAAACCTTACTGGCTTATCTCGTGCTTTCCCCTCCTTCGCCAGACTCTGAACAAGTGGGAGTCAGAGATAGTAGGATTTAAAACAAGGCAATTTAATTCACCGAGGAAATGTGCCACTTTAAATCAGTGGCTCAAATCAAGTTTCTGGCTTTATAATTCATACATTTGCAATTAAAGTGTATCCATTTGCCAGCTACATAGACCCTTTTTACTACCCAGCAGCATATTCCAAAATATCTGATCGTGCTGCTTACATTGCCTTTTGTGCAATATAATTTATATCTGCTTACAGGAGCAATTGTCACGTTAAAGACCCCACCCCTGAATTCACATCTGTGGAAATTTAGGGGAGAATTCATCAGGTGAAGACATTCCTCCCCCCCCCCAATGTTTTTCTGGTGGATTTTAGCTGTTTTATTACTTTTAACACTGGCAGCTTTTAGGGTTCTGCACTTCCTCCTACTGACAATGTTTAATGCTGTTTGCTATTTTGGATGGGGAAGCTTTTTTAATCTATAGGCTTGTATAATAGAGGGATTTCTTACTGATGTGCTACCTCCATTGTTAGACTAATAGAACTGTATACTCGGAAGGGACTCCAGGGGACATCTAGTCCAACCCCCTGCAATGCCAGAGTCACAGCTAAAGACTCCCTGAGAGGTGGCCATCCAACCTGTTTGAAAACCTCCATGAAGGAGAGTCTACCACCCTCTAATGGAGTCCATTCCCCTGTCAAACAGTTCTACCAAAAAGTTCTTCCTGATGTTTAGTGGGAATCATCTTTCTTGTAATTTGAATCCATTGGTTTGGGGCCTACCCTCTGGAGCAGCAGAAAACAAGCTTGAGGTATTTGAAGATGAATATCATGTCACTATCAGATTTCAGTCTTTTTTTAAAAAAAAAATCCAGGATAAACATACCCATATCTCTCAACCATGCCTCATAAGTCTTGGTTTCCAGACCCTTTATCATCTTGGTCGCCCTCATCTGCACAGATTCCTAGACTGTGGTGCCCAGAACTGGACACAGTTCTCCAGGTGGGGTACCACTGGAGACAGTATGCTTCTGAATGCCAGTTGCTGGAAGCCACAGGAGATGAGAATGCTGCTGTGCTCAGGGCTTGTGTGCTTTCCATCTGGTTGGGCACTCTGAGAACAAGATGCTGGCCTAAGATGATGATGATGATGATGATGATGATGATGATGATGATGATAATAATAATAATAATATACCCCGCCCATCTGGCTAAGTTTCCCCAGCCACTCTGGGCGGCTCCCAATCAAGTGTTAAAAACAGTACAGCATTAAATATTAAAAGCTTCCCTGATGTCTTTTAAAAACTTCAGATGTCTTTTAAAGATAGGATAGCTGCTTATTTCCTTCACATCTGAAGGGAGGGTGTACCACAGGGTGAGCGCCACTACCGAGAAGGCCCTCTGTCTGGTTCCCTGTAACTTCACTTCTTGCAATGAGGGAACCGCCAGAAGGCCCTCGGCGCTGGATCTCAGTGCCTGGGCTGAACGATGGGGGTGGAGATGCTCCTTTAGGTATACAGGACCGAGGCCGTTTAGGGCTTCAAAGGTCAGCACCAACACTTTGAATTGTGCTCGGAAACGTACTGGGAGCCAATGCAGATCTCTCAGGACCGGTGTTATGTGGTCCCGGCGGCCACAGATGAGCCACTAACCTGCAACCAGCAGGTTCGTCTGTAACTGTGTGTGTGGCTTTATAACCATATTTACCAGTTGTGTTTTTTGAGTCACCTACAGTCTTCAACATACTTGCTACAGAAATTTACCACAATTATTATTAATTAATTAATCCGCTGAAATGTTTCCCATCTCACCCTTATTTTCACAGCAGTGGTCCTGCTCCTGTAATTGCTTTGCCTGGCAGTTGCTACCAACCACTATTTTTATTAACTTTTTTTTAACCCAAATGGTAACTTGCCATGCTATTACATGATGATGTAGCATCATGGTAAATGGGCCCTCTGGGTGAAAAAAAGGGAAGAAATGTGGTTTTCAGTGGCTGGCAAGTTTCCTCTGGCTCTACCACACATGTCTGAAAATCCCCAAAGTGACTCTGCAGAAGTGGTGGCAAAATTTGAGAGGGAACCATTTTGGACCAGCCTTATTTTTGTGTGAGTTTCACGTTCAAAAGTCATGTCCCCCTGCCTCCTATTCATTCTTTTACATAGAAAACCAGACTTTAACTCAGTATGTTTGATAGAGTCATGAGTGTTGTAGACTCTTGCGTGTTACTCTTTCATTCAGATATGTTAACTCAGATTATTTTTGTGAGATTGCAAAGTTAAAGTGCTTAATTAGAGAACAATCATTACTGGCATTTATTAAAGATTGGAAATTTCCTGTGGACTTTCTGCGTGAAAGAGAAAATGAACTTGTAATATCTGGATTTGAAGACTGAAAAAAATACTGGTTTATAGAAGATAGAATGGTTGGATCTTAAGGTGTGACTACTATATTTAGCTACGTGACAGAGAGCTGGAAGTCCTTTTATTCTACTTTCTCTTTCTCTAATCTTTTTTCACCCTTTCTCTTCTCTTACTTTCTGTTTCTTTAAGCTTGTCTTTTCTCCTTTCTGCCTTTTTTTTTACACTAGTATATTATAAAAAGATACTTTGCAAGGGGAATGTATTTTTGTATATCTCTGAATAAGTATCAATAAATAAATTATAAAAAATATTATTTTAAAGGCATTTTATGGGGCTGAAATATTCCAAAATATGATTTAAATAACAACATCGAGTTTTTAAGAACTAAAAATATATATCATTGATTTTTTTTCCATCCTGGTGGAAGTGGAGAAGAGTCAATGAACTGGGCAACAAAGGCCATGTACCAGACCAACAGTTCTGGTTGGTAATTTGTTGCTGTGTAGGCCTGGGAAAGATTGAGGATGTGCCACTCTAATCTTTCCAGCAGGCTAAATTGAATGTTAATGGTATAAAACTACAGAAGGAGCTTGCTTTTTCATTGACCCTATACATTTAATTTGCATTACATGCAGCATAATTAGCAAAACAGTAGCAGGTCCATTATCCGCTTGCCAGCAAAGCTTAGCGAATCAATTCAAGTTTAATTCAAGAGGCTTAAATTCAAACATGAACTGTGCCCATGAAGGGAGTAGTTTTCACAGTCATGTTTCTGAGTGGTTGTAAAATCTATTATCCTCCACAAAAGGGGATAGCCCTCTCGTGGGTATATCCACAGGGTCCTGGGGGAGCGTTATCTCCTGTGTCCACCCTTTCATTTTCTCTGCGATAGAACACAGCAAGAAAAGGGCCTGTGCGGGTTGCATATGCAGAAAAAGATGTTGTTTACAAGAGAAGTATTACAAGCCATCAGCATGGGTTGCATGTGACCTCTGAAACTTTATCTGACTGTTAAGCTGGGAAACCTCCAATAAAGTAATAATTATATAATTTTTTAAAAGTGTCTCAAGCTGAGCTTGTACTTGCCTTTCTCCATAAGAAAACGCCTAATGAAACTTTGCTCATTTTGTGTGTTCTGTTTGATAAAAAACCTTACTTATTTTCTCAGGTGTGGGCAATTATGAATCAGGGGAAAGCAAATAAGTTATTAAAGCTACCACACAATCATTTCGCTTTGCAAATGTTCCAGCATGCTTGTATATATATATGTGCAACAGAATGTTGTCTTATTTTGCAGCCATTTGTTGATCCTTATTAACTGACACTGTTTCATTGTAGGTTGGCATAGTATTGCATTATTCTACACTCTCTACAATGCTGTGGATTGGAGTGACTGCAAGGAATATTTATAAGCAAGTCACGAAAAAGCCTCAGACCGCCCAAAACAGTGACCAGCCTTCTTATCCAAAGCAGCCATTGCTCAGGTATGGATCATTATACGTGCTGTAAGATACACTCCACTGTTTTAAGCTTTGAATCCTTCAGATCAAACCTAAACATGTAATGTAAACATTCCTGTATCTCTGGAAATTGTGGAAATATTTCCAAACCTTGATATGTTGTTGTTATTTTTTCAAAACTTGCACCAAATATGTAGAATATATCCTCTTTCTGTGTAGTCCATCGGGTCATGAGATGACTTCAGGCATGTATCTGTCATACCTACAGCCACATTATTCTTGCTGCATAAAAGCAATGTGTCTTATATCATATTGTTTGAAATAAGCAGAAATGTGCAGTTCAGGCATATATCTGTGTGAGCATATATCTGTATGGAGGAGCAAGGCACACACACACACACACACACACACACACACACACACACCTTGTAGACTTTGGTGCAGTAACAGAAACTCCTTGCCATCTGGGAGACAAAATGTAATTGGTGGCTTGTCCACACTTACCTTTTGTCCCACCTTTTGTTCCACCCTTCACAGTCACAAGCCTGCATTTTAAAGCTCCGTGTCCAAGCAATACCCGTTTTTGCTCCAAATCTTTCCCTGCAAAACCTCACTCTTTAAAGTTGAATTGGAGCAAACGGCTATTTGGGTTTTTGCATGGATTGCTGTTTGCTCCAATTCAGCTGTAAAGAGCTGTAAAGAGAGTGAGCTGGAGAAAGCTCCAGAGCATCAAGACACTCAGACATGGAGCCTGAAAATGCAGACTATGCCTGGAATGAGCAGAGGAAACGTAAGTGTGGATAAGCCCCAAGTAACCACTTGTTTCGGTGGTGGCAATTAGTAAGGAAGTCTATGTCTAGCTTGACCGTCAGGCCTTGTGCTCACCTGTTTCATCTTCACACCACCCACTCCCTTCTCCCTTTTCAATGCATTGCTGCCATTATTATTGTCATCGTCATCCTGCCTTTATTCCCAAAGGAACCCACAGAGTCTTCGGTTAGCAATAGTTCCCGCTTATGTCCAAACTGGAAAACTCTGGTTCAGAACAAGGCAAGATCCTAAGCCATTTTTTTGAATTGGTTTAAAATCCAGCTTGTTCCAAGACTGCAACCATAGTTTCCTGGTCCAGACATAACTGGAAACAAAGCTTGACTGAAGATTTCCTGAATCAACTGCAGCATGCTGAGAAGATAGGTGGGAAGGAGTGGTACAACTTGAGATTTTCATTTGCTTATAGAGTAGTTTCTTTGGCTAGTTAAGAGCTCCATTGAATGGCTACTGGAACAAGTTAATGCCAACAAGTCTATTTCAAGGTAATGGACTTGATTATTGCAGCTATTGTATCAGAATTTTGGGAGAGCTTTCAGCATAACCAGAATTTGGACAGAGAGCCCAGAGCTGCCTGCATCATTTGGCAATTTCCCAATAACTATAAACGTAGGCAGATTCAATGTAGCATGCCCAGCTCTGCAAAAAAATGATCCCAACTGACATTCTACCTTGAGGAAGTACAATCTGCTCTATGACCATATAATATTTATATAAAAATTCTCTATTCAGAGATGCACATGGAACAATCTGTATTTAGTCACGTCATTGGTTATCTGCTGCTTAAAATACTTTCTAAGTTCATTACAAGGCCTTTAAAATCAGTCTAATGGAAGAAGAAAAAAGTAACGTTCAGTAGAAGCCCTGAGTGCTCCATCTGAAATGAGAAGCAATGTTTTTCCTGAGAACCAGAGTTACTCAATTTGCGATTCATTATAATGTTCCCCACTCAGTAGTTCATGGTAAAATGAATAATTGCCAGTTTCACATGCCACAGTAAGGTTATTAAAGTAGCAGATTATTTCAGGTTGCAAAGACCCAGCAAACTGTGTTCACCAAATTCAGTTCCTGTTAGAGTTGAAAATATAGTTTTATGGAAAAGATAGCTCCAATTAGATTTCTTTGTAACTATCATTTTGTAAGTTTGGGCCACAACAATAAATCAGCATGGTAACAATGCAGCACTATTTTTGAAGTACCGCAACTTGAAAGTAATGATTTAATACCTGTCTAAAATTATTCTGGGATTTTTTTCTAACTATGGGCATAATTAGCATCCGAGGCACAACCCCAGAAGTATCTAATATAATTCAATAATGCTAACTATTACTGCTAACTAAGCCGAACAATACCAAATAATCTTTTTCATTTCACACAGAAAATGGGCATATAACGTGGAAAATTTAAATATCCTTAAAGCACTAGAATGTCTTACATTTCTAATTAGTCCTTTCCCTCCCAACTTTTTGAAGGATGACGTTGGTTTTTCTAGTTTTTTGACACTGTCAGAGACCAAAGTATTCAGCATTATAATACATATTATTCCAATTAAATCTACTGAAGATGGTTAATTTTTAGTTTTTTTGTATTTTATTTTATATTTTAGTATTTTATTTTAAATACCTCTAATTATGGTTGCTTCGCGCATTTAAAATTTGGGGCTCAGCTACTGCTTATTAGTGTACACCAAAATAATAATAATGAAGTGGGTACTTCCTATAGGTTCTCAATCCTTTCTGCCCTCCAAGAATCTCTGTGTCCCTGTCTCTATATCATCAGATTTACATAAATAACTTGGTGGACATATTTGCCTGTGTTGGACTAAAGCAGTTGGTTAGTTAAAAATACCTGTTTTGATTTAGTACCACCCCCCCATTGTTCAGCCAGGACACCGAGGTCCAGCTTTGAGGGCCTTCTGGCAGTTCCCACATTTTGAGAAGTGTTGTTGCAGGGAACCAGGCAGAGGGCCTTCTTGGTAGTTGCACCCACCCTGTGGAATGCCCTCCTGTCAAATGTCAAAGAGATGAACAGTCATATGGCTTTTTGCAGACATCTGAAGGCAGCCCTGTTGCTTTTAACGTCTGATGTTTTGGTGTGTTCCTTTGGTGTGTTGGAGGCTGCCCAGAAGTAGCTGGGCAACCCAGTCAGATGGGTGTGGTACAATACAACAACTATGACAACACAACAACAATATTAACTACTACTACTACTACTACTACTACTACTACTACTACTACTACTACTACAACCATGACTTCTCTTTCAGATTATGTATAGAATTGAATGGTTTTCCAGCTTCCAGGTGGATGTTTTTATAGCATAATATTGCTATAAGGGACATACGATTTTTTTGTGATTCTGTAAATAATATTGTTGCAGGCAATTAAGCAATCAACTTTCCTTTTAAGATAATTTTAAAAGCTACATTTTTTTTTACAAAGAAACATTGAATCAGGAGAATTGCAGGAATATAGAAATGTGCTGTTGTCAGTTTCAAATGTAGGTGAGGAGGTGTCTCTGTAGAAAGCGCTTCTGCAAATGTGTGAGCAATTACTACATATAGTTGAATGAACAGCAGGATTTAAGATTTCTGTTTCTGTGCTTGTATTTATATTTATTAGGTCTCTACATACAGCAACCATAATATTTCAAGGAATCAGAGGTAGATTACTTTAGAAGCTTCTGAGTTATAATTAAAAAATATAGATCCATGTGGAGAAAATATTCTTAGAAAGCTGTGTCAGAAAATATGAAGAGATTGGCCAGGGTTTGGTTGTCCTCCATCTTATAATACTAGCCAGTGTTGCTCTATATTTGTCATTTCTAAGCTGGTCTCTGCAGTATAATTTTATTGCTTTCACTAGCTTATTATTATATGGGCCCTGTAACATCTGACTTAATCTGTTCCTTGTTAAATTGTGGTCGTAATAAAGGCTTCTGCTTTATAGTGCAGTGCTTTATAATATGAAATTAAATAACATAGATTTAATTTTTGCCCAATTTGTACTTTAAGATGTGTTTTCATTTGCCTTTTGATGAAATTAGCCAGTACTTCTTGACTAGCTAGCTTTCCCCCCCCTCATGAGTTTCATTGGATGCTTAAATAACAATAGTTTTCCAAATACATAAATGTGATTCGTGGTGGATTCAACTAACCCAGCATGCTAGTGGAAACCACTGCAAGGACTTCAGCTAGCATGATGTGGTTTCTCCACTCTCTTCCCCCTATACACCCCCCAATTCTTTCTGGGGGATAGGTAGAACCCCCTGAACAGAGTGGAGTGGGTGTACTTGCACTGACTGAACGTCAGAAAACTGTGTCCTTCCATGCAGTCTGAGTTGCCTAAAAGGTAGTCTCACCATAAGAAGAGATAAACTGAAGTTGACTGATGGGCAATGAGCTGCAAGAAGTCAAAACTGTGCCTTGATTTCTGAAAATATGCTTAGGAATACTCAGCGTGTCTTTGCAAGGGAATTGCCAAGACTCTATCAGCACTTAGAAACCATTCAGATGACCAAAGTACCTTCAGAGAAGCATCTGTTTGTCTGTATCAACTTATAAACTAAAGAGTATTTTACTAAATTAGTTACAAATTTATGGTAGAACATGTGGTAAGAGGAGATGAGGAAAGAAGCATTTGGAATATTTGATTTGAAATTGATGGAATTTGGTTGGTGTTGAGCACCTCCGGATGACCTGTTTATTGAGCATCCATTCTGATTTGTTTGCAGAGAGGTTAGATGACATCAAAGCAAATACACTTTCCAATGTATTTCAGCCATTTCATTATCTCAAAAAAAATGTTTGAGGGCACTGAATTTGTTGCTCAAGACGTTCAACTGTACCTGCACAACCTGAAATTGTTGGTATGTGATTGAATCCCACACCAATATAGTACCAGTCTAAAAGCACCCATTGTCTAGAGTTGAGGTTGTTCTAGGAATTATTGCTATGTATTTAGAGAACCAACTTCAAGATTCAGTAATATTGAGCCTTAACTGATACATGATAAAGACATTCACAGCCACCAGTTGAAAATTTGGGCTAGGTAACAACATTCATGGCTTCCAGCATTGTGGTTTGTTCAGTGTAGTTCAGTAGTTCAGTCAACAAGTTTATTTTCCAAAGCCTACTGTGTTCTCCTCAAGTGAGAGGATATAAGGAAAAGATAACTCCAATGTTCCAGGTTACATAGGTTTCCAGGAAAAAATCCTTAGCTTCAAGAATATCTTCCCTCTTAGAGTGGTGAATAATTGAAGCCTCATAGTGCAGAGCAAATATCTATGGTTGGATAATTAATGCTCTATCATCAATACAAAAGCAAAACAGGAAATATAACTTATGTCTCTGGTGTTAATTCAGATGCTTCTCATCATAGCCAATGAACACTTTGAATGAGCTCCTCGCTTGTGACAGTAATTGTGATGTGTATTTTTAGACCATTTTGAATTGTGCTGCAATTAGTGTAATTCATTAATGAACAATAGACATTTTTAGTAATTCTTATACATTTGCAGGCTTGCATATTCTCGAATAGCTGAAGTCATTATAAGGACACAGTTTATAGTAGCTGCTTCTAGACATAATTCTCCGACTTTGAGCAACCCTTCTAACATTTGGATTGAAATATAAAATACTTGCCAAGGAATTTGAGCTGAAGAATCATGCGGCCTTTTGAATATTTGCTACAAAGCTTGAACCAGAGGACAACCAATTAAAAATGATAGCATTCCACAAATAGCTGTTTGAATGCTCTTTTTTCTGTGTTCTTGGCATCACAAATCAGTGTATTAAACAAAAAGTGTCAGTTATGAGAAAAGATTAAATACAGTATAATAAATTGTATTTTCTGACAATTTGTACGATGGAACTAAACTTTTAGTAGTTTGGTTTAAAGGTATTTGCAGTCTGGTTACAATGATATAAACAGCTGCCTTATACTGACCTCATTTGCACAGCATGGTAAACCAAACTATATCTTACAGGGATTGCATGAATGTGCAGGCTCCCAGAGAGGAACATGCAAACACTTTGCTCCTCCACAAATGTTTTTAGTGCCATACCACAATGAGCTAAACCAAGGTTTGGCTTATTATGTCGTTCAAACCTCGGCTTGTGGTTAAGCTCTCTCCTCACTAACCCCAAAGAACAAACCACTGTCTGTAAGATTATTCAGGGGCTAGGAAAGTGCACCAGAGCTAGCTCATGTAGAGAGAGATAGCTTGAATCCGAAATGAAACCAGATTCCTGTGTGCTAGAACTGACCAGAAAACATTAATAACACTGAGACATATCCAGAACTAGCAAGCATATCCAGAACTAATATTCTGAACATTAATAACACTGAGACATATCCAGAACTGCCTATTCTGACTGGAAGATAGCTCTCGGTGTTTTCATGCAGGGTTCTTTGCCATTCTTGCTGGCAGAGATCCTTTAGCTGAAGATTGCGTAGGAGGGAAAGGTGATATTGGTGAACTCTCAATTCAAGTTCATGGATTCTATGTAACCAGTCATTTAACATAGCACTTCATTTCAACTGTTACTGCACATAAACATGGAAATATCAAGATGACCCCAAATATGCTCCTCTCAAGCTGCATTCTTACGCTATCAGATTGAAATACTAAAACAAGGGCTGAAACAAAATTTCTCCTACAGATTCTCTTCAAAATCCTCTGTGATTTTGATGTTGAATGTTCATCAAATATTCAGTGTTGTTTTAGGTCTAAATCCAGCTTCATGTGAGCATGGTTCTGCCTGCCCTTTTATCTACTGCCCCTTGAAGCCCCTCACGCTCTCCCTCCTCAATCTCCTCTGGAGGTTCCCCCAATGCTCCAGAGCAGACATTAGGGGTGCTGCAGGAAGAAGAGAATCTGAAAGTCCTGTCCTGTGAGTGGAACTTCATAGCACTGTGGGTTAAACCACAGAGCCTAGGGCTTGCCGATCAGAAGGTCAGCGGTTCGAATCCCCGCGACGGGGTGAGCTCCCGTTGCTCAATCCCAGCTCCTGCCAACCTAGCAGTTTGAAAGCACGTCAAAGTGCAAGTAGATAAATAGGTACTGCTCTGGCGGGAAGGTAAATGGCGTTTCCATGCACTGCTCTGGTTCGCCAGAAGCAGCTTAGTCATGCTGGCCACATGACCTGGAAGCTGTACGCCGGCTCCCTCGGCCAGTAAAGTGAGATGAGTGCCACAACCCCAGAGTCGGTCATAACTGGACATAATGGTCAGGGGTCCCTTTACCTTTACCTATGCTGACAACAATAGTCCAGTTAACTCATCCCTGGCTTCAAGGCCCCTTCTCATCCATCTCTTGGATAAAGGAATTAGTTGACTGGCAGCATGAGAAACCTCCCTTTTCCCAATGAACTGAACCAAACCTCAGCCTTCAAAGCAAGCAGATAATAATAATAATAATAATAATAATAATAATAATAATAATAATTTATTATTTATACCCCACCCATCTGGCTGGGCCTCCCCAGAGTGGCTGGGCGGCTTCCATAGAAACCAAAAATACAGTAAAATCACACGTTAAAAACTTCCCTGAACAGGACTGCCTTAAGATGTCTTCTGAATGTCAGGTAGTTGTTTATCACTTTGACATCTGCTGGAAGGGTGTTCCACAGGGCGGGCGCCACTACCAAGAAGGCCCTCTGCCTGGTTCCCTGTAGCTTTGCATCTCGCAATGAGGGAACCGCCAGAAGGCCCTCGGCGCTGGACCTCAGCGTCCGGGCAGAATGATGGGGGTGGAGACACTCCTTCAGGTATACTGGACCGAGGCCGTTTAGGGCTTTAAAGGTCAGCACCAACACTTTGAATTGTGCTCGGAAACGTACTGAGAGCCAATGTAGGTCTTTCAAGACCGGTGTTATATGGTCTCGGTGGCCACCCCCAGTCACCAGTCTAGCTGCCGCATTCTGGATTAGTTGTAGTTTCCGAGTCACCTTCAAAGGTAGCCCCACGTAGAGTGCATTGCGGTAGTCCAAGCGGGAGATAACCAGAGCATGCACCACTCTGGCGAGACAGTCCGCAGGCAGATAGGGTCTCAGCCTACGTACCAGATGGAGCTGGTAAACAGCTGCCCTGGACACAGATTTGACCTGTGCCTCCATGGACAGCTGTGAGTCCAAAATGACTCCCAGGCTGCGCACCTGGTCCTTCAGGGGCACAGTTACCCCATTCAGGACCAGGGAATCCTCCACACCTGCCCGCCTCCTGTCCCCCCAAAACAGTACTTCTGTCTTGTCAGGATTCAACCTCAATCTGTTAGCCACCATTCATCCTCCAACCGCCTCCAGACACTCACACAGGACCTTCACCGCCTTCACTGGTTCTGATTTAAAAGAGAGGTAGAGCTGGGTATCATCCGCATACTGATGAACACCCAGCCCAAACCTCCTGATGATCTCTCCCAGCGGCTGCATGTAAATGTTGAAAGGCATGGGGGAGAGGACAGAACCCTGAGGCACCCCACAAGTGAGAGCCCAGGGGTCTGAACACTCATCCTCCACCACCACTTTCTGAACACGGCCCAGGAGGAAGGAGCGGAACCACTGTATGACAGTGCCCCCAGCTCCCAGCCCCTCAAGACGGTCCAGAAGGATGTTATGGTCGATGGGATCAAACGCCGCTGAGAGATCCAGCAGAACTAGGAAACAGCTCTCACCTTTGTCCCTAGCCCGCCGGAGATCATCAACCAGTGCGACCAAGGCAGTTTCAGTCCCATGATGAGGCCTGAATCCCGACTGGAAGGGATCCAAATGGTCTGCTTCTTCCAGGCGTGCCTGGAGTTGTTCGGCAACCGCTCGCTCAATCACCTTGCCCAAGAATAGAAGATCTGAGACTGGGCGATAGTTGGCCATCGTGGCCGCATCTAAAGATGGTTTTTTAAGAAGCGGTTTAATAACCGCCTCTTTCAGCGGGTCTGGGAAGGCTCCCTCACGGAGGGAAGCATTCACCACCCCACGAAGCCCATCGCCCAGTCCTTCCCGGCTAGCTTTTATAAGCCAGGATGGGCAAGGATCCAGGAGACAGGTGGTTGGTTTCACTCGTCCAAGCAGCCTGTCCACATCCTCGGAGGTAACAGATTGGAATTGATCCCACTCAACTTGACTAGACAGAGCTCTAGCGCTCTCCCGCCCCGGCCCTGCTCCCACGGTGGAGTCTACTTCTTCCCGAATCTGAGCGATTATATGATCTCCTGTTGCAGCTCACACCAATTAGTCCCAGGGTTATATTGACTACCAAGATGGCTTTTATAGGGATTCTGGGACATTTCCGCCATTTTGTTCTACAGACTGACTCAGGTTTCTAACCATGGTCTGTCAGGAGGGGCCAAAAAACAAAGCCTCATTTTGCTCCCTCCAAGGGATAGCTGTCACTGCTACTCCAGCATTGTATTTTCTCCATACTCCTTAGTTATGCACCACTTCTGCCTTATACTGTAGTATCTGACCTGACTTGACACGGAATGCTGAGATATAGCAATCTTCCAGCTCATTGAAGACTTATGGGTGCCTGTGGATTTTTGAGTTGCTCTAAAATAGTTGCATTAAATTTAATTGAATTAAACTATGCCACCCCAAATGAATGTGTGAATTGCCACAAGTCTGCTTTAGCAAAAGCTAGCCTGCATGGTCACCTGAGATTTTATATTTTTTAATCAAAATGTTTACCAAGAAGTTTTCTTATGGATGAAATTAATTGATGTTTCAACTGCTTTGTTGACTATTTCAGAGGACATTTGCAAATATAATTTGAGCTGTGAGGGCATGGGAAAATACTTGCCTACTTGCACTTGTTCTCAGGTTGACTTCTGGAAATCCTATTTATGCCTTTAACTGTTATTGCTCCTGAATTGCTAAAATAATATCTGTCTTAAATGGGTTGTATTTGTCTTTTGGCAAGTCAGTCTCTTTAAGCTTTGCTTTTCGAAACAATAATCTCCCTAAAGCAGTTATTATGATTTTGGATGAAATTAAGTACTTGGCTTACTTGAAATGCATTAGAAAAAAAAAATATCCACAATATTTTCACGTTCAAATTCTTGCTCCATTGTAGCCTTCCTATCCCTCCTTTCCTCTATGATGTATTTTATTACGTAACCAGCTTCTGACAAATCTAAAGTGTGCCAAATCTGCCTGCAGTCTTTTGGAGACATTTTGAGTCTAGTGAAAACTGGCATCTAGTCCTCCAGGTATTTAGATTCAGGTGTTGCACTGATGTGGAGCTAGAAATACACATGCAGTTCCTTCATGCACATATTATTTATTTGAATTCAGAAGCTCTATATGGACAAAAAAGCAGCAGCAGCAACAAACATGCTAGAGATTGTTCACTACAGATGTATAAATAACCCTTTCAACTTCCTTTTGAAATCCCAAAAGCACAACTTAAAACAATTTAAATAACCAGTAGTCCACAAAATCAGATAATCATTCGCCACAGCACTGCTGGCTGAGTCCAATGTTCTGGCTTTTCTGTCATTTCTTCTCTGGAATGGCAATAGTAGATATGTGCACTAAAGAAAAATCCCATTTAATTTGTAGGAAGCAGCATGCTTAGAGCTGCATATTTTGTCAAATGATAGTAGCAATTTCTCATTTAGAGTAGAAATTAGGCCTTTTCCCTTTCAAAACCCAAGTGTCTTTGAAAGCTGCTGAGAGCTAATTCATATGTTATAGAGGATTTGAGCACAGCTTTCATTTCAGTTGGTGTGAGATCCACAAGTTCTACTTTATGCACCATAGAAATATGGGGGAGGAATGCCCAAGTGGTTCATTGCTACCGTCAGACCTCTCACCTGTTAATTTTGGGTTTTGCGGATATGATACATTAACTTAATGCAGTTATTCAGTGGTTTTAAAAAAAAAAGACCACAGTGTTTCATAATGACTGGTATATGTGTTAGGAAGGAAACACTTCTTATTCTCCCCCTTTTGTTACCATTATTAACTTTGCTTTCTAGAGACACAGTGTTCTTAGAGGAGCATAATTACACTTGGAGGGCAGGGAGGGAAATTAACTCTCTTCCTGCTTATGTCTTGGATCCCAAATGCCCTGGAACTCGGACGTTTGGGCTCCCGAACACCGCAAACCCGGAAGTGATTATTCCGGTCTGCAAATGTTCTTTTGGAACCCAAACGTCCGACGGGGCTCCCACAGCTTCTGATTGGCTGCAGGAGCTTCCTGCAGCCAATCAGAAGCTGTGATTTGGTTTTTGAATGTTTTGGAAGTTGAACGGACTTCTGGAACGGATTCCGTTCGACTTCCAAGGTACAACTATATATGTAATACAGTGGTACCTCAGGTTAAGTACTTGATTCGTTCCGGAGGTCCGTACTTAACCTGAAACTGTTCTTCACCTGAAGCACCACTTTAGCTAATGAGGCCTCCTGCTGCCTCCGTGCCACCGGAGCCCGATTTCTGTTCTTATCCTGAAGCAAAGTTCTTAACCTGAAGCACTATTTCTGGGTTAGCGGAGTTTGTAACCTGAAGCGTATGTAACCTGAAGCATATGTAACCCGAGGTACTACTGTAATAGGGTATAAGATGGGGAAGAAGAAGGAGAGGGGGAAATAAGCAGAGGGGAGCATCATCAACATACAGCCTGTGGTCCTTGCTCCCCTCTCGACACAATCCTCTGCTTTCTGCTTTCTTCCTCTTCTCTTAAAAGAGGACTCTCACAAAATAATAGCCCCCCTTATGACGAAAGGCCTGTCTGACAAGGGAGGCAAGATATGAGCTTTGAGAGCTTCCTATAAAAGGCAAAGGAAGGGGATGGTCAGAACCCTCCCTGGGAAGAATTAAAGGGGAACTTGCAAGTCAGGCTATGTGCTTGGTATAGTAGGCAGGTAAAAGAATTCCTTACCTGAGTTTCTAATAGCACTGCAGTTATTGCTTCAGTGATTATAAGGCATGAATGGACCTGCAAAAATAGGGCTGCCTCCTCCTGTTCTTTTGGGAATGTTCAGCAGTGAACAGGAGGGGGAAAAGGTGGTAGGTCAAGGGTCTCCCACTTCTTTGCCTCGTCCATCCATCATTGGCGCCTCCCATCCATTAATTTGAGAATGATGAATGGGGGAAATGGGGAAGGTGGTGTAGGGCTAAGGAACAAGCTGGAGTCCTCTTCCCAGAGCATCCCCACCCTGCTTATCACTTTTGAAAGATTTTGCCTGCTTTTGAATATTCACCTGAAGGATACTGTCTTGGCTATCAGAATGATACATTTCCTGTTGTTAGACTGCACCGCCAAAAGGGGGAGCAGTGACTTCATTCAGCCAAAGCCATTTGGAGCTTATTTTTCTTGATGACTGTTAAAGAGATGCTGCTTTGCAAGCGTTTCTCCCTGCATGATTTAGCTTCCATTGAAGAACAATGGACGTCTGTAGTTCGGATTCATGCGAAGCTTGGGCTATTTCTGTCTGCATAGGGTCCGAAAGAAATGAGTAATGCTTCTTATGAGTCACAGTATGTGCTCATCAGCCTGACTAATAGTGTCAAATTGAGATTTTGAAGCTATTGTAGCCATACACACACACACAAAAGCTACCTGAGGGACTGGCCTTTTCTCCTGGCTCTTGCCCAAAACACGCAAACAGAGGCTTTTGGAAGTAAGAAATAGATCTTTATTCAGACAAGTGACGGAACAGGCTTGTCAGCAGGAGATACAATTCAGGAGTTCTGGAGCAGGGTTAAGAAGTTCAGAACTGGATGGAAGCAGTGAAGATGTTTCAATAAGTTTCCCTGCCACTCCCGCCAAGCTTTTAAATGTGAGGCATGGCAGGCTGACTCGCAAGCCTTGTGGAAATATGGGTTTGCAAGCATGCACTGCACACATGCTCATGAGTCTGCTCCCATCTGCAATGGCTCCTGTTGAGTCTCTGTCGCCTCCTGTTCAGCCTCCCTCCATGGCTGATCAAAGTGCTCCTCAGCCTCTGCTGGGGCTCCTCAGGATGGTTGGAGGGAAAGGTGGCATCCTTGCTGACTGCAGCTGGAGCAGAAAAGTGAGACTCACCTCCTCTGTTTCCTTCTCCACCCCCATCAGCCTGCGAACCCAAGCCTTATCCCAAACAGCATTGTGGCAGCAATTCTGTGTAATCTCCCCACACTTTTTTTTTTTGTTCACATGCCAGTGGAATTAATGGGAATATCTCATAGACAAGGCTTGAACCTTCCCAACACTGCAGCTTCCTTTCCTACATAGAACATTTTCATGAAATGGTAGCAGGCAGGCTTTCAGTTTCAGCACTTCTGAATATTCTGCTGATTTGCAAGAAGACAAGCCAGTTTACCAGTGAAGATGCATTCTAGCAAATGTTGGCTGCTCGCCTGAAAGAGAAGGAAAGCACAAAACCCGTTGTAAGCATCATTTCCCAAAATTGCCTTTGGTGTACAAGGGATCATCCTGGTACCTCGTGAAAATATACTGAAAGTGACATGGACGAATGGTGTCCATTCTTCCACGCTGTCTCTTACTTATTTCCTTCACATGCTCCTTCATTACACTACTCTTTTCTGGTTCTTGGTTTTGAGTTTGCTTCTTCCCTCTTGCAATGCATCCTGCCCTCATCATCTTCTGGGTGTCTAGGAAACAGCTGTGGTTAGTAGTGGTTTATGGGAGCTTATAGAAGGAGGCATTTGGGCCTTCCGACTTCGCTATCCGTAAGGGTGCTGTAAAAGAATGGTGTTATTTAATGCATTGTAGTTCAAGAGCTTTGCATACAGTACCTCTGACTTTCTCACACATTCCACTTCCCCATCTGTGCTTCCACTGTTATGTAGTGCTTATCTGAAGCACTTCCAACTGTGCATGTAAAATGCATAATTGCAAAATGCACATATAATTTTTGCCTGTTTTTGTTTGTTTGGTTTCCCCCACCCCTTAGGATCCTTAATTACTTGGCAGTTTAGAGAATTTTGTAGACTGATGTTCATAGCAAAAGGCATGTAAATCTTTTTCTTTAATATCCATAGCTCTGAATATCACTCCATTCAACTGGTCCAGGTTGTTCTGCTTGCAGAAAATTGCCTGGATGCAGCTTGGGATTTGTTTGGAAACTTCTCCCTCAACCCACAGTCTCTGTCCAGTGACACTGACTTTCAAGCTTGAACTGTTCCTGGGATCCTCCATGTATCCTGTTTATTGAGCATCTACCCTGGACCACCCCCACCCCATACATTAAAAGCACTGCTATTCCACTTTGACCATGATAGTGTGTCTCCAAAGGACCCTGGGAACTGAACAACAGTTCCCACAGTGATTAACAATCAACCCCTCTTCCCAAGGAACTATAACTCTGCGAGGGGAACAGAGGTGTCCAAACAATTCTTAGCACCCTTAACAAACTACAGTTCCCAGAATGCAAAATGTTAAGGTGCTTTAGATATATTGCGCGGTTGCATCCCTGACTTGCTTGCACAAAGCTTACTTAGAAGTTAGGCATGTTCTTCTTTATTGAACTGTCATTCTCCTTTGTTTGCAAAGAGCTCTCATTCGTTTGGAAGGGCCTTCTGCTTTTTGATCCTGCGGTTTTAAAAACAACAACATGTTAGGTGCTTTAAAAAACTAAACAACTTGCTTTGACCAAAACTGCTTGTTTATGTATGATCCGAAGGGATGCAGGGTTTTGAACATCAGTAAGTTGGAGTGGGTATAGCGGTAATGAAATCCACTTACCTAAATAGAGTACTTGGGACGTAGATAAAATTGTGATTAAAAGTAATTGCTGGGAGGAGCAGATTCACACTCAATTTCATTTTGATGATGTGCTTAACTTTTAGAATTTGTTCATTAGTGACTTTTGTGTGTGATTTCAGAAACAATAGTCGTAGGCTCACACTACTACATGGAGTCCAATGAGTCTTTATTTGGCTTTAAAACACACAGAGAGAGGGGGGGAAAGATATCTATCTATCATCTATCGATCGATCGATCGATCTGGCTGGGAAAGGGAGGGGGAGAGGCTACTTAACCCTTTCTTCTTTCAGTTAAAAATTCATCTCCCATGTCTGGTGTTCTACCCATATGGCAGACCCTCCAAGTGTCCCTGTTTTTGAGGGACAAACCCGGATTTACAGAAGCCGTCTTGGTTTCTGATTTGATCCTGGAATGTCCCACTTTTCCTTAGTACGTCCCTATTTTCATTGGAGGGTATGCCATAGGGGGAAATTGTGGGGGAGAGACAGAAAAAGGGTTAAGCAGCCCTGCTCTGGGCACTCCTCCTTCACCCAGATTTGCAGCTTGCCCAGCCTGCTTGAGTTTTGAAAAATGCTAAATGAAAGAATCACCAGAGTCTGAATAACATATAGTTTAAGCCACAGTAGGAAGATTTCTGTGGCATACACAGAGAGCCTGTGTGGTTTCTATAGGCAGCATATGCAATTTTTTAAAGTTGCAAAACATATAATTTTCAGTTTAAGTTTCACATTATAATGAAGACTATTATAGGGGGAATTGTGCATGTGTAGAATCAAGGAGATCGGTTGTGTTATACACTATGGTCAGGGCAGGCATAATTTGAACCTCCATATTACAGGCTGCTTTCCCTTATAGTTCCTATTTTTGATTGAGCCAGCTGGTACATTTAAAGAAATGAACCAGTATTATATATATGTTACGTGTTAAGCTATAATTTTCTTTCATGCATAATAACCTATTTTTTTATAATGCAAATGACAAATTTCATGGTGGTACATTAAATTTCCTAGGCACGTAACTTTAATGTCAGTATCAATCACAAACTTTATGTAACTATGCAATGATTTTGCATGTGAAGGGAAGATGGGTAGAGATTTTGCAAACAATCTCTTTTGTTGAGAGATGTACCTCTATGACCATTCTTTTTTCTCTTTTTTAAAAAAGAATGGTAGCAAAACAACTTTAGGTATCATTTTAAAAACGTATTTTTGGTTTTATCACATCCGTGCTCTTCAGAAATAAATTAAATTGATGAGATTTTTAATTGCTACTATGAGAAACACATTAAAATGAAAGCATACTGCTTTGAAAAATAAAAAATATTAGAAATAAATATATAAATTATATAAAGGGTGAGTTGAATTCACAGGTGGGCAACCTGCAACTAGGGAACTGCATGGGGCTTCAGTCTCTTCTTACACAGCCTTCCAACACTTCCTGAAAATGCTCCATTCTTCTGATCTGAATTCCTTTCTTCCTGTCCTTTCTGGTTGTAAGATTTGCTGAATATAAGTTCCCCCCCAGCTGTCCGAGAACAAATTGGTAGGCTTTTGCTCTCTTTCTCATATATGTAATTGACACACACATTCTCTCTGGCACAGAAATTACTTTCATGTGCTTTCAGAATAGTACTTATATTGGTGTGTTATATTAAAATCCTCTGTATGCAGAGTATCCCCATAAATTCCAGTGGGGCTTTCTTCTGAGTAGGCCTGCATAGGATTTGGAATTCTATGCAGAATTCTAGATTACGTCAGGACACATTTGTCTCTGGCTTCACTCACCTTCATCTGTCCACTGGTGGCATCCAGCTCCTGAGAGATCTATCCTTTAAATTAGACGTGGGGCTGCTGCTGAAGATTCAGAAATTTCAGGAGGTACAGGATTTAGTGGCTAGGTTGCTCACCGGTGTAAGACCGTTAGAGCATATAACAACAATACTGACCCATCTGCTCCGGCTGCCAATTCATTCACGGGCCCAATTCAAGCGCTGGTTTAGACCTATAAAGCTTTAAACGGCTCAGGACCGCAATACCTCAAGGACTGCCTCTCCCCATATGAACCAGCCCAGACCCTGCAGTCACCATCTAAGAACCTTCTTTGTTTGTGGGCCACAAGAGGCCCACAGGTTGGCAACATGAGAACGGGCCTTCTCTGTGGTGGCTCCCTGCTTATGGAATGCTTTCCCCAGGGAGGCTTGCCTGATGTTTTCATTATGCATCTTTAGGCACCAGGCAAAAAAACATGCATCTTCTCCCCAGCCTTTGGCTAGTTAAACAATCTGTGGTCTTTTAAACTGGGCGGGGTGGAGCAGTGTTGTTGTTTATTACTGTGTTGTATAGTTCTGTGTGATCCTTGGATGAAGTGGGATAGAAATTTAAAAAATAAATATTCAGGTAAAAGTTGCTTTTATCCTTACAATTCTCGCACTTCTGTCCTAGTAGTCTAGTGGAACAATAAATGAATGAATAGGTACATGAACAAAAAGTAGGTTGGACCCAAAGGGGTTTGAATGTGTGTGCATGTGTGTATACACATGTTCTGTGTGTGTGCACGCACACACAGCGTTCTCCAGAACTTCTTTTTGAATTCCTGTGACTTTCTACAGCTATTTGGTAACTAGCAAACAAAAACCTTTTTCAAATACAACAAAGCACTTGCTGGCATTTACTTTAACAGTTTGCCCTTTGAAAACCTCTTGACTACTTATAGCACGGGTGTTAAATGAATATAAAATTGAAGGGCAAAGCACTCAAGTCAGCAGATGGCCAGAGACCACAGCCATAATTTTTCACTAGAAAGTGAAATGGTGGCTTTGCTGCGGTTTTGCAAGATTCCAAAGCAGGACCAAACTGTGGTTTGCAGTTCTGTTTTGTAGGGAGTGCTTCAGCCACAGTTTCCTGGTTCAGGCATCATGGGGACATTGAGGTTTGACAAATCTGGAAGTGTCCTTTGCATCTGGACAAGAGAAAGGAGAAGGGCTTGTTGCTCATTCCTCCCTCAATAGAATTCAGTTATTGAGTCAGGAACATTATGTCTGAATTTCTCCAGTATCTCAATGATTCATTTCTATACTTTGGTGTTTCAGTTGTTCCATACGCCCATATTTAATTCTTAGGGTGAAGATAGATACATATTCTAAAGTGTGGTAGAAGTGGTTTTTAATATGCATTTTTAGCTCTGAGCACAAATGTATATCTATTTTATTTACTTATAATTAAATTTGTATCTCGCCCTTCCTCCCACAGGAGCCCAGGATGGCTTGTTCCTCAGGATGTAGTAGTGGTGGTTGGTGGACCTTGGACCTGGGATGTCGATTAGATGGGACCAGTGGGCAGTTAAAAGGCAGCACACGTAACTGTTAACAATGGCTGCTCTAAACATCCAGGTCTATGGGGAAAGATTATTTCCCTCCTCCAGGTTATTCACTTCCAGGACTACTTTCCAGAATATGGAATAAGTTGGACTAGAGTATGGGAGAACAGGACTGAAATCACCACCCATGAAACTCACTTTGAGACCTTGGGCCAAACACTGATTGGCCAGATAATGGAAGGTTGACAGAAATTACTGCAGCAGCTCAAATGATAGACTTGGGAGTGTGCAGGAAACAGAAAACAGTGTTGGTTTGTTTGTTTTTTTATTATTGAGGGAAACTTTTGATTCCTTCCCCCTCCTCTTTAAACTCCATGTGATGGGGCAGTGCCCCAGTTGTCCTAAGTAACCAGCCTCCACTGGGGTACAGCAAATGTGAGTCACAACCACTTTAAATGCATGTTTGTCTTTAATAGAGGGTTTTTTTTCTCTCCATTGAATTCCATTTAATAACAAAGTCATTCTCTTAGTGGTTGCGTAATATTGACACAGTGATATATTGCAAGCTGTGACTTAAAGGATGTGAGTTTAAGGGCACAAAACCTATTATTAGCATTATTTTTGCATGTTTTGTTTTCCATTCCAAAATGCCATTGTATTAAATAGGCAATTTAGGAATTTCTTGCCTTGATGGGGGTAGATAGGTTAATGGTTCTTTTCTCCTCATTTGAAAGCAGAAGGACATTGTGATGGTTATTGACTTTCTCAAGGTGTACTAATGCCTGATGATGCAGCAGCTGCTGAGCTGGAGCTGCAATTGAATTTTAGATAACTCTGTATTGCTGTAGCTAAATTTCTAGGAGAAAAAGTACCAATTGCCTACATTAAGAATCTCAACCATTCCACTGTTAGAAATTAACATTTTGAACAGAACTGGAATGTTCTTGTGATTCCCAAGAAACAGAAAGAGACAGTTAAGCAGAAAGATTATATTATTATTATTTAGGTAATACAGCTTGCATGTCAGAGATTTTGTGTGAATGTCTGGAGGCAGTTGGGAGGTGGGTGGTGGCTAGCAGATTGAGATTGAATCCCAACAAGACTAAAGTACTGTTTCTGGGGGACAGGGGGCAGGCAGGACTCCCTGGTCCTGAACTGTGCCCTTGAAGGACTAGGTTTGCAGCCTGTGAGTCATTTTGGACTCACAGCTGTCCATGGAGGCGCAGGTCACGTCTGTGTCAAGGACAACTGTCTACCAGCTCCATTTGGTATTCCAGCTGAGACCATACCTGCCTGCACACTGTCTCACCAGAGTGATACATGTGCTTGTTATCTCCCACTTGAACTACAGCAATGCGCTCCATATGGGGATTCCTTTGAAGGTGACTCGGAAACTACAACTAATCCAGAACATGGCTGCCAGACTAGTGGCAGGGAGCACCCACTGGAACCATATAACACTGCTTTCAAATGATCTACATTGGCTCCCAGTACATTTCCGAGCACAATTCAAAGTGTTGGTGCTGACCTTTAAAGCCATAAAACGGCTTTGGCCCTGCATTCCTGAAGGAGTGGCTCAATCCCCATCATTTAGCCTGGAGATTTAGCTCCTAGGGCCTTCTGGCAGTTCCCTCACTGAGAAAAGTGAGGTTACAGAGAACCAGGCAGAGGGCCTTCTCAGTGGTGGCACCCGCCCTGTGGAATGCCCTCCCATCAGATGTCAAGGATGTAAACAACAATGTGACTTTTAGAAGACATCTGAAGGCAGCCCTGCATGGGGAGGTTTTTAATGTTAGATGTTTTATTGTGTTTTCATTTGTTGGAAGCCACCCAGATTGGCTAGGGGAACTCAGTCAGATGGGCAGTATATAAACAATAAATTATTACAGTGGTACCTTGGGTTAAGTACTTAATTCGATCCGGAGGTCTGTTCTTAACCTGAAACTGTTCTTAACCTGAAGCACCACTTTAGCTAATGGGGTCTCCTGCTGCTGCCGTGCTGCTGGAGCACGATTTCTGTTCTCATCCTGAAGCAAAGTTCTTAACCCGAGGTACTATTTCTGGGTTAGCAGAGTCTGTAACCTGAAGCATATGTAACCAGAGGTACCACTGTATTACTGCTACTACTACTACTACTACTACTACTACTACTACTACTATTGCTATTATTCTGCTATAGGTTCCATCAGTCACTCTAACTGAAGGACTTGCCTCCACTGCCCAAGGCAATATGCCTCTGAATACCAGTTGCTGGAAACTGCAAGTGAGGAGAGCACTGTTGTCCTCAGGTCCTTTCTCCTGGCATCCCACAGGCATATGTGAGAGCAGAAGGTTGGACTAGATGGGCCTTTGGCCTGATCCATCAGGACTCTTCTCATGCCCTTAATATTTCCACAGTGCAGTGCCCTCACCACAAGCCTGGATCCCTACCTTGCCTCGGGAGGGACCCTTTGTGCCATACCAGAGTAAAAGGGAGGAAGGATGAAGGGAAAGGGAATGATGAGCACAACCATAAACTGTGCCACAGAACACTGAATCTGTTTCTCAAACATTGCTGCAGTGGCTTTTCTTTGCAAATCCTGTGTCTGCTTCCCATCTCCGGTGACCCTTTGGTTCCTATACTAACTTTATTCGCTTCCCTCTGCATCACAGCAAACATGTCCTTGATCTGTTTAAAATCCTGATTTGCTGCCCAGAGCTTAAGAGCTATGGAAGGTCCCCTAAAACACAACTGCACATGATCTTACATATATGGCTGTTGTAGTCCAGTCATCTATGTAGGTCACATGCAGTTTGGAGGAGGGGAACCTACTACAAAAATTCATGTTTTGTGAATAAATGTCCTAATTGCATTTTTATGCAGCTTTTTTTAAAAAAAGCAGAAGGATGCAGAAGGATGGACTTTATGAATAAATGCATGCAAAACCTGACAGACAGGAAATCTCACTCTGCTGATTATGGTTTGTACCATGTTTGCTAACTATCTTGAGCAGCTTCAACTTAAGCATGTTGGCTATGTCCAGAATGCACAAGGAAAGAAATCTCATTGAACTCACATAGAAGCTCTCTGATATTTAAATGCTAACTTTGCTCTGTCTTTCAACTGTGATTCCCCCCCTATAATATAGTTTCCCTTATACGTTTGTCCAATTTGTAAATATTAAGAGCAATGGAACGTTACAGCAAATATTTCAAGCAGTTTTGACTTACTCCAAAAGGACCTTATTTTTTCAGGAACTAATTTATTATTGGATTAATTTCTCCCATATTATAGCCTAACAGATGTGTAGCATCTGCAACTTTTTATGCAACCTAATTCAAGTGAGCATATATAAATTTCCCACAAGCTGGCTTCTCAGTGCTGGCCAAGATTTGTATAAATGAGCCTTTAATCCTTATGAAGGCAACTCACAGCTTATGGGAGGGTTAGAGAGAAGCCCCCAAAGTCCGTATTATGCTCAGCACAGAGCAAAATGTGTCCCTCTGTCTCCAGCATCCAGCTTGCTTCCAACTCACTCGTACACAACTCTGGCTGTTGTTCTCCTATGTAGCACCTAGCTGAGGAGGGTGGAGGAAAAATCACCCATTAGCCTGGAGTGCGCCATCATTTAGTTGTGACTCTTGTAACCTAGTTCATCTTTTGGGGTGCTGGTGAGGACTCTTAAGTAGCCAACCAAACCAGTACCGTAACAAAGGAACTGGCTTGGCAGATTCAGCAGCCTCTTCCACTGGAATCTATCCCTTGCTGGGTACAGGATCAAAGGCCTGGAAGGGATCCACAGAGACCATCAAGACTGATCCCCCCAACTCATAACAATGCGCATTCCCTACACACACACATTTTATGGTGTCTCCCTCACAATAAGCTATGGGAAACCTGTGTGCATATAGCAATGAAGGCGTAGCAAAACAGTTCCTCATCCAAGGATCTTGTTTGTGTCTAGCAATATGATCTACTATTGCTCCTAGCAATGAGCTGCTATTGATAAAAAGATAGAGCCTAGCTGAAGATACATTGTGAATTGTTGCACAGATATTTTAGTATTTTATTTAGTTGACATGTTGCGTGTTAAATCTTCCTGTTGCTTGCTGTATATCACCTTTACTGGGGTTTGCTTTAATCTCATCAGCCTACAAACTCAGCAGCAGCCGCCTCTTTTTTCAACTGGCACTTGACCTTTGCTTAGTCCTCCATCACATAGTCTTCTCTCTCCCATCAGCCTGTAACTTACCATGTTTATAAATCTATCCCATAAATCAGCAAGTGTATGCCAAGTCACCTTGCACATACTAAACGAAAAGTGAAGCAGCCAAAAATAAATTCACCTGAGAAATAGCGTGCAAAGCTCTGGCTCAGCTGTCTTTCCGGCAGGCTGTAAAATCTAGGCTTGAAAAAGAACTGAGCAAAAGAACCAGAGAAGTGTCCCAAATAATAAATCTAGCATTGTATTCAGGTTGCTCCTTTTCTCCTTCTGAGTATCTGGATTTAAGATGCTTACCGGGAGTTTGGTTGCGATCCCGAGATTACTATAAATGAATAGTGAGGTCAGAGGCAATAATAACTGTTCTTAGCAGCTAAAAGTCTTCATCTGTTTGTGCATGGATGAGCTTGCAGTTAGATAAAAGGCGATGTATCAGAATCGTGGTGTCAAAGGAAACAAATTGCAAAGCAGCATGGATCATGTTGTTCTTGGAAAGTTTTGGGAATGAACCAGAATAATAAAGCCATTTTCTTTCTGTCGACTAAGCATGCAGACAGGAATTCAGAACAGAAAGGGCAAGGCATATAGAGGCAAGACACATACTCATCTGTTGCCAGAATAGGAACAATGCAAATGCAGCTTTGGTGCTGGAACAGAAGACTAACTTTGAAGATGTGGGTCAGTATAATGCTACTTCAAACCTACATGAACAAACAACTAGGAAGGGACATGAATGGGTCATCTCTCTCTCTCTGTCTCCTCTCTCTCTCTCTCTCTCTCTCTCTCTCTCTCACACACACACACACACACACACACACACACACGACACTTATCTACTTTGGCGTTCTCCTTCTTTGTTCAGAAATTTGCTTTTAATAACTCGAACTGAATTGATATTTTCCTTCCCTGGCATCTCCCTGTGACATCATTACCAGCTGGCATTGTTTACTTCAACCAGATTCCTGCTGGACTTCCTGAGGTGCAAAATTTTTCAAACCCTGTGTTGTGACATTGTAGTGTGTCGACTGCAGTGTGTCGGTGTGTCACGCGAACGCTCCTTGCACTCCTGCCAGGGGTGGAAAGGGGTTAGTTTAACCTCCAGTTTGCTGGTAAAACTGAATTACCGTGTCACAAAATGATGCATGTCTAAAAAGTGTGTCACCAACATTATAAGTTTGGAAAGCTCTGTCCTGAGATTTTGGTCTACTCTCACCTCTGACAAATCAAGACAGCTAGGATAGCAGTTCTCTAGCATTTGTGTGTGTGTTTTTAACTTAGATGCCACTTAATATAACAAATTTATACAAATTGCACTAATTGCACTAATAAAATCGCAAGCCAAAAAGTAAGTGCATATTATCAAAATGCAGTAAAAAACAAACAATAAAATGTTAAACAAACATTAAAAGCAGAAATACTGAGCAGTGTGCTCTGAAAATTAAGTCTGGAAAAGCCTGGAAGTTGGAGTTCCTTAAGGTTGCCAAAGGTGCTGCCTCATCATAATAGATGTGATATAGAAACAGGTTAGAACTTGCTTTTGCTGGGAAAGGTACTGGGGAATTATATATTTTTCATAGTTGCAGTTCAATCACCATTGTATCGCTTTATGTTGGAATGGCAGCGCCTTTGAATTCTTTGCTGAGTGCCACAGTGCTGCATTGAAATTTCAATAAAAAGGTAATAGAAGAAGATTAATGTAAACTCAGAACATTTGAGTTGTAAAATCTTGTAGCTGCAACAAACCAAGTAGGTCATCAAATCTAGCTCCTTGCTGTAAGGCAGGATATTGCACCCTTGAAGCCTTCTTTAATAGGTGAGTCTCTACAAGTCCTCCAAGACTTCACAGTTTTTCTGGGCAGGACTAATCTTATGTGCAATTCCACACACTGTTGTTTTTCTTGTCCCATTTAAGTTTTCTGTTTGATAGGCAAAGCTTTTGAAAATCAAAAATTCCTGGGCAGGTGGAACATTTATGAATGATGCATATAGTTAGGAAGTTGTGCCCTGTGCCCCACTAGCAACAAGGTAAAAACTACATATATTATATATATATATATCACATGTTACCCTTGGAACATAAATGTAAAGGTAAAGGGACCCCTGACCATTAGGTCTGTCATGACCGACTCTGGGGTTGCAGCGCTCATCTCGCTTTATTGGCCGAGGGAGCCGGCGTACAGGGAGCTGGCCGAGGGAGCTGGTCATGTGGCCAGCATGACTAAGCCGCTTCTGGCGAACCAGAGCAGTGCATGGAAACACCGTTTACCTTCCCGCCGGAGCGGTACCTATTTATCTACTTACACTTTGAGGTGCTTTCGAACTGCTAGGTTGGCAGGAGCAGGGACCGAGCAACGGGAGCTCACTCCGTCACTGGGATTCGAACCGCCGACCTTCTGATCGGCAAGTCCTAGGCTCTGTGGTTTAACCCACAGCGCCACCTGCGTCCCTTGGAACATAGTGGGCTTTAAAAAACAAAAAGCAGTGTAAACTGCATTATCATTCAGTCAGCCAAAGCCAGTCATCATATACCCTTTACCCACCATAATGTTCAGTGTGCATCGTATGTGGTCAGAATATACGCACTGGCTCTTGCTGATTGGGCCAAAGTAATTGAAAACCTGCTGAAACAGCTGCAAATCTGATGGAACACAAGAGCAGCAGTAGTTCTGAACCCAGAGGGAAAGTTTCCAAATAAGCATTTCTGTTCAGGCTCCATTTGTTTGGCTGGGGGAAATTTCGTCTATATGACATTCTCTGGCAAACCTTCTAAAACATTCATAGAAGTGGATAGTGTATTAAGGTTGTCAGGATTAATTCTTGTTGTTTCCCTCGGAGCACTGTCAACAGAAAGAAAGAACCTTTGGGTAAGGCAAGGAGGCCAGCCATCATATCAGTGCCTCCAATCTTCTGTAGATATAATGAGTTACAAGAGATTTTCCATAGGTAGAATTTGGGGCAGTAGATAGAAAGGCTTGTTGCTGTTGTTGTTCTGTAGTCTACATAAGCATATTTCCTTGGAAACCTATTGAATGGAAATATCTAACATTCTGGGCTGTTGTAAAGCTGGATGGTATTATCTTTTCTTTTCATCATTTTATATGTTCAGGGTGAGGAAGAATAAATATGTGTCAAGCCTATTCATCAGTTCAGAATTAGTTCAGGTGTACCCATGATATATATTTATGTAGGACTAGGATAAGGATTGTGGAATTCACAAGGGCCTGTGCGATTCAATAAGCTGATTTGTAAAAAGGCTTGATTTTCCAAGACAAGAAGCACTGAGTGAGTTGCTACGATCTGCTGCACACCTTTCCCCCCCCTTTGCACTCACTGTTGCTCTTTTCCATATATTCTCAGTAAGACCTAGGCTGGTATCCAGTTATGGCATCCCTCTTTCACTTTGGACTTCAGCTTGTGCCAATAGGACTTACCTTTTTTCCCCCCACCCCCCTGCACGCTTGCATGCCAGAACATTGTGGCAGCAAGGTTAGTGGTGGTGAGGACAAGGACTGCAGTGGCGAGGGTCAGAGCATGGTGTTGATAATGCCAAGGTTGCAGGTTTGATCCCCATATGGGGAAGGGAGCTTTGGAAGTTCTGTGACTGTGAGCGCCTCTAAGATTTGCATGAGAGAAAGAATTCTGCCAAGCACATCTTCTCCCATCACTGGGCAGTCCTATGACCTGGCCATTCTAATAGTGAAGCAGAGACTGAAAAGTAGTGTTGAAGTCTGATTTCAACATATCTATTTAAGCTAAACACCCACTTCTTTGCCTGTAGGCTTCCAGTTTCTGGTAATATGCTTCATCATCCTTTAGATAGTTGCTTGTGACTATAACAATGCCATAATGTCTGCAATTTTATTTTATTTTTTCATATTTGAAAGAACCCGTGTTCATATTTGAATGTGACATTTCAGCTGGATTTCCTCTAGCTTCCATCTGCTACAGGGCAAACAAAACCCTTGTGAGCTCTCAGAGTGCTACAGGGGACATTGTGTTAAATGTCTTGCTGTCTCCATTTAAAACAATGAAGCAGCACCCGAGGCTTGGAAGAAGCACATGGTTTCGGTTTGAGAATCTAAGGATTATCACCGAGTCCAAGCAACCCAGAGGCAATCCATCTAAAATGTCACATGTGAATAAAAGTGTTTGGTTTTGTAGAATGATCATTGATGTCATTTTGTTTTTCATTTCTTTGGTAGTTTTAGAAATGTATTGGCCTGTAGAATTCAGTACCACACTGGGATATGTATCGAAAGGGAGAAATCCCGAGGCCTGCTAACTTACTTTTCTTAAATGCATAATAAAGAGGAGCTTGTAGACTTCAGGAGGGGGCTTTTTAAAATAACTTAATGACAGCAATGATAATGCTACACCTAAAGAGGGTAGTGGGGAAGAAACTGGGAGAAGGTGGGTGGCTGGAAAAATAAGGAACTGTACTGTTTAGGATAACAAGGGGAAAACATGAATAAACTATGAAATATGTTGTGAAAGGTGTTGGTGGTGGGTGCAGCAGAGCTGTGGTTATGACAGTCTTGATCAGGGATTTAGGGACTGCAAGGCCAGCCCTTTTCATGAGGTAGAATGAGACTCTTGCCTCAGGTGGCAAGTGAGTTGGAATGGCCAATGAGCACCCCTAACCCCCTAAGCTATTTCTCATCACCAACACACTCAGGGAAGGCAGTTGTCCAGCAACTGCCACCCTGTCTAATCCTGCTTGCCACATTGCTGTGGCTTCTTAATTTCAGTTGAGTCTCTATTGCCACAGCTGCCTCTGCTCACTGTTGACTACTTGCAGCCAGGAGTGTGTTACCTCAATAAAGCCGTGCTCATGTGAGGAAAAGGAGCAGAGTTGGTTACGACTGTGCAAATTACCGAGGAGCAGTTGGCAGACCTGTGCACCACAAGGAGAATTAAATGCTGTGACATTATTTGAGGACATCCCAGGGTTCTTTGTTCTGCTTTCTGGCGAGGATGTTGCTTCTGTCTTTGAGGAGAGACGCTGTGGGGAGGGTTGAGAAGGTCCTGCTCTACCATTTACATTTGGCAAACTGATCTGATGTTAAGTGTGTGTACTACCACCAGAGTAGACTCTACTCTGCAACACACACTGTGAGGATCTGCCTTTGGAGAGAGTCCAGAAGCTTCCACTGGTGCAGAATACAGTACCTAGTTGCTTTCAGTGACCAAGCAACTGAAGTATATGACTTCAGTTCTGACACAATGGTTTCCATTGCACTTCCAGACTCAACTCAGAGTGCTGGTGAGTACCTTTAAATCCCAGACCGCTAGGAACTAGCTTGTTTAAAAACTCGGCTGCATCCATTTGAACCTTCCCAACCTTTAAGATTGCCTATGGAAGCTCCACTTGCAGGCTGGTTAGCTGTTACAAGAAATGACTTTTCAGTGATGGCCCCATCATTATCAGACTCCCTTCTGTGGATCTCCCTTGCAGATTGTTGCTGAATGAACTGTGAAGACCTGGCTTTCTTTTTTACTTATTGAGACTGGTCCACTAAGCATACTTTAATCCCTATTGCTGTTTTAATTTTTGCTTTTCTGTTTTTCTGTTGATGAAATAAACTGAATTGTTACTCTTATTGTAAAATGTGTATATTATTGTTTTACTTTGTGTTATGATGTGAAATGCCTTGAGAAAGCTGTATAGCCCTGAAAGGCAGTTTACAGATAAACAAGTAAATATCAGGCTGAAGCAACTGTGCGTAAATAGCCAAAAGTGACACAGAGTCACATCTTCAACTTTTTGAGATGTTTGGTTTTATTTAACAGCCTGGAATGCAATGAGAACAACTTGAATCACATCCTATTTATCAACATGAATGGCAGAAGAAAAGTGGTCTGTGATTTGGAATTCCCCTGTCTCATAATGATTAAAGAAGGATGGTATTCAGTGACATGAAGGGACAGTGACATTATTATTATTATTATTGCACTGACACAGCGACAAAAAGTGGAATGGTCTGCTCTCTGATGTTGTAGAGACCTCTCTAGGGTTGGATGGAAAGATTTGATCTATACTATTAAAAACACCTCTAGTTTTATTCTTACACAAGGCATCAACATTTTTGGAAAGCCTAATTGTTTGCAATTGAATGCAGTGGTTCATGGTGGTATGCAAACATATTTTCTCTAGTGCAAACATCTGTCAAATCCATCTGGTGAACTGCCTATTCTTATAGGTCTTATTGGAGATCTTGAATCATTTTAGCCAATCACTACTTATTTAGGGTGCAATCTGCTAAGGAACAAATGGGAGCTGTGCAGTAGCTCTGGTATGCTGTTGCAGAATTTCTGTCCAAAATGAGATTGCATTTTCAGTGAAATTGCACCTTAAATACATTCCCTAATGTAGGTTTTTGTCTGTCCTTACACTCCCTTATAGATTATGAAATCTTTTATGAAGAACAACTGGTTTTGCTTCTCTCAAAGAGCAATGGGCAGTCAATTCTGCATACAAATCATTTTGGGTTTTTCATACTGTATCCTAGTACCTTCTTTCATCCAGTTAACAACCCATAACCTCACCTGCTTAAGAGTTTTCTACTCCTTCTTGCTTCCCTCGTATTTAAATATCTTATTTTCAATTTCTCCATAGGCATCACACAGAATTTTTCAGTTTAGGACTGCAATCCTTTGTAACAATGGGCCTTAACGTACATAGGATTGGGCTGTAAATCTGTTTTTTCCTCCCTCTCTCTTCACACAAATTTTCTTCTGAAACTGAAGTTCATCCTAGTCCAATTTCACATTTGCTGATGTGAATCTGTTAATTTAAGTAAGTTGTGCACAACAGGAATGATGTGGGGTTTAGATTATTTGCTTTAGAACTTGCCTTTATCTTACCTATTATCTTTTTCCTACAAGAAAGCTATTTCCTTCACAATCTTTTGTTTCTTCCTTTACTGCTTTTGAGTATGTTATTTTTCTATCATTTGGGATTTCTCTTTTCCGTATATCTCAGAGTTGTTGTTGTTTTTCTTTCTCAATCCCTTAAGAGCTGTGGTAGTACAGTGAGGAATCATTCGTACAGCCTGTCATCTCCAGACAGTATTTTAATTTTCTTTTGGCAATGAGACAGGGCGGGCAGCGTGCTGGGCTGGATATCAATGCAGTGCAGCCCAGATACATTGAATGCATTCAACTTCACTCTGTACAATTTCTAGGATGTGTTTTCTCATGTGTAGCAAAGGAGCAGAAGAGCCACAGGGCTGGAGATGGCTATAATGAATGGCACATTTCGCTGTTCCATGCTTTCTAACACACCTGAGCAGTATCAATATTTAGCACATATGAAGCTCAGAATGAGGTACAGTGGTACCTCTGGTTACGTACTTAATTCGTTCTGGAGGACCGTTCTTAACCTGACACTGTTCTTAACCTGAAGCACCACTTTAGCTAATGGGGCCTCCCGCTGCTGCCGCACCGCCGCTGCACAATTTTTGTTCTCATCCCGAAGAAAAGTTCTTAACCCGAGGTAATATTTCTTGGTTAGCTGAGTCTGTAACCTGAAGCGTATGTAACCTGAAGTACAACTGTATTATTTCATTTAGCATGTTCAGAGCTCAAAGTAGGAAAATGTTTTTACATCTGAATGGGCTAGTTGCTTGTTGAATTCCTACCTCACCTCTTCCCACAGATTTGGTAATATGAAGGCATTCAAGCTCATTTTGGACGAATGTCTTAGTGGCTTCTGCACAGGCTCAGACCTTGAGTGCAAATGGAGGATTTGTGAGTTCAGACCTTTAAACCTCCCCCTTAAATAAATTCAGACAAGACTCAAATTTTGGTTTGGTTTTTGGCAGAATTTAGGCCACAACTTTATTGATTACAGCAAATGAGTGGTTTCATAGTTCCACTCACTTCGACTAGCTCCCTGCACCGTTGCAGGTAGCAGTGACCCAGGGCACCAGCATAGGTCAGCCTACGGTGAACACCCGGATAGGTGGAAAGCCGGGAACAGGCTATGTCCACCACCCAGATGTCCCCCTGGACTCAGGCACGGGCACAACCCCCTCACAGGGTTGACCAAACCATTGAGTCCCTGGATTCCTTTAACAGAATACCCTTTACATAGAGATGGTGAAAGCATTCCCCCATCCCTATCACCTGAACCAGAGCCTATCCTCAACCTTACAAGTTGTGACGATTTGCTACGTGGCAGGCGAAACCCAAATGGCACCAGCCAATCAGCCAAGTGGGGAAATTCCTGCCATGCCCTTGTCCCAACAACAGACGACACATGATGGCATAGCAAGGTCAAGCGCACAGCCCTAAAAGTAAGGAGAGGTGGGCGGGTGTTCCGATCCACGCACTGAAAGAGGCAGCTCTGGGTCACGTGCATGGGTATATATAGGTCCCTTGATCCCTTGATCCATTTAGCCTGCATCCCATTGGCCTGGTTAAACCCTGCATCAAGGGACCTATCAATTGGGTGTTGTGGCTATCCAATCATACCCACCCACAAGACAGGGTTTGGTTGCCAGGTCTCACTGCAACATGTGCTCTCTTTAAGGGAGGACCCGATTTGCCCCTAAAGATATACTATGGATTTTCCTTAGGCCTGCAGCAGGGGCATAAAAGGTTAAACTGCTCCTCCATGCCTGCTCTGATCTCATAACCCACTCATCCCCAGATAATGCAATCTTCATTTTAAAAAATGTACCTTAAATACAAACATTTACTTAACATGCTGTTTGGAATTAAACATAGGTTAGTATTTAGCTATGCAGGTGATCCTAGTGCATTGTTCATGGACCAGCTCTGCCATTTGAGTGGCTGTTTGGTGTTTGGGACTCCCTATAAGCTACTATATTGTTGCTGGCTTAAGTTGTTGGACCTTGCAGTTCTAGAAGGAAAGAAAATATAAAGTCAATCATACAAACATCAAGTCTTTCAATGTCTACATCTTAGAACTCCTCGTGTTTATTTTGGATTATAGAGACAGCAGCTAATTGGAAGTGCAATGTGGTATTTGAAAAGGTGTTTGACTAGGTGGTGTTCTCAGACTTTTGCATATGGAGAGGTAGTGTCCACTGCCATTTCTAATTTCATAACAATCTAAGCTGCAGTAATTTTATTTCTATCCCACTGTCTCTCCTAGGAGCTCAAAATGGCATAGATCATGGGTAGGCAAACTAAGGCCCGGGGGCCAGATCCAGCCCAATTGCCTTCTCAATCCGGCCTGTGGACGGTCTGGGAATCGGTGTGTTTTTACATGAGTAGAATGTGTCCTTTTATTTAAAATGCATCTCTGGGTTATTTGTGGGGCATAGGAATTCGTTCATTTTTTTTCTTCAAAATATAGTCCAGCCCCCCACAAGGTCTGAGGGACAGTGGACTGGCCCCTTGCTGAAAAAGTTTGCTGACCCCTGGCATAAATCCTCACAACAACCCTTATCTTGTGATCCTTATCCCCCCCCCCCATATTGTATATTTTTTAAATGGAGGAATCTGGATCCCTTACTATGGGGGGGAAGTATCACCTGGCTATCAAACTGATTTCTTTTTTTTTTTTTTTTTTTATAATATATTTATTGAAGTTTTCAAATAAAGCATATATTAGATAAGCACAACTTATCATTGTCCATTTAACATCTCTCAATTGTTACATGGGACTCCCCCACACCTCCCGCATACACTTACATCATTATTAAATTAATTTCAAACAAATTATCATTTAACTCATCTTAATTAATAATCTTAATTTGGTTTGACATATAATTCAGCCTTAAATCTAATTTAATGGTAGACAATTGTCTGCACTGGCATCCAATTCAACACTCAGCCAAATTACAATATTTTTGTAAATAAATCTTAAATTTCCTCCAGTCTTCTTCCATCCTTTCTTCTCCCTGGTCAAACTGATTTCATTATTGTGAACTGGTTTGAGAACTAGTATAGTTGAAAAGTAGCATAGAAATACTGAAAAATACATTTTTTTAAAAATAGAGAACCATCACTAGGGTTTGGATGTGAGTGAAAGTACTAAGACCCCTTTACAAGCTGAAGCTTATAAAACAGCATTGTGTAACCTGGGTATTTTGGTGTCATGGCATCAAAGACTGTCACAACAGCTTTTTCTGTGGAAAGTGCTTTGGGGAGAATTCTGCTCAGATGTAGAATTCTCATCGGCTGTACTAAGCTGAATTTGGGAGAGTTACATTAGGATGGGTCTTTTTTATAAGATACATTCCCTAGGAAACTGATTTAGTTTAATGATAGAGCGTGGTAATTATTTGCTGCTTAATTGCGACAATTTAACATACATTCCATGCACTTGGATGAATCTGGTTTGAAGAATTAAGCAAGTGGTATTTAACCAGTTAAGTGTGCGATATCATGTCCTTCACTATTTAATTGCATGCAAGTTGCAAAAGAATATTACTAGGAGGTGGAGCAGAGGGGCGGCAATGCAAAACGAGGAGAACAACGTACAGGCAGTAATTCTTGTGCAGTCCATTAATCAGGTTCTTACAATAAGGTTACCAGATTTTTTTCAATGAATCCAGGGACACTTTTCGACTACAATGGATTTTGTATGGGACTGATCTGTAAATCCAGGGACTGTCCCCTGGAAATGGGGACGTCTGGTAACCTTATCTTACAATTCATCCTTGGATTCCATTTATGCTTCCTGCCACAACAGCAGCTTTTCTGAGAATCTGTCATTTACAACACAGGCTCAGTGGCAAACGTGTCCTTGTAAAATAATAATGGTTTAATGCTATGAGCTAGAGAACAGTGCCCTGAAAGATGGACACCTATTAATTAGTCCCCTTCCTCTCAAAATTATAACATTGGCATACATTCAGAGACCCTGCCCAGGCTGCTGCTTGGACCTCAGGGGCCTGGCTGATGTCCCAGGTGGCTTGAAATCACTGCTTTCAAGCCATCTCACAATGCCATTCCAGGACATGGTGAAAGGAAAAGCCAAATGGTGGCTCCAAGCCAGATGGTATGTCGATAGCAACACTGCTGCCTCTGCCACTGCCGCCACCACCACCATTGCAACCCACTAAACCCACTGGGACCCATCAGCAGAAAGAGTGGGGAGAGGAGTGCCACCAGAGGACACATTGCTGAGACACCTGTCCAAACTGATCTTGATTTAATTTCATTAAGTACCGTATTTTTCGCTCGATAACACGCACCTGACCATAACACGCACATAGTTTTTAGAGGAGGAAAACAAGAAAAAAAAATTCTGAATGAAACAGTGGATGTATCATTTTTGTGCTTCATGCTGCGGCCACAGACATGTGATTTGACGGTGAGTTTGGGGTAGCCCAATGCAAAGATCCTGAGGATCCATGTGGATCCATGCTTTGTAACCACGTTTTTGCACCATTGCAGCCCCAGGCAACAGTGGGTGCGTGATTTTTTTGGTGCAGGCTGTAGCCATGGACATGCTATGTGATCTGATGGTGAATTTGGGGTGACCCAATGCAAAGATCCTGAGGATCCATGTGGATCCATGCTTTGTAACCACGTTTTTGCACCATTGCAGCCCCAGGAAACAGTGGGTGCATGATTTTTTTGGTGCAGGCTGTAGCCATGGACATGCTATGTGATCTGATGGTGAATTTGGGGTGACCCAATGCAAAGATCCTGAGGATCCATGTGGATCCGTGCTTTGTAACCATGTTTTTGCAGCATTGCAGCCCTGTTTTTGCATCAGATCATTGCTATGTGATCTGATGGTGAATTTGGGGTGACTCAATGCAAAGATCCTGAGGATCCATGTGGATCCGTGATTGGAACCACGTTTTAAGTAGGGAGGGAAGGAAAAACATAGAAGCGACAAGGAGAGGGGTGTGCAGAGAAGCAGCTGGCTAAGAATGCAGGAGAGGGGTTTTACCGGAGGGAGGAAAGGAAGGCAAAAGTCCCCCCCCCCAAGCCAGCCAGCTCTCTCTCTCTCCCCCCCCCCCAACCTGCATGTTGCCTTCGAGTCCCAGACGCACGGAGAGGAGCTTTCCACTCTGCTTGCCTGGAGGGGAGGGGTTTTCTCTGCTCTTTGTTCCGTTTGAGCAAACACAGTAAGGAAACAGAAGCCGGTGGGCAGTAAGACCCTGAGGCAGAATGCAGGAAAGCAGCAGCTTCCTCTTTCCTCCCTTCTCCGGACGATTTGATATTTGCCTGATTTTTGCCTTCACTCGCGCTTGTCAGCTCCAGGGACCACACATTCGCTCTATAACACGCACAGACATTTCCCCTTACTTTTTAGGAGAAAAAATCTGCGTGTAATAGAGGGAAAAATACGGTATGTTATGGAATTACATGTTTGGACATGGTCTCAGAAAGAGCCTTACCTTAATATAAGCCAAGTTTCTGCAAAATATTTCCCATACCTTGATGCCCACAAAGGAAAACCCACAATTGATTGATTGATTTGGGTCATTTTTTTCCCAGCGCTTCAATCGAAAAGGCTCCCAGAAGCCTAAGAGTCCCTGCCCTCAGGTTCACAATCGAAAATACACAACACAAAAGAGGAAGAAAAAGAATGGGGAATGGGGAATTGGAAAAGGGCAGCAAATCTCAAAAGTTCTTATCTTGACTAAGTTGGGCTGGAGCCAAATGGAGCCGGTCTCTCCACAGAACTGATGGAGTGGCTCTGCTTCCTATCTCTCCCATTTGAGGAATGACTCTTTTTAACAACTGGCAGCTGGAGGGTTTCATTGTCGCCATCCTAGGTTCTAGCATGTGTAATGACATAATCAAGCAAGACTGCAACCTAGATCTTGTGCTTTCATTCAGTATTAAACATAATAACAGCTTAACCGGGAGGTGGGAGATGTTCCCTAGCCCTGTTCTGTAAATGTCTGGGGTCTCAAGTCAAATGCTTGGTGATTTTTCTGCCCCTAGATTAGGCCGTTGGTGGGAATACTTGGCTCCTTCTCCATAGCTCTGCTGAAGGTCATTAGTTCTCAAGGAAAGAATTCCTGACAACTAGAGGTGTTTGGAAAGATGCTGCCGAGTTAATGACTGTAAAAAAGAAGATTTCTTTGGTTTAATAGACCCTTCAGTTGTGTTTCTTTTCTTGAAGCTCTTTCTTCCCTAGAGTTAAGTAACTACCTATGTAAATGTCGCAATACTACCTGAGAAAATGAGATTAGCTCCAACGATTTGGTTTGGTCACAGCTATTCAGAATAAAATGATTTTGTGTTCTGTATAAAAATGGAAAACCATAACTATCATTAATACTTTCTTAATATTCTAAAATATCTTCCATATTTAATATGGGGTTTTTTAAATTTACATGTAAGTGATAATTTTGCTTGTTGAACTCCAGTTTTTGAGTGACATATCACAAAGATACTCCCAACGCTGTATTATAAAGATGAACACCTTGTTTCCTAAAACACTTTGTATGTTTTAATGTTCTTTTATTTCTAATTTTAATGAGCATTTAAAGTTAACGACCTAAGTTACTTGGGCTTTCCTCACCGTTTCAAGCATGAAAAATCATTTTTATGAAGAATTCTATTCAACTGAAAATTCACCTGTCAAATACTATCTGTTAACAGGTTTTATCTGATTAGTGGAGGAGTTCCTTTTATTATATGTGGAATTACAGCGGCAATCAACATAAATAATTACGGGATAAAAAACTACGCAGAAGCGCAATTGTAAGTATTTCAGTATGCTTTCAGGCTGTCATATCCCATCATCATTCCTGCTAATAGAGAACTTAGACAGTTGAATGGTTATATGTTTGAAAGTGAAATGGGGCCACCCAAAAATATACTTAGGGGACTGCCTAGATGTGCAGAAGTATATTCAATTGTGATGTAAAAGAAAATCTGGGGTGGCTGGCTGAGGGGAAACAGCCTGACAAGTACATGTGGAGTCCCAGAATACTGATTGCTGTGGAGCCTCTATACATGGCGGGGGGGCGGACTTCTCAATAAACTATAGAGAGAACATCTGAGCCGCTAGATCTTTAGGGGTCAGGCCCTAACTACACATTACATTTTTAAAAAATACTAACCTCAGGGCCAGGCAAGATGAGGGTATATAGTTGCAAGTAGGTAGGTTTTAATCTTTCCCCAGTGACATTCCTGAGGTAAATTGCCACCTCTCACACTGCCCTTGGCAGTAAGAGAAATGCACTCATTGGCACCTACAAGTAAACATCTCCAGTTCCCTGACGTGGCTGCAAGGCCTGCAGTTAATGTATTGTGTAGTTAGACCAGGCATAGGCAAATTTGGCCCTCCAGATGTTTTGAGACTACAATTCCCATCATCCCTGACCACTGGTCCTGTTAGCTAGGGGTGATGGGAGTTGTAGTCCCAAAACACCTGGAGGGCCGAGTTTGCCTTTGCCTGAGTTAGACCTTTACCTGAGGGGGAAACAAAGGCAATGTGAGGGTGTGGGGAGTGAGAAAGACAATGGAGTGGGTGGAAGTGGACTGATCCAGCCCTATACAGTTTATAGAGAATATTCTGGAGGAGAAGGTTAAGGTTAGAGGGAGGAGGATTTGTGATATAAGGTTAAAACAAACACACACACACACACACACACATACACACGTGTGCATGCGCACGGATACACATGTCACTGTTGTTCAAGGATGTTTCAGGAGGAAGGGAAGGGAAGAGAGCAAGTGTAGTGGTTTAAAAGTCAGCCTAGGGATTGGAAGAGCCACGTTCAAATCCTTATTAGTCACAAAGCTCCCCTTGGGTCATCTCTCTGTCACAGCTTAGCCTAACCTCCCATGTTTGTCACCTTGTGCTCCTTGGAGATATATGTAATACTGTAGAACATAAATGAACATTTTACATTGTCCAGAACGGTCTCCCACTAGTATAGCTATGGGCCTGAAACTGCCCTCTTTCCCCATGGTGTCTGAACAGCATTGTAAGGTTCCTGCTCCAAGCTGGCTGGAGCACTGAGCAGAATCCTTTTTAGAGGAGTCCCCGCTTATGCACAATATATTTGTATTTCTAATGAACTGTGATAGATAGCTTAATATTAATTAAGTGCCGCCTGAGCTGACTGGATTAAAGGCTGGTTTGCCACCTCCTTTGATTGAGGTTTTTTCTTTAAAAGAGTGGGGAAATATTGACATGTTACTTTTGTCTGCTGCTCTTCAAGTAGCTGAGAGTAGCCTTGTAGCTTTATCAACAACCAAGGGAGGCTGCGAGGGCCACCCTGCGAGATTCACAGCCAAGGAATGATCTGAAACTGGATTTCCTTCAGCTCAACTCAACACTCTAAACGGTACATCACACTGTCGCTTTTCTGAATCTGGAAATTGCATACAAAGAGCCCAAGCTCCAGGCTGTGTGGCCTGATGTATGCTAAATTGCTTTTTAAACTTTATACCCCTCGTTGTTTTCTTAGCCCCCAAGTATCAATTTTCTTCTTTTATAGAATTGTTTGCACACGGCCTCAGTGACCCTTCAAACAGCAGATGGCTTCTCCTGGGCTTCTTGAGAGAAGGAGAGTAAGGAGAATGCCAATTAAAAGTTCATTTGCTAAAAATATACATGATTCAGAGCTCCAAACATGTACAAGGCTCAGTTGCATCGGGGTGCATGTCCCCGATCAGTGGACCACTGGCTTCTCATCAGCATTTTGTTCAGCGCTAACGATGCTGTGAAGGTCATGTATTTCAGTTCATGCTCAAGCAGCCTTCACCAACCTGGTGCCCTCCAGATGTTTTTGTACAAAACAGCTGGAGGGCACTAGCTTGGCCAAGGCTGTGCTAAAGCACTGGTGTAGAGTGCTCTTGTAATGCCCTGGCATATAACCATTATACACATTTTTAACATGTAAGGAAATGAAAGCAAACTGCACTCTGACTTTATGAAAATGCTTTTAGTAAATTCCTTTTTTTAGAAACAAGACATTAGATGAGTGAAGAGCTCCGGCAGACTCCTCTAACCAGGGCATTGGGGAGGGCTGCTACTCTGCAAATTCTATCATATTAAAACTTATTTATTTCAGCACGTGTGATTAGACAATCACTTATAATCAACAGGGTATTAAAAGATCTCATTATTTATGTTCATAAATTTGCGAGAGACTTTCCCTTTGGCACTGTTGCAGAGGCTGTACTACTTTAGTTTAATCACTTTAATCACAGGCAATCAATACCAGATATCACAATGTGAGCAGAAAACCATGAAGCAGGTGGGGTGATAAAATTGCTTAGGAGAGAGAGTGTGTGTGTGTGCACTACAGATTAAGCAGCAGCACAGTGGGTTGCGTGCCTTATTCATTTTTAATAACGTTACTACAGAAAACGTAGATGCCCCGACATTAGCGTGCTCTTTATGGAACTGATTTTTGAAGTGTCTCCTCTTGAAAATAGCAGCATCCTACCACTGGGGATTGCTCCAATATTCCTTGGCATAAATTGCATAGATCTTGATTTCTTTTCTTTTTTGATTTTTTAAGGGATGCACACATGGATTCCTGTATTGTTTTTATTGGATGAAACTGTTGATAAGCATTTGAAAATACCTGGATAGTTTTGTGTGCCTAAGAGCATAGCATAGATTCAAAGGTGTGTTCTTTCCAAGCCAAAGATATTTGGTCAGCCCAACTAGCTGTGCTGCATGATCAGAGAGGGTTACACCAGCATCCTCAGTAACGCTAGAGGAGAGGCCTTGTGTACCTGAAGGAGCGTCTCCACCCTCATCGTTCAGCATGGACACTGAGGTCCAGCTCCGAGGGCCTTCTGGCAGTTCCCTCACTGCCAGGGTTCAAATCCTTCACTCAGCCTTGAACTTCATGGCGAATCACTGCTTCTCAGCCTAACCTACCTCACAGGGTTGTTGTGGGGATTGAATGAGGAAGGGGGAAACCATGTACACTTCCTTGGTCTCAATGGAGCTTCCTCCACCCACCCAATCTGCTTTGTTAGGGGGTCAGTCAGGAGAACCCCCAGAACAGATATGGGGAAGGGAATCAAGCATAAATGCTTGCAATAATGGAACAATCAGAAGAACGCGTTCAATACTACTAATGTGTTCAAAACTACTAATTTGATTTCTTTTTCTTTAAATCTATTCTTCCCCTCACCCCGCCCCCTTTTACAGTTGTTGGATGGCATGGGAGCCAAGTCTTGGTGCGTTTTATGGACCAGTTGCCTTCATTGTCCTGGTGACTTGCGTTTACTTCCTCTGCACGTACGTGCAACTGAGGCGTCACCCGGAGCGCAAATACGAGTTGAAAGAAAGGACGGAAGATCAGCAGAGGCTGGCAAGTCCCGAGGTTGGCCACAGCCACATCACTGATTCTGGATCTGTCTCCCAGGCGACATGCTCAATGATGTCTTCTTCCTTGTTGGAAAACGAGCACTCATTTAAGGCTCAGCTCCGAGCTGCGGCTTTCACTTTGTTCCTGTTTACCGCCACTTGGACCTTCGGTGCACTCGCTGTTTCCCAAGGACATTTCTTGGATATGATATTCAGCTGCCTCTATGGAGCATTTTGTGTTACCTTGGGGCTCTTCATCCTTATCCATCACTGTGCAAAGCGAGATGATGTCTGGCATTGCTGGTGGTCCTGTTGCCCATCTCGGAGAAACACATATTCAGTGCAAGTTAATGTCCGGCCAAAGGTTAACGTCAACGGGGAAAGCCAGGTCCATGTCCCGTGTCTCCAAGAATCGCCTTGCCCTGCTAAATCTGGTGTTTTTAATCACCCAGCTGCTAGCCACTGCAAACTTACAAATCTACAAGCTGTTCAAAACCATGTCAACTGCCTTTCACCCGTCACGCCGTGCTGCGCGAAAATGCACTGTGATCAGCTGCTGGAAGATGATGCTCACATTCATGTACACAGCGAGGGAACTTTCAGGCCCAACATGCACATCCACAGATGCTTGAAAAGCAGAACTAAGCCACGCTACTTCAGCCGGCATCGGTCTGCAGGGGAAAGAGAGTACGCTTACCACATTCCTTCCAGCGTCGACGGCAGCATCCACAGCTCACACACAGACAGTCCGCACAGCGCGCATGATGGCCAGACGGGCCACAGGCGGGCGTGTTGTGCGAAAAGCGACCCATATCCCACCATCAGTCAGCCGGAAAGCAGCGATGCAAGTACTGTGATCTACAGTTGTGCCACGGTGCCAGAGAGCGAGACAGCGCACCATGCAGCTCATTTCGAGATGCACCCGCGGACCCAGTCTTTACCATTTAGCACAACCAGCCACAATGGGATTCTAAAGGGGAACCTGCACGAAGCCATGATCTACAGTTCAGACAGTACAGGAAATATCAAAACGGGGCCCTGGAAGAATGAAACTACTGTGTAGTTGGGCAGCCCAGTCCTTCTCCTTTTGCAGCTCAGACCATCTTAGGCTGCAATCCTATACACACCTGGGAAACGAGCGCCATTGGACTCAATGAGGCTCACTTCTGAGTAGACATGCATAGGATTGCACCGTTAACCTTTGTTTTCCTTCTAACCTGAGTAAGATTCTACATGTTTGCGTAGCGCATCAGTAAATTGTACAGGTTTCTAAACCTATTGTTTTCTTAATAAGAAGAGGCTTTTAAAAAGTAGCGGTGGTTTTGAAATTATTTTTAAAAGAATTATGGGGCATAGTTGTGGGGGCTGGGGGGTGTTGGAAAATAAACCTAGGGAGTAGAAAACAAGGCAATATCCTTTGTTACCACTCACAGTAATGTTTTTCTTTCCTTTTATTTTATTATATATTTTTAACTATTCTGCATTAGCATCAGCCACTTTGAAATGCATATCAGCCTTTCCTTCGTCATTCTTATGGAGGGGGGAGGGAATGATTTTGGAAGTTACGATAGTGAAAGAGGAGGAGGAATTTCTAACCAGGTTTAACACAGCTCCTTAGACCTATGAAGACCACCTGTAGCATACGGCCTGTAAAATCATGTAGTGTACAGTCGCTGTTACGTCTCTCTTCTGCTGGAGAGGAATACTAGGTAACGTCCCTTGTTGACATCTATGGTGCTGTGTTGGTTGTTACTTCTTTTTGTTCCTCTTTTTTATTTTTATTTTTTGCATGACACACAGGTCGGGATAATACCATTTGCTGTTTTCTAGTGTTATCATGTGTGAAATGCAGGGGCAAGGGAACCAAAAACCTTATTGTAAAAGGCCGTGGCTATTCATGTTGGTATTACTCTAGAGCATTTTGAATCTATGAAAAACGGGAGGGGAGAGAAACCCACCACTGCACTAGTTTTAAGTGGCACAATCCTTTGTATAAGGTTATATGATAGCTTTGATAAGGGTCCACTCTAATGTCTCTACAGAGCATGCACTATTCATTGTATGTGGCACTGTGCAGTGTAATAGCAGCTGTCTCCATGAGTTTCACTTCTTTGTAATTATGCCTTCTGGAACCAACCTGCAAGCTGTTCTACAATTGTCTTTTTTATAAACAGCACCACCAAGTACAGTTTATCATTAACTCTTTGAGGACTACAGTCATGCACTTAACGAATTACTTAGGGCACCATCCAGCCCAAGTTCAGCATTTTGGAGGACCATTGCTTTTAATGGAAAAGGGGAAAACACTCGATGTGCTTATTAAATCTACCCCACTGAAACCAATGGGACATCAAAGTACTGAGTTTTTACTGGATCCTTCCCTTCATCTGACTTGGAGCTGTGTTCAAGGAAAGACTTGTACATGCAATACTAATAACAATGTAGTCCAGAGTACTCAAATAAAGGGGAATCTATAAATTTTTAAGACTGCATTTCTTTTCTTTCTTTCTTTCTTTCTTTCTTTCTTTCTTTCTTTCTTTCTTTCCTTCCTTCCTTCCTTCCTTCCTTTTTAAAAAGCCCCTTTCTAGGGAGTGAGCCTCACTGAATGCAGTGGGCCTTACTTCCAAGTAAGTGTGCATAGGATTGCACTATAAAGAAATATAATTTTAAAGATATTTATTTATCACTTCCACATTTGGGGTGAAATCCTTTCCTTCCCATGCCCTTCCATCATCTGCCAAAGCAAATTCGGGGTTGTCTGTATACTTCCATGCAAATTTGACCTTCAATTGCATGACTTTTCATTGAGTTATTCTGCTCAGCTGCAGGATATTTTAGGGTCAGTAGCATTCTCTATTCAGGAAGCTTTAGGCAAAGGATTGGTTTTTTTAAAAAAAAACCCCAAAAACAAAATAGATATCCATGAACATCTGGACACAAGGCTCCAACTGACAACGAAAAATAGAATTATAATTACCCAGTTGTTTTTTTTAATTTAAAAAATTTCAATAGAGTCTAGTTATAAATTGATGACATAAAGTGAATGGCACTATACAGCCACAGAGGGCAGGGCAGAAGGAGTCTTCAGCAAAAAAAGAGAGAGAGAGAGCGTCATATTTCCACAAATAAAAAACAAATGCAACAAGCACAATGTTATATGGCCGCCAAAAGAAAATTTATAGACATATCACACACGTTCCAAGTATCCATTACATTAATTTAGGCAGTTCCCTGGGGATGTGCATTACTTTATAGGGGATTATTTTGTCAAGATCTTTGCAGAGTTCAACTCATTATGTGTTCTTATCAGCATGTTATGAATCCCTCCCATTTATGATATGTAAAAATATATTTCCTTACAGTGTACATAACAGATGATTATTATAATTGTTGGAATGTTATATAAAAATGTGTGTCAAGATGAATGTGTTCTGCAGTGTTTGCAGGTGGGAATTAGTACTCAAAGGGTTAATGCTCAGTATCTGAGTGCAAGGAATTTCCTTTTTTTCCTTTCTGTATTTTTATAAAGTTAAAATATATATTGTAAATTACAGCAGATAATGTATCCATTGTGTGTGTGTGTGTTGTTGTTGTTGTTGTCGTTGTTGTTGTTGCTGCTGCTGTTGTGTGTATCTTTCGAAGGTAAACAAAGCAGAATGCACTAGGTGGGTGTTGAGTTTTGAACAGTATTCAGCCTTTTTATGATTGCTTCTTTTAGATGATGCAAAAAGGAAAAAAAAATACCCTGAGCTTTATAATGTATATGCTGTATATGCTTGAATTGTCTCAGATCTAAAATACAGTATTTTGCAACGTGTGCATAATATAATTTCTTTTTCATCGTTTCCTTTTTCCATGTATATGTTACTATCATCCCACAACATCAGTGCAACTATATAAGCGTAGATATTATATTAAATGCCACATCTCTGTATCTCAGTGATATTTATAATACTCTGTAATAGCTAAGTCATAGAAGGTCTCTAGAATTATGCAAAATAGTCCACACACACACACACCGAGGTCCAGGCGAAATAGTCACGTTTCAGGAACAAAATCATTGAGGTTCTCCAGCTTGTGTTTCTATTGCCAGTGTTGTTCTGTCCAACAAAACGAGAAACTACATAATTCAATGGGTGCTGCTTTCCACAGACGATCTTCTGTTACAGACCTCTCCTGAAGATTAACATTCAGTATTGATGATACAACTTCCGTATTGTGTCTGAATATAAAGTTAGCAAATACTTATGGGCTAATTTGGAAACCATGTTATGCAATAATCTGTTTGCATTATTTTTTTTAAAGAAAATATACAATATAATTGCAGAGTAGGAGAACATGATATTAAATAAATTAAAAAATGTTTTGTAACATCAGATGTGCCCCACATTCATTTTTGCGCTTTTGACTCTCTCTTTTTTTTTAATACAAATATTTATATAAAAAGTTAGTTTCACTCTTTTGTTTTTTTCTGCTTATAAGCATAGTTTATGTGTTTCATATGCTCCCTTGCCAGCTCCTGGAATCAGACACATTGTCTCAGTAATCTTCCCTAGCTGAATGAGGAAACACATATATAACCCAATGTAGAATCTGGGGCAGCACACCATAACCTGTTTAAACAAAACTGGAATCCCACTGAACACCAGGATCAGGGGTGGAGTCTGAACTCATTCCTTGGTCCACCAAATACCTGACCAGCAGGATTCCAGGTTCTTTACCAGACGACATGGATGGAATCCTATATACTGCGTATATATTTTGTTGGATGAGGGTATTCATGTAGCGTTCTATGGTACTGGTTGTCTTTTAGTTGTGGGCATATTGCTTAACAACTCATTTTTTAAACAATTTGCTACCAGTGTAAGACAGTGTGCCAACCATGTGAGCCTTAAAATGTAACTTTATGGAAGAAGCATTTTGACAGGCACAATGTGAAATACTGTGCTGCCATCTTGTGCAAGGTACCATTCGTGGATTTTATTTTCTCTAATTTGCTGCTGTTTCAAGCAAACATTTTCAGATTTAAAGGACCATTAAGTAAGCACAACATTGGCCAACCCCATTGGCCAACTATTCTTTATCCCATGCATAAGTGCAAACCCATTTTGTCCAATATTCAAAATTATTTATATTTGGTCTACTATAGGCAGTGGGATGCGGCAACTATTATGGCACAAGAACGTGAAAATTGCCTTGCTGGGTCGAGATCCATGCAGTCTAGCATTCTTTTTCAGGCAGGGGACAGACACCTCCTGGGAGCTCGTAAGAAGTACACAGAGATCATATCTCAGGGAGACAGGACTTTTCAAAGCAGGGCTCTGCCATCTCTAAACAGGGATGGGATAGGATACTGTGTCAGGCCCTGAGGAGTTGCTACCAGTCCATGTAGACTGAGGTGGGAAGCATGGCCAAGAGTCAGGGGTTATGTGGGTTGTAGTCTAGCCATATCTGGAGGGTCACAGACAATGCTGGGGAAAATGGAGAAAAGGTCTCACTTGGTCTAAGGCCTATGTTCCTCTTCTCTAGTGTCACTCAAGAGTCTTGCTTATTGAGTTCTGGCATCATGCTTTCATATGATGTTTGGTTTAGCGTTTCCCTCTCTGAGATATTAGTGTAGTTAGAAATGAAACTCAGAAGCTGAACGCAAAATGAACTCACTTGTGACCTGTCGTGTGTGATCTGTGGCAAAGAAAGAACAGGGCTGTGCTTCCTTTCCCAGAAGAAAGGATGGGAGCTTTCCATATGAATCCCTGAGAAGAAAATCGCACAGAGACTTGGAAGACTCTTAATATGTTGTGGTGAGTAGCTGGACATACGTTTGCAGCCTTTTACTTTGACTTTATGCGTTGTTTGCTTACTATTGAAACTTCACACTGTGTCTGGGTAATTCTAAGAACCCACCTAAGCAAAGGATCTTAACATTCTTCAGAAGACCAAACTGTGCTTCAAGATTAGAGGAAAGCCCAAATCTGTACAGGCGTCCGTTCCCCCACTTATGTGGGGGTTATGTTCCAGGCCCCCACATGCATAATGAGATCTTGTAAGGGGGGGCACCCCCTTGTAATAGGGAGGGCACACGGGGCAGAGAGGAAGTGGGGGAAGAATCATCTTGGAAATCACTCAGGGCCACTGCCCAGCCTGTCTCAAATCTGCCCGCCTGCCAGAGGGGAGGCAGTGCATGCAGTGGTGAGAGGAAGAAGGCCAAGGATGGCACCCAGCAGAGCTGGTGCCAGGATGGGGGTGCAGACGGGCAGCGGAGGTGGGGAAAAGGCACCTCCCGCCCCACACTGCTGGTTGATCAAAGGCCACCTTCCCTCGCTTGGGCAGCAGGCCTGAGAGAGGGAAGGGAAATCTAGTTTTTATTTTGCGCCGACCCCCATAAATGTGGTCACACACGTGTGGGGTGCGTGTTAATAGGGAGGGTGCCTGTACTTCAGAACTGGTTCAGAGCAGTAAGGCTCAGTCTGAATACATGCTAGTTGCCTCACTATGCTTACACTTTAGCAGAGGCATAAGCAAACTCGGCCCTCCAGATGTTTTGGGACTACAGCTCCCATCATCCCTGACCATTGGTCCTGTTCTCAAGGAATGATGGGAGTTGTAGTCCCAAAACATCTGGAGGGCCGAGTTTGCCTATGCCTGCTTTAGCAGGATCTTTCTTTAATGAATGTATACTTGTTTTCTTATTTGAATTAAAAGGCATCTGTATCATGGTGGCATCTGACACCCCGGAATCTCGGCTAAGGTTTCCTGATTGTTAACTCACTATTCATTCTTTATCACCACTGTGTTCACGCCATTCTTGTTCTGTGTTTATAATATTGATTAATGACAAAACCAATGTTAGGACCTGGCAAGTCACATGCTACACTGGCTATGATTTCCCCCCCCCCCCACTTCTATGTCATCCATTGCTGTGAGTATTGTCATGCTCCGACTGTCGGAGATTAGAAATGTTTCTAAAGCTCAGCTTTGTGAGCCACAGGTTCATATCCTATTTTATTTGAGGAAATAGACAACTTCCATAAGTAACACAAGAACCATCTGCTTTATTTCATTTCTGGGGTCCCCAAGGTGGCATCCATTGGCACCACAGTCCCGACACCATCTTTGGTACCCACCACCAAATTCCCTCCCTTGAAGAAAAACAAGATCTGGTCTTTGTTTACTGGTTTGGCTGATTGATTGATTGGGGGTGCTGTCTGTTTCTGGGGAAGCCTTGCCAGATTTTTGGTCTGTGTTATATTGGGATGTGAGGGTGTAGGCGGTTTGTCTATTTTGTGGGGCTCTGAGCATTGCTGGTTTTTCCTTCTGTGAAATGGGTATTTGAGGAGTTCAGAACAAATGAAAAACCCGAGCTGCCATTTGTTGTGGGGTTTTGCGGGGAAAGCTCTGGGGCAAAAAAGAAAGAGTGCTCGGACACTGAGTTTTAAAGTGCAGACCTGTGCCCGGAAAGAGTGGGGCAAAAAGGTTAAGTGTGGATAAGTCCCACGATGTGAGAGAAAGGATGCTTAAACTTTGACATGCGCAAACATGGCCTTGTCACTATTCAGAAGCTTTGTTCTTTCTTCTACTTGTGTTGACCCGAAAATGCAAGCTGGTCTGGAAGCTCTGCTTGCAACATATTGATGGTCAAGATGACTCCTACCTAATCGGTAGCAGCTGTAACACTGAGCTCATGTGTGTTTCACAAGCTTTGATTTTATCCACAGGCCCCAGGCATAACTAGAGGGGGAGGTAATGGTTAATACCAGCCAACTGTGTTCCCATGTGACATAGCCTGCCTGGGCCTATAAAGAGTGTGTGTATCTTTACTTGGGTGTGAAAAAGCCATCTTCTTGTTGTGGAGTCTGTCCCCATGGAATGCTGTGAGCAGAGGCAAGGAGGGAGCTGCTGGACCTTTGCTGTAAGTTTGTACCCTTCTTTAATAAATTGTTAGACCTGGGCATCTTTCTTTTTGGAATTCCAGCATATCCCAACTCCCGTGAGCCCACCTCCGATTCTGTAGGGCATTTCACTACTTTTGCTACAAGCTGGGCAGCTCTGTCAGCTAGTTCTTAAGAAAAACTTGTGAATTTCTGCTCATGGTGAACAGCCTTGCTATTTCTGAATCAATACCATATATGCACAGATCTGTCAAGTTAAGTAACAGAAACCAGAAGTTAGTGAAAGGTTTTAAGTGTGGTTATCCCTCATGATTTCAGGCTCTTTTTTATTTTTGCTCTAGATTTTAAGTTCTTTATTACTTATATTAATAGACCCTTTGGGTGATTTCCAACATTAGTCAGATCCATTGAAACCAATGTTGGTACGGAGAGTTGACTCAATAGTTTTAGATGGATCAACTCTGAATATTACTCACGTTGAATGTCATCTTTGCTCCCAAGGTAGCAAAATGCAAAAAGAGATGGGCACTTTCATAGGGTCATAAATAATCCTGCTTTTGGAAAACAGGAAGTTGCCAGACATTGGTCCAGCTAGCTCAATATTATCCACCCAGACTGACAGCTCTCTGGGGTTTCAGAGAGAGGACATTCCTAGCCCTACCAGGAGATGCTGGCTACTGAACCTGGGACCATCTTCATTCAAGGCAGATGCTCCACTGCTTGGGACAATAAGCAAGGCGAAAGAGAAAGTTTGAAATTACTTAACAGCAGAAGTAAATTAAGTGTGTAAGCCCCATCTGCTTTCCTATCCATATTCATTTGACTGTTATGCGCACACCAAGCTTTCCTTCCTCTCCCATTGTACATGCATTGAGTCTCTTTCTTTACCTTATTACATACTGCATATTTTAGGCCCTGTGTGAGTCATGTGAACTATTGCCCTTTCCCATGATGAAACGAGCAACTCAAGCTGTAAATCATAAGGCTATTTTGAGAGCCACAGCCAAATGCAAAAGTCTACACAAGTAACCACAGAAACTGCTACTACCTTCCTCATATGGATAGCTGTGAAATAATTAACAGTACATTTAAGAGAACTTGGAAATTTACATTAACCTGAACCATACGAAGAAGTCTATTTTCTGCAGCAATTTTATTCTTCCTTACAGAGAAGCCAGCCATTTATTTTCTTACGTGAGCTGCAGCCATCTGTGTCCTGCGTTACACAGTAATAATGTTCTTTTTCAGCTGTTACACTTGGCCCTCAAACCAGACTAAATCCTGGAAATATTCAGCTGTAGTGTTTAACGTGTTCGCCAAATCTACTAGATGCGTGCTTTATCTGCATAGGCTTACCGATCCCTAAGAAAAAGTCTTGTCATTTGTAGCGGAACAAAAAATATGGTGTCCTTTTAATTTCAGAGCTGGCTATTTCTTGACAAAATGTTCACTTTCCCCACATGACACAAAGGATACTCTAATCATGTATCAAATGTTGGTCTCTGTTCCCTGTGTCACGAGCAGGAATATTTATTTGAATGCTGTTAATCTGAATCTTTTCTTCAAAACGGATCCTATTTTACTTCCTTTTCATACAGACAGGGAGAGAGAGAGTGTGTCATACCAACAGCAAGGGCCCTGCAGGCAGCAGTGGGGAATTGGTTTTCTGATGGTGACCTATTTTTGCAGAGAGACAATAAGATTACTAAGTTGAGGTGCAGCTGATATGATCGCCCCAGGCCAACCCTAAGCTCCTTTGCAGCATGTGATGGAGGGTCACCTTCTCGTTTCGGCTTTCAGTAAACTGTAAAATAGACGGTAGCAAAATCAACAGTGTCCGAGGCCTCAGAGAAGCTTCTGGCCCTCAGGTTGATATAAGTCAATTATCATAAGTCTTCAGAAGACAGCTATTCTGAATCGCCAGAATATAATAAAAGCTCTGCTGAGTCAAACCCAGCATCCTGTTTCCGGCAGTGATCAGATGCCCCCCACCCAAGAGGCTTGCATAAAAGCAATAGCACATTCCTGTTTGACTCCCACATCTAGTAATCGGAGGTAGACTGCCTCTGAATGTGGAGGGTTCCATTGGCTAATATAGAAGATTAGCTGTTGACCCCCTTTTGAAACCAACTGTGCCAGTGGCCTTTACTTCATCCTGTGGAAATTAACTCTATGCAGTAATCATGCATTCTATCTGTATTCAAATGGCAGTTTATTCCTTTGTTGTGACTTTTCCTTAACTGTTACGTTCTACATTATATTTGAGTTTTCACACGATGTAAAAGCTGCTTCTGGAACTACAGTGGAATATAGTGCCAGCTTCTGGTAAACTCTAGATACCTGCATAATGCGTGACAAGAAGAGTCGTCCAGCAATGGCTCGTGGGGTGCAAGTTCACTCTGGATAGACTGCTATTCATTTATTTGCCTACATCTCAGACATGTTTAAACATTCACTGCACAAATGAATTAGATATTAGAGGAAAAACTGCTGGGGTCTCCCTGATCAACAGGCAAATATTGTATAATATACGGTACTTAATACAATATATAGATGACTGAACCTTTACATGTTGGAAAAATTCCATATTTGTCCCTGCAACTCATCTTCCTTCATCAGTACATTGTGACTGAGAATTGTTGACAACAATAGAGGTTCATAGACATAGAATGTTTAAATGTTCATATTGTTACGAAAGTCCAGTGCCTGCTTCCTGTCTGCCAAGTGGCAGCAACAGCCCATGGGATCAGAGGCACACACAGAGGGTCTGTGTCCCTTTGGAGAAGACACGGCGGAGACTGTCGTGCTTTAAGAAATATGGTTTATTCACCTATTCATACCTGCAGTCTGCATAGAGGGGATCCAGATCTTACACGGCCAGCAACATTGCAGGCAACCTTCCCACTGCCTGGCCAAGATTGATCTCTGCTCAGCTTCCTACTTCTTCCCAGAAGCCCCTTGCTCAAAAACTCCCTTTTCCTGCCCCCTCAAACATACCCCATCACCACACCCCTGTTTCTCTTCACACCTCAGGGCAGGGGGGAAGTTCTCTTGCATTGGCAACGACCCTCAATGGGCCTCTTTTGTTCTCTTAATGGCCCTAGCATGGCCAGGCTGGTTTGCATAAACCAGCCCAGGAATTCCCTTTCTGGCACAGCTCTGCAGTTTGTGTTTTAATCCATATCCCACTTAATCAAAATCCTAGCATTTATTCATTCCTAGGGTGGGGGAGGCCCTTTAGTTCTATAACAATCTTTTCATATTCATTACGGCACTAAGAGACAAGCCCATGAGATTTATTTAGGAACAGGCAGGCACCGAGAAGGCTGCTATCAAGAGTCTCAAGGCTTCATAACCTGTCCTAGCTCTGACAAGGACTCTACAAGGCAACACAGATTAAGGCAGGTTGGTGGTTGCAGCATCGCTGATAGCTGCAAGGGAACTGTTTGCTTCAGGGGAGACTGGAGGAGAGCTGAGACCTTATGTGCCTCCACCGGTCTTTGGTCCCTCCTCCTCAGACTCTGCCTCTCCTTCTTCAAAGCATGGAGACTCCAACAGGGCCAACTACTTGCCTCATTCATCTCACCTGTTGTGCTCCCTGCACTGTTGGGCAGGTGCAGTAGCATGGGAGGTTCAGAGTAAGGAACTTGTAAAGATCCTGCATCCAAGTTCAACTGCCTATCAGTCCAGTCCGTCTCTTCATCTGAAGGCATGGCAAGCTCAGCCTTGGCCAGCTCCTCCTCCTCCAGCTGAGCTTAAGGCTGGGGCCATGTCAGTTCAAAACCCTGGAAGGAGGACTCAAAGAATTCCTTCCTCTGTTGCTATAAGAACAACTTCCGTGGGCTGCTTTAGCATGTAATCCTGCCCCAACTATGCCCTGTTCTAGTTATTTTAAAGGGAGTGTGCAAGTTTCTTTTATCTCTTCATTTGTAGCCCACTCTTACTCCAAAGATCTCAGCATACCACATGTGGACCTTTCTGCAAGCTTTTCTCTTGGCAATCCCCTTTGGCAGCTTGAGATGGATGATTGTGACTTCTCCAAAGGCATCTATTTCAGCCTGGATTTTTCATGTACAAACCAAAACCTATTGACTATTCCATGAAGGAGCACAGCAATCGAATTCCTCGGGTGTTTGCCACAGTAAGAGGGGGAAACGTGAAGAGGAGTTCTCCATTCTTCAGCACACAGGCATTATGTGTTGGGGAGCTGCAATTGTCACTTATCCCTTGCTTACACATGTTTGGACCTTTGCCCTTCACATCTTATGTGTTTACCATGGGCAATCCTGGGGAAACACTCTAAAAGTTAGCTGTCACATCATGTGTGAAGCAACACACTCTGGCTCTCATGTAACACTTTCAGTCCAGACAAGAGGGTTTTGGGGGGAAGTGGCTAGAGATGGACTTGTGGTTTTTTCCTCACCCGCCCCCCGAATTTCGTTAGTTCTGTTCTGTGTGTTCACGTCAGCACTCAGCTTGATCTGCCCTAGATGAGTCAACATGTCATCATCACTGCTTTGATAGAGGCCTGATCTCCAGCCCTATTCTCGTCACGACTCGGAAACAAAAGCCTTTTATCTGAGCTGTGCGAAAGCACATTCCGCTCAGGAATCAGATCGAGGCTTTGAGGCAATCAAGCAAGAACAGTTCAGCCGAGGCTCTGGGGAAAGAAAATAAATGTTGCACTGAAGTATGATGAAATATAAATAACCAAAACAGTTCATGTTGCATAAACATCACACATGAGCATATGCCGACTGGCATGTGAAGAAGAAGAAAAGACACCCTCTGAAACCTAGAGTTAATATTTCCACCAGGCAAAGCCACTTAGGATATTTAAGACCTTGCTTGTCCTTCACAAACCTGAAAGAGCTGGAGAAGAGATCTTTGCTGGCAAAGCTGCCGTCTACCAGCACTTCCAAGACAGAAGTTGAGTAGTTTCCTGTTTAGCTGACATAATGCACACGTCCATTACCAGCTCCAAATCTGCAAATAATTCACCAGGGACTGAGAGCAATGTAATTTTCATAAGAGAGATATCAGCTAAAAATATCCTTGCTAACAATCCATCTAGGTCCTGCATAGTAGATATTTGCTTTTGCATGAGAAACATTTTTTTTCCCGGGGGGGGGGGGAGGGAGGAAGCTGGCAATAGTAAGTATAAGCATTTCTTCCTGAAGGGTTACTAACTCCTATATACGTCCATCGTGCCAAAATCTTGGGCAGATCAGTAGTTTTCCTGGCAAAGGTTGCAGCTGGGCAACAAATGTAAACAAGCCAAGATGGTTCATCTAGCTACTATCTTTATTTCAGGCAAGTGTTTTCATGTGAAACTACAAGATGCCTTGCTCTTCTTCTGTCCTAAAAAGCCATTTAGACTTGGAAGACACCACGCCTTTCTTTTTTCTAGAGTGCAGTTATGTTGGCTTCCACAAATGTTCTACAGTTGTATTCTGGATTATGGTTCAGATATTCTCTGAATACAATTCTCTGAATACAATTGTCTTCTGGATTATGGTTCAGATATTCTCTGAATATCCACACACCTGCTGAATGTTGGCTCTGAATCTGATAGATTTCATTGATTTGGTATTTGACCATTGGTATTAGCTGGCACTTGATAGTTGGCGTGCAATGATATTAGTATCTGACAGCACTTGATGGTGTGCTACAGTGTTTGACAAATGGCAGCTGACAGCTTATGAAATTTCATACTTTATTCTTGTCAAAAATCAGAGCAACCAAGGGAAGCCAATAACTTGAAATGCAAAGGGTCACATTAAAATACAAAGTTGACTTTGAAATTCAAAACTGGAAATTTTAGCACATTTTGCATGTTAACAATTATTTGTTTCAGCTTAAACCTATTCCAACAACAGTTTTGGAAGAGACGGGCATCTGCTGATATGCAAAATGTGTTTGCACTATTTTTCATTGCTTTGAACCCTCTTAGTGTGAGTACACCACAAACAGGCTTCAACTTGCTCAATGACTGTCCAATTCCTCATTACCTTCTCCTCAGCTGAGATCAGTTGTCTTCCTTGGGAATTGTGCTCCTCTTACAAAACATCCTTGTGAGCAGCTCTGTTTCAGAAAGCCAATAGCCAAAGTTTTATTGGGAATGGCTGAAAATAAGGCTATGGGCATGCAACTGCAGATTAATATTATGCACAGCAGAAATCTCTCAGTAAGCCAAGAGTTCAAAGCTGCTTTCCTTCCGAAGCATCCTTAGTGATGTTTTCTGGATTCTTCCCAAAATGGATTCAGTGGGTTCAATGTTTCCCCCCCAAAAAACCCTCAAGGGTCCATCTCTGACAACTGACACTGTAGCAGCCCTGCAATGTGCTGGCATGCCACATGGGGAGGGTTGTGAAGCAATGACACTTTAATTTGGAGCCCAAAGCTCTGGCATTATCATGGAGTGGGGATTTCGTTGCAAAGGAGACTACAAACTATACAGAACACCAGCCTCTTTTGAGGCTCTTTGTTAAGTTGTCCCATCTGAATTACAAAATATAATTTAATACGCAGACACGTCTGTCTTATGAAAAGGACTGAGGCAATTTAATGGAGTAGGACAAATTACGTGTCTTAAAGTGCAAAATTATATCATGTAATAAAGAACACAACACAAGGCATCTCTCACTGTTCTCCGCCTGCCCCCCGGGTTCTCTTTTGGAATCAGTCTGGTTATTGAAAAATGCAGAAATTTCCCTCTTGTTATGATGCAATTATGTGTCTCCCCCACCCCAAACGGAAAAAACCTCTTAACTCGGCGTGCATGTGTGTTGAAGAGCTCCATTTTCATGCTTAATTTGAAACTACAGAGACCATAAAAGGAATATGGCTCTTATTTGTATGACTCACTGGTTTGGAGAAAATGGAGCTTTATATCCCAGGCACAGTTTTCTGACCTAGGGCAGAGTCGTAAAGGCCAGGGAGGCAGCAGACATGCACAAGCCAAGCTTGTTACTGTAACAGGGAAACAGTAGGGGCAGGGAGAAGGAGTCGGCGTCAGGCGAAAGGAATTGGCAATCTGTTCCCTTTTCCTTCTCTTACTCATGGGCTCCAGAGATGTTTTTGTAGCTAGGCTGAGGTTTTCTGAAGAAGAAGAAGAAGAGGAGGAGGAGTTTGGCTTTGATATCACGCTTTATCACTACCCGAAGGAGTCTCAAAGCAGCTAACAGTCCTTTCCCTTCCTCCCCCACAACAAACACTCTGTGAGGTGAGTGGGGCTGAGAGACTTCAAAGAAGTGTGACTAGCCCAAGGTCACCCAGCAGCTGCATGTGGAGGAGCGGAGACGCGAACCCGGTTCACCAGATTACGAGTCTACCGCTCTTAACCACTACACCACACTGGCTCTCCTGTAGAATCGTCTCCTTCAAATAATGTAGAGTTCTTTCCTTGCTGGTGGTTTTTGCCTTCAGCAGAACTGATTGTGAGGTGCTTCCTAGCAGCTGGCCTAGTGTTAATCTTCTGTAGTGACTGACATGCCTATTCCCGCAGCAAGACTTGCGTTCTGCTCCAAGAATAGGAAGCCTAATCAACACGAGTAGGAAACACTTTAAAATATGTATTGATTTCCGGAGCTGTGTGCTAAACTACTGTACAAGGAAAGACGAGTACATGGTCTCCAGAGGGAGAATCAAAACAAAATACTACTACAAAAAAGATTGGGTTGCAACTGGGAAATTCAAAATGGTACAGAGGTGGGAACTTGGGAGTCCATCATGCCTACTAGCCATGATGCCTATGTTCTGCCTCCAGAGTCAGGCAGTAATGCTTCTGAATACCAGTTGCTGGAAAATACAGAAAGAGATGTCCTCTCATGCTCAGGTCCTGCGGTAGAAATCTGGGTGGCCACTGTGAGAACAGAATGCTGAACTGAATGAGCCATTGGCCTGATGCAGCAGGCTCTTCTTATGTAGCTCAGTGGTAGAGAATCTGCTTTGCATGCAGAAGGTTCCAGGTTCAATTCCTGGCAATCTCTGGGCACACCTGGAAATGTCCCATCTGAAACCAGCCATGCTAAGCTAGATGGCCTCAGTATAAAGCTGTTTCCTATGTTCCTATCAAATATCACTTCCTCCCAAATAGATGCCTGCACTGGGTGGATGATTTCCTTTTGCAGAGCAGTGGTATAGTGGGGCTTCAGCTATTTTCACAGCAGGGATTATGATGATGTCGTCTTCTGGGTGTTTGATGTTTTGATGCCAAGCAAGTTTTTCTCTGAGAGAATCCTTACCAAATAAGCTAAGCAGTGGAAGAGGTAAGTTACATTAGTATGCATGGCCAACTACCAGAGCTCTTCCATCATGCTGAATGTTAGGCAAAGCAGGAGGAAAGAGGGGGGGAAATGCTGACTTTATATGGGAGCCATAATCATTGCATTGGTGAAGAGTTTATTTTTGTTGTATAGTCTTAGTAGAGGCATGGCTATCAGAACCACTGTTTTCAAGTGTCAGGTTTCACCAATGAAAAACAGCCCCAGTTCATCCCTGGTGCCTGAAGCTAGCTTGTTGTAACAACCAAACCTGGAAGCGCTGCTCTGTATGTTGTGATGGTGCGAGACTCTTCCTGCCGTGTCTTCCTTTATGCACACTGGCTTGGAAAAGCGGGGAAGGTGGGGAGGGAATCTAGGGAGGCTGGATTTTCATTTCACCAGGATATCTTTTGTTCTCAAAAAGGGAGTATGTGAATTATGGAATCTCTGAATTTAGCCCTATATTGATGTCTTGAGAAGAGTGTTGTTAAGTAAGATCTAACAAGCTGGAAGGTCAAACTGCTGACAATGTACACAAAGAGTAGAATCTCAACTCGAGAGAGAAATATGAGGAGATGAGGACAAAAGCAGCTTTCTATAAGTTTTCTAAAAGGAGCACACTGTTAAAAACCAGAGAAAGTACCAGGAGATTTCAAATGTCAAGTTTATTTAAAACAACACTGCAGAATGCATGCCTAGGAAAGTCAGCTCCATGTTGAAGTTCTTTGCCTTCAAGATGCTATGGGCACCAACTCTTTGATATGCTTGTTTGTTAATGTCCAAGTCATCAATGAGATTCAGTGAATGAAGAATGAGAGGCTTTAAGAAATCAAGCTGGGTGGACAAAACTAAAAGGAGTGAGTGATAAGCAGATTCATCTTTAAGTCAACAATCTTAAGGAAATCCAGAAATATTTCCTCATGATCTGCTTCAACTGGATAGCAACCTCTCTTCGTGGGTTCTGCATTGGATCCATGGGTTAGGTTTTCATGGACATTCACCTTGCCTCAGATATCCCATATCTTGCTAAACTCTTCAGCTTTCTTCTGTTTCTCAAGACTGGCTCAAAGCTTACAACTTCCAGTTAAAACTCTCCACACCAGCACAAACAGTAGCATTGATGTGAAGACTCCCTTTGCATTTTGGCCAAAATGTATTGGAAATGACTTTTCCCCAGCTCCTCCACGGAGTATTGCCACACAGAAGCCATTTTCCCCACCCGAGTCAGCTTTGAGCTCTGAACCCTGCAAGGTCCTGCTTCAAGAGAACCAGGTGACAATCCTGGACTTCAGTTTTTATAGGTCAGTCCAGTTTTTCTATGTCTGGCCCAGCTGCCAATTTTGGCAGTCTAAAAGTGGGGAGCCTGAGGGGAAGGGAGGCAACCCTTTCCTGCCTTTTCCTATCCTGTCATTATTGTCAGTATTGTGGTTGAGGCAACTATCATCACATTGCTGATCAGTTAGTTGGAGTCAGAAGAACAGGAGCTCTGAATTGTGACATTCCTTCCCTGTCCCTAACAAATAATCAAAGGTACTGCTGGTCCTTTGGTTGGGTCTATCACAGTGCTGATCAGCTTTTTCGGTTCCAGCATAGAGGTAGGCTAGTTCAGTTTGACACCCCAGATTGGAGGGGGCCCCAAACGTCTTGGGCCAGCTGACATTCAGATTTTTTTTAAAGAAAGAGGATGAAGAGACAGAGATTTTTTAAAAGACATAAAACACAGACTGAGAGAAAGAGAGAGAAGATACATTCAGCCATTGAGAGGTCCAGCTTTCTCACCATAGGGATATCAATGGAAGAGGGTTTCCCTTCACTTGCATAGTTAAAACCAAAACAAACCCTGATAATGAAGGCTGGAGTGTAGGAAGAAGGGCTGAATCAAACGATATGCCAATACCATGTTTGTCTCTTGACCTTTTTTGATTAGTCTCCAGACAGGATGCGTCTCTCTCTCTCTCTCTCTCTCTCTCTCTCTCTCTCTCTCTCTCTCTCCTATCTCTCTCTCTCTCTCTCTCTCTCTCTCTGTATACTTGCAATGATTGAGGGTGCTTCTGCAGAAACATCTTTGCCTGTGTTTTATATAATAGTAATAATAAATTTTATTTATATCCCGCCCTCCCCAGCCGAGGCCGGGCTCAGGGCGGCTAACAACAATCAAATAATCCAACATTCTAAAAACATCTCATTCTAAAAATTAATTAAAATCAAATTGATGGCAACCGTTAAGCAAAATTCTGTGCAGATTGCCAGAGGAGGGAGTCAGGCTGCGCCCTGACCAAAGGCCTGATGGAACAGCTCTGTCTTGCAGGCCCTGCGGAAAGATGTCAGGTCCCGCAGGGCCCTAGTCTCTTGTCACAGAGCGTTCCACCAGATTGGAGCCGCAGCTGAGAAAGCCCTGGCTCTAGTTGAGGCCAGCCTAACCTCTCTGAGGCCTGGGACCTTCAAGATGTTTTTATTTGCAGACCGTAAGTTCCTCTGTGGGACATAAATGACCTAGAGTTAAGGCTAAGCAGTGAGGTGACCAGATCTGCTAATGACACCAAATTATTCAGGGTGGTAAAATCAAAGAAAAGGGGATTGTGATGAACTCCAAAAGGATATCTCCAAAAGGGGTGAATTGGCATTAAAATAGCAAATGCGATCCAGGGCTTATCCACACATACCTATCCCCCACTCTTTCCAACCACAACCCACAATTTAAAGCTCCATGTCTGAGCACCTTTTCTTTTTCCCTCTGGACCTTTCCGTGGTAAAGGTAAAGTGATGCACATTGAGACAAAATAAATGGCTAACTTCATAAATATACTAATTTGGCGTGAACTGGCAGTAATTGGCCAAGAAAGAGATCGTGGGAGTCATGGTGGATATCTCAAGGAAAATGAAAGTGATCATATGGAATTTTGCAGTTTGGTTTAATTTTCCATTCTTCTAAACATCTACATTAAAATACTCAGCAAGATTGTTCAGTGACTTGGAACACGATTTCAACGGTGTGCTGATGGCATCCAGCTTCTCCTCCTCCTCCTTCCTTTCACTCTAGCAGGTGTGGCAGGCTGAATGACTCCCCTGAAGACAGTAATGGATTGAATGAGAGTGAATAAACTGAATCTCTATTCATACAATGCAGAGATGTTGATGGTGGTGGTAGTGGTATTTCATGGGAAATACCTCTTTGCCTGCTACTGTCACAGCTTGAGTGATAATGGGATGTGTTCTGAAACCTATTATGCCTCAGTGACAATCTTACTATTAGTAGCAGGAGTATGGGTATATTATGCTATTTGGCTCAATGTGCATCCACTTTACTTTGCCCTGAATATCATTTGCAATTCATTGTCCATTCACCCATTTTGGAGATATCTTTTTGGAGCTCTTTTGCAGGTCACTATGGCTCTCACCATCCTGAATCACATCACCACAAACTCGGCCAATTCACTGCACACGCTGAAGTCCAGATTATTTTTAGATTAATTGCCTATCGTCAGTCCAGATGCAGATCTTTGAAGAATCACACTGTTTGGTTCCTTCATGGCAGAAACTGTCTGCTTATGACTACCCTCTGCTGCCTATTGTTTAATGCTAAAGTAATCCAAAACATTTGGAGACTAAGGGCTGCTTTGTGAATTAAATGGAGGGGGTGTGGAGATGATGCTATGAATCATTTCTATTTCACTGCGCATGCAAACTGCAGACCTGAAATAGAGTCATTGCTTTGTGTCAGATAGAATTTAATCCCTGAAACATTTTGTCAGCATAGTTCCATATTAATAGGTAATCAGGAATGCAAAAATGCTGAGCCATCTAATATGAAGAAAATAAGCCAATCTATAGTTGATCTTTTGTCTGAGGACTGCAAACTTTGATGTTGAAATTAAGTGTCTCAGTCCATTAGTTGCTCACTTCAACTTGACTCGGCTGTAGTTGGACTGAAAATTGCACTAATGAGATGGATGTGAAATGGCCTTCTGTAGAATGAGCATTTTGATGATTTTTGCTAATTTACTATAGCACAACGGCCACATTAGGAAAATTTATCTCTTTTGGCTTGGAAGAGACTGTAGGCTATATCCTAATAAAAATGGAGGAAAGGCTGTTATTTTGAGCTGGGAGTCATCAGCATGGCAAATTGATAAAGCATGTCCTGGGAATTCCAGGCCAGCAACGGAATTCATTGCATACATTGATTCTGCCTGGTTATTTCCATTCATCTCTGCATATTCAAAATATGTATGTTCCCAGTGTTTTAACAGCCTATTGCTCATTGCAGTACAACCTGCAGATTAGATTTTTGGTGCTCTGTACCTTGGAAAATGTTTACATGCATTTCAATACCTCTCAATCATTTGCAGCCTCCAATAATCTTGCTTCTCAGTGTGTCACAGAAATTATTCCTGCATAGCAGATGCTTCTGTACTAAAAGACAGTGGTTTTTAGAGAGAAGCACAATGATCTAAATGTTGGTTGCTAACAGTGGTCTCACTATAGTAAATTCTCCAACCACGGCCAATGATGAGTGTTAGAACATAGCACGAGTATGAGGAGCTGATGCCTTTGCTACACCCTGTCATCCACCCCATTCCCAAATTCCTTGTGAGTGTTTCCAATGTTCTCCAAATCTCTATAGGTTTACATAGCTAAACAGTACAGTGGTACCTCGGGTTAAGTACTTAATTCGTTCCAGAGATCCGTTCTTAACCTGAAACTGTTCTTAACCTGAAGCACCACTTTAGCTAATGGGGCCTCCCACTGCTGCTGCGCCGCCGGAGCACAATTTCTGTTCTCATCCTGAAGCAAAGTTTTTAACCCGAGGTACTATTTCTGGGTTAGCGGAGTCTGTAACCTGAAGTGTATGTAACCCGAGGTACCACTGTATATTGATGGGCTAGTCTGTGAACTAGAACCATGGAAACTCTTGTCTTGACTCACAAGCTGTAATAAAGGGTGGGCAATGTTACTCTATTGTGCCAAGCAATGAGACAACCCTGTGAGCCAAGAGTCAACAATGTTTGCCTTCGTTATCACAAAAGCTTCAAATGGCCTTTATAGAAAACACCATTGTTGAAAGGATCTGAAACCACAGTTATCTGCTGAAATGCACAGCCTGTGCACCTTGAATTTCTCCAGAAATAAACTATTCTGGCTGGAGAAGCATGCTTAGGGAGCAGGCTGCCAGTTTGCTGCTGTTCCTTTGAGAGGGTCTGGGAATTCTTCAAGACAACCGCTGTTGGTCTTAGGAAGGGATCATAGCTCAGTGTGGCAGAGCACATTTTTACATACAGCAGGGATGGGGAACCTCTGATCCTGCAGATGTTGCTAGACTCAAATTCCCATCAGCACCAGCCAGCCATTGGGGATGTTGGCAGCTATTATCCAACAACATCTGGAAGGCTACAGGTTCCAGTTGCGAAAGATCATTGCCTCAAAGCTGCTTCTGGACAGAGTAGGCAATACTGAGCTAACTGGACCAATCATCTGCCTCAGCCTAAGGCAGCTTCACATTTCCTAAATCATAATAACATTCCCTAACAGTGCAGCACTTCTTTATGGGAGCCAGTGTGGTGTAGTGGTTAAGAGTGATAGATTCGTAATCTGGTGAACCGGGTTCGCGTCTCCGCTCTTCCACATGCAGCTGCTGGGTGACCTTGGGCTAGTCACATTTCTTTGAAGTCTCTCAGCCTCACTCACCTCACAGAGTGTTTGTTGTGGGGAAGGAAGGGAAAGGAGAATGTTAGCCGCTTTGAGACTCCTTTGGGTAGTGATAAAGCAGGATATCAAATCCAAACTACTACTACTACTACTACTACTACTCTTCTTCTTCTTCTTCTTCTTCTTCTTCTTCTTCTTCTTCTTCTTCTTCTTCTTCTTCTTTATTCCACAAAGATAGTGCTGTGGTGCTTTATACCACTTGGAGAAGTGAAGAGCACCAACAAATAAGAACATATTGGTAGTCAGTATATCAGTAACTATAAGTTAAGTTACAAATATGGGCTCTGTTTCACTTAACAGGGAATACTCTTGGATATATTCGAAATCAACTTGGAAAACCACCAGTACATTTTTGGCCCATTTGTCATGCTTGTTTTTTAATACCACGTAATACTTGTATCTGTTACCAATGCAGGACTATCAATTGCCTTTTTTTCTTTGCAAGCAGAACTTGTGCCTATGGATGTATGCCTAAAATGCAGAACCATTTAATCCTTTGTGATGGCCATTCAGTAAGGAGAGCCTTAGATTTCAGAAGAAATACAAATGCTTTCAAAGAATCATCATCACATGTGGTCTGAAATATGAAACCACTGCAATCCTACCATCTGCTCCACAATGAAGCCCATGACTTCTGGTCCATTGGCATGGGAGGGAGAAGAATTAATCTATTGAAGGTTTTGGGATGTAGTGGACCCAATCTCAATGCAGAGTTTAGGATTTGGAAAACTCCCAGTCATGTCTTTGTCACTTTATCGTGCTCTACAGCTTCCATTTACATCTGTTAAAATGCCCGAAGCTTTTCCATTCTCCCAAAACAGTATTCGGTAAGGACAGAAGAGGAACCACTCTCCAAAGGTCAGCCACAAAGTTCTGATAATTTCTGTCCAGCATTGGAGTCACGATGGAGAATATACAGAATTAAACTTTGCTCTCTGGCCTGATTCTCACTCAAATGAAAACACATTGTTGGGCTCTAAACAGTATCTGGGCTGTGATAATTAAAAGCAGCAGTGGCTAGTTCTCCATGGGACTGGTAGGGCAAAAGGAAGGGAGACCAGCAGTAGGTGGAGCTAGTGCCAGGGACAGGCAGAACCACTCCTTGATTCATTGCAAGTAACAAGGCAGGCGAGTGTGGTTTGGCTGAGGGCAGAATCTTCTCCATTGTACCCTCCCTATTGAAGTTACCTGGGTGACAATCAGATAGTTGGCCTTTTCTGTCTCTTTCCAGGGAAACCCAGTTGGTGCCTATTTTACTAACTTACAAGCACCACAAAGAAGAACCACATTCTCACAAGCTTTTCATAGTGTTCTCAACCCCTGGTCTACCTGGCAGCATCAGTATATCAAGTCCAAAGTCTGGGAGTCAAGCTACACAAGCTATGTGATGCTTTTTAAACACACACACCACATTTGTTGTCCTGGAAGCTTTCAGCCCAAAAGTTAGGATATAAATCTTTAAAATAAATAGAAAAATAAATGAAATGAAACCTTTTCCCCCAAAGCTGTTGCCTGGGTCCAATAAGGGCTCTTCATTTAACTTTGAAGACAGAAACCACTGAGAGTTCAGATCAGAATATTTCACATCATCTTAACCCTAAAATGGGGAGCAGGAAGAGTAATAATTCCACAAAGAGAGCTTTAAAATGTTGCATGGCCATCCCTTTTTCTTATGTTAAGGATAACCTTCCTTCAAGCCAATTCACTGTTTTGATGAAAAATTTTGATAAGCAACAGGGAGGGAGGTATGTTGCTCCATGATCTGTTTTTTTGCAACGTTCATACTGAAGCAAAGGCTTTGGGAGGCCTGACAAAAATAATCAGGACTCTCATCATTTCTCCACCCTGAATGTTGACATGAACACTGTAGCCTAGCAATGAAAAGAGGTATTCAAACACACAACCGTGTGTGTCAACTCCAATTATATCCCATGTGGTTGGTCAAGGAAGGCGAGGTGTAGCTGTGATCCTCTGTGCTCTTATATGGAAATAAGTTCCATTCAAAATCAATGAGACTTCCAAGCGATTATCCCTAGGCTCGATGTAGAAATGTTATTATCTCATTTGTAAAACTAGAAACTGCCATTGACTGATACCTGGAGTGTGCAATTAGTGCCTCAAACCGACAAGGCAATCAAAAGAAGACGATTTCATCATTGTTAGCGGTGTCGATAACTACACCTTTTCCCACACTGTCCACTTGTCCTTGACACAATGAGGGTAAATGCTCCCTTTCTATCCTTGACATAAGGAAGGTAAACGTTCCTTTTCTGTCCTTTGGAGGTTAACCAAACCTTTGTTCCTTGGAGGTTATTCTGTTCAAAGCTCCGCAGCATGAAGCTATTTAGATGGCTGAAATTATGTGTCACGCTGGAAAGCTATTTGGATATTTATGGTGAGCGTAAATCTACAAAGGTGCACCAGCCCTGTCAGGTGGGGATTGTATTTATTCATAAGATAAACATTAAAGCATGTAGGGACTGTTGATACGCTTGCATTTGATCACATATCTCTGATGTGCTACTAAGTTTGAATTATAAGAAATGCATTTTGCATGGTGCAGATTAAGACAGATGAGAGAGGCCACTGTGTAATATGAACAGGCAGAGCAAAAGGGCTACATGACAGAGCAGGGTGCAAGAATGGAAGCAACACCAGATGATGTGGAAAGGTGGACAAGACACTGAACTTTGCACTGGGTCCAATCCCCATGCAGAGAGATGCTCATGGAAAAGAGACATACTGGGTGAATGACCTGCTACTGTGTCCATTTCTGGCACCACAATTTAAGAAGGATGTTGACAAGCTGGAACGTGTGCAGAGGAGGGTGACCAAGATGATCAAGACAGTGTAACAAATGAGCACTTGTAGACCTTCCTTCCTTGAAGGTCGTTAAGAAGAGGTTGGATGGCCACCTGTCATGGATGCTTTAGTTGAGATTCCTGCATAGCAGGGGGTTGGACTTGATGACCCTTGAGGTCCCCTCCAATTCTATGATTCTGTGATTCTAAGATGCCTGCAATGGCTGGGAAGCAGTGAAAGTTCTGCTACTTGAGCTCTGTTGTTTATATACATAGCAATCAAAAGATGTGAGGAGGCGGGGGGCGGATAAAAGAATACGGAAATAATGATATATAACATTTTCTCCAAAAGATAGATTTAATGCATTTTATAAATTGTGCTTTTACTTTTGTTCTCGTGGTATTTTACAAGCTATTTTCAAAGGTTTTCCTCTTCAGTCATACCCAGGTGGTAAAAAAATAAATAAATGGAGATTTTAATGGAGAGTGTCCAAAATGCGTAAACTGCTAGCAATTACACAGGGATGTTGACAATCTGGTAAATGCCTCCAATTATGGTGTTCCATTAGCAAAGGATGGCAATGACCATTAGGCAACTTTTGCTAGGCTGACTCCATAATTTTTGATATTCACCTGATGCATGTGGAATGACCCACATTCCCTCTTTGCCCTTTGCAGTTATAGCTATCTATATTTGACATCCTCTATAAGGGATATAGTGCCTGTATTACATATAAGACATTTCTTTTCTGCAGTGCAGCAGCTGGTAATTATGTTGATGTTTCTCCAAGCCTCCTGGGAACTGGCACTTGGAGCTGCCAAGAGTGAGATGAGAAAGCATTGCAGAGGCTGCAGAGAACTGTGGCTGCAGATTAACTGCAATTCATTATTTTTCTTGTCGTTTTATTTAGATCCAGTAGTAGTGGGATCGGTGAGTCAATAGGAGTAGTAGAATCACATTGTTTTCCGGGTGCTACTGATCTGGCTGCTGCATAAAAATCAACTGAAGTCTTATAACACACTGACATTCATGCCTTCACCTGTTCCTCCCCACTTGCTTATTTGCCATAGTTATCATTTTAACAGAAATGAGAGTCTCATGGGCAGAGCAATCCTGGACTCACTTTATGCCAGACCCATCAATTTTAATAGGTGCACTCTGAGTAAAACTTAGCAGAATACCACCCAAAGGATTTCAGCTGGAAGTTACGGGACATGCACTGAATAATAGATTCATAGAATTGTAGAGTTGGAACGAACCCCTAGGATCATCTAGTCCAACTCCTTGCAATGCAGGAAACTCAATTAAAGCATCTATGACAGGTGGCCATCCAACCTCTGCTTTAAAAATTGCAAGGAAGGAGAGTCTGTTCCACTGTCTAACACCTCTTACATTCAGAAAGTTATTCCTGGTGTTTAGCTGGAATTTCCTTTCTTGTAACTTGAAGCCATTGGTATGGGTCTTACCTTCTAGAGCAGGAGAAAACGTGTGCTATTCCATCTTCCATGTGACAGCCCTTTAGATATTTGAAGAGGACTATCATATCTCCTCTGTCTCCTCTTTCCCATAGTGTCCATACTTTCACCTAGAAAGCTCAAACCATGAGAAGACATGTAGCTCAGTGATACCTAGGAAGTCATGGTCATGTTCTCAAGATGGTGACAGCCACCACATGTGGTGTGCAATCAAGTTTGCAATTGTGGGTGCCTTTTGATTGCGCTGTCACCATTGCCTGCTCTGGAGCTTGTTTTGGATGGTGTAAAGTTGCATTGTTGACAAGGGGTGATGGCTGAAGGGACACAGGAAACAACATGCATCTTCCTCCCCAATGTTGCCCATGGGCCACCCACATCTCTGACCTCTTTTCATTGCTTTGATAATGTCACTGGTGAAATAACCCTACAAAGATATTGGGGGAGTTCTGATGGCTGCATATCTAAAAGTCTACCAGATTTGTAGTAGGGTTTGCACCAAATCCTAAAGCTTCTAAGCTGGTGGATCTTGGGTACAAGATTGTGCTCTCAATCACTTGTTTGGTTAAGCTTCTAGCTGCACTTGTCATTAATCTTGATTCTTATGTTTTCCTTGGAATTAAGCCAGCCTTGAACAGCACACAACTCTCTGTAGCAGCAAATCTTATTTCAGAATGAAGTTCTCAGAAACATTACCTGACTCAGGGATTCCAAGAATATTGCTGTCTTCCTGAACTTCCGCCCATTCCTGCTTGTAAATAGAAACCTCTTTTGACAGCTGAGCAATGGTATACACCCGTCACGCAGGGCTCTTCAAATGCTTTCAAGATAAACAATTTAATTCATTACTTTTTCAGTGCCTGTCTCATTTTCTAAACTCCTATAGGAGGAAGTACTGTACTTGCTTCCTTTTTCAGATCCAGAATGCACATGGAATAAAATAACTTTCCTCCTAACAAACATTCTGAAGGTTTGTCTTATTGGTTCAAATAGTTCATGGAAAATGCAAAATAGATTCACAGTCAGAAGTCTGTATAAGCCACAGTGCTAGATATTCAAGCTATTAAGGACCTTCACAAAAACTGTATAGCTAGAGACAGAGTCCATAATTGACTCTGTATCCAACAAGCTGTTTTAAACTGCAGCTGTGTTATATTTTATCTAGGCTTTTAATTGTTAATTTGGGAAGGCTTTTTTTTTTGGCAGCTGCTGGTGGTGGTTTTATCTGCAGTTTTAACTTTCTTGTACTTTGCACTATTTTATTTTAAGTTTTTTACTTAACACAATTTGTAAAAATAAAAAGACCATCCAAGCAGCTTACAGAGACTGTAAACAAATATATACATTATTGTTAAAAACCAGAAGTTAAAAGCAAGCTGACCTGAAAGAATTCAAAATGTAAAATAAAAATAAAAATGAGCTACTAAAAATGTACAGGCCCTGCCCTTCTCTTTTGTTGTCCCCTTCCCATATTGACTTCTTTTGGAAGGCTACAGAGGAACATAACTAAAATTTGGGGGAGTCTAGCTGTAGGGCTTATAAATTCCCACCTTTCACACTGCAATCTGAGCGTGACTAGGCTGTTTTTCTTTTCCAAGGATAAGTATTATGTCAGGAGTTAGGCTCATTATCTCAGTGGAAGGACCCACTTCAGCCAGGCAACTTGAGAGTGCAGAGCAAGCCAGTGAAGAGGTTGTGTCCCAAGAAGCAGGTGTGTCCTGGGGAGATGGGGAGTGGTCTAAGAAGAGTCCTGAGGGCAAGACAGAGCAGCCTGGGGGAACCACATGCATCACCCAAGGCCTGAGGTTTAAGCTGATGAATGGGTAGGCTCCCTTGCTTCTCATCCAGCACAGTTTTTGTTGTTGTCTTTTTTAAGTCTATACATGCTGGCTGGTTTGCAGCGTTCCGTCGCACATTGTCAGTCTCTACGCTGCCCATTCTTCTTCATTATGGCTCATGATGACAACTTTGTGTTATAAAGTGCTGTTAGTGAAGAAAGCAATCAATAGACAGTGAGTCAGTACTGGAAACCCAATCCTAGTATGCAAAACCAGCAACACGAATTCCTCGTATTTGACTGAACTTCTCTTCTGAACCACACAGTGAAATTTTCAATTGAAAAGTTAACCATCAAACATTTATCCATTTCCTTTTAATCTTAGTCACCTCATTGAGTTTTTGGTCCTTGGAGTGATTGTTAGGAATGCAGATCATTTATATAGCACTATTCTGTCTCTCCTCCCCCCTTCCATCTTATCTATACCAGTGGCAAACCTTTGAGATACACAGTCTGGAAATTGTTCCGTTTGAAATTATGGAGGCAATTTGGTATTGATTAGTTAAAATGAATGCTTCCTGTTGAAAATGGACTTTTGAAAGTATGCTATAAATGAAGTAGATAGGAAAAGATGCAGGCGTGCCAGCAGGGGGGAAATGCAACAATAATCTTACATTTCTAATTGATAGCAGGGAAGTTCAAGTGACACAAGGTTCTTCTTTGAAACCTTACAATTTACAAGGAGCCATTTGTTATACTTTCAGTTCATAGAAAAAGATACAGCACATCTCTTAGTGGTTGGCAGTGAAGGAGACAAGGCTGTATGGTATTGAATTTTCATGCTCTCCTCTTGACAGTACGGTGCCTGAACTTGAAGAACACAAGAATAAAGGGGTAAACACTCTTGGTGGAATTAATAAATCGCTTTATACATGGATGTGCCCCAAGAGAGAGCTTACCAGGGAGTTGGGGGAAGCCCTCGCCTGCAAGAACTGAGGCAGACATTCCCACCTTGGGATGCTGTCCCAACCTAGCCTGACTGAATCCATGGCAGAGCAAGTGGCAACATTCCAGATGGGGATAAGCAACAGAGAGAGAGTGGGGAAGGGATGTGTCTGGTCTGCCCCAGATAAAAGGCTTTTTCTCTCCCTTCTCAGACAGAAGAGGGGGCCAGGAGATTGGTGGGACTTACCTGAGAGAAGCAGATGCAGGAGAAATCCAATCCATTTCACATTTAAAGGCAAGTCTCCCTAATTCACACTTTCCAAAGCAACATGTGGACCAAGCTGTGGACTCGGCTATCCTGCATAACATGCACTCCTACACACTGTGCGATATAGTTCTCCCCCCAAGCGACATGTACAAAAATGCATGTGCCAGAGTAAAGTGTGCACAAAAGTGCATCTGTTAGTAAAAATAAGACATAATAATGTGTAATATTGGGGAAAATTGATTTGCCAAAATGTGTGCAATAGGGGACAAAGTTGTGCATATCAGGAGAAATTGGCATCAGTATGCTGGTGTATTTTCATAATGCTTTTAAAAGAAATAATAATACTAATCACCAACTAATGTGGAGAACTGATGCTAAGATTGGAAAAATAGGCAACTGATAGAAAATGAAAACATCAGATTGGTCCATTCCTTGTACCACTTAGCAAACTCTGTGACCAGCAGCCCAGAGAACTTCTCCATTCTTCCCTGTTCTTCCCTATTCCATTGTTTGATTCTTTGTACAGGCCAGATTATTTCTGTTTCTGTTTCCAGTGAACTAACTGAGACAGGACCCTTTGCTTTGGGTAGTTAAAAAGTTGATATTACTCTCTCATGTTTTTTTTCTGTTTACTCTCAGTAAAGATGGGAAAAGATTTCCCTCCAGGACTGCCCCACCCATGAGGCCAGTTGAGGTGACTCACTCAGGTGGCAGGATCCACAGGGGCAGTGTATCCTGATGTAGATCTTTCTGTCTTGTTCCTGATGTAGATCTTCACTCACACCTTCTTCCCTGGTGGAGAGGCGCCATTTTGTGGTTCGCCTCAAGTGCCAAAAATGTCATGGGCTGGCCTAGCAGCTTGCTGGCTTTGCCCCTTGCTCTTTCTTAAGGTGAAAAGGGCCGCCTTAGAGCTAGGGTGCACCCGCAGGGTTAAAGTATATGAGGTCGGATTGCCCTAGTCCAATCCCACCTGTTCTAACTGGCAGCAGCCCTCCACAGTATCGGGTAGAGAGAGATCTTTAACCCCCCCCAACTGTTACCTGTTCCTTTTACCTGAAAATGGTGGGGATTGAATCTGGGGCCTTCAGCACAGCAAGTATATGTTCCTCCGCTGAGCAATGCTCTCTTCATTTACCTTGGAACATAAAACTCATTACTGGTCTCTGAGCTGAAGTAGTCATGGATGATTGTGTCAACACACTTCATTATTATGCTGCTGATCGTAATAGTACAGATAACGGAGACAGATGAGAGAAAGGACAAAAATAGAACTTACACACATCTAGTCAAGTGAGCTCGGTACACACACGCAGGGCTTTTTCAGCAGTGATTACCACAGCAGTTCTGAGAGTTGATGAACCAAGACATTTTTAAAACTGAGCATTGATTTGCTTCACTGTGAGGAGTCCCTCAGGACAAGCCTTGAGTTGAAATAAGAATACAATCAATTATTCTATAGGTGGGCTTTTATTTCTTGGTTTAGATGTACAAGTATGGATCCAATGGTACAGGCTGTGTATATTGGCCCTGCCTTCATGGTAACTGTTTCATTTTGTATCTATGAAATTATTTAAATGAGGATGAAGAAAAGGCAAGACAAGTTTCTTCCTTTGACACACGCTTCCATCCCCTGCTCAAACTAAGGAGAGTCACATGCAGAAACAGCCTTCAATGGGCATATCACTTGTTGGACACACACTGGCTGTGCACTCAATTGAACGAATATAGTGAGTGAATGCTGTCTATCTATTGTTTTTATGGGATGTGCAAATGCAGTAGCAGCTAGTGAGGCAGTGTGGATGGCGCATGGTTGCTCTCCCAAATGCTTAGCACAGTCCTCTGAAAGGAATTGCATCTACACTTGGCTGCACATCTGGATAAATATTCAACGAACTCATAATTCATCTTCCAGAAAGTGACATTCATGCTGGAGTCTTCTTCTATGGTTGAATTTCCTTACTTGGGTGTCTGGCTTCACAGAATCTGCCCAGGTAAAAGTTGGCTTACATAACTGAGAGGATGGGCTCTGGCAGGTGTCCTAGGATGGACACACTGGGTATATAGTCTTTGAGATGAATTCCTTCCCCCACTTGCAATCTTTTCACCTGCAAAGTTAGGGAGTATGATTTGTCTTTAGTACATAACTACCGAGATTTCAAAACTTGGGAGAAAAACAAGGGGCTGCCTTATACCTGAAGCTTCTATTCTCACATCAGTTAAAGAGCAGGTGAAAAGCCACATTATATGCTGGAGCAGCATTAGCTACTGAAGGACACAGCAACCCAGACATGTTTTGTTGTGTTATCAGACAAGAATGGCAGGCAGGGGATATGAGATCTCTTGTTCTCAGTCTGGCCTTTACGTAAATTGATTGCTAAGGTTGAGCCAACTTGATATTTCTGACTTCCATTTAACAAGGCAAAACTCCCTTTTTGTGCCACTGAAGCTAGTTTGTCTTACCTGCTAACCGTATTGTCTTTTTCTCACCTAGACAACAAAAGCTAGGTTTTTCTGGAAACTTATTTCCATCCTGTCTCCTAATCACCCTTAAACATCTGTATATCAAACTAGTTAGATAATGTGAAGAATTGAAATTTAGAGTTTTCTTCCTGTACGAGTTTGCATCATCATGGACAATAGGAAAGATCTACTACACAGATTGGCTTTTCATAATACCTACCTCTTGAAGGCATTAGTTGGTCCAGAGATAAGGAGTAGTAGATGATACTTAAATCTCTACTAAAGGGCAAGAGTGAATTTACCTGGGATATTCTTTTGAACAGAGCCTTCTGTTATGCAGAATATTCATATTAAAGTTTCTTAGGGTCAGCTGAGTTGGCCACCTGCTTCCAAGGTCCTGGAATGATTTTTTTTTTAATTAGATGTTAATTCTTTGAACACTCTATGTTTATGGGCTCTACTGTTAGACTTGTTCATCAGTACTCTTGATCAGGACCTTGTACAGAAATAAATGAGCTTTCCACCTCAAGAATGAGTTTCAAAGCTTCACCAAAGAACAGTCTTAAATATGTTAGGAAAGATAAATTGTACAAAGTAACACATTGCTCTCAAATAGCAGGCAATGTGGTTCAGTCCTTTAAGCCCTTTATGTAGTTCAGTAAACTCTCCTCTCTCTGATCCCAGAGAGATCCTAAACTTGTTCAGCATTGCGGAACTTGGCTTCATATGCCACTGCTGTTAGAGATCAGCAGTTCAGGTTTCTGGCAATGAGTAATCAGGTAGCCTAAGCCTGTGAAATGGAAAAACACCAGCCTCTGCTTTCATCTAGAGTGAAACCTCTCGCTTAATGTAAACTTACCTGCTTTGCAAATGCAAATCTTTAGAGAAGTTTTAATTTCAGTTGATACAAACATTACATTTTAACACCTATCCAGTGTGATCACATTTTATGAGTATCAAAATGTTTTCTGAACAATAACTTCACAAAAAGGCCTCAGTTTATACTTTCCTGGAGGAAAGCATGAGAGCATGCATCTGTTATGGCTGCTGCTGCCATTTTACAAGCATGCTGCAAATATGCGTGGAGAGGTATCATTATAATTTACTATAACCTTGGAAATGCTAAAAGGATTTGCAAACCAAATTTATCACTCTTTCAAGAAGAAACAAATAGGCAACTGTTCAAGAATGTAACACATAAAAGCTCCTTTCTATCTTAGTCCTAACAGTTTAGCAGAAAAGTCTCAACATGGGAAGTGATCGACATTTTTCACTCATTCCAATTGGCCTCCTTATTTAGCAGTTAGCTCTTTGTGTAAAAGTACAAAATGAACATTTGATGAAATTCATGGAAGGAATGAATGCTCTATTTTATATTCCACATCAGTGAATAAAGTTATTGATAGCTAATATGTAATCTTTTGGGAGCACAGCAAGAAAATTCTTCTACATTTTCCCCACTTACATTCACAATTCATTGAGTAAATTTGTTTCCTTTATTCTCCCCCTCTTGGGGATAAAATTAAAATAAAAAGACAAAACAGAGCTAGTGTCCTCTCTTTTCTAGCTTTTGAACACCAGTGATTGATGTAATTATGTAAAAATTGATAGAAAAAATGGGATCGGAGACCTTTGTGAAACAACACAGCATATGGATTGATTCAAATCTACATCTCCAGAATAGAAACATGATTAATAATGTGTCCAAAACAATAACCATAGAATACCTTAGAGGTTACTGGAATCAATTTGCAAATAAAAAACAACTCATCCATCTTATGACTTTCACAATATGAAACAGAAGGTACAGTGTTTTCTTCTTAAAAGTTCAGGTACTTCTGAAAGAAAAAGACAAATATTGGGCAGTATAGTCCCAAGTCATACTCAGAATAGACCCAATAAAATTAACAGACTTAAACTAGACTTATAGCTAACTTCAGTCCATTTGTTACAATAGGTCTACTCTGAGTATGACTTGGTTGGATACCACCCACTGTTGTGTTTGAAGTCACTCTGATACTTTGGGTACTATATTACTGAGGTATGCATTGGTAGCAATGCTACACATATTTGCTCAGAAGTAAGTCCCACTCTGTTCAATGGGGCTTCCTTCCTGGTAAGTGCAAATAGGAAGCACAACACAGCTTTTTAAGGGCAAACGTGCTTATGATTCCACTGTTAGAGATTACCCTGTGAATCAGGGAGTCGCTGGTTTGAATTAACTGTTTGCTGTGAACTCACTAAGTGACTCATTGCCGTCCATTCTGCAGTATGCCCCCCGCATTGCTTCTGAGGCCACTCCAGGTTTAGAGCACCTGTAGCTTAAGCTTAATAAGTTTCATAGTAGATCTGCCCCTGCCTGCACCATCTCCAAATCTGCACTGGAGGATTGTGGTGAGGGGGAATCCAGATTAAGGGAGCACACAAGGGGAGGGGGAGAGCATTCCAATGTGGAACATTCCACTGATGGAATATCATCCAATGTTTGACAACTATGTGAGGCTGGTAGAGACTTCAGGTCCCTTGTGCCTCTCTCACCCAACCCTTCTCCAACTCAAGCTACAATGCTCAGACCCAATGTACTCAAGAGCCGTCCTGTAAACCAAGCATGGCTGAGACTGCTCTCCAGCAACACATCTCTCTGTCCATAACACAGCCAGGGGGTGATCTATGGGAGAAAGAGAATGGTCTTGGGTTGTCTTCTAGTTCTCAGATTCAAGGATCCATTCTGCAATTGGGGGCGGGGGGAAATCTAGATACTGTTCCTAATGACTGGATATACTATTATTCTTTGAAAGAGAGAATATATTCTATACAAGTGACTACGTATTTCAATTTTTCCAGTTTAGAGGCTCCCTCAAAAAAATCTACTGTTTCAGAGTGGCAATTTATTTGTGGTTGCATTTCTGTATCAATATAATGCAAATCTGTAGCTTGTTGTTCCAAAGAGCTACATAATTTTGGAGTAAAAGTAACACAAGGTACATTGCCGATTGCAGCCAGGTTATGGTAAATGGACTGTAACTAACAGCATGACAATACTAAAATGGACTGAGCCCCACTGATTGCTAAATAAGGATTAGCCTGGCAGAATATTGCTATCAGATGATATGATGTTTCTCTCATATTGATTTTGTTCCAGTTTGTGGAACTATTTTTGTTGTTGTTTACATATTTATAAACCACACTTTGTCTAAAAAAATACAGCAAGGCAGTATCCAACATACAAAATAGCAATAAAATCATCAAAACATAGACTAGAGCAGCTTGGGGGGGAATGCATTGTTGTATTTATGATATAACATTACAGAAAATATGAAAAATGTGAATGGTAGGCAAGTTTGATTTAGCTATAATGATGAAATCATGTTACTCTTCTTTTATGCTACTTTGTTAAAGCTGGCCATCTGTGGTCCCATCCTGACTAGGGTTTTGGTAAGGGTGTTATGCAACATGTCATTGGCATAGTGATGGATTTAAACTGGACCATCCACACATTATTCTGCTTTATGAGTTGTTTTGAAATGCTTCCCTGGTGCTATCACAATTACGCTGTCTGCAGGGGCACTCTTGAACAGTCGTGCAATGAAAGAGAGACAAAAACGTTTGTGATATAAAATGTTAAAAGGTGGTATTCAGCTGAGTTTTTATTCAACATAGATTCATTGAAATTGATTAACATAATTAAGGTAGGTCCATTAATTTCAAGGAGTCTATTCTAAATTCTCCTCTGATTTCAGCAGGAAGCACTAGGAAACTGGGATGAGGCTCATATTAGCTTAACATCAGTCTATAAGTGGTTGACACTGAAATTGCTCCCCCAAGCTGCACTGATTCTGTGTGATCGGTTCCAGTCTGGCTGGCAGATAGCGGTCCTGAACTCTCTGCAAAAACTGGGCCTTGATCCTCAAGCCATCTTAAATTTGGGATTGGATCAAGCAAGATCTGTGGTTAGGCAAAGAATTACGGGCATAGAGAGACAACAGGACTGCTTGAGGTCCCCTGATTACATAACTGCAGAACACGAGAGATATGTTGCTGTCCCGGCAGCATACCTCCATTTCCTTGTATCCAGAAATCCAGAATTGACTCTCGCCAGAAGTTCGGCTCTGCCCTCACCAATTCTGGAAGGATCTTTTGGAAAAGTCCCATACGCCCAGAGACTTTGTGCCTGCTCATTAGGGGAAATAGGAAGTCCTGAACATTTGTTTTGTAGATGTCCTTTTTATGACGAGGCACATAGAGATACCATTGACCCTCATCTGGTGAAGCTTGCTGACCTTCCGGACAAGCCAAAACTAAATTTTCTCCTCTTAGGCAAAAATCACAAGACAACTTGCATAGTCACCAGATTTTGCGCACAGATTTGTAGGTGCAGAACACCCCCTGGAAAACTGCCATAGCCAGCCTCCAGGGTCAATCCGCATGTTAGTCTAATTTTAGGTCTTTTCGTGTATATGCAAGTATTTCAATTTTAATCTATAAGCTGTTATTATATACTGTTTTAAATGTCTATTTCACTTTTGTGAAAGTAGTCTCAGTTGTGCTTCTTGAAATGGTCTTTGACCATAATAATAAATTATTATTATTGTTATTATTAACAGGTGCAGCCTTCCTCTAACTTCATATTTGTGCCAAGCAAAGTTGTATTTGTTGGATTTCTACTTCTTATGCAGCTATAAAAGTGAGAGCTATAAAATGTCAGGAGACTATGGTATCATCCCAGCTGATTTGAGGTGATAAAATTACGAAAGATATTTGTGTTTGGCATTTCTTAAAAGTGTAGCCTGCTGCTTTAAGCTACATTTAGATTATCCTGAAAGCTGTGGTTCTGAAAACAATGTCTGTTGTTATGTAATACATGAAGCAACAAATGGCTGCTGAGTATGATTAATTGCTAAAACTAACTTGAGACATTTCATTGATCTCTGAAGCCATTTATTGCAAGTTTCAAAGCAATAGGAGATCATTGCTATTATATTCAAAACTGTAAAGTCAAAATGTAAAAAAGGGCATGTGTATTTCTCACATTCCTTCTTAACATGCCTTTTAACTTTGTTCTTGGGCTCTTCTCTGACATTCACTTTAGAGATATGAACCGAGATCAATAGCCAAGCAACCACATTGTTAAATGCTGATTAAATTATTGAGGGTAGATGGCATCTGATGTAGGGCATTTAAGGAGGGTTATTGATTCCAAATTAGATTTGCCAGGACAATTGTGGCTCTATTTGCTAATAGAGGTTTTTTTCCTGCATTTCTGGTTTCTTAATAAATAGCTGAGATATCTCGGTCCATAGAGCATGAGACTCTTAATCTCAGCTTCATGGGTTTGAGCCCCACGTTGGGAAAAAGATTCCTGCATTGCAGGGGTTAGACTAGATGACCCTCATGGTCCCTTCCATCTCTATCATCCTTTGATTCTATGAACAAAAAGTATTTAGTATTTGTTGAGTGAAAGGAAAACTAAACACTGTACTGTATAGAACTTGGAGTAGAGGGGTAGGGAGATATAATCTAATTTACACAACAACAACAAATACAAAATAATTAAAACTGGAGGCAGAGAAGTCTAATGCTGAAATAAAAACCACAGCATTTTAGTCTTAGGCAATCTTATGAGTGCTAGGACTTATTTTTTAAAAAGCTGGAAATTAATTCCACAAATAAGGAGTAATAACAGAAAAAATTACTAAGAGGCAAGTGGGTTGATTTTAAAAATAATACCTGTCTGATTCTGAACTAGTTTGGGCATGGGAGGCTCCATATTTGCGATTTTTTAAAAAAAACCAAGTCTAATTTGAGTTCAGTTCCCCAGTTTTGCCACTGCCAAAACCAGGTTAGAACACAACTTTCAGTATACTTTTGCACACAGTGGGAAAAGGGGCACCTATTAAAAAAGTGGAGTCGGGAGTTCTCTGAATATTGAATATGGTTTCCCCTAAATCCAGCCTAAATCCAAAATGGGTGTGTACCGGTAATTTGTAAACACACTCTTCTCCCTCCCTCTTAGTCAACCACCAATCTACATGAAATGGCCTGTGGCACCGTCTTTATAGGCCTCTGTTGTTGTTGTTGTTGTTGCTGTAGTTGTCAGAGAGCTCCAAGGAGAAATCCATTAGAAAAGCACAGCAACAAAAGCTGCGGCCTCAGAAGTCTTTACATACTTGTTAGGTGTTCAGGATATAAAATAATCTCCAGTACTGTAATAGTAAGTAGAGTGGAAGCTGGTTGCATGCCACAGGTGATGGGGACTGCGGTTTCTTCGCCCCTGGATCTTGTGTGTACATGTTTGTTTAATGGCAGGAAGTTAAGAGCACGGCAAGACATTATTTGCTTTCTTCACTGCTGCATTTGCACTGCTGCTTCACACAGGGCTGCAGTCAGACATTGCCAGAATGTTTTCCTCCTGCTTAAATAATGATGCAATTGCTCTGGAGAAAGGGAGAAATTAAAGAGAGAGAGAGAGAAAGGAATAACGGCTTTCAGAGAGACGGTGTTAATGAAACTGCTATTAAAAGAGGAGCCATTGTAATAAAAGTTAAAAGAAGTGAAACTGAATGGCTCGACCATGCAAAAGGACTGAGTATTTTTACTGCACCCCTCTGGTTCTTGTGGTTTCACCCAAACTAAATTAAAATGAACACCTTCAGGCAACCCGGCAGTAAACAAAACTCTTCAAAATAGAGTATGCTTCTAATTACAGTGTAACAAATGTGTACTCTTTCATCTACAATAGCGCCCCCCCATAAAATGTAGTACAGTCGTTTATGATTAGACAATCTAGAAACCAGACTTACCAAGTTCTTATAATGAACTAGAGGGGGGAAACCCCAGTAATTTAAACTAAAAAGCACAACTAATGAGAAAAGAGCCACCATACCCAGTGGCGTAGCGTGGGTTGTCAGCACCCGGGGCAAGGCAAGTAATTTGCGCCCCCTAACCCGTGGATTTGCGCCCCCTAACCCATGGATTTGCCCTAACCCCAGATGTTGCGCCCGGTGCGGCCGGCCCCCCCTGCACCCCCCACGCTACGCCACTGACCATACCAAATCCTCCGTTCAGGTTTTTTCTTATGTTATCTCTGCCGTATCTTGCTTATGAAAGTGAAGCCTCCAAAACCGATTGGCTGGGCTGCTGTGATGGAACAGAATGTTCCTAGCCACTTCATGCTCGAGGAACAACACTGACCTAGTCTGCACATCAGTGCAGGCACCTCCTTAACTATGGCTTGAGTGTGGTTTGTTTCATTTCCTCACCCAAATCAGCTGTCAAGCAACGAAGCTACTAGGCAAGAGTCACTAGAAAATGGAGCTGCTCTCAGCATTCCACCCCCGTTGGCATTTTTCCCCAAACTGACATTGCTGCTAATGTAGCCCAGTAATAGGTTCATTTCCCCCCTGCCCCCAGCTCAATTCTGCCCTGTCTGCACATTGCTTCTGTTCACAACTGTGGCTTTAGCTCGGCTGCATTTCTGCCTGCATATTCTTTCAGAAAATGTGAATTAGGTCTGTTTCCCTTTAAATGCAAACTGAATCTCCCATTCCTGCCTGACTGTTTTTACAACTAACAGATGAAACTACTTAAGTGTGCATTTGTGTTGCAGTCCTTCAGCTGCTGCCCCACATCAGCTGAGGTTTAGGGGACAGTTAGGCCATCCAGCCCAGTGAGAGTGATGCTTATTAAAGTCAAAATATAATTCATAGTAACAGCCTATTGTTTGTTTGGGGGAAAGAGAAATGAAAAAGTGTGGTTATAGAGTGGAAGAGTAGGCTAAAAGGGATAAACAACTGCAAGCTGCAAAGGAGTATGGGTGTTTCTTTCTTGAGAGAGCAGAAGTAAGGGGTAACTGGTTGTTTGACAATTGCCAAGATTGCTAAGATTCCCACACCATCACTCTCACAGGTGACCAATGGAAAGAGAAATGCTAATATGGCTAGGCAATGCCAGTAGCTGGGTGCCACAGAGACTTAATGGGTGTCAAGTAGAGAGACAGCTGAGGGTGGGAATTAGACTGGGTGGATGAAACAAACCATAGCTAATTGAATAATCTGCAGGACATCTTTTGGCTTAATGGTGGTTTCTTCAATAAAGCATGGTTTAATAATGCTTTAATCGGACATGCGAACGGGCCAAAGTTCTTCTCATACATTATATTTTTGTAATTACTCAAGAGAGAAAGATTTGCCTGAGTTCATGTTAGCTGAACTGAAATCAGGAACATATTGATTTGTCGAACAGTCTCTTTGCCACTATATTACGCTTGCTTTTCTATGAAACTCCATGCAGCCTTAGATCTTATGAAGAAACCCTGCTCTGTGAGCAATCGCAATTGACAGCTAGTTTGTCTGCCATAAGGAACAGAGCATTCTCTGTTGTGCTGTCACAATGGTTGGATTTCCTCCAAATCTTTATTATCTGAAAGACTGAGAAGAAGGCATCTGGTGTGGGAATATTTTTTTTCCAAATTTGTACTGTGTTTCATTAACAATTTTATTGCAATATTAGTTTTATTTTATCCATGTGTAACCTAGCAGTTTATGCGTTAGAGAAAAGTGGCTGAAAAATATAATTAATAATAATTGACTGGCTTGGCTTCCATTTTCTTCATGGAATCAGTAGAATTTCCAGGAGCTGGTCTAATTTTTGGTTGACTGCACAGTGGACCTTAATGTTCCAGTTTATGTTCTCATCTAATCCATACCATTTTTATCGGAGAAAGTATTTGGCTACCAACATTTAATGTGTTTTCTACAATGCAGCAAGAGAGATTAATGGGAGATAAGAATTGTAAAGCCATTTGTTAGATTAATGCTCAATAATACACCTTCCAACATTCCACATTAAGGAGTTGGGGTGTGCTTTGTAATATTCCATTTCTCGTACCAAGGATCACTATCTAAATCCCCTGACTCCCTTAAACACTGTTACATATTGCTAAAGGCTCTATGCTACATCAGTGTGCTGTATTTATTAACTCTGCAGTAACCTGTGCCTTCCATTGATTTAAATACTAAGAGAGTGATGGCTCTTTTGGTAAAGATAGACTAGAAAAACACAACTGTTCAAATTATACATCAGCAACTGCAGTGTGTGAAATGGCAGGCTGTGCACCGTGTGGCTCCTTAATATTCAGGCCCATGCATTTACCTGGAGACAAGATGAATCCATTACCCATTCATACACTTCAATTCTAAGAGATCTCAGGGGAGCAAAATCCTGAAGCTAAATCCAGTCTGAATCCAACACAGACCGACAGTGCAATCCTTTACTTCTTTACTCAGAAGTAAATGTTGTAAGATACAGTTACTGACGCACACTTGCACGCATGAAAGGTTTAACCTGAGCGCAGGCTGCTCTCTGCGGCCTTTTGTTTGCTCCCTTCCCGTCTCAGTCTCTTCGTGCTTCCTGGAACAAGCAAGAAAGAGCCATGTGGAATGGCTCCCATCTGCAAGAAAAACCAAGTAAACTGAATTGCTCTAAAAATGAGATTTTATAGCCTGCATCTTTGCTAACACAAAGACTGCATGATCCTGTTTGTAAGGAAACAAAGTTCTTTTCTTTCTAAGTTGTTTGGGACCTTTTTGCACCTTCAAATTACTGCCAACAGATGGAGACTTATTTTCGGTAACTTCTGGAACCTCTGTGAGTAAAATATTCACCTGTTTGCACAGCTAAGCGTCTGAGAATTATTCTAGTCTAAGTATTTGCATGGGGAACATTTGTTTAAAGGTGGATAAAGGCAGATGTACAGTAAATCCCACCAAGTTTAAATGTGCTTGAATCAACCACTTTTGTGCTAACTCTGCTACAGGAGAGTCAGGATCTCTCTTTCAAACCTTTCAACAGGTAAGTGGGCATAAGACTGCTGCCTAACAATGTGGCCCTAACCCCTTGAGCTGCGCTGCTGGAGGAAGTCAGGGTTAAGACCAAGGCAATCCTCTACCACCTGCTGCCACAGTAGAAGCTCCCCAGCTACTCCCAGAGGGATGGGAGCTACCACTGTGGTTCTCTATGTTGGTGACAGCTGCATAGGGTTCCTAGTTTTTCTGAACATTTCTAATCTGATTTTTTTTTCCTTATATCCTTTCAGAAGTGAATGTTGTAGGTAGGGAAAGTATCCAAGGATCAATATTTAATAAGGAGAAGCTGTCCCAATATACTGCAGAGTTGTTATTATTTTTTTTCAGCAACTTGACTTGTTCTGGGATGTGTGTTGATTTAAATATTTACAACGAAAAGGTTTCATCTTGCTTACCTGATGTGTTGTTATGCACTTTCCAACTAATGCATAATATGGCAAATTTATTTATATTTAAAGGTTTTTTTACAACCCAAAGAAGAAGAAGGGGCTGGGGAAAGGATCCCAGAGAGCCTTAAGCAATAAAGCAAGACAGTCCCTGCCTTCAAGCTTAGAGAGGGGTAAGGGCATTCTGATGCTCTTGACGCGACACCCTTGCTATGCTTGCATGGTGCTGAGCTTCCATTGCCATGCCGCTTCCCTTCTGCCTCTCAGTAAGCACCAGCACCCCACTGTGTTGGGAGGCCAGGACAGCAACAGAGGCCCACCTGCACCACCTTCCTGGTTGTTCCTTATTGGAGCGAAGAGGAAGAAAGCAAATTTGTGCATCAGTGCTTACAAGGTCCCCCAACCTTTTAAAAATAACCAGCTGAGGTGGGGCAGTCCCAGTTTTCTTCTATCTCTCCCTATTTTTGCCTTTCAGGGAAGCCTCCTTAAAATGCTGTTAGTGTTGCCATTCTCCAGGGTTTCTCTCCACTTGGCTCTAGAGTAGAGATGGGGCCCTTGGATGATGGTGAACTTCAGCTCTCATCATCCTTCACTGCTGGTGACATTGGCTTGGAGTCTGACGGCATCTGGAGTGCAACAGGACCCCAGCTTTTCTGTACAAATTAAATCTTTGAATGGAAATGCATTTTGTCTTTATATCATACACGTGTAACAGTCTGGAAATGAATGAGTCAGCACACAACACACCCACTCCACCACCAGCCTCTGAGGCTTGTTTTTGAACTGTTGACGACATACTGTATTCTGTTTTCTGCTTTGTTCTTTTAAGCATTCTCTTGTAGCTTTTAAATCAACCAAGGACAGGCTGCTGCGGCATAAATGAACAAAGCTTACAGCACTATTAAGAGCCTTCAACAGCGTGCCAGTATTAGAGAGGATGGGGCTCAGGTAGTGTCGCTTGAAATGAGAACTGGGCCATTACCCTATTTCATCTACTGACAATCCTAACTGGTCTTGTCTGCTCAGAAGTAAGTCACGCTGTGAGCCCCAGGTAAGTGCATCAGATTGCAGCAAAAGGCTAGGAGTGAGTGCCATTGAATGGCATTGTAGAAACATGCATAGGGCTGTGTTTTACTCTTCCATACACTGGAATCCTATGCACACTTCCCTTTTGCATAGACTCACATTGGACTGAACTGTCAGAATAATATTCAAGTCACTATGCAGATACCAGAACAACAACAAAAATGTGTTTACTTTTTAGTGTTCTGATTTCTCCACAGTGGCCCAATAGCCTTTTAGAAGTTTAACTCTTATTTAGTGTGGAATGACTTTTCTTTTCTTTTCTTTTTTCGAAGGGGGTCTACTTCTTGTGCATCTGGTGAAGTTTGGTTTGAAGTCTAAGAAAGCTCAGCATGGTTGGCCCAAGACATGTTGCTGCTGAAACGACATTTTGGCACCTGATTTGGCAAATCCAGCAAGTAGGTCTGTCCCTCCCGAGCAATGAAAATTGTTGTTGGTTACATACCACTCCAATCTCCAAGAGCAATGCAAGATTCCAGGGGCATCCCTAGCCATTGATGAGGTTGGCTCTGCCAAGGGCACAGGTAGGTGCAAAAACGGAGATGTTGAATGGCTTCCCTGCTGCTGCTTTTACATTTAAGAATGCAGTGGTGCCTTAATTCATTCCGGCGGTCCGTTCTTAACCTGAAACTGTTCTTAACTAGAGGCGTGCTTTCGCTAATGGGGCCTCTTGCTGCCGCTGCGCCGCCGGCACACGATTTCCATTCTCATCCTGGGGCAATGTTCTCAACTCGAGGTAACTCTTCCAGGTTAGTGGAGTCTGTAACCTGAAGTGTTTGTAACTCGAGGTACCACTGCAGAGCTTCCCTTGCAGGCTGCAGCCAGATCTGTTACAGAAAGCAGGCCTCACTACAATGTTGCAACTTGCCTATTAACACCTTATACCTTAGGGTACATATTTGCATCAGACTTCATGCTGAAATAAAACAGGCGTGCAAGAAGCCCAGAACTTTATTTTAATGCCCTGAAGGATGACTGGGAAAATATTAGCTAGAGTCTGACATTCATTCATTTATTGAGTTAAGGATGGGGGATCTCCCCCACAAAAAAACTTAAGACAAATAACCCCCCCGCGCATAGATACATTGAAACCAAGAGGAAAGCTAAATTTAATAACAATTACCCTTTCCTGACACCGGAATTGGCTCCCTGAAGCTCCAGCCTCCCTCTGCCTAAGGGCAAGACCAGACTTGTATGGACATAATTCAGTCCTTATCAGTGCAACTGTAGGCAATTTTATCCAGAAACTAAACTAAACTAAACCCCCTTGAGTTCAGTTCCATGCATGCCTACTTAAGCACGCGCTTCTGTGTTTCTAAGGGCTTAATAGCCAGGTATAGGATTGCAGCTTCACTTCCTAGTAGGATTGGAGCCCAAACTGCCTCAGATAACAGGGTGATCGTATAGGACCTTAATGCCTAGTATTGTACAGATTTTGGACTCCAACCTAGGTTGCCTCAAATAGCAGGACTGCAGCCTTCATCTCTAGCGCATGTATCTAGGATTGTAGCCCAAGTATAGCGCCTTCTGAGCTTTAGAAAGTGGGCTGCGTTCCACGTGGCGTTCCCTCTCCTTTAAAAACAAAACACTCCCTTCCCCGTCCAGTTCTTCGTTTCCTCCTTTCGTTCCAAATCGATCCCAAGGGAGGGCGGGTGTGTGTTTCTCTCGGGCCGGAGAGAGGCGGGGCGTCGCCTGGTGGGCGAAGGCGAGGCGCGAAGCAGCGTCTGTTGCCCTGGGCGCTCGTCTCCTCCGCCGGCTCTCCGGTCGGACAGGGCGGGGAGGCGGCGGCTCGGAGCTGCAAACTCGGCGTGGCTGAGAAGGGCGCGATACAGACGCGCACAGAAAGACCAGAAGAAAGTTCGAGCAGAGCCACAGGGCAGCCCTTCTCCATGGAAGCCTCGGGGCCCGGGCATGACTTCGGGGCGCGCTGCGCCAGGAGCGACGAAGCTCTGGTCCTTTAGACTGGCCTCTCCTCGGGCGGAGAGGCGTCTGCGCGCAAGCAGCCATGGGCGACTTTGCCAAGGAGCAGCAGCAGGCGGAGGACGAGGCGTGCTGCGACTTCGAGCCTTTGCCTGCGCTCTCGGAGGACGAGGTGAGCGTGGCTCGAGGCGAGGACAGAGCGGCCCGGGCGCCTGGCGCAAACTTGCCCTGGACGGTAGCCTCCACCCTGCGCGCCTTCCAGCTCCAGCTTCCCTCCCCGCTCGGCTGCTTTCTGTGTGTGGCGCATGTCTCGGGGCGGAGGGTGGAATCGCCCCTGTTAGGCCACTCCGGGGATAATGGGCTCTGGTTGACCTGCGGTTGTTGCCCTCCCGTGTTGTGGGAATGTAACCTAGGAACCACATTGCCATGGCCTGACAAGCGTTGGCCGCTATTAACCTTTCGGGGAATAGGCAGCAGCAGCAGCAGCTGGTCAAAATTGCTCCATAAAGGCGACTGGCTGAGCCCAGTCCACTTTTCAGTGAAAACTACCCCACATGCCTTTTAGAAAACAAAAGCACAAAAAGTGAACCTTTTGTACAGTCAGTTGCAAAGGAAATCTATTAAACAAGTTTTTAAAAGTAGGTAAAGAGAGGCTGCAGTCCTAACATGCTTGTTTGTTTTTTAAGCCTCATTGAAGTCAATGGTTGCTAAGTAAACACAGAGATAGAATCAAGCGGGTTTAATCCCTTAATGTAGGTAGAGAGGCTGCAGTCCTAGCAGATCTTGTTCTGAAAAAGCCTCCTTGAAATCCCTGGCTGCTACATAAAGGTACAGGATGACTTGTGACCTCTAAGCAAAGGGGGCTGAATCCCATAAAGTCAGCTGCCCCTTTGATCCCATTGATTTTAGTGGGAGAAATAAGCAGAAACTTAACTCTCACAGAAGTCAGCGGGTCTTACACTGCTGGAGTGTGCCCATGTTAGGGTCAGTTTGAAACATTGGTGTGTTTCCAAAGTCATGGAAGATAGCTCAGCTGGTTAGAGCATGGTGCTGATCATGCCAAGGCTGCAGGCTTGATTCCTGTATGGGACAGCTGTGTTTTCCTCCATTGTAGGGGGTTGGAATAGATGATCCTCTGGGTCCCTTCCAACTCTGATTCTAAGCCTAATTTCACTTTTTAAAGTGTGCTGAATTACCTTCTGTGTATGTCACCAGTCTATATTAATACAAAGGCATGTGCTTTGAGAAACTGAATTTTAGATACTTCAGTAAAGAGCCAATATTATTACTTTCCATGAAAGGCCTTTAGCGCAAGAAGATCTGTTCATCAAACTCTAGACATGTGAAAAAAAGGGGGGGAAAGCACATAGGAATGTAAATGTGGTCTTCCACTTGTACTGGAAGTAGGTGGATTTTTATTCAGATCAAGGCATTCTTTGGTTTGTAGTTTGCTCATTAGTTAAAGATTTTGCTTTAATGGAGCTAAATCATTTTGGGGAGCAGAGAAGAGTAAGCTTAATATACAGTGGTACCTCGGGTTACATACACTTCAGGTTACAGACTTCGCTAACCCAGAAATAGTGCTTCAGGTTAAGAACTTTGCTTCAGGATGAGAACAGAAATTGTGCTCCAGTGGCGCGGCAGCAGCAGGAGGCCCCATTAGCTAAAGTGGTGCTTCAGGTTAAGAACAGTTTCAGGTTAAGTACAGACCTCCGGAACGAATTAAGTACTTAACCCGAGGTACCACTGTATTGGCCTTGGATACTGCCCTAAGTATTTACCCAGAAATGTCAAAAGGCAACTTTGAAAAATGAATGTTAGTGTGAGAATTATTTAAATTTTCAACTTCCTAGAAAAAACATGCATTCATTTTTGGGGGATGGAAATCAAGTGATAAACCTGTTTGTTAGCTTGCTCATAAGTAAGTATATTTTGTTGACAAAGTACATGCAATGTCACAAACAGCTACTTTGGAACTGCTTACATTGAGAAGTAAAATACTGTAACAGTTGTGAGCACCAATCAAGTTAATACCGGATATTAACATAGAGTAGGTGTGGTGATAGTAGCAGTATTAACCCCACCACCGCCATGAACCTTTGGACATACAGGAAAGGTTTAACATTTTTTATAAATGTGTCTCATTTTCTTTTGGCATCATAGATGAGTAAATAAATACATATCTCATCTTGGATTTATGTTAATTCCATGCATTTTTCATTAGTAACAAGCTATTTGGGGGAAGGGAAGGAAATGGAATTATTTCATTTTTCCTGTGCTTCTCATTCATAGCTGTGCCCCACAAGCCCTGTGCTATGTCACTGACAATCACCTTAGCAACTGTTCCAGATGAAATACATTTTGGAATCTGTAGACAGCTTCAACTAGAGAAAAAGAGCACCACAGACAGTAGGGGGGAGAATTAAGAAGAACAGGAGAGGAATGGAACAACTGGAAGTCACCATAAAAGTGCACTGTGTGAAAGAGACATGCGTCTTCTAGATCTTTTGTCCTAGAAAGCCTTAAACTTGCTGGAAACATGTTGGGTTTGTGTATTATAGATTATATTTGACACAATTGGCTACAAGTAATGTCAAAAAATGTGGAGTAATTTATGAATTCATGTCTTGGCAGGAGAACGTGTCTCTTGCTGATGTATTGTCACTGCGGGATAGCTGTCTCACGGAGGAAGATATCTGGGCTGTTTGCTTGGAGTGTAGCCAGTCTCTGAAGAGCATTGCCCATTCTGCAATCTTTCAGACACTTTGCATTACTCCTGACACTTTGGCTTTTAACACCAATGGCAATGTATGCTTCATGGAGCAGATCAGTGGTAAGTATTTATGCTCCTAGGCAATTCTTTGCAAAGTGCAAAACCTCACGCTGAGAGGATGTAGTGAAACATTATATTCTCTCCATCAGACTTGTACATGGATTTTAATTAGATTGGAAACTGTAATTTCGTAATGCAAGGATGAGTGTCAGCCCACGTAAAGCTAAATTAGGATATATCAACTAATACTGTATGTTCATTTAGTTGTTACAGTGTTGAACAAAGGTTTCCAATTCAAATTTTAATAAGCTTTTAGATTCGATTCATTGGGCTAATCAATATCTTCCAAAGGATCTACATGATGATTGCTGCCATACACTTGTCTGAATGTGCTTTAAATCTAAAGAGAGTCTTACAACTAGGAGAGGATGTGAGGAACTGAGGAGGAGATGCCCTAGTAAAAACTGATGTAGCTGGCATTGGAAAAAATTTTTTTAACAAACAATAGGTTAAAGCCTTACGCAACTTACTGTCCCTCCAGTGAATTGGATTCATACTTGTTGGAAATAATGATGGCTAAGAATTAAATTCCAAACTATCCCCATATTCCATTAATCTGTATGCTGAAATACTATTGGCTAAGATGATCAGAGCAATGTTGCATTGCCTCAGTATTTCTAAACATTGTGAAGAAGAAGCCTGGAGGTAAACAAGAAGGCTGGATGGAAAGCTGGGTAATATTTAATCCTTCCAATGTGGCAAGAGGAAACCTATGAGGAAGTGGAGGTGATGGGCAGACATGGTTCTCCAGTATGTGAGAGGAACTGGGAATCTTCTGTTAATATAACTGTGTCCTGAAATGCTCATCCAGCCAGAAACAGAGAGTATACTCTGTTTTGGAGGTGGGGACTCTTTGCAAATAGGGAGAGATGGGGTTAAAAATGAATGTGACGTGGGGAGCTACCTGTAAGCAACTGGAGGAAGGATGGATCTCTGGAACCTGTCTGCTTGGAACTGAGGAAGAGAAGGCACATCAGAGCCAACTTCTACTCTTCTGAGGCCTTGTGCAGATGGGCAAGTCAGAAGTAGAGTTGAGGGCTCCACCACAGATGCAAGATGTATTGCCTTTTATTCTGGGTAACTATGCCGGCCTTTAAATTAACTACTTGCCTTGGGCAAGTAACAGTAATTTCTAAGAAAGTAGCTTTCTCAGGTTTGTGTCACAAGATAAATGGGGCACATACGGTAACTTTGCTTATGTACTGGTAAATTTTTCATACTGTCCGTCAAGCTGTACTATATTAGCTCATTGGTTTTATTTTCATGTCTTGTTTTTTTCAAGCACCTTTAAATTGGGTCTAGCAGCTTGCAATACAAGATTTAATGGCTTCAGCGTGGATTTATTATCTGTCTAGCAGCATCTCAAAACTCGTTGTAGTAAATATGTAGTGGGGGCAACTATGTCTACTCTGTCATCAGAGGTGTTCTCTAAATGTTTTGGGACTCCTGACAACCAAGGCTGCAATCCTGGCACTGGTTACTTGGGAGCAAGCCCTAATGAATTCAGTGGGACTTACTTCTGAGTAGACATGGTTAGGATTGCAGGTGAGGAACCTGTGCTGTCTTGATATTGTTGGCAACCAACTTCCATTATCCCTAACCATTGGCTATATTGACTGAGGCTGATAGGAGTTGGAATCCCAACAATGTTGGAAGGACCACAGGTCCCCAACTCCTATAGGACAGAGATATAACCTCTCTCACTGATGTGCCATTTTATATATGAGGATCTCTGAGATGGGTGGGTAAGAGGAAGAGGTAGCATCCTTACTCAGCATAAAATAGTGCAGGGAGATGGTGTTGGTTTAGTCTTATCTGGAGTTTCCACATCTGGGACAAGTGTGAGAAATGTAGTATGGCCTCGTCCCATTTTTGCTTTTCCCCACAAAGTCAAGACCACCTCCTATCACATTTGTTTTTCTTATTTGTCTAGGTACAACTTCCTCACTAATTCTAAGACTGCTGTATAAATATCCTGGAGACCCTGAACTAAGACATCAGTCTTATTTTACCTCTTTGCCCTTTCTTGGACTTTGCATTTGATAAAAAGCTTAGCATGGAGAGGATTTCAGATTGCCGTTACTGATTTGTCAGAACTTAGACATGCCTAAATAGCTTCATGGAGCTATATGGTCATTGAAACAGCTGTCCAGTACCTTTACATTCTACGGGGCCTTGCTTGCATACAACCAGAATTCTGTTTTGAAATTTCTTGTAATGTGAAAGGTCGACTGTCTTAGACTTTTTGATAGTATTTGGTAGGAACTGAAGCTAAACAAATTGAACTGATTTACTCAGTGCTGAAGCCTTTGAGATCTTCAGCAAGCTTGTTACTACCTATTTGTTCTCTGCTTTCCCTTTCTTAAAAAAACATTAATTTATTTAACAACCATGTCAGAATTTCAAAATCTCCAGTTCTCTTCTCAAGTTCATTGATGATGTCTTTCTAGATTGCATTTAACTGTGATGTAATTGTTGAAATGACAAGAGAACAAAATTTGTGGATAGCATTGCACTGATGGTGTCCTCTCCCCAATGATTCAGTAGCCTCAATTGAGTGATGTGTTAAAGCATGAAATGAGCAAGTCTGAAATCCTCAAGCACTGCTCCTTGGATGTTTTTGTTTAAAAGGAGATGTCTCTGTCTTGATTTGTCCATTTCACCCTAAATTTAACCTGCTGATAACAAAGTGCTCTAGTGTTGCTCTTGCTACTGTTCCTAGGTGCAATATTCACCCACATCAGTTTTGCACCTAGGAATATTTCATTCATTTTGTTTGTATGGTGCTTTTCCACACACAAAAATCATGCTCAAAGCAGCTTGCAACAAAGAAACACATGCATTTCAAACAAACACTACAAAAACAATTTCATGATAATGTAGAAAAGCAGTATCAGTAACAATTTCGGAACATAGCAAAACAAAAATAATGGCGTACTGACATAGCAAAACAACAGCAAAAGTAGTAATTTACCAAACAGCCACATTCTAGCACTATAAATATGAAAAGATTACTTAAGCAACATGTAACATCCAATAGTAAAAATAACAAGGGAGTTTCACAGATTCACCACACTCCTAAAAACACCCCTTCCATGATGTTGCTCTCAGCCCCTCTTCTGCAACAGCAGCTTATAAGGCTTCCAAGGGCAAAGGGGGGGGGTAGCTGGAAACACCCCTCCCATGATATTGCCACCTACCCACCTGCTGTGTATTTACCCTTAGCAACTGAGACTGTTAAGTTCTTTTTCAAACCTGCTTGCAGCCTTAGTTCCTTCTGTCCACTGTTGTCATTATCATCATCATCACCACTGGAAATTGAAGATTTATGTGGCATAAGTGGAGACTAAGGCTATGTCACTAGGTGAACACTTGAATCCTCTTTCACTATAATTCCCCCCAAATTATGAATGGGTGAGGGACAATATCTTCCTATGCAGTTAAGAGTATTCATGAAAATTGCCTCCATACTTTTGTTCAGATGCTTTTTCCTAAATGAGTCCCACCCTGGTTGATAGAGCTCCAATTTTAAGCATAGATACTGCTTTGCTCGTATTGTGTTATCAAACAAACCCAACAGAGTAATTGTATACTTTGGATCATACTTTGTTTCTGAGGTTGTGCTGGTGGGAGACCAGGAACAGACCATGAACTAGTGTGGTACCTCAGGTGTGCCACTTCCCTGCTGGGGAGATAATTCACTATGGAGATACTAATAAATTAACTGGAAGATCCTGCGTCTGTCTTTATGCAAGGTCTCTCTGACCCTGTAAGACAGAATGTGCTAGAAATATCTTCCAGAAGAGCCCAGAGTCAGCATCTTAAGATCTGGAGTCTGTAAGAATCTATCAGTCTGTCAGCCGCCTTCTTCATCCTTGAAATGGATTGATGGCTTTTAACCTTCAAGATAGCTACACATGACAAGGATTAAATAGTTTGCAGTTTGTTTTTCCCCATTAGGCACATGCAATGATAAGGTATATCTTTATCACTCTTGTTTGGGATATTAGTAATTCCTTAAATAGAATTACCAGTGAGTTATACAGAACACCTTTACAATGCCATTTTTAAAGAGGAAATATTAGGAAATAATTGTATCTGTTTTGTGTGGGTTTTTTGGCAATGCATATTGCTGCATTTATATAATTCAGTAGTCAAAAGCTGTTGATTCTACTCTATAGATACTGGAAGGATTTTTAAAATTTTGTTCTTGAAACATTCTGCTTGAATGTATTCTATTTTAACTTCTTAATCCCTGCTTCTTTTTAAAGATGACCCAGAAGGTACCTTTGTGCCACCAGAGATTGATGAAACTGGTAACACATTTGAGGTAAGTAATGAAGTTTCCATGTAACAACCTTGTCCTTCTATAACCACAAAGAGTTTCATAAAATTTTGAATTTTTGAATATGAGCTGATTATTCCCCAAAGTGAATGTCTATATGTTCCCCCCTCCCTTGATTTTGGCCCCCATATATTTTAATATGGATCACGTACAGATTTTTGTTGTTGTACTGACAATGACTTCCCAGAAATTAGTCCTTCATTATGTACTGAAACAAACAAACAAACAAAAAAACACTGTTTGGCAGATAAAAGTAGTGGTTTGTACTAAGCACCAGTTCTTTTAAACTCTGATTTTTCTTAATTTGTTCAAGGGCTAATTCTGAATTTTATTTTGTTGTTGTTGTTGTTGTTGGAACAGAGCACACCAGGCATTCCTGTCTTCCACTGCCTCCCGCAATTTGGTCAAACTCATGTTGGTAGCTTTGAGAACACTATCCAACCATCTCGTCCTCTGTCATCCCCTTCTCCTTGTGCCCTCCATCTTTCCCAACATTAGGGTCTTTTCCAGGGAGTCTTCTCTTCTCATGAGGTGGCCAAAGTATTGGAGCCTCAGCTTCACGATCTGTCCTTCCAGTGAGCACTCAGGGCTGATTTCCTTAAGAATGGAGAGGTTTGATCTTCTTGCAGTCCATGGGACTCTCAAGAGTCTCCTCCAGCACCATAATTCAAAAGCATCAATTCTTCAGCGATCAGCCTTCTTTATGGTCTAGCACTCACTTCCATACATCACTCCTGGGAAAACCATATGGACCTTTGTTGGCAAGGTGTTCTCTCTGCTTTTTAAGATGCTGTCTAGGTTTGTCATTACTTTTCTCCCAAGAAGCAGGCGTCTTTTAATTTTGTGTCTGAATTTTATAGCAAACTATAAAATGTACTTGGTATTTTCTATAAAAATAACTCATGATGGAATAGTTAATTTAGTCTTCTGGTATAATGAACTTGCCAACTGATGTCTGTAGCCTAGTAGTTCATAAATGTTCTTTATTCTTGAACTGAATTAGTGGCGTAATTGTTTCTATTGATTCATTAGCCTCCCTGCTCAGACACCCTTTAGACCAACTGCAATGTGTGAATTTTTGTTGAACATCCTGTTCAGAATATTCGATGTTTTGTTGTTTCTATTATGAATTATATTCAAATAGTCTAATTAGCAGTGTGTGAATGTGAGCATCTATTTTTTATAGAGCCATTGTATAGAGCTACTCAATTAAAATCCTCATAATTTTTCTCCATTTTAAAAATAATGTGTAAATGAGTCCTGGCAATTGGAATATTATATATCAGCAGGATGCAAAGCAGTATTTCACATTATTAAGTTTCTTTTAAACTATGCTTTTAGATCTTTCAATCTATAGGGCAGTTACCTACATCAAATGTATCACTACACTTTTATTGGTAATAAAAGTGAACTTATAGGATATGTTTCAGCGTTAGGTACCTGGCCAGTTGTGGCTGATAGTTCTGCTGTTTTATATCCTCTTTCTTTTAGGTACAGTTAGCCTATTCATTCGAAAGATATACCATACTTTTCCATGTATAAGACGCCCCTGTGTATAAGACACCCCCATGTATAAGACGCCCCTATTTTGGGGGGCTCAAATTTAAGAAAATGGGGGGAGATGGCTCAGAGTTGTGGAGCTTTTTTTAGGGGAAAATGTCAAAAATCGCTCACCCACACGTGCCGCTCAATCCACCTCTCATCTGTCCCCTCACCAGCAGAAGCTACCAATTGCCCACCCAATTGCCGCAGCAATAGCCAGTCAACACCAGCCCTTGACGCAGCAACCAATAACACGCCTGATAGCTGTTGACAGCCGCGGCAGCAACCAAACATCCACCCTATGCACTATCTGTTGATAAGATGACCCCCACTTTTTCGCATCATTTTTAAAGAAAAAAACCTAGTCTTATACACAGAAAACTATTGCATTCTTTCAATCAGTAGACCACCTAAGAGTGATGGTCTCACCATGATTTTTGACTTTTTAATAGGAGTGGGGAAGAGCTGCATTAACTAGTGTCTAACCTTCTGGGTGTCCCATGTTGCTAGTATGTCAAGCCAATGCAAAAAAAATGGGTGGGATTCTTCTCTCTCTCATATATAGTACCCATTGATAGGGATTTTTTCAGCCAGAATTCAGTTCTGGAACATGGGCACCATTGTCATTCAAAGAGAATAAGGCGAGTTCTGGCACCTCTTTTTCTAGAAAAATAGCAGTGCTATGGGTGTAGCCAAAGGGGAAGGGGGGCAGCTGCCCCCCAGTCAATACAAATCAATACAAACCTGAGGTTCTGACCCCCTTAACAAAAGTCTATCCCTTCCAACAAAAGCCTGCCCCTCCTAACAAAAACTCTAGTTACGCCCATGAGCAGTGCCCATACACACTCATTCCTACACATGCACCCACAATACAAACCCATATATCCCCCTCTCTCACACAGTAATATTTGAAGAGCCTCCCATCAAAAGGCAATTAGGCTTTTAGAGCATAGGAGGCTGTTTTTAAGCTTCATTTTCATGTGAGGGAAGACTTCACAGAAGAAGAGTGGTCCCCACTCCTGCCTTATAGGGTTGCTGAATCAAAGGTTCCAAAATTCAAGAAGTTTAAGTTGCACATTGTGCAATATGTTGCTTCGTCTGCAAAAATGAAATGAAACAAAGCAAAATGGAGGGAAGCACATTACTAGCAGTTTTCCCAATATTGGAAAGTACCAGGGAAGTTCTTTTTAATATTCTATTGATAAACTTGATACAAAGTTAAGTTCATGTGTTGTGCTCTCCCTTTTCAAGTAGTCTTGGGCAAATTAGTATCATTCCAAATCTGTAAAGTGGTATCATTGTGATTACTTCATAGTGTTATTATGGTGATACAATTAAGGGTGGTTACACTAGGAAAAACACTTGCTACACAATACAGTAAGTCATAACTCAAGTCAGAATTTTGGGTCATACACTAGGGGTGGTTGCAGCGCGGACATCAAACAAAGCCAACATGGCTAGTTATATGAATTCTGAGGTTTGGGGGGGTTTTTTAGTTTACAGCAACAAAATACATAGTTAAAATAGAAATGATGCATTTATTGAGGTTTAAGGAAGGTAAATGAACCCAGTTTTCTGCACTGAGTAGCTCTTTTTCAGCTGTAACTGTCCATGCCCTGAAACCAATCCTTGTTCACAATAATATGCCATGGAGAACTCTGTTTGAACAGTGATTCTGGATCACAGCTGTGACTGTCCTCAGTATCACTTGAAGCTCTTGCTCTCATTTTGAAGATATCTATCCATATTCTGCAAATGAAAAACAATATTTTGATACTATACTGCACTGCACTGAAATATTTTAAGTGTTTATTTGTCCTTGAATCTTCCCACCATACTTGCCATCCTCTCCTGTCACAACAGTGTGGTGCAGCACAGCCTTTGACAACCATGGCCTTAGACTAGGTCAGGGATATCCAACATGTTGATCGCGATCCACTGGTAGATTAGATTGCAGTCAATCACTGGCTGCCTTTCCTTAGCATAGGTAAAATATAATCTGGCCCCTCCCCATCACTCTGCTCTCCATTGTTGCACCAGCTGCAGATTGGAAGATGGAGTTTACTCAGCAAGGCTGTTTGTTTTCCCAGCGATCTGCTAGTGAGTGGCTATTCCCCTATCTCCCTTGAAGTTAGGTGTGAACTCTCCAAAATCAGGGCTTTCCCCCTCCATAAAAAAGTTCAACAACTTTGACCCCCCAAAATCCGGGGCTGTCTAAAAAAAGCTCAACAACTTTGACCTGAATGCCAAAAAGGGGGTAGATCACTGCCAGTTTTCAATTCTGTGAGTAGATCGCAGTCTCTTGGGAGTTGGCTACCCCTGGACTAGGTTACCAGCTTTATTCTGAGCAAGGATCATTTGCTAAACAGAGAGAGTGAGCCATTATGGTGCAAAACCACGCCGTCACAGACAGGAGATTGCACACACCCAATTGATCCCCAGAACTCCTTGCCACTTCCTACACAAACAATGCCTATAGTCTGGCCATGAATCCTACTCTTGAGAGTGAATAAATCCCAGCCAGGCAAGCATATCCTGTCTTGATTAAACCAAGTGCCCTTTGTGCATTTACTGAGGAGACTCAAGCTTGTCCCTTTCAGTCAAGACAAGATCACTATATTCAAAATAAGATGTGTCAGGTAGAGACACCCTTGTAACTTTGCTGTAGCCCTTAAGCGGGATGCCTAGCCGATATGACTCAGGATGACATGTGAGAACTCATTACCTGTGTCCTTTGTTATGTAATGATTCTCAGATTAAGCTCAGGTCTTTGTGAAAAGTCCCTTTGAAATCCCTGCTGAGATTTATACAGAAGGTTATACAGAGGGCGCTTGCATAGTATTCATTGGGAAGGAGCTCCAGAACAATAGTACTGCCACACTGAAAGCTTCTGGTACTCATGGAGCCAGTATCATTGTGAAGCACTGTCAAAAGTGTCACTGCTGCTGTTTATAGTGGTTGAGCAGGATTATATAGGGCAAGTGAACTAGGCTCATGTTGTTTATGGCTTTATATACCTTAAATTTGCATATTAGTAGCCAACAGAGATTGGCTGGGGAGACCTGGCCGGATGGGCGGGGTATAAATAATACAATTAGTAGTAGTAGTAGTAGCCAGTAGAGACTAAGTAAAAATATTTTATGCTGATGATAAACTGTACCTATCAGGAGGTGTGCTGCCATGTTCTGCACTGACTGCTGTTTCTCAAGTAGCTCCAAATGAAAATCATTGCAGCAAGTAATTCAGTCTTGAGGTTACCAATGTGTGAGCCACTGTGTGGCTATGATATTTTTGCCGCTGTCATACCAACATTTTGTAAAAAGCACCCCTGCCTACTGAAGATATCTGTTTCAGCAGCAACACCTGAATGTAGGAGTACTACCACCAGATAGCATATCTCCCAGATAGGGAAACAATTGTAGTTCCTACCTCCAAATAATACTGGGGTAGTTTAGGGGAGAAGGATTTAAGGACCTCACGGTACCTCCTCCCCACCCCCCATCCCCTGCTTCCCACCTCCACTGCCCTTATTAGTCCCAGGGAAAGGAAGTTTCCATTGATGCCATTCATGCATTAAATGTATCATCTAATTTGGTTGCCTTATATATGGGGAGGAACATTAATATTTCATATTTCGCTCCACAGTGTATTGATCAAGGATACAAAAGCCTTATACTAGTATTGCTTGGGAATAATAGGAAACCAAAGTTTTGAAATCAGTCATTAAAATAGGTGCAGTTTTGAAAGGGTCAGTCTGTCATCTTGATTGAAACGGGTGAACTTTAATACAGCTTCCATACATGTAGAAAAAGGAATATAGTGTATCTCTGGTTATTCAGGCTTTATTTACATATTCACCAAACTAAGAACCCTTTATTTAATGTGGAACAGTGTGCTCATGTTCTGCTTTACAGAAGTACAGAATAATGTATAGTATTGGTGAAGTGTATACATGCATTGACATAAACAGATTCTGAGTAGTAAAAAAGGGTTGGGAAGAAGAATAGTGAAACTTTTGTGTACAAAAGATGTGGGTAAAGCCTGCATCTGCCCAAGCACTCAAGAATTCCTTGTTAAATTAGGGTTCCAAATTATCCTAAGTAGTGGCTCAATTATTTAAAGTTGCTGTGCCATCAGTGGTAGACTGAGAATGTGGAAGCATAGGTGTATACTAGCCTAGTGTTTTACGTGGTACCAAAATTTCAGCAGCATACCTTGACTTATTAGTGCCACTGACACTCCTACGCTGGCAAGATCTTTTTCTAATAGCTGTGGCACCATCACAGTGGCATGAGAGCTGATATGACTAGTGGTGGTGTCATTGTGCACACTCATTCTACAGCTGCTGCCTCTGCTACTACTGCACATTGATCTAGTGCCACTAATGTGCAGTCCTGTTCTAGTCTCCTTAAACAGAATAATCAAATAATGGCATCTGAGCCAATACACTGTATGTGTTGCTTTGTTTTGTATTAACTGAAATGGATAGTCGCTTCAGTGGCTGTGAATAGCAATAATGGAAGAGGAATATATAATAGGCATAGCTACTTCAAACACCGTGCTATTATTTTACATAGAGATCCTGTGCAGGAAGTTGTTGTGTAGTCATTGCCGCGAACATCGCTTGCGTTCACACAATTGAAATACATTAGAAATGTTGTTAAAATAATTGGTGTTGTAAATCTGCTATATATTTGAATGGCTCAACAGGGAGCTAGTTATGAAAACTCCCCGTTACTATTGTTAACAGCAGAACTGACAAATTTACTTGTGCTGCCTTTTGAGGCTTTAATATAAATACAAACCATGCCATGTTGTCTACTGCTAAACACTGACATTAGCTTTCATTTTTAAAAGTCAGCTCAAGCCTCTACAAAACCTTACCTCACCCCGCAAGGTCTTTGTCGGTGAGCTTGCTTTGCGGTGACATTAAAAGGCTAATTCTGCCTACTCCCCTAGATGTTCAATGAAAAATATGAGTATATAGATTTGGTTATTATTATTTTTTAATATTGTGTTTGCTCAGTATGGATCACTTGCCCTTTAGGTGACATTTTGTCTAATTCAGACTCTGCCTAGCCCAGTAAGCTAAAGGGGTGAGCGGGCTTCAGGCAGTAGTGGGGACATGCAGTGATGCACAGTCTGATGTTCAGTGGAGAAGTACCATGTGAAGTAGCTGCTGTTGCCCCTATCTTCATTTGGGGGGGGGATTGAATAGTGGGGAGCTTCAAACCTCATGTCGGCCCTAGTGCTGAGTAGATTCCCCTTTGTCCAAGGAGGCATAACCTAAAACTTCTGGGTAGTAAAGTATTGTCTAGAAAGAGGATGCAGGGTGTGGCTCATCTGTATCCTAAAGTCACCACAGAACTTGCTGCAATAATACAGTGCTTAAGATACAGTAGGGAGGTATTTCATGTAAGATCAACCAGCACACAACCTAGTTCGGGCATGCAGGCAAGTCATAAAAAAATTAACCTTTGTGTTTTGTTCCTGCTTTCATTGATCATGTTTTCAATGCAGGGTGTGTGGCAACTCTAACAGGAAACACTTCCTCCTGTCTAATATGCATTGAGGCAAACCGTTACTGAGATTTATAAGTTATAGTGTTAGGAACGATTGCAAAGGAGCTATGTGTGCACATGCAAGAGAACCCACACAGAGAGTGGTTTCACAAATGTATGCTCACCACGTGGTGACTGGCATGTTTGAATGAGCCATCGCAGCTCTCATAACCCAGAGAGAGCTTTGGTGTTCTCCAGTGTTACTTAAAACACAGAGGCTTGGTTCATGCACATCACTTTAAGTCATTGATTGATCAAGTGATGGTGAAGTGTACATCATGGGATAGTTGTATTTTGGGAGAGGAGTGATAAGGAAAAGAAAATATTTTCTGTTTTCACTTTGACCTACTTAGTTTCCTCAACCCATCTAATGCCCATTACTTAGATTATCATGGCCCCAAAGGGCTTTCTACTTCAGTGAATTTTTATATGTCTGCTGGAACCAACAGGATAGGATGGGGCATAAATAAATAATTTCCACTGAATGTTGTGCTGTTGTGGTGAAATATTTTCTGTAGGTAATGCAGCTAACCTAGAATTGGAAGGCTTGGCTACAGTTTCTCAAACTGGATAAACCACTGATCGCTGCTTCAGTGTTTTAGGCTTTTCTGATGTATCTAGGTCATTACAAATGCAAATCTAAATGTGCTTTTATGCTTTTTTTAATCACATCATGGTGCATTTAATACTGGGCCACTCAAAATTAGAACACTTTCCTTAGCACATAAACCTTAAAGATGTTCTGGTCAGGAAGTCCAGGCAAGCCAAATGTATTCACAAATGAATGGCTCTGAATGGCTACTAGCCATGATGGCTATATGTTCCCTCCAGGTTTGGAACCACTTTGCTAGGGACAAGCAACAGGAGAGATAGCTGTTGCCCACACCATGCTTTGGGGTTTCTCAGGGGCATCTGGTTAGCTACTGTAGGAAGCCAGGTGTCAGACTAGATCAGGCATAGGCAAACTCAGCCCTCCAGATGTTTTGGGACTACAATTCCCACCATGCCTGACCCCTGGTCCTGTTAGCTAGGGGTGATGGGAGGTGTAGTCCCAAAACATCTGGAGGGCCGAGTTTGCCTATGGTTCGATGCAGCAGACGCCTTAAGTTTATGAAGCCTGTGTACTGAACATTGTATTAGCTAGTAACAGGCAAGGTACTGGCGGGTGCAAAAGTAAAGTTTGCAAACTATAAATTAGGTAAAGCAAGCAGATATGTAAAAGAAATTCTGCTATTTTCTGGTCTGTTGGGTATAGGGAAGGAAGGGTAAGACACAGTGCGGGGCACGTGTCCTGCCCCTTCTCACTGGAAATGTGTGTCAACAGCAAAATATTCAGTATTGAAATTTTCCAGCCTCCCCCACCCCCATCTTTTAGGTGTATCTTAGCAGTCATAAAATAGACATTTTTAAATGATAGACATAATTCTGTGTAATTGCACTTTGCTTTAACCAGTCAGACCTGCCCATGCAGTTTAAATTCTGCTCAGAAAATTCTCTGGTCCAAACTTCTATCATTGTGCAAAAAGCTTTAAGACCAAGGGAATGGGCAGCTGTAATCATCAATATTGCCATCATCTAAAACCTTGAAACCGTAGCTCCTTGTCTTGTTTTACATTCACACTGAACTCCTTACATACCTTAATTACTCGCTTTCCTTTGACTGATCTGTCTCTCCATCTGATTTCTTTCCCATCCTGTCTCCTTCCTTGTTTCTGCTGATTTTTGCATTCATGTTCCTCATGAATTTTCTGTAGAGGCATATCACTGTACACGAAAGTTTATATTAACGTCAAAGAAACATTAACCAAGCAAGAAGGTAAATATCAACACTTTCTAGCTACAAATCATTTCTGAGACACTCCTGGCATCTGTGCTATATATACCTTGAGGACAGAGATGTTAAAATGAGGTGGATGGGAAAAGCACTCCAAGTGTTGTCACTGAAGTGTTGCTGGATCTTTTCAAATCTACAAGTTTTCCAATCAATCTTGAGGCTTTTTTTTTTTAATGCCCGCAAGGCTGGCTTTGACTTACAGTTCATGCATTGTACTGATACCTAGCATATCTCTGTTAAAGGGGTTGTAGAGTATTTCAATTTTTCAGTTCCTGGATCCTGTGCTTCGATATTGTGTACTTCAAGCTGTATTCAGGTTTCTAGTGTAGCCAAAATGTGAGGAAGCTGGCCAGGTGACCTGTTGTTTTAGGGAAAATGTTGACATGGCATTTGAACAGGCATGTTTCAAAAAAAAAACTATGCCAAGCATTTAGAACATGCCAAGGCCTCATCTGTGCATGAGATGGATCCCATAGGATTGCCTTGCATATTACATCCACAAATGCATTTATTTATTTATTTAGAACATTTATGCATCACTTTTTGGCTTGAGCCCTCAAAGCAACCAGCAACCTTTTAAAACACAACAGATACACCAAGAACTGACATGCTCAAGAACAAGTAGCTGCAGGTTGTGGTTTCTATGATTTTTTTTGTGGGTATACATGGAAGGGGAGACAGGAATAAGTCTGAAATTTTACGTAGTCACAAGTACTACTACCTTTATTCTAGAGGTGAGTCTTCCTGTTAAGAGCTCCTAGAGCTATGACTCAAATGAAGCTCTGCACTTTACATTAAAATGAGACAGAGAAGAAATAAATATTCACACGTTAATAAGATGTGCACAGAAAAGTTTCCCAGTTACTCTCTTAAAACTGTTCAGCTTTTAATACACTCTCAGTATACTGTACCATTGTTTATTAGTAGCAGTGTTTAATTAAAGAGCTGAGAACTGCATTTAATTTAGCAGGGGTTTTTTTTGTTGTTGTTGCTAGCTTGTTTCAACATTTGTGACTTACTTATTTATCTAGCCTTAAGCTTTCTTTCTTTCTTTCTTTTTAATATTGCCCTTTTACTTCAGTGGAGAAGACTCCAGTCTTGCTCAGCACATTCATGAGAAAATATAGATTTAGTATAAAACTAATATTGAGCACTATAGTGAGCTGTTTAGCTGTTTTTCCAAAGAAACAAAAAAACCCCATGTTCATCTTTAGGTGCCAAATGTGGAACCTTTCATTTCCCCAGTGGGATTTCATCTTCATTTTTTCTCCAGTATTGCGCTATGCTGGAAAGAGATGATAGTGAATTTTAAATAAGGCTTGCAACAAAAATTCCCATTTGAGAATTATTTAATAGATTCATTTTATGCACTGCCACAGTAGGTTTCTGCTGGGGCTAACAAGCATTGCTAGTGTCAGCTCAGCCTCAAACAGGCATTTGTCCATGTTACAAAGCTGCCATTCAAACAGATATTGTAGATTACCAATATGTATCCCCCTGTTTTCTACATATGAAATGTTCTGTGTTAAGTTCTTGTATGGAGGCCATTTAAAGCTTTACACTGCTTTAAATTTCACATGCTTAATTGACCTTTGGGATAGACCTCCATTCCTTTTTGTTGCTTCTTGACTCAATGGGATGTATACAGAAAGGAGATTACTGAAGATATTTATAGTAGCATCATTTAAACACAGCAGTAGGCTATTCACAAATGAAGAACGTTGTTCCTGAAATCTGTTGTCTCTCTGCTGCTGCCCCCCTATTCCTAAACTTACCTCTATTTTTATTCATTTTTATTCATTTGGAACCTTTGCCTCTAGTTCTTATCACCAGCATTCTTTTTTGGGCAAGGTGGTGAAGAGAGCGAATTTGCAGGAGTTCCTGGACGATACAAACTATCTGGAGTAGTTTCAGTCTGTCTGCAGGCATTGTTTTGAGACTGAATCAGCCCTGATGGCCCTGATGGGTGACCTACGGTATATTGATAGTAAGACAGGGAAACTGTGTCTCTGCTCCTGCTTCTCAGCCTGTCTGTGGCTTTTGAGGCTCAAGTAGTTTCCCTGGCTAGGAGTCCTTTTTTCAACCAAGGCTGGTGTGCCAACTTTGGCCTTTTTTGGACAGGGATAATGTAGCTGTGGTGATTTACGCACTGGCAATCTCAAGACTTGATTATTGCAATGTGTTGCGTGTTCAGACCCAGAGACCTCCCCCCTAAATAAATTCACACATGACTCAAATTTTAGTTTTGTTTTTTGGCAGAATTTAGGCCACAACTTTATTGATTACAGAAAGTGAGTGATTGCATAGGCTCTGGTTCGACTAGCTCCCTGCACTCTTGCAGGCAGTGCTGACCCAGGGCACCAGCATAGGTCAGCCAAAGGTGAACACCTGGGAAGGTGAAAAGCTGGGAACAGACTCTGTTCACCACCCAGATGCCCCCCTGGACTCAGGCACGGGCACAACCCCCTCTCAGGGGTTGAGCAAACCAGTTGAGTCCCTGGATTCCTTTAATGGAATACCCTTCACATAAAGATGGCGAGACCATTCTCCCATCCCTATCACCTGAACCAGTGCCTATATGCAACCTTACAAGTTGTGATAATTTGCTATACGGCAGGTGAAACCCAAATGGCAACAGCCAATCTGCCAAGTGGGGAAATTCCTACCATGCCCCTGTCCCAATGACAGATGACACACGATGGCATAGCAAGGTCAATTGCACAAATCCCTAAAATTAGGGAGAGGTGGGCGGGTGTTCCGAATGCACGAGCCAAAAGAGGAAGCTCTGGGTCACGTGCATGGGTATAAATAGGTCCCGCAGTCCATTTGGACGGCACCCCATTGGTCAGATTGAACCCAACATGGAGGGACCTACCAATCCGTGTTGTGGCAAACCAGTCCAACCCACCCACAACACAGGAGGTCAATCTCCAGGTCTCACTGCAACATGTGCCCTCTTTTAGGGAGGACACGATCTCTGTGTGCAGCTATCCTTGGAAGAGCCAGCTGGTGCAAAATTCTGCAGCTAGACAGTCAATGGGGAGAGACTACCATATAACAGTGGTGCTTTAAAACTTGCACTGGCTGCTCATGTGTAAATGGACCAGGTTCAAGGTTCTGGTGTCAATTTTCAAGGCCCTTGTTAATTTGCAACTTGGCTCCATGATTTCTTAGGGACCAGCTGATTCCCTATATCACTGTCCAGTCACTGTGATATTTCAGGGGAGTCTCTGCTGGTGATCCCCCATGGCTCAGCCACATAGTTTGTAACTACTAGAAGCCATGCATTCAGTGTTACGGCCCAAGCTAGTGGAACTCTCTTCCAACTGAGATTGGAACTTCAGGCATGTGACAAAGACTTCCATATTTCAGCAGGCATTTTATGGTAGTCTTTAGTTTTGTTGTGAATTTTATTGTTCTTATTCATCATATCAGTTTGTTTGGTTTTTTTGGTACATTGATTAGAAGTGTTGATGACTAAGTGATTTATCAATCAATAAAGAAATAAGTAAAATATAATTTTCTGCTATTCCATCTAACCTAGTTTATGAATGTATTTTACCTTTGTATAAGATAGGGAATTTATAATATTTGAATGTGAATTTGCAATCTTTTCTTTAGTTTCTCTCTCGTTCCTACTGTTTCTGTAACTGTGTTATAATCAACAAAGACCATCTTCATCACTGCTTTGTCCTGAATTAGTGATGCAGCTGCTATAGCACAAAATTTACTATGTTTTACTAAATAAATTTGAAATGGGCAATTGGCCAGGATAACTCCTAATTCCCTTTTCCGATATGGCTTTGTTGCTCTATGGACCTTGCTGAGCTGTGTTTTATGGAATGTAATGTGATAAATGGAGTGTTTTATTAAAGCTGAATAGAGACTACAATTCTTTATATATTACTCTTATAAGATGTGTAAAATCTTACTGAGACACACTCTGCTTGATGACTGCATTTTCAAGACTCCTGTGCAAGAAAGATAGCTGTTTTCCATGGAAACAGAGCTAGAAAAAGTGGAAAGGCTCTCAAGTTCCTTACTTGTTGAATTTCCCACAACTTTTCTATATACGTGGCCCTTCCTGCCTTCATAAAAGAGATTAGAACAACAGAATATTGTAACAAAAATCCCAGAGTATTAAAATTGACATTTTAAGCCATAAGGGAAAGAGACTCTGTGCTGGCCAGCAGGTAATGGCTTTTCCCACCTGCCTTGCCCCACCCTCAAGCCCTAGGAGCCTTCATAAGGAATCTCTTTCCAGAAGAAGAGCTATGAGAAGAGACTCTGTTTGCCATCAGACAGTGGTTAGCCCCACCTCCAGCCCAAGGAACCTTCAGAAGTCAGTTGTTGCCACGGGCATTATGTGTGTCTGCATTTTAATGAGCTGAATAGAGTGAAAGGTTATGGGGGTGTGGAGAGTGTGTCTGAACTTAACAATGCTTAGCTTATTTTTTGGTTGCAATTTTGTTAATGTTGTTAGTACTCTTTTATTGATTATAAATCAATTTATTGATTTGTTAATCATATAATATGACTTTTGCTTTAATTGTGATGTTGTTTAGTCGTTTAGTCGTGTCCTACTCTTCGTGACCCCATGGACCAGAGCATGCCAGGCACTCCTGTCTTCCACTGCCTCCCGCAGTTTGGTCAAACTTAAGATGTTTAGTTGCTGTTTTTTTAGCTGTAGATTTGTTAACCATTTTATAGATTGTAATTGTTTCACTGATGATTTGTTAATTACTCTATATGATCTATTCTCTGTTTGTGATGTTCCATTTTGTTCTATCCTGTTATTGTTGTTTATCGTTTGTAAGCCACTTTGGGAGCCATTTGAATGAAAAGCGCCATAAGAATATAATAAGTAAATCGAATCAATCACTCAGGTATTATGATTGGAGTGTTGGAGGTGGGATCCACATTTGGCTATACACTTATTATGTGACTTCAAACCAGCTGTGATCTCTTTTACCTCACCTACTTTTCAGGGTGGTGGTTGGGATATTGTCAGGTTTGGAAGTTGTTGCTCGTGAGTCACCAGGCAGGACTCCGATCTGTCTTTTACAGGTTTTATTGGTGAAAAACTATTTACAGTGCAGAACCCCAAAGTTCATGTCCGTCTTAGTCACTTGCAGATTCTGGGAGTGGCCCCTTCCGGTTTCTCCCCCAACATAAGAACTTAGACACCCCAAATCTCCGCCTCCCCTCCTTACATTTCACCCCTCTGCGCAAGCTGGGTGACGGAAATGGCATGTCTGTTTCCTGGCCAGCCGGGCTAGGTGAGGCTCTTGGGCTCTCAATCGCATCTTCCCTCACGTGGCTACCCCCTTCCCCCTCTGCTCCACTGGAGGTGTGGCTTCCCTCACCGCTGGACGAGGAGCTGCTCCTCAGCAGCATCAGAGGCTCTCTGCATTCACCTGCCCCCCTCCCCTGTTCCGATAGCAGTCCCCTGACAGATATAATGATGGAGATGGAGAGAGGGAAGAAAAGCATACATACCACCCTAGGCTCTTTGGAGAAAATGAGGGGTCAAAATATAATAAAACAATTACCTTCAAGATTTTACGTGCAACCATAAAGCTCACAAAAACCTACCTCTTGTAACTTTCGAGATTTTGATTCTAGGGAACGCTTTGCTCTTTCAAGAAGAGCTTTCTTCATTTTATTCTTATGTGTTGAGTTAACTGACAAAGTATTTCAAAATGAACATGGATTGTTTTTATGGTGCATTTAATGGATTGCATTTTAGTTCACTACTTTCGGGGCTTTGGGGCCAAAATAAACTTCAGTGGCAATCAGAAACTTGCCCGTTCAAAGAGCGTTTTAAACCTTGCATTTTTGGTTAGCTGAGAACATCAATAAGAGCCCTGCTGCGTCAGACCACAAGCCTCCCTGGTCCAGCACCATTTCCCTCAGAGGCCGGCAATGCCACGGGAAGCCCAAGAGCAGAGCATGAGCTCAGTCGTATTCTCCTGCTCATGATCCTCAGCAGTTAGTAATCAGGAGTATACAGTACTGCCTCTCATCCTTGAACTAATACACAGCTATCAATGACCAGCAGCTTGCTCACCTTTTCTAACGATGTTGTCATAGCTACTGTTGTTTGGTTTATTATATTTGTACCCTGACTTCCTGCCAAGAGTGACTTCCAGAATGGCTTTTATGTGCTCTTCAAAGCCATAGCAAAGATATTTGACTATTTATTCAATGTAGGTGCCTTTGTTGGTCGGGAAAAATAGTAGTGGAAATATATGCCTGAATATCCTGGTTACAACCCTGCCTATACCTGCATAACTCAGGATTATCCAAAACAGTTTTTTAAAAAATAAATCTGTGCCAACTGCACTATGTCTTTTTCATTCCCCCCCCCCCACACACATTGCACATTGTACTACATATAGGGAATTGATGGTACTACTGCTGTAGAGATGACTGTAAGTGATAGGGTGCTGCAGTGGAGCAAATGGACCACTGTCAGACTGGCCCTCCTTTTAAGAAATATGACTGTGCTCGCTCCTAGCCAGAAATTCCAGTATGAGCAATGCCTTTCCATACCACACTTCCTATTTTGGGGTGCAAAATGCAAATAGCTCAGGCACTTGAATCAGTGTTAGTTGTCTCTGTTTGGAACATCCTGTTGGACTCTGCTTTCTGTATATAAGCTGTTGCATCTTATTATCTGCAAATAAGTCCTCAGACAGAAGACTATTCAGACGAATAGTCTGACCTGGTATAAGGCAGTTTCCAAAAAAATGTATTTGGTGGTGACTTGTTTTGCCAAGGGGTTTTTATCTGAGTGAGGTTTTGTTTCCTTGCAGCTTTTGATTTCAGAGAAATTGTGTCTCTGCCTTCAGGCAAAATGTGCCATGCCCTCTTAGGAGCTTCTTTATTATATGACATTGTGGCATGCCCTTGGGCCCTTTAGGGAGTATTTTTCCCCTTAAACTGGCATCCCAGGGAGTACTGAGGTAAGCCCATTTAAATGGGTTTTGGGTTGCACCAGCATAATGCACCAGTACTAAAGTCAGCCTAAAATTCCCTTACAGACTCATAGCTGTCACCACCTGCTGAATTAAAAGAACAGTGGGGCTCTTTAAGTATCTTCAGGGGAGAGAGCTGACTGCCAAGTAACCAATCTCTGTCCACCTGACTCCCCTATATAGATAACACAGGTCTATTCAGAAGCTTGGCCGAGAACATCAGGAAAATAAAATGTGGTTAGATACCTTGATTTAGGGACACATTGGTTTGCTTTAACAGAATGAATTGATTTATTAATCAGAACACATTTATTTTGGAATTCTTTGCTTACTAGATTGTCTTTTTCTGGCTTTCCCATGAAGAGCAATTTTTGAGTTATTGGTCTGCTTTTGCTGTTCATTTTGGGTAATTTTGGCTAGGGCTGTTTTATTGAGAGATTTGTATATTGCCTTCACCAAAAATGGTAACAGGGCAATTTGAAATAATAAGATATTATTAATAGTAAATGCAGCTGTTGTCTCTTTTTATTTTATCTATGTATATTTTTATTGTATGATTGCATTTTTATTGTTAGCTGCCTTGGAAGAGTATACTTCTGTCAGTGAAGGTCATAGATCATGGCTAGCAAATTTCATCTATCAGCCAACTATTATTGTATTCTTAATTGCCTGTATAAGCTGATGGAACAGAACAGTTTTCAGCAGGTATTGAAAAAAACACTTCTGTTTGACAGTGGAATAGACTGATAGACTCCCTTAGAAGGTGGTGGACTCTCCTTCATTGGAGGTTGTAAAGCAGAGGTTGGATGGTCATCTGTCATGGTTGAGTTAGTTGAGATTTCTGCATTGCAGAGAGTTGGAATAGACTGGATGATCCTCATGGTCCCTCCCAACTCTACAATCCTTTGATCTGTGAAAACTTGAAACAGAAGGCTCCTGTTGCATCTGTATTCCTCAAGACTGTGCTGATGACACAAAAGGCTTGGGGTTTTATTGCTATCAGATGAGCTTTGCCAACTCAGGGTGTGGCCAAAGCTTCTGCAGATGCTCAAACTATTGATTCAGAAAGTGGTAAGTCTTACTTGAGGATACTAGGCAGGGTTGAAACAGAGCTTACTTCAATGGTCTGCATGTGATGGAATGCCGAGGTTTATTATTAGCTACAGCTTCTGGACAAGCGCCGGTGCCAGTGGCATTTCAGCAGGGAGACAATTCTACAACACTGATACCACCAGTGAAAAAGCCCATTGGGCTGTGGGGGGGAAAATACAGATTCCATTTGTTGATCTTAATGCTCTTAGCGGACAGTGGAGGGGAAGAAATGGTCTTTCAGGTTGTTTAGTTCTGATGCGATTTAGTTGTACTAACTGTTGTTTAGTTCTGAAGTTGAGGGTGTTCATAGCTTTATTATTGTAATAGATTGTTGTGTGGTAACTGGCAAGCCACCTCCAAGGCCTGCTCTCAGGGAAAGAGGCAATGTTAAGAATATCCCAAGAAAACTATTAGATGATCTTGCAGAATCTTTATGTATTCTGCACATGTTTGATAGAAATTGAACTTTAGCTTAAAGATTTGTTGTGGTGATGAGTCAGCTGAATTGCTAAGATCTTCTAGTTATTGCAGAAATTTTTGCTATTTTAAAAGCTGATACCTTGTTACAAGTTCAGATTATCCTCTCCTACCACCTGATTACTCACCATTAACAATTCCAGTTATGGAGAGCTCTTTTGTCTCTTTGTTTGGATACTGTATCATGTTGAGATTGTTTTTTGGCATTCTCATTAATCAGATTGAATTCCCTTAGAAACTTTATTATAGGACATGCTTCTCTAGGCTCAAGTGAGGCTAATGACTCCGGTCTGGAGCATTTTTCAACTTATTTACTTCAAATAAAGCAATTAATCTAGAATGGAATTCTTTTTGCCAACACCGTTCATAGATTGCAACAGCTCTTCTTTCATGGATGTGGAAGGTTTTTTAACCTGTTCTGGCCACTAACATGTGAAACATACCTTGTTAAATATTATGAAATGTATATATGCTGTTGCGTCATGAAAGATGCTAGCTGGTTGGTGCAGTCCTTGTCTTATTCGACATCATGTCACTGATGAAGTACAGTTCCGCTTGGCAGAAGCTACAGATTATAGCACTTATGGTGTAGATCAGGCATGTCCATTGTGTCAATTGTGACTGATCAGTTGATCGTGGGATGAATGTTCATAGATCGCGGCATTCCCTCTGCTGGAGATGCGCCCAAGGGGCTGCTGCGACGCCACATGTGCACCCAGTCAGGGAAGCAACCAGCAAGTTCTTCTCACAGGAGGTGATGTTTTGCTGCTGAGCATGCCTGCCGTGTCAGGGGAAGCAACTGGCATCAGGGGAAGCAGGTGTCACGCGCCCACCTACCCTGCCCCCATCCCTGGGTGGTAGATCACTGCCAGTTTTTATATTGGATCATAGATCACAGCCTTCTTCAAGTTGGACATGCCTGGTGTAGATGATTCCACTTTAGATTCTGTTTCTCCATCTCACATAGTTGTACAGCTTTTCCTGGGTTTTCAATGAACCTGTGCTACTACTTCCTAGGATGAAGGAAGCCAAAGCCCTCCATGAAATGTGTGCTCACTGCAAACTGCTGTGTACCACCTCCTTGTGCCTATAAGTGCCTATACACACAGTGGTTGCGTGGGGCAGGGGCTGTGTTTTCATGAAGTTGGAATTTTGTGGTTCTTCTCTCTTTCCAAATACAACGCTGATTGAATTAGGGACATAGGATGCTTCTTTATACTGAATCAGATTATTGGTCCATCTAGCTCAGTATTGTCTATGTTGACTCATAGCAGCTCTCCAGGGTTTCAGGCAGTGAACCCACCCAGCTCTAGCTGGAGATGCTGCAGAGACCAATACAGGAGAAACATGTTTTGTTGCAGCTGGGGCAGATGAAGGCATCCACTTGTGCTGATGGAGGGGTACAATGGTGTGTCTTCTTTCTGCACTCCTCTCAGCAGTCATTCCTCCTCTGCTCACTGCTACGTTTCCTACACGGGAAGTGTAAGCATATGTGAAAACCTCACATATGGATATTTTAAGCTGCCTAGTTGCTCACCTGTACCTACTGTACTGTATGCACTTATCGGCAGCAGGTCTCCATGAACTTTGTGTGGTCCTTTCCCATCCCTGCTTAGTTCCTTTTTCCCAGGAGGTGCCAGGGAGCCTTCCATATAGACAGCATATACTCCACCACTGTGTATATTCTCTTCCTTTTTCAATAGATCCAGAACTTTGTTTTAGCAGTCATCCCTGAACTGATGTACAGGATTATGAATTGGAAGCTTTTGTTAACCTGCATGCATGAAGATGATGATGATGATGATGAATGACACACAGCTTTTCTCGCATGTAGCAAATTTTTGTCTTGTGTGAAACGATGCTTACACAGGGGTTTTCTTTTTGATGAGTTTTCTTCTTCTTCTTCACTAAAGGTAGGGAGGGTTTAAAGGGCTGTGTGTACATATATTGCGGATAATTAATCAGTACTGTCAAAGTTGCAGTGAATGGTTTTAATAGACTTGGAGAAAGCTCCACCTAGTGGAATGCTGCCAAATCATTTATTTTTTTCAATTTTTACCTGAAATCAGAAGCATTGCAATTATATGCAATGTTCAGAGATGATTTAGATGCTCCTTCCAACTCATGGTTGCTGATAATAACTGCTTCCCTCTGTGGACAATCAAGATCATTGGCAGGAATACTTAAATGCTTCTCTTACTTGTATTGGTGTGCACACTTGGTACAATTGGATTACCAAAATTTGCTCACCCTCAGGGACTATATGACTATAGGTTGTATATAAAGGCTGGTCTTTGCCTAAGATATAACATTAAAGTTGAGTGCAGGCTTCCCCAATTTTGTTTCCTCCAGATTTTTTGAACTATAATTGCATAATCCTGTACTATTTTCTATGCTTGCTGGGGATAATGGAGTGTTGCTCAAAACAGTTTGAGTGAACCACATCGCTGATGGCTGCTAGTGTTTACATATGGTGGGGGAAGTGTGCTACAGGTGTATTACTTCATCTGTGGTCCACAAACGGCTTAAGCTGCTTTTTGCTCATTTTAATGGAGCTAATTTGGTTTTAAGTGGGAACACATGGTAGTTTGTACAATGTGCTCATTTTCTGTTTCCCAATTATTGCAGGCACATATCTTTTCCTTGGGAGCTACACTAAAAGCAGCCCTCGAATATATCATGGAGCCTGGAACTGATTCAGAATTCAGTCAAGATCTGCATGCTTTGCTTGAACAAATGCAGGAAGAAAGTCCTAAAGAGAGACCAGATATTGAGGTAAAAAAAAAAAAAAAGTGTGTGATAGGTTTTTTGCCTTGGGAACTTTCATATCATATTGACTTTTCCTGATGTGTCACCTTTAACATTCAACATTTCTCCACTCTTAAATGATATCTTAGTTACTCTTTTGGAAGGCAGTTGCTTGATGGACAAAGCAGTTATACTGTAAATACAGGGTTTAGGGGGGTGATACAGGGAAGAATGATTTCCAACGCAAAGTAGCCCAACACAGCACTTGAAACAAAGTGGCAGCTAAGCGACAAAGTAGCAGCAACAATACAAAAACAACAGATGCTCACCATTCTACATACTGTAATGCTAGGCACAAGAGTAATTGATAACCTTCTGTGTTGGAAGCCATAAGTGGTTGTGGTTGTTTTAAATAAGGCTAAATGTTTTGGAAAGAGAGCTTCCCTTAATAGCACTCATGTGCTTAATATTATATGTAAAGTGGTACCTCTGGTTACGAACAGTCCTGCTTACAAATGCTTCAGTTTATGAACTCCACAAACCCGGAAGTAGGTGTTCCAGGTTGCAAACTTTGCCCCAGGATACGAACGCAATCCGCTTCAGGGGCAGTGGGAGGCCTATGTCAGGATTGCGTGCCTCGGGTCAAGAATGCTTTGGGTTAAGAACGGACTTCTGGAACGAATTAAGTTCGTAACCTGAGGTACCACTGTATTCATATTCAGCAGAATTACCAAGAGAATGCAGATTTGTTTCCAGGAAAGGGAATGGGTAAGGACACATGACCTTTCTTACACTAGCTGTTTCTTTTGACCAATGACAGTTTAGCATGGGCTAGACAGGATGTGCTAAAAACATGAATGGAGGTGTAAGTGAACATCAGTGAAATAAGTATAAGGGACTTTTTCTCCTTGGAATTTTAGGGACTGACTAACTACACATAATGTTTGGATGACTACTGAAGTTTCCCAACTTGTATCAGAAAACAATAATAATAATAATGAAACAATGATAGCCACTTCAACAAAGTGATATTGTAGTTTGAGCTCTCTAATGTCTGTAAGGAAAAAATATCTCTCTTTGCTTGAGGGTAGCTTCCCATTTACCATTGAAACATGGCTCTGTGCTACTGAGTATGAACCTCTCTACATGTACAACATTCCATGAATGATGGCTATGGAGTTTATTATTAATTCAAGTCTGAAGAACACAATTTTAACTAAAAACAATGAATTTCATAAATAGGCAAATCAGCCTAATTAAATATATTTACAGTTGGTAAAGATAATTATAATTAATACTTTGTTGAACTATTAATTGAATTAATCCATTTTATAATTAAAATGTTATAAAACATTTTAAAATGCTGCAGTTCAAATTAATCTCTGCTAAATCTTGTAGAAAGGCTACAGTTGGGAAATAATGTTCCCTTACAACTCCTGAATGGCCTTGCTTCACAAATGCAAAATCTTGATGTTTCCTAGGGAATGCTAATCTCTTGTATCATGTTGAAGTCCATGTCCTGTATGATAACTAGGTATTAAACGCTTTACTTTACAATTATCATTATAGACTGTCATATCATTGAGTAAAGAGAACCTGAAGCTTTCTTCCTCGAGTGATATTTGCCAATGCCTCTCTGCAATTGGAAGAAGAGTGCTTTCAATTGAATCATGTGGCACCTTTCACGGTATGCTTTTGATAATGTAGCCCATTTGTGTAATGGAATCAAGAGCATTTTTTCTTGCTAAAGATACAGAACCCAAGTAATTATAAACGGTGGGAGGAATCCAGGTCCCTTTCTACTGTATTAAGTAAAAAAAAATTTTTTCCATTGTTAACTTACAGTGAATTTTCATGCTCCTGTTATTTCATGTTTTCAGATATTTTTATGATAGTCATATATCCTGTTTTGCTAGCAAATACTTAGGATTAAGCACAACTGCTGCAAAAGTAGAGTCCCGCACCCTCTAGCACTGTACTAATTTTGCATGTTGAGATTGTCAGACTAGCACATATGTGAATGGGGCAGTTGGGTTGAGTGGCTATTTGCTGCCTATCGTATAAACACCTTCTGTCATAGTGGAGGGGAAAGGTGGTTTGAAATGCCTTTGGGATCCTGCATTAAAAGCCATCTGTGGTTTGGTTCTCTCTAAAAAGCCAACCAACTTTTGATAGCAGTCTTTTTCCAACTGTAGGGCAGCATAAGGTGTGCATGTAATATCAGTGGAAGTTGCTTGTAATTTGGATGGGATGAGGAGATGGAGGGGGAGAAAACCGAAAATGTTTTTAATAAGAACATCTGTCTTTGTACCCAGACAGTTGTGATAACTTGTGGAGTGGAAAAGTCTATGAGAGGATTTCACCTTATGAACAGTGCACAGATTACAATTTAAGAGAGCATTCATCTCCAGAGGTGCAAGACTTGGAAGTTGTGAGTGGTGGAAATTCTTCTCACACGTATACCATGAATGACAGAAATGATGATATAAAAGAAATTAAAACCAACTCAGTGCATGGAAATGTTTGCTGTCAGCATGTTTCAGCTCAGGTCACAAACTGTAAAGAGAACAGCAATAACAACAACAGCAAGTGTGTGAATCTTGTCTTAGACACAAAGCCATGTACAAGTGAGTTGGAGGAAGATGCATTAAAAAGAAACTGCTCAAGGAAAGTAAAAGGATTTCCAAAGCTACCGTCTGAATCTGAGACAGACCCAAGAACTTTCTTCCCCTTTGTAAGTCACAGCAGACCACTAACAAGGAAACAATATCCATTACAGCCCAGGTCATTATCTCAAGTCAATAATAATGAGAATGCTACTTTAGAGGGAAACTTAAGTCATTGTGATGGAAATCATGAACTTGGATTAAAAGCAGCAGATTTCCAGGAACCAAATAATAATTTAGACGAATTTTACAAGAGCCCGGAAGTATCTTATCAAATCCACAAGCCAACCTGCAATGATAAAAAAGCATATATTCTTCCATACACTTGTATGGGCTCTGAAACTTCAAACAACTATGAACCAGACAAATCAAATTCTGACTGCAAGATACTAAAAAACCATAAATCATGGGAATACTGTGGAGAAACTTCCGCAAGGTCAAATGAAAGCAGTCTGTTGCATATTAACAGGATGACTACGGGGCTTAGAACATTTAATGAAAATGGATGTAGCTCAAGCCTGCTAAGTTCTCCAGAACAAAATCACAGTGAGATGAAAGACTATTATGTTGAAGAGAAACAATATGAAGGCGGGGAGTCAGAAATGAGAAACAGCAAGCAGGTAGTAGAAACAGAAACTTCTTTTTAAAAATTGTCTTAAATGTGCCATTGAAGGGACATAGTTAATTTTGGGGAATGGAGAGGGTTGTCTTCCTTGGAAACGTCGTAACTCGCTTACATTGTGCGTGCACTATAGTCAGCAGCAATTAGTTGAGCACTTTCATTATTACCAAAGGATTTAATTAGTAAGGATCTGAACTGAGGTGTGTGGTTGGTGAGCCTTTGATGTTTTGACATTTGTACGGTTAACTTTAATTGAATTGAACTAGTACTATAGATTTAAATTGCACTATACTTTTGTCAGAATAAATTAAAGGTAATTATCTGCAGATAGAAATCATCCTGAGTCACTCAATTTGGAGTCAGTTTTGTAAGAAATAAATTCTCTGGTTTCTTTTCTGCAGCTAAGTTAGTGTCGTGTGGCCTTGGCAAGCTACTTATTTAGTGCCTTACCATGCAGTTGAGCAATCTGCCCTCTCCTCCCTGCCACCACTGTGAATTGTCCAAGAAAGATTTATGAGAGTAATGCACCAATAGTGGTGAATGGCTCCATCTGAATGACTTGCTTTATAATGACAGCAGCAATGTGGAGGATTTTAAATCAGTTTAAACATATATTTGCTGTAGTGTCATTAATTTATGTGTGTATTATGATACACTCTCTCTTCTTTGTCATAGCATACATTGAGATATTAAAAATTAGTAGATTCATAAGTAGGTTCAAAATTCTTTGCTGATTTTGGCTAATATATATGAATTAAATTAGTTTGACTCAATGTGAAGATATTTACGTTAAAGTCCCCATCTTAGAGATGGAGAAGATTACTTTTCCAGCAAATGTTCTCCCCCCCCCCCCCGCCTGTGTTTCACTTGCATGAGCTTGAGTAAGGTTTGGTAAATAAGAGGTGTGATTCTTGCAGAACGGAAAACTTGAACATTGAGTGCTATGGTTAGCTTTCTTCTCTGCTGGTTAATTTTGTATAAGAAATTGTTCACCACTAGGAAGAGTCAAATAAACAAAATCTAGAATTTCTAGTAGTACTGCTTTAGAAGCATTTGCAAACTTGTTTTATCTGGCCCCAAATGAAGGTGTGAGACATTTTAGAGACTGCTGCATTGTGGCAAGAGACTACAAGGTTGCATATTAGAACTTGGTATCAGCAATCTTTTGTAACATACAGGCGTCTCTGATTCTTGTCACTAACCCTTTCATCCTGAATAACTGAAATTATATCTATGCAAGGTTGTTGAGATGCAAGGATATTGAGATACAATAGCAGGGTATTGCCATGAAAGAGGATATTTTTGAAATTATATAGAGGTTTATTGGGAAAGGTGAAATAGTAAGCAGTGCTATCCTGTTTTGTTTTAACTGAAATCTATTGCAATCCATGTTTAGCTTCCCTTTATTCTACAGTTTTGGGTGCCATAAGGTACATAGGCATTACTTTCTGATTTCCCTCACCCACCACCAAATTACATATTACCACTAATTTTTCAAAGGCTTTGCAATACCAATGATCTTTTCCATTGTGGCATGCATTTCCTAGATTGGGGATTCCATTTCTCATAAGTTGCACAAGAATCATTTTGTAACTTTGATCACGCAGCTCCTTTTGCAGCTGACTTCGATTCATGCAGCTCCATGTGAGCTTTCCCTATTCTCCTCAATGCTGGAGGTGGTGTTTAAAATGTAGTGCTTGTGTGTGTGACATTTTCTTGACCTTAGAGAATATAGAAATCCCCCTTCTTGTGCAGACTTTGGTGTGCTCATTGGAGTCCAGTCCATTGGTTTTGGTGTACTGTTTTGTCCCATAAATAATGCCTCTCTGCATTTCCTAAGTGGTTAGTATGCCTTCCTTTATGCTATAACCTTGCTTTCTTTATTCTCTGCCAAACATTGCCAAACCTGTTTGCCTGCTGGCTTCAAAACTGTATCTTTAGAATTCTTTTAAATGGCTTTTTCTTTGCAATTCTCAAATAAACACTTTTATCAATTCAAGCATGACTGGAGCTCCTTTTTCCTCTAACCTACATAATTCCAGCCTTTATATCTCATCTCTTTTCATGCAGTTGCTAGAGTGTTTAGTGTGGGAAGCTATAGCTTGTGTGTGCATTCTTTCTATTGCTTTGTGCCAGTGCCCTTAAACCCTTTAAAGTGACAGAAGTGAAAACCAAGTAAAATTTGCGCATCACCTTAAACTACAGTTAAGCTAAACTGGTATAAAGGTGACAAAATAAAAAAATCCCATCCAGTAGCACCTTAGCGACCAACTAAGTTTGTTATTGGTATGAGCTTTCATACCAATAACAAACTTAATTGGTCTCTAATGTGCTACTGGAAGGAATTTTTTATTTTGTTTCGACTACGGCAGACCAACACGGCAACCTACCTGTAACTGGTATAAAGGTGAACTCATAGGGTGCTGATGCATGTTGTTGCTGAAATCATGGTTGCTTTGCTTCTCCCCCGCTACAAACGCAACACTGGGAATTTGGTCACATTACACCATACAATTTGGACATTTTAGAACACACATGGCTTCCCCTCCAAAACATCCTGGGAATTTAAATTTGTTAAGGGTGGTGCTGATTGTAGGTCTGCGATAGGTGAGCTACAGTCTCCCCTCTGAAAAATGACCATGTTCTAAATGTCCTGCATTCAGATGTATTCATGGAAAGAGTATCCGAAAAAATTACTCTGTGATTTGGTCTTGCAGTAAAATTGTTTTTGATGTTTTTAAACAAAGGAACAAAGCAAATATATTTTAAACAAAAGCGACAAGAATTGTTTCATTTAAAAAACAAACCCCTGAAATTCAGTGCTTGGTTTTGATTTATCCCTTTATAACAATTACGTTTTATGCAGCTCACCTATAAAGGGATGGTAGGTCTGAAGTGTTTTGACATCTGCTTTAGTATTATAAGGATGCATAAAAGGCAGATAATTTTAACCTCAGTGGATCAGCAAAGACATGTTTATCCTGTGCTGCAATATGAGTTTGCAGTAACATGTAATTAATGTTCAGTAAACTTCTTAGTAACCCCTCTGATGTCTTACTGGAGAGTCAAATGCTGCCTTTTGTATAAAGAAAAGAAAAGGGAATATTAAAAATTGAGCAGGTCAGGGAAAAGGTAAGGCCTTCTGCTTGGCATGTTGGTTTTATAAATATAGGGGTTTTTTTGTCATATGGCAGCAGTTAAAGCTAGAGCTCTTACAGTCTTGACATCTTAAGAATCCAGCAACAGAAAACACCATGCGAGATTGCTGACTTTGTAGTTTGGCTCTCGGTGCTATCAACCTGTTTCTGTGAAATATATAAGTAATACCAATCTTTTTGTTGGAGCAGTAAGTTAATATCCTGCTAACTTCGCTAGCGATGTTTCTTATATTCTGGGAATAAAAGGCTTGCCACAAAATACTTATCTTTCCATATCATTTTTGCTTGTTTCACAGGAGAGCTCTAAGTAGTGATGAAGCTTTTAAAGTAAGATGTACAAAGCACAGCTGCCAAGGTAGATCAAGTTTTAGAGCAGGCAGGTTAGAGATGACAGATATAGCTGAAGAGGTTCTGACATGTTGCAAAGAATAGACTGGAGTTTTATTAAGGACAAAAATAGCCTATTCTCCTCTTCTGTTGTCTTTTACAAAGTTTAATTTCAATTGAATCTTATTTCGAAAGTTGAGACCCTCTTGAAATGCTGCTAGATTTGGAGAGGTTAAACAGGATACATTAGGTAGCATTTGCTAATCAACAGAGGTCCCAGTTGTTGTGCAAATGGTCAGACATTTCCCCTACTTTCCCTAAACACTATAATAGCTGGAAAGCTCTACAGTGGAACCAGTTACATTTTTAAGTTTCTCCTGGTTCTTTGTATATATCTATTAATTTCATTTTTGTCTGTGTGGGAAACTTCCCTTCATATGCCAGTGGAAAAGGAATAAAACTATGATCTTGAATCAGTGAATTTGGCTTCAGAAATGCTTTTTGTCTCATAACTGTCCTTAATATTTTGTTTTCAGTCTGTTTTTCTGAAACGTCTCTTAACACAGTATGACAAACCACTGAAAGACTATGAGCTCTGGGCTTTATGCCATGAATGCTTGCTTGCTATGGAAACCTATACAATTTATCCAGGTAGGTCTTCCTTAATCTCTTCTTTTTACACTAATATATTTCATTATCTTGACATTAAGGGCACGTCTTTCTGCAAACAGGTGTCTGGGCCCTGGTGAGGAGAAGGTGGATTGGCATTTGCGGGAGGTACACATTAATCTATGGTTTATAAATTATGGCCAGTGCTATGTGGCATGCCAAGAGGTGGGAGCAGCTGAGGAGAAGGCTATCTTCTGATGGTTGTGATACCACTGGGCAGTCAGACAGGGAGCAATGGCTGTTGGAAAAACCCTGGTGCCTCATTCCCATCCTTAAGAGTTTATTGAGACAGCCAGCTGGCTCATCATCTGTTGTAAGGATATAAGTATGTAGGGTATCCCACCCCACCTGAACTTGAGAAGTAGAGATCTCCAAGTGGAAATTTGTTTCTACTCATGGGTCTCTTTGTTAGGGAGGAAGTCAAAATAGGCAGATTTTGTTCTACAAGGGAAGATGGGGCAAGTCAGTGTCTTGGAGAGCATTCATTTTTTGGGAAAGGAGGTTTGTTTGTTTTTAACAAACTTTCTTCCATTATTATGTCAGAATATTATGTACTGCCTTATGATATTACAAAGTCCTTGCTATAAATTAAGACTCTTTTTCATCTTTTGTGATACTGCGGGGCCCACAATGTTTAGATGCACTTAATTGCTGCTATATTTTGTTTTGCTTTTGTCTGAACAATCCCTGTAGCACAAATCTCTGAATGACTCAAGTATAATTTATTTTAGAATATATACAGTCCCACAAATGAGTTTATGAAAGCAAGACTTTGTTATTTTCTCAGCAGTTCTAATATTTAAAATACCTGTTTTTCAGCATACTTGTGTTTAGACTCTGTCTTGATCAACAGTGATGGAAGTGTTCAGTTTGTTCCACCTGAAAGTGAAGGTAATTTAGCATGCTGCTAATTTTATGAATTTCTATTTATTTTTGTCACCAAGATTAAAATAGATTGTTATTTTTTTTAATACTTTAGGCTCATATGATATGTTTTATTTGGCTCCTGAGACAGAGGAAGAGGATTATGTTACTGAAAAGGTATGGTGACATGTTACAAATACAGCTGTTTCCTTTAAAAGTTAAATAGAAGAACATCTTTAAAGAAAATAATGGGCACATTTTCTGGTTTACATAGATGCTTGTGGTACCAAGTTAGCTCCATCTTATACTATATTTACACAGTAGTTTCCCATGGCACCTTAGAGTAATATTTTAAGCTTTTTTAAAAAATTAGGCAAACCTTTTTGCTTAGCCAATTCTTTAGTCACTAGAATATTTAATGCAACTAAAAAGGTATTTAAGAGTCTTCCCCTTCCCCTTCCCTTTTCTTAAGTATCAAAACAGACTTGACATTATTCACACAATTACTAATATTTTTTTAAAGAGTAATTACCGTATTTTTCGCCCTATAGGACGCACCGTCCCATAAGGCGCACCTAGTTTTTTGGGGGGGGAATAAAGGAAAAAAATTATTTTCCCCCCAGACGCGGGGCTGGGGCGGGGGAAGCCCGAGCTTCCCCCGACCCCAGCCCCCAAACAGGCAGCTCTCTGCAAGCCGTGGGAGCCCAGCGCTGGCTCCCGCTGCTTGCGGAGAGGTCCGCGAAGCCTGGACGCGCTGATCTCAGCGCGCGCAGGCTTCGGCATGCAGGCAACTCTCCGCAAGCAGCGGGAGCGCTCCCGCTGCTTGCGGAGAGGTCCGCGAAGCCTGGAGAGCGAGAGGGGTCGGTGCGCAGCGACCCCTCTCGCTCTCCAGGCTTCAGCGAAAGCCTGCATTCGCCCCATAGGACGCACACACATTTCCCCTTCATTTTTGGAGGGGAAAAAGTGCGTCTTATAGGGCGAAAAATACGGTAGTTGCTGCAAGGGCTTTCCTATCTGGATTAGAATCTCTCCCTGTGTGTATGTGTATGTAAGAGGCAGTTTAACCTTTTGTTCCATTATGTCCTAATTTGGATTGGGGATTCTTGCTGCTCCTGTTTTACTCTTTCAAAAAAATATTAATTATAATTAATAATGCCACACCTGCTTTCTAGCTTCTAGTTCAAGCAGTACAGGTTTGGCTGTGACAATAGACTTCATTTATTGTAGCTTGAGGCAAACTCAAAACTGAAAGTGAAAGTTTTTGTTTTTAAAAAATATTTTATTAAGGGTTTTCTTGTTTTACAGTGTAAGTGTAATGCCTCGTATTTTTTTCCCTATGTAACATTTTTACAAATCCGTTTCATTTGTTGAGGCATTAGGGGGAGAAGAAGAAAAAAGAAAAAAAAAGAAAGGGGGTGGAGGGAGGGGAGATGGATGGGGGTGGGGTCGGGTAGCGGTGTTTCTATTATGCTTAATGTATGTAGAGTTTGGTGTCAGCGTGCTTGTATTGTTCACTTGTGTTCCTTTGGTGGTGAGAGAGGTTGGGGTTGGCCTAGGGTGTGATTGTTTGTTTGTGATTGGCTGTGGTGATCTTTGTTTTCGTGTGTGAGTGAGGTGGGTGGGTGTTTTGGATCAGGTTAGCCATATTGATTTGTATGCTGTTGGTGGATTATTGTCATTGTCCTGTTGGGCTGTGTATGTGATAAAGGGGAGCCATAGCTGAAAGTGAAAGTTGTGGCACTGTACTCGAGATCTGTAAACAATAGTGCAAAGTAAAGTTTTTATATTTTAAAAACATTTCAAATTAACATCATTTTGTGAATGTTTTGAAAAAAATGCCAAGTGGTAGCACAATATGTTGTTCTGGTTAATTTTAGAGTAATTGCGTTTGGAGAATACAAAGACCAAACTAGGCTTAATGTTTGTTATGTAGTGTGGTATTTCTCAATTCATTTTTGTTAATAGTCAGCATCTAGCACAGGGGTCAGCAAACTTTTTCAGCAGGGGGCCCGTCCACTGTCCCTTGTGGGGAGCCAGACTATATTTTTTGGGGGTGGAAATGAACGAATTCCTATGCCCCACAAATAACCCAGAGATGCATTGTACTCATGTAAAAACATGCTAATTCCCGGACTGTCTGCGGGCCAGATTCAGAAGGCGATTGGGCCGGATCCGGCCCCTGGGCCTTAGTTTGCCTACCCATGGTCTAGCCAGAGGAGCTGCACTGAGACCATGGCATGGGTGGTGATGGTGGGGTTTTTTTAGAGCTTGTTGTCGCTCTAATGGGAATCAGACCTCCATTGCCAATAGCTGACTTGAGGGTGCCTGAAACCAAAGTGGGGCAAAGGGTTAATTTCCCTCCCCTCACACTATGGTTCTGATTTGGGTCCCTTGCCCCCAGTGCCTGCTATTTGTTTAATCAAGGCTCTGCGACCACGAACTATGTGACAAAATGTGAAGTTTAGTTTGGCCCCAAGAGCATGGGCGAAATTGACTTCTTCTGTTTTGCTATCTTAATGGCAGTTAATAATTAATGGAACATTTTCCTATGCTGATCAGATGTTTTATGTGCAATATATATGCATTTGTTGCACATACGCTTCTCATCTCAAGCTAGCGCTTTGAGTACAATATCTCCTACACCCAAATATGAAATATTGTATACAGTGGTAGCTCAGGTTACATACACTTCAGGTTACATACACTTCAGGTTACATACGCTTCAGGTTACAGACTCTGTTAAGAACTTTACCTCAGGATGAGAACAGAAATCACTCGCTGGTGGCATGGCAGCAGGAGGAGGCCCCATTTGCTAAAGTGGTGCTTCCGGTTAAGAACGGTTTCAGGTTAAGAACGGACCTCCGGAACAAATTAAGTTCTTAACCAGAGGTACCACTGTATATTGGAAAACAATGTATGGCACATTGACAGGGAGCATTCATTGCTGCTGCAGATTGCTGTCTGCATTATCATTGTGTGAACATCGCAATGAGAAAGCTTCCCTTTTCTTTTCCCGCTTCCCTTTTCTTTTCCCTCTCCCCATATCCAGCTATGCTATTTTACAAACCTTTTCCTATTTAATTTTGTAAGCTTTAATTCTTTTTGGAGGCTTTGTGTTATTCTGCTATGTTATGTCTGTTCTACACAGCACATCTAGTCAGATTTTAGATACCTCCAAAGTCTTGAACTGCAACAGTGCTTTCTCCCTCCAGGTTGCTTTTGTGTTACTTTCAGAACTGACGATTCAGTGGTACTAAGTCAGTGGTGACCAACGTGTGCTTGTGGCATGCTTTCGGTGACCATGAAGGAAGGTGCATAGTTATGCTATGCTGTGCCCTGACCTCAGGTATGCCTGGGGTTTGCTCAGTTGCCTGTGCTGATGCCGGCAGGAATGTCAGCACAGCCATTTGTAGATTGTGCTTTTAGTGAATACCCATCCTTGCGCTGGAGACCTGAAATTGGCTGCTTTAAGTATATGTATTTAAGAGCAGGGTTCAATCTGAGTGGGAGTCGTCCAGTGACTTGGTTGCCTATTCACTGTGCCATTTCCAACAGGTCTGTATTTACTGTATTGCTGCAATTTTGTGGAGAGTTGCAAAACATAATTTCCCACCTGATCACAAAATAGTGTTGCCAAGGAAACTGAAGAATTTTCTTCTGGATATGGCTAGACGAAAGTCAGAAGACAGGCCTTCTCTGGCAGATGCAATTAAGGTGATTTAAATTAAGCAATTTCCTTTTTTTTCCAAAAATTGTAAAAATGTATTTTATTCCTGCAAATTATTCTGGTACTGAAGATAAATTTCTTTTTTCTTTTTTCTTTTTTCTTTGGTAACAACTCTAAAAAAGGGAGTTGATAACTGTACTCGATTTCATTCCTTAGTGGCTCCATTGAGAACCAAGGTGTGGTGTTTTGTTGTTGTTTAAAAACAATATTGAAATATAGCAACTTCAGATTAGTTGTGATAAAATAATACTCCTAAATTTAAAATTATTTGCAAAATTATTTCTAATTTTTGCACCTATCCTCTGTCTAATACTAAACACTTCAAAATGCTGTTTTCTATGAAAGAGGGTAAGGATTTGCTGATTTGATTATTTAAATGGGAATACAAGAAGGGGAGGTGTGAGGAAGTCAAAGAAACAAGCAAATGAGTTTTAAGTTATGAAAAATAATTGTTTTTAATTTTTCTTATTTTTTCTGTATGTTTACTTATTTTTTTATTATGTGTTTTTGTATATTTGTCTTTGTAAAATCTTAATAAATATTTCTTTAAAACAACAACAACAAAATGCTGTTTTCTAGACATGTGATAGCTATCTTCTTGAACAAAGAATAAGCAGCAAGAAGGTTCTGGCATGTTTAACCAGATCTGCCTTTCAGGTATGAGTGTTTACCTTCATGTGTTCAGAAATAAATAAATAAATGAGAATTTCCACAAAGCTTCTTAGAACTAGATTTGGCTCCATGAAACTCTTCTGTCACCTCCCATTTCTGCAATGCCTTGGTTAAATAGAATTAACATAACAGATCAATTTAATTAAGATTTCTTTTTAACTCCATATGTAAACGTGTAAACCTTCTCTCATGTTTATGTAAACTGCTCCTGAATCCTAACAACCACATCTACAGTAACAATACTCCATAGAAGCACTAGCGTTGGCTGTTCAAAAACCATTAAAGATGTACCATATCTCAAATATCTTGGAGCACATCTCCTCCATTGTCCATGGAACTCTTGCTTAATTAAAGACAAGTTAAGATTTCTGTCAGCATTGTACATTTTGCTGCAATATCTGGAGCTGCTTTGGATGTGTTACAGAATCCTGCCTGCTTTATATACTGGGAGTAGCTCTTCTGCAAACTGGCCTACCTCCCAATTGGAAAAGTTTCATCAGCTAGTAATTTTCAAACCAGTGCTGTTGGGGCATGACTTGGTGGCAGATGCCCAATTAGAAATCTTTGTGTTGGCTGTCCCTCCACCTTTATTTCCACTGCTCCCACATCAACATGGAATGCTCTCATATTTTAACATTTTCTCTGTTTTGTGTTGTGTTTCTATACAAAGAATAGAATATAATCAAAAGAAACACAACTCTGTATAAAATGAATGTATAATATGCACTGAATGCCCCAATGCAATTGGTATTGTGACTCAAAATAATATAATATTATAATAATACCAATACAGAATTGTGTTTGTTTTGATGTGTTTCTAAAACAAGCCTGGATGAGAATAGCTTATGTTCTCTGAGTAGCTCTTGCGCTGCATTCCTTCAAACCTCTTTCTACTGTCTAGTCTTTCCTGGCCTTGTATTATGCTGGAATCTATACTGTACTTTTTGGAAGCTGACAGTTTCAAACTGTATGAGTCAAACTGTATGAGGTCAGCGTTGGCTTCTAGTGTTCAAGCTCCATTAATTAAAAACCCAGGAGCCACATAACGCTATGCTTGGCTCAAATAAGGGTATTTTTTAGAGCAGAAAGAGAGTTTGGTATACCAGGCTAGTGGCTCTCCTGATTAAAGAACTTGTTCTACAAAAATGGCAAGAATCTGTGGGAAAGAGGTGCCTGGAAAGACAGCATCCTCCCTCTTTGCTTTTCTTGCTTGTTGCTATGGCAGCAGAATTGGAGCATGCTGGAATATGACCAAGAGATGTTTAGACTTTTAAATGATAAGTACCCTCAGTGGTTTTAGGGTAGCCTTGGACTTTGACAACGGCCATTTTGTCTGCCAGTTGACTCAAATGACCAAGAAGTGTACTAGTGACCTACAATTGCTTATTCGACTTCTCCCCAACCTCCCAGTGCATTTGGGAAATTAAATGCCACATTCCACACGTCCTTTTATTTCTGGTGCATTTGTTTTTGGGAGTGGGGGGATTCAAACCTGGTGATGCATTCCTTCCAGGGAATATGTGCAGAAAATGTAGCTATTATTAATCCAGAGCAAGTTTCAACAATATTTCACAATAGGAAGGAACAATTATGGCTGGTCTAGAAATATAAATGACATTGGGCTCAAGGACTTCGCTCTATGCTTTTATTCTTTTGACTCCTTAGAAATTGAAAGTATTAAATGTGTTGAGCCCTCAGGAAAGAGCAGAAGAAAGCTTGAGCAAATAAATGTTTGTCTTTATCACTGTGTGCTTTAAAAGACAATTTATAATGCATTTGTGTTTTTTTGTTTTTTACTCTTTGGCTGTTAGGCTTTCAAAGAAGCGGATTCTTTTAATGATAGCATGCCTTTTGATTTACAAAGTGAGAGAAGTTCAGTGGATGAAAACTTAGGTGAGTACACCTGTAGGCATTCCTGCATTTTTATTTTGGGAAGACGCCATTAGGTAATGTGTCCAGTCATGTTGGAAATATTTTTCTTATGTAAGCAATTGTACATCCTGCCTTTATGCTAAATGCAGACTTTTGTCTTTGTCTTCACCTTGTTGCATATTCAGGATTTTTACCTATGAGCAATGAAAGCAAACTGATAGCAGTGAAAGGACCAGTCCCCTGCCAGCCTTCTTTGAACAGAGAAAGTACCATATTGCCAAGTGCTTTCACTTCTACAGCAACCCATTTCAAGCCTATTATTCTACATCAAAACATTGATATTAAAAAGTAAGTGAGTTGGTATAATGTCCAGAAAGTAATATGCTGTATTTGATGCAATGCAAAATGAGATTTTAGTATTGTTTTAATATTCTTCCTTCTTTTTGACGGAGATGAAGCCATTTTGGCTTGGTTTGGTGTTCTGAACATCATTTTTCAGCAAGGCACCATGTAGATTTCCTGCTTTTTCTAGTATAATAAGAGCATAAGGATTACTAGATCAGACCAAGAATCATGCAGATTGCCCACGGAGGCAAGTCAGATGTCCATCCTTGGCATTTTCAATAGCTGTGGTACCGTCATATGGAATTTCCATTTTGCTAACGTGTGTTTGAGGCTATACTTTGTCGGAAGAGGAATTTCATTTTAATGCCATAAATTGAAACAGTGCCTTATTTATAAGAAAAATACCACACCAGTAGTTTTGACATCAGATGCAAAGCGCAGGAAATTTAGGGTGCTAGACCTTTAAATATCCCAGTATTAAATGCTCACAGTGTGATCTTCATGCTTCTACCCCCTCTCAGTGAAAAGACCACAAACTTGCTGTAAGTTTAATTATTTTACTTACAGCAATCATAGGTCACTCATGCATCATTCAGTGCTGCAGCAGAAACAACACAGGTAAAAACTTACTGAGTACAAAAATACAAAAGATGGTTTTCAAAATTGGTTTCTGGAGCTTGGGAGTTCCAGCCTCACGCCTCTGGTCAGTTACATGGTTCGAACAGGAGGGGTGTGGAAACAGGAAACAACCCTTATTCCTCCCTCCCTGAAGATGAGGGAGCATGACCTAGCCAAGTCTTCTCTAGCAATTTACAGTTCTGTGGTCCTTAACCACTCCATTTACTAACTAGCATAGACATGCCTTGTTAGGTTTGACTGCAAAATCTCCCACAGGTATAATTTTAAGAATTGTTTGCAGTAGAATTATTACTCCCACCCTTTCCCCAATACTTTTATAGTGGGCCATTCCTACTACAAAAGAAAAACCTCCTTTCATTGTTTTGGCTGTTTCTAACTCTTCAGACTCAAACACTGATTTTTATTTTGCTTAATGTATGAGAAGTAATGTACCTTGTTGATATCACCTTGAAACAATTTTCTCTTACATCCGTATTAAAAAGGAAAGCAGCATTTCATCTTAACTGCCATGCCTAATAGCTATTGATGCACCTATTAAGAGTCATTGAGGCTGGTATCCATCATTACATTTTGGTAATTAATTGTAAGATTGTTCATTCTGTGGGAGAGAAAAATATTTTATATGTTCTAAACCTACTACCAATAAAATTAATTGAATTAGCTTGATTGTTATATTGGGAGAGAAACATTGCTCCATGCAAGTTAAAGTTCTACAAACCTCTATTAGGTCTTTTCTTAGCCGTATATAGGGCAAATAACAACAAAGATGAAACAGGAACTAGGGAGGGGATTCAGAGTAGATACGTTCAGAGTTGTCACTGAAACACAGAAACAGTTAGTGGTACCTCTGGTTGCAAACGGGATCCGTTCTGGATAAGTTTGCAATATGAAAAGAATGCAACCCGCAGCGGCATGTCTGCGCACACGCGGGTTGCGATTCGCCACTTCTGCGCATGCGCATGATGTCATTTTGCACTTCTGCGCATGTGCGAGCGGCAAAACCCGGAAGTAACCCTTTCCGGTACTTCCGGGGTGCCGCGGGACGTAACCTGAAAGAACGTAACATGAAGTGGACATAGCATGAGGTATGACTGTATTAAGAAGACTTTGGTGTGGAAGGTAAGAGTACAGCAGATTGTGGATGGGTCAATGTGATGTGTCAAATTCCTGCAACTGTTTTGCATAAAGTATCTTGTTTTTCAGAGGTACTGCTGCATCCTCAGTGATACAATGTGGAATGACTATGGAAAGTGGTGTGCCTGTGGATTTTAAAAATTCAATACGTTTAAATATTGATTCTGAAAGCAAGATGGATGAGGACTCTGATTTGCCAGCAGTCTGCGTTACTACATCTGGTATTCTGGAGCAGGATAAACAGGGATTGGAGGCATCACTTCCGACTGGCGCAGAGGAGCCAAAAACAAGCAGTGCTAGCTCAGGCATGGCAAAATTACCCTTATTCTCTGAAGCCTCATGTCCTTCTCAAGGGAAGTGTCCTTCCTCAAGCGATCCTAACTGCACTGTGTCTTCTAGTATGGCTTTTATAAACAATTTCCTTTTGAAGCAGGACCCAGTCACAAGGGTGTTAACCCTCGTACCAGTCCAGATTGCTATATCAGAGCAAATACCAAATAAGCCTCTTCATTCAAAAACAGCTTACAGTTGTTGTCCCAGTTTACACGTCCTCCTTTCGGATTCTATAGTGAACTATGATGTTGACAAAGCGTTGCAAAACGCTTCACCCACGAACCGTCTGAGGAATTGCGAGACTAGTAACGCACGGCATGAATGTCTGGACATGAAACTGAAGATTAATAGTTTACCCCTAACTACAGTTAATAAAGAGCCTCAAACCAGGTATCCTGAAAAGAATCTGTCCCTAACGTTTTGTGAGGAATGCAATACAGATGCAAGGAATAATGACCCTTTATCAAATCACTCGTCGCATGCCTCTGGGGAATCAAGTCCTCCTTGTTCACTGAACCTGGAAACCTCTCTCCATAATAATGGGATAAACGAAAATTTCTTGAAGAAAGTGGTGCATCTTATCCAAGAGATGGTTGGATCTGGTAGTCATCTGATGAATACAGTTGAAGCTCTGGCCATAGGTAGGCATTTAATACTTGGAATCACATCATAGATGCAAAGATATATTCTAGACCATGCTCAAATAGAGATTCTGGTAGCTTTGTGCAAGGCATGGTCTTGATGGTTATTTTTAATTAAAGTTGGCATGTGCAGATCCCAAGAGTTCTCATGTACCATTGAAAGTGGTTTTTGTTTTTAACATGACCTGAATAGTTCCAGTGGTTCTGATTTCTTTCTTCATCTGATTTCATCTGTGTAAAGGGGAAAGCCTATTCTAGATAAGAATGTCTGTTTTTGAAGCTCTTGTTTTATTTATATACATTTGTATCCTGCCCTTCCATCAAGGAACTTAAGATGACGATGATAATAAATAATAATAATAATAATAATAATAATAATAATAATAATACCCCGCCGACCATCTGGCTGGGTTTCCCCAGCCACTCTAGGCAGCTTCCAACAAAAGATTAAAAATACATTAAAACATCAGTCATTAAAACCTTCAGATGTCTTCTAAACGTCAGATAGTTGTTTGATGAGAGGGCATTCCACAGGGTGGGCGCCACTACCGAGAAGGCCCTCTGCCTGGTTCCCTGTAACTTCGCTTCTTGCAGTGAGAAAACCGCCAGAAGGCCCTCGGAGCTGGACCTCAGTAGAGACGCTCCTTCAGGTATACTGGGCCGAGGCCGTTTAGGGCTTTAAAGGTCAGCACCAACACTTTGAATTTTGCTCAGAAACATACTGGGAGCCAATGTAGGTCTTTCAATACAGGTGTTACGTGATTTTATCATCCCAACAACCTTGTAAAGTAGGTTAGGCTGAGACATGGTAAGCGGTCCCAGGGTCACTTACCATGAGATGGATCTTTGAGCTTGTGCCCTCCTTAAAATATTTTCACAAAGTGTTACAGGCATGCAGGAGAGAATAGGTCACATAATCAGTAATGTAGCCAGTCAGTTGCTGCGATAATTGGTGCAGCCATTCATATGTGATACTTCACACTGCAATAGGCATACTAATTTGGGTGAACTATATTTTCCCAGTGACAGATTGTTTACTTAGCCCTATACCTTAATTAGTTGGGGTATTTCCCCCCCATATTTCATTTTAAATCAAAATTCAAGTGCTTTGGACATTCCCTTGATCAAAGGAACAATAACTTGTTATTTATTCAATTTCTTATCTTCTCTTCACCATGAGTCCTAGGGTGGGTTGCAACCATTTAAAAATACAATATTAAAATCAGTTAAAACTTGCCCAACAAAGCTTCACAAAACATACTGATAACCACGTAAGAGATTTGCTGTCTCCCCCTTCCCGATTTAATTCACATTTTTTAAAATGTCTTGAACCAGGTAAATATATTTACAGCTTAAAGGATCTCAAATATAAAACTTTCTGTAATGCAATCTCTGAAAAATTTTGCGACCTTCTCTGGGAAGAAAAACTACTAGCAAAACTGTATGATGCAGCAAATGGTAAAACTGTTATATTTGCAAGGTAAGTGACTCTTCTGCTATCTGTCAGAATATGTGTTGGCGTTTGTTCTCTGGCGTGAGTTCTGAATGAGGCACTGGAACTCTCTAGAACTTCTTCATTGATCTAATGGTTGAGGAAGCTGAGTATGTTTAGCCTGGGACAGAGGAAACTGAGAGGAGATGTCACAAGGAGGATGGACCAAGCTTGGTTTCTCCTGCTCTGAAGGGTAGGACTTGAACCAATGGATTCAAGTTTCAAGAAAGGCGATTCCAATTAATCAAGAAGAACTTTCTGTCTGACAGTGGAACAGAATGCTTCAGGGGGTGATGGGTGGGCTCCCCTTTCTTGGAGGTTTTTAAGCAAATGTTGGCTGGCCATCTGTAGTTGACATTCCTACATTTCAGGGGGTTGGACTAGATGACTCTCGCAGCGCCTTCCAACTCTACAGTTCTGTGATTCTATGAACTTCCTTGCCTTTTGACATTGACTCCTAAACTACCATTCCTGGGTCGGATCCTGACATTTCATCTAATTATTAAGTCAGGGAAACTTAACCAAGTGGGAAATGCATTTTTAAAAAGGAAAGGATTTTAGCATTTAAGAATTATGCAGGAGCTTGAATTGGCTGGTATATCTGTATGGACATAAACATGACCGTTCTGATGTAAAAATGAATAAACCCATGAGAGGCTATAAACCACTCAGAAGTTGTGACTGCAAGCTGCCGTGCAATCAAGATGGAATCTCTCTTGTTCATACTATGCAGTTTGTTCTCTAGAGCCTAGTTATAGTGTATCTAACTTTAAAAGTTCATTAAGAGTATAATGAAGATATTTCTTAATTTCGGTGTTGAGTGCAAAAAGAAAAAGATGACTCAAAACATATGGTTGGCATTTCATAACAGTTTATATCATGAATGCCTCTAGTTTTGCTTAATGTTTCTCATGACTAATGTGGTACATAGGAGGCTTTAATGAAGACTGATAATATACTGTTGGCAATGTTTCAGAAAATGGCTTTTTGTATAAAAGAGAGAAATGTGTGTGTGTTGGGGTGGTGTTAATACAGTTTCTAAAAGAAGTATTTTCACATTTTTATCAGGTTTTACTGTGTTCAGAACATCTTTTATAGACATAACTGAAAATGTGTTGTGGATTGACTATTGAGGAGAAAGCTAGGAATGTCTCTGGAATTTATATTGCATGCTTCTTTGGGCGAAAGAAAGAACAACAAAGGAAATTTCACAACTACTGTGGTACCTCAGGTTACATACGCTTCAGGTTGCAGACTCCAACCTTCTGTTTTAGGGAAACACGGCACATTGACATGTCTGCCAGACTTTCGTTTAATTTTTGTTTTTATTATTATGGTACATTGCAGAAGACTCTGCGGCCTGGTCCGAAACAGTTCACGTGGAGTGCTAGTTTAGGTCTCCTAGGTCTTGTTTCCTTTACTTTTGTTCTGTGCTGCACAACAAGAAAAGCTGAATGAAATTTTTTTTAAAATTTCAGGCACTTTGAACCTCATATTTGAGCTTTTCTCCCTAACAAATCTTTCCTGCATGTCTGTGTGTAATCAACTATCTCACCACCCTGTCTCTATATTTACAGCATGAATGAAACAAAATACTGTGGCAACACATTTCAGAGCCAAAATAAACCTAAGAATCTTGGGGACGCCAGTGAAGAAACAAATGGTAAGGAAAGACCACAGCTTGTGATGATGGTCACAGCTTGTGATGATGATAATGAGACCAGAAAGTGTTAGAAGATATTAATTCAGTTGCTGAAGATACTAATTTAATTGCCAGTGGGATAGCCATGTTGGCTCCTTGCAGCAAAAAGCAACGAAACATCTTGTGGCATGTTAAAGACTAACAAATGTATTATGGCATAAGCTTCGGTGGATTACACTCCACTCCATCAGATGCATACGTACCCCAAATTACCAATACACATATACGCATGGATGGCAGGGGGTGGGGAATTGTAAATAGTGAGGTCAGAGGGAAATGATATACAGAAAAGCGCAGAGCAGTAATTGCCTAATTCACAGTGATAATTCACAAAACAGTTGTTGATATCACATATTGTTGAACCAATTAACATATATAATATGCTAAAAAGGGTTTGTCTAGGTTCAGTTCACAAATGACCGCATTTGAACCTCTTGATGTATTCTAATTAAGCAGTTTTATGTTGCAGACTTTCTTTGAAGTTGTTTTGTTCCAAGATGCTCACTTTCAGAGTGTCCATGGTGGTTAAAATGCTGCCTGCTCCATCCAGCTTTTTAATGTTGTGGTTTATGATGTCAGATTTATGTGCATTTATTTTTTACCTAGAGACTGACCTGTTTGTCTTACATAGAAAGGCAATGTTGACAGATGATGGCACAGATCATATTGGAAGGTGCACAGAAGAATGGACTCTTTCTAATAGCTGTCCTTTCCACTCATAGAGTGTCGGTGTTGGGAACCCTATCTGTAGCAAAGCATTTATGTGTTTCCCACAAGGACAGGGTCATCCCCTCCTTTCTACCCAAAATTCTGTTGAGATTCCATGTTCAGCAAGAGTTGGTTTCCCCTACATTTTGTCCCAACCCTGCTCACCCATTGGAAAAGGCCTGGCACTCATTAGATGTGAGGTGTGCACCCAAGGACTAAAGCGTGTAGATTAACTGATTCCTTATTTATTTCCTTTCACCTCACTTCCTTGGGCAAAATGGTTAACTCCTCCACCTTCTCTAGGTGGCTTAAAGCTAGTATTGTGGTGGAATATGGAGCTTTGAAGCTTCTCCAATCATCTTCTTTGATGAACCAAAGATGGTTCATCAACTATCTTTACAGCTCATCCTACTAGAGTGGCAGCCACTTTGGCAGCTTTCTTTGCTAACACCCCTTTGATTGATATCTGTTGGGCAGCCAGTTGGCTGTCCCTAGCTACATTCACAAGGGGAAGTCATAAGATGGAGCTTATGCCTCAGCAGAGGCTGCTTTTGGCTGTATGGTCTTGCACCAAGTCCTTCTGCCTTACTACTCTCCATTGCAGCTGGGATCTGCCCTAATTGGGTTTGCTGTGTGGTACATCCCAACCCAATAATCCAGCGACACTCTCCTGAAATAGAACAGTTGGTACTTACCTGAACAGTAGATTTAGGAGGGTTCACTGGGCTATTAGGACTTCGTCCTAGTGGGGACTGCAATGGTCTATAAGTTTGTGTTGGAATGTTCACAAGTCCCCCACCCCACCCTTATTGGGACACGAGTTTTCTGTTATTTTACTTACCCTTATTGTGTTGACTCCATTGACTGTCGATCTTGGAGGGTCTGTAAAACTGATCGGCAGCTAATCACTTCCTGGAAGAGTTTTCTTTTCCTGCTTCATCATCAAGGTGTATCCTAAGACCAACCTGATAGCCCAATGACTCCTCTGAAATCTACCATTCAGATTAGTACCAACTGTACTTTCTTAATGAGAGCTAAAAATAGGGGACTGTAGAAGAATGGTATTGGAAAGTTGTGTCTCGCCTTCTTTTATAGTCCCAATTTGTTGATAGTGATGATGGCAGCTCCTTTGTCAGCATCTTTAATTATGATGTCAGTATTGTTTCTGAGGCTGTGGATGACACCACAACCTGTGTGGGAGAGGTTGTGTGGTAAATCATGCTCTTAGCTGATTACCTCAACTTGGGCACAGTGACAGAAGTACTCCATATAAAAACCTAACTGTGCGTGAGGTTGTGGGGTCTATGCAGAATTCTTGTTTCTGTGCTATTTTTGGGTACACTGTCCAGTTGTGTTCAGGGAAGATAGTAGTTGAGTGCTGGTGCACTGGGCAGTGCCCTGGTAGAAATGTTCCTCGAGTCATAAACAGTAGGGTTCCCACCCCAGATCCCACCTCAGCTTGCATTTTCCAAATGATCATAGTTTCTACTTTTGGTTCAAAATGCAGCTTAAAAATAAATAAATCTAATAATGCTTTTTTTTTTTTTGAAGCAAAATTTGTTTAGAAATGCAGGTTTTTGGAAAAAAACACATATTTTTATAATTTTTAATGTAGAAATAGGGCAGGAGACCCTCATGGGTGCACACATGTGAAGATGCAGCAAAGATTCACTCTCTTTTACTCACTGCTATTCCAAAGCAGCTGTGATGCCATACTAATCCATATTCTCAATCAGAAATGTGTATTGGAAACCTCATTTCGCCTCTAAGATTGCATTGGAATGGCTGGACAATATATCCATCCTGTAATCATTCTGGTTGAGTAGCATACTTTGTTTACGTTTCTTTCTTTTAAGCATTTGTGCACTGCCCCTTCATTGCTTAAGCTGACTTTCAACAAAAAATAATAACACAGTTAAAATGAAAATATCATGAATACTCGTTGATTGTAATATTTCTATATAATCTACAGCAGGAGGAACATAAGGCCACACTCTGCTACTATAAATGCCCATAGGCTTACTGGGAGAGGAGTTTTGCATCCTCCTCAAAAAGCTAAGAAAATAGGGCAGTGTTAAACTGCAATGGGATAAATAATTTTTTAAACCTTTGTACAGTTCAGTCAAGGCTCTACATGGTGTCCTCGCATGCAGTGTAGGCATGTGGAATAGAGCCCCACCTTGTAGAAAATTTGCAGTGGCTTTGCTTCTGTGTGAAGAGGGCATGTGGGTTCCTGGCCATGAAGAAATTTTAAGGTTGCTGCTGTGGGATGTAATCCACTGAGAGCAGTCAAGTACAACATTCCTTGTTTTGCTATAGTGGACATGCAAAGGAATGTTTGGTCCAGCCAGGCGAAACTTCCTGTTCCTCCTGGCCTGGAGCATCCTTCCTTGTGTGTGGATGGGCGTGACCTTTCCAGACCTGGTAAAAGGACAAGGCATGCTGCCACTCTCTCTCTCTTTTCCATCTTCTTTTCATCCTGCAAACTTCCTGAAATGAACAGCTGGCTGCCAGCCAAGCAGTCCCCCAGGTCATCTTCCTTATGGGATAAACTTGTTAGTATAGGTTTGTAACTTGAAGCCTTAAACCTGCCTTCAGGGATCACACTGTGCTCTGCCCGATCGTGAGTAAACTTTATTTTTATTGCTTATGAATAAGACTGTGGTGTCTTTATTCCTTTAGGAGGGATTCAAGTGGTCTTACCAGGAAAACATTAGAACACGTTTCAATCTGGACGATCCAGATTGAATTGCGTATTGTCTTAAGAAACTCACATGAGTTTGCAACTAGTTTTCTGCTGTGTAAAGGAATGCACTCTGCTAAGTAAAGAAATTTGCTAACGCAAGTTAGGAAGAATATTAATAAACAACATATTCTCTCCTGCCCCCCTGAACATTCCCACAGCTGCTACTCATAATGTGTGTGCGCGTGTTTTGTATGCCAATTGGCTTGGTGACCGTTGCCAGTGTGATGAAAGAAATGTGATGAACATGTTTTCACACAACTGTAGTTTCTATTGCTGGCATAGATGCAGATGACCTCCCACAAGATAATTCTGAAAAGGAAGCCGAATCACAGGAAATTGCAGATGGGATACAAAAGAATGGTGGAGAAATTTTGCAAGCCAACGAATGTTACCTCCGTGCAGACTTGCTAGCGGAGAACCAAGAACAAGAGCAGGTTCTATTAAAGTTGGAGGAAAATATTTGCACCAAAGCTCCCTGCTTATCCGAACTGTGTGGATTTTGTCCTGGTTGGAGCACTGCATTCTATGGTTCGGAATGTTTTAGTTTGGAAGTACATCACTACATAAGAAAACTTGGAAAGCGAAAAATTAATGACGCACAAGACATAGATGCAAAAAAAGCGGTAGGTATCCCGATTTTCAAGAATGGATGAAAAATCAGGGACACTTTTTTTTGTTTTAAAGTGTAATATAGAGCATGAAAAGCAGGCTTCCAGAGGTAAACTAGTGCATTACATATGCTTTCTACAAGGTGCATTCACATGGGTGATTTAAAAGCATTGGATATGCTTTAAAACCTATTTTCTCCAGTCCTTGCAAGATGGGTTACTCTAGTTACTATTGTCCACACTATTCCAATATCCACTTGCAGTACATATAAGTACCAGTGTAGGTTTGTGTAATCTAGACGGTATCATGAGCAATGTTGGGGTAGGGAGCTTCATGTTTAATGAGCATGAAGGGGAGTCATGGAGAATTGCGAAGCTGTGCCTTAAACTATTCTACCTGATTATGAAAGTTGAGACGTTTGTTTGCAAGAGAAATGGAAACGTTTTGGAAATACTTCCAGTCATGTTAGCCCCTTGCAGAGAAAACAGCAGAGTATTGCAACACCTTAAAGACTACGGGTGGAATTTAATGTCACACTGTTACAGACATTCCATCCACACAAGCATCTTAGCTTGCCAGGCTGAGCAATCCCCTGTCCCCTCCCCTTACAGATTGTACTGGGGACCAATCTCAGGCCCCAGGGAAGGAGAGGGGGGAGCCCTTTTGTGGAGAGCTGCTGCTGCTGGGGTTCATTGGTTGAGTTGCCATTCAACTTTACAGTTTGCTCCTTTTTCTATCTGCCAAATAAGATTTCACTTCACACATCTGACAAAGTGGGCTTGAGTTTGCAGCAGCTTATGCTGTAATAAATGTATTCGTCTTTAAGGTGCCATAAAAAACTCTGGGGTTGTTGTTTTTTAATGCCGTCTCTTCTGTACTCCAAATGGTTTACTAGGCTTTCACTACCAGCTAATATCAAGGGTTTTGTATAGTCTTACAGTGAGCATTACAATTTCAGCGATCAAGCTCACAGAAATCTAGCACACTCTTGATGTATAATTCTCTGCCTACATAGTAGGTCAAGTATTTAGCAGAGACATCATTTTTGTAAGGACATGTTTTGAATCGAAGAATGTTGACCTTTGATCTTTAATATGTGCTTAAATGCAAAGGCTGTTCTCAAGAGCCACTGTATTAGTTCACACATCACCTTGTGTTCTTATCAAAGAAATTTTAGCCTTCAGGCATCTTTAGCTTCAGGGAGAGCAATGGAAGATGGTCCTTACTTTAACAGATCAAAAGCTTATGTTGAGTTAAACCTAATGATTTTTTTTCCAAACCAGAAAGAGAACTGGTTTGTCTTTGAGTTTGTTGGCTGTATTCCCATTTCTTTTATTTCACAAAATGCTTTTCAGTTTACAAACACCCACATTCACCTAGAATGCTATAAGGCAATGCCGCTGCTATTTAAGGTAAACAGCCCTAATCAGACCACACTTATTTGATTTAAGAAGTCATTCATTCTAGAATTAACTACTGTGCTTTGTTGGTAATTGTTTCCAATGGAAATAATTAAAACACCAGGCTTTATTGCATAACTGCAGGTGTGTCAGTCATACAGCTTGTTTTCACTTGCATGCTAAGGCCACCCTCCAGACGGAAATGCACCAGCACTTCTGTGTAATTCTTCTTTAATAGGATTCTTGCCTACCATTTGAAAAGCTGTTTTTGAAACTCAGGGAAGAATCTGAATTATTGTTGTTTTCACTTACTCTTTCCACCCTTTAAGAACTGTTTGCTCGGCGGAAACAGTTTGTCATCAGTTTGCCACCCTGAATAGGATTGTATACCCTGGTCTACATCAGATGCACGAAGAAAGGATTCACATAATGATATACAACCATATTAGCATACAGATCTCCCCTGCAGAACTGGGAAAAGCTACCTTTGGTATCACATGATAGAATTATGGAATATAAATCTTTTAATGAAAGCAAGCATAGCAAAGTCTTTATTTCCTATATGACTAGTCTTGATTGTCCCTAGATATTTTTATAAATACTTTGTTTCATTCATCCTGATTTTTTACACTGTTCATTGAAGTCTACTTCAGCTGGCACTGAACATTCCATTTAAAATAGACTATAGATTTGTCAGTATTCCTGGAAAGAAAGAAAAGGGTTATATGATGTGCATATAATATTAATGAAAATAATTATGTTCATCAATAATTTTAAAGGCATTTAAGTACAATTTATGTGCTTAAATGAGTTTAAGTACCTATTATTCCAATACTACGACCCCGTTCAGAGATAATTTCATTTCCAATTAACCACAGTTTAGCAGATTGGGAGCAAACCATGTGTCTGTATGCTTTCTGCTTTTCCCTACTTCCTTTATATGCCTGGCCTTGTTGAGGATATCCTGCTCTATTTAAATTACAGTTTTTTGTGATCATAGCTGTCAACTTTGACAGCTATGCTTGTGATAGCCAAGCATGTAGAATGTTTAAGGGCTCATTCTGTATCAAGAGGCCCTCCATATCCTGGTTTGGAGTGAGCCCTTAAACCACAATTATAATCAGATGTTGCAGAGAAGAGATGGCTTAGGAGCACAACTCCGTTCTGGGTCTGATAAACCATTGTTTAATCGGAACAAAATTTAGACTTCTGAACCAGACCTATATGGCTTGTTGTTAGAATTGTTAACAGACAGTTAAAATGTGATAATGTTTAGCTTTAACTTTTATGCATATTAACTGTTAGGGGCAATACTAGGTGTTATTGTTGGTTGATTCTTATTTGCAACCAGCTTCTGCTTATCAGAAGTAAAACTACTACATCATTATACTTATTATACTTTCACTTCCCTCCGACCTTTGCACCAGGAACTTGAGCAGCTGATAATGATGGAGACAAAGAATTATAGGAAGAGTATAAAATTCTACCAGAGGTTGTTACATAAGGAGAGAAGAAGCAAAGGTATATCTGTAGTTTGTAATTTTAAGAGCTTTGTTACAGTAATTGTGCATCTGTGCTGATGCAAAGTGGCCCTTACTGCACTTTTTAAATCTTGAGGTGGTGAAGTGAAAACAGTGTTGCCCAAACTGAAGGGACAGCTGGAAGAAATGAAATCAAAGGTGCAGTTTCTTGACCTGGTGAAGAAGTACCTGCAGGTAATTCTTTGCCTTTATTTTTGAATCAGAAATTGGTATCTACTGTTTCCATATCAGTGCAGCAGGAAGTAGATTTTTTCCCTACATGCCACACTTCAGTGCTGGAGGAATGAAGTATGAGAGCCCAAAGTAGCATTGCTATTTTAATGTGCAGAAGTGGCTCCCTCTGACCAGCACCACTCCCATAGTTCCCCCACCAGTTCTCGGACCCGTTTATTGGTCACACAAGAATGAGCAGCTTCCTTAGAGGCATCTGGCTGGCCAGTGTCAGAATCAGGGTGGTGGACTTTGAGCTAGTGCAGTTCCTTCTCCAGCACAGAGTTGAAAGAACCTCCTGGGAGGGCAGTGAGGATATGCATGTCCAGCTTTTGCATGCCCAGTGATGTGCAAATTAGTAGTCAGGGCCGTCTTTACCCGGGGGTGCAAGGGGTGCGGGGCACCCGGGCACCAAATTCTGTGGGGTGTCAAATGTATACCTATTGTATTCCAGCCCCTCTCGATTGGCAGCAGTGAAAAGCAATGGAGTGAAAGTCCCTACTCCGTAGCGACAAATATTCCCAACGAGTCAGAAAAGAAAAGCAGGTTTTTTCTGCTGTGTTGTTCTTACAACAACAACTTTGAGTTTGCCCCCCCTAAAAAGCTTCCCTGCTCAATAGAAGTTAATTTGGGGGCAGCTAAACTAAAATTTGGGGGCGCTGGGCAGATCTGTGCATCCCGGCGGGGCATATGCTAAAGACGGCCCTGTTAGTAGTGCCTTTGTGTTCCTTCCCTTCTCCTCCCCATCACTGGAATAACTTTGTACCATTTTGTCTGCCTTGTCTCCTTCTGCTGCAGATTATGTCTATAGAGAAATGGGGAGTTGAGGCATGCAACCTTCTTGCAGTTGTTAACATGGCAAGCAGTGAAGCTCTGGGCATCGTTAGCTCCTTGGACTGCATGCTCCTCTTCTATAATATAAATAAAACCCAGTATAGAGCCCCGTGTAATGACAATCAAAGTCAGCCAAGAAATCTACAAGCTGGAACACCACTTGGGCTGATGGCATATCTCTATTCCAGGTACAGCCTGTTCTCCAGTCTCACAAAAGGTGATGTCTGTTCTCACCCCCCTCCCTATTGAAATGAAGGTGCAATTCTGTTGTCAATCTCCATGCATTTTATGCTGCAAGATTGAAAGGAAAGTGTCTCTCTCACTGCTTTGCAAAAGTAAGGTGAGAAAGAAGTTAAGGAATCACTCCCAGGTTAACACAACTCCTTTCGACAATTCTTTTCCAAGTTTAGGTAATGGAGAGCAGGATGGTCTGATTCTCATTTTAAGTACTGGAGCAAGGGGGGTCCTATAGTTTAGAGTTAAATTTATTTTATCATGTCATGGTTGGGGAAGGCAAAGGAAGCTCTTATTTTTCTGAAATTCTCGTTTTCTGGATTATATTGAGCATTCCAGATCAACATTTAGAAATGTACACATTGGGATAAAACACGTATTTCAGTACAAATTATTTCTGCATATTTTTTTAAAATCACAGATTAATGTTGGAATGGGACAGAACAGACTTAAGAAGTGAACACATTTAAAATACACATGGTCTGGAAATAGGGTGTTTCCAATGTTAGTCATAGACCCATTGAAATAAGAGGGTTTAATCACAATAGACCTGTTTAGATAAGAGGGTTTGATAAATCATTTCAGTGAGACTACTATATTACTTAGTTGGATATCACTCAGGATTATCTATTCCTCGCTGCAGCTCCTGAAAATGTAGGATTGTGCTTTAATGCCATTAATTTTTTGAACATGGAATTTCTAAAAACAAAGGATCTGTTTTAAAAGAAAATAGAGATTGTGGGAATTCAAGTGACCTTAATTGAATCTCTTCCTTTTACTTTTCAATCTTTCGCTGTACTTGATTCCAAGAAAGCACGCTTCAGCTTACAATATTGATTTTTTCTTGTACTCTGTAGAAATGCATTTTCAGAAGGCTATGTACAGCAATTCCTCTTCACCTTTCGTTACTTCTGCTCCCAAGAAGAATTTTTTCAATTTCTTCTTGATAGAATCAGAATCACATTACCCAAGTAAGTGTTGAAATAAAGCTGAACTCTTGATACATTCTAGTTTACTAGCATAGATGTATCGGTAGTCTTTCCTTGTTCCTTTGAAATGGTGAATGATCGCTTTATTTTGAAAAAAAAAAGCATTCATTTAAGTTAAATGGGATTTATAAAATTTCTTACAAGATACAACTGCAGATTAAAGACAAGAGTCCTCTTCTTGGCTGAGTGTTTTGTCCAACAAATACATTCTTATTTCAGTAGCTTTCCTTTCTTATTAAGCTACAGAAAACGAAGCTACACTTCTTGTTTGTGTTCTGGAAGAGATAAACTGAGAGACAGAATCCTTTCAAGTACATAATTATAATTGGCGGAATATTCAAATGTCAATTTATTCACCAACTTTCTGTTGTTCTTAGTTCAAGCCTGGAATCTTGTTCGTTGCTTAGCAAAATATGTCATCGTAGCTTCGCCATTCTCCAAACCTGGATTAAAGACTGCTATGCTGTAGACTTTGCAGTAAATCCTGATTTTATGAGTACACTAAAAGGCGTTATCATTTCTAAGGTAATTCACTATATTTACAGGAAATTTAAGGTGGATGTCATCTAAGTAAGTCATGACATGTAAGATTGCATCAACGTTATATGATATTATAATTGAACTGAGAGGAAATAACAAGTCTTGGGGATCCATGAATTTTGTTTCCTAAATCACTCTAGTAAAGCAGGGTTTATTTTGGAGATATTAAGGCCGTTATAATCTGAAGAAGACTCTAATAATGCCCTCTTTGTAGGTAGGTCCACTCAATGGCTATGGCGAATGGTTGCTGTCACTACTGGGAAGCATTACTAGCAGGAAGCAAAGCAATGTTTCTGAATACTACCAGACAGAAAAATGGGAAGAAGAAGAGGAGGAGGAGACCAGTGAAATAAAACCTTTACACTTTCATTGCAAAAAGAGCTCAAAAGATGTTTTGCAAAAGGTACGAGGCTTCTTTATAATAATAATAATAATAATTTATTATTTATACCCCGCCCATCTGGCTGGGCCTCCCCAGCCACTCTGGGCAGCTTCCATAAAAACCAAAAATACAGTAAAATATCACACATTAAAAACTTCCCTGAACAGGACTGCCTTAAGATGTCTTCTGAATGTCAGGTAGTTGTTTATCGCTTTGACATCTGCTGGAAGGGCGTTCCACAGGGCGGACGCCACTACCGAGAAGGCCCTCTGCCTGGTTCCCTGTAGCTTTGCTTCTCGCAATGAGGGAACCGCCAGAAGGCCCTCGGCGCTGGACCTCAGCGTCCGGGCAGAATGATGGGGGTGGAGACGCTCCTTCAGGTATACTGGACCGAGGGCGTTTAGGGCTTTAAAGGTCAACACCAACAGCAGCACCTGGCATGTGCTCTTCTGTCTGTCTGTTTAGTTTTTATTACAAGTTTTCCCCAAAGCAATACAATAAACATCAACAACTGTTACAGGGTCTGAGAGTTACATTCACAGCCTAGATTGAGACACGCCAGATAATAGGTCGTTCCTGGGCTGCTGTTCTGGTAGTGTAGCAGACCTCTGCTTGCACAATGGAATTCCCCCCCACACACACACCACCACCCTTCTCCCCTACAGCATCTGTCCCCATCATACTTCCTTAAAAGCTTACTAGTATGGAAAATAATCAGCTCAAGAGAGAGAGGTCTCCAGTATTGGGAATAGAAGATTGGAGGCTGTGTGGAGATATGCATGTGGAGCAAATTTTTGACCAGAGCTAAATTAGTGTACAGAGATTAATAGCGTGGCAACTCTGTCAAAATATTCTTTAACCAAAGATGTTTTGTTGTAACAGTTGAAATATTTGCTGTTAGCATATCTTGTTACATGTTAATAAACCCAAGCCATAGTTTATTTTCTGGCTAAGGCTTATAATTAGTCTTTCAACTGGGCATGAATGGAGGATGATGTAAACAAAAACCCAACTTGAAATGTTGAACTAAAAAGTTGAAGTTATTTTAAGTAGAAGTAGAAATAATAGGATTATATAGAGTCCTGTTCAATTAGACTTTTGGACTGTGCTCTCAAATGGATATTGTTGTATTAGGGTATGATGGTATAAAATTTAACCGCATAGATTTATTGTACAGGTACTAGTCTTTGAACTTAACTTACATATTACATTATGTAATAATGTGTTCATTTTTGCCTGAGTAAAGTTATAGACAGAGCAAATGCCTTTTGTTCTTTTTGTACAGAGCTTTAATTGGAATATCTCAAAGGAAAGTGAAACTGTTGCACCTTATCAGAGAGGCAAGCATAGCATTACATCAGCTTTAGCAAATCCATGCTATTCAAATGAAACCAAAGAATTCTCAGGCTTTTACTCTAAAACAGACGGAATGCCATATCTCCTAACAGAATATACTGCACAACAACTTTGCCATCAGCTCACGCTGCTGGAACAGGTAAAATCGCATTTTTGGATAAAACCGACATTCTGGGTCAGTTTCTTAGTTGATGTTCAGGCCTGGTTCTGGTACATAAACTACCTTTCTTGCCCTGTAGGAATGACTCCTGCAAAGAAAGAGACAGTGTAGGGTTGCCATATTTCAAAAAGTAAAAACCAGGACACCCCAAAAGTTTAGGAACACCCCAAAATTGTTGAGCTTTTTTTAGTCACACGCTTTTTCGATTGCCTTGCCTAAGATCTAGGACAAAGCGCTGACTTTCTGAAATTCCCCCTTTGAAATCCTGGTAATGTCCGGGAAAATCCGGACATATGGCAGCCCTAGGACAGAGTGAGTGTAACTCTGTTGATTCACCTGGACCTCTCCAGTGGTTTTTGATACCATCAACCATGGTATCTTTCTAGAGAGGTCGTCAGAGTTAGGGGGTCAGTGGATAAGTAGTGTACACCAGATCAAATGCATCATATGCCATTTTTGTCTGTTTTAGGAAATGTTCCAGAAATGTCACCCAGTGCACTTTCTAAATTCAAGATTCCTTGGAGTCAATGATAAGAGTGTGCCTTTCCAAAAGTAAGTTTGGTGCTTTGCCTAGCCTAATGGCATACTGATATGTATTGGGGAAAAATTTATTAGCATGAGAAAATTTGTTGTAGACTTCAGAGTATGATGAGAGACTTCAACAAAGCACACCAACCGAGACAGGGCAACATTATCCAAGGACATGGATACTGCCTGATGCTGAACACTGAACATACTTTTTTTAAGCAAAATGTTTTGACAAAATAGTAGCATACATCTAGTTTGTAAAATAGATATTTTTCATTTATTAATAGTCTAGTGTTAACCAGAGGCTTATATAAGGCAACTTAGTGCTTATACTTCTGAGAAAACTTTTTGGTTAAATATTCTAAGGTCTCTCACATTTTGAACGTACCTCTTGCTTCCAGTTCACGATTACCATTTGTTACACCTTTGACATGTTTTGAGGGTTCTATATTTTGCTGGCCCAGTTTAAGACTGGAGCCTGGGAGTTAAGAGATTTTCTCCATTATTTTCCCCACTATACATAATTTGGGATTAACAGAAGTAAATTAGCAAAGCAGAAACGGTAAGGGACTGTAAAATCAAAGGCATCTGTGCCAGTTACTTTACTGACACAGGGAGAGAAAGAAAAGGAAAAATAAATATATTTAGCCTATTTGGCTATTCACACAGGGATTCCATCTGCTGGAATGAAGGCAGGAGTGCCCCTCAGTAAATGCCTCCCAGACGCATAAGCAGGTGGCCAGGAGGAAGTGGTACTTGCTTCACTCTTTTGCTTCATTCAAATCTCTCCTGCCAAGCCTTGTTACCCACTGCATTTGCTGCTCCAGAGTATCTTGTTTGACTCCTCACAGCCAGGAGGAGGAGCCTTTATTGTACTAGGAATGTCTCTCTGTAGCTCCATCACCAACACCTGTCTCTTTGTCTGAGCCACTGGGTAATTCTGGGAGCTACACTCAACTAATTGTAGGGAAATAATATTACTTTGCCCCCTTTGTATGGATATAAACTAGTATTTAAATTTTGTAGATGCTTGTCTTTTACAGAGCTGCTTCCTCTGAGCAATTGCCTGCTCAAGCCTATAACCTTTTTGCGGAAAACTGTGTCCAAGATGCTTACCTTTTGCAGCTTTTAAAATATGCAGACAATGTCAGTAATTGGGTTGCTGCTGAAATTGTAACAAGCTACAGCTCTAAGGTTTGCAGTCCTCTTTTTCATGATTGCTTTTCGTGTGTATTGATAATTTATTTGTGGTTGACCCTTCTTATGCTGTTATTTTGTCTGTGTGTGATCTGAATGGACGTGGGCGGCGCTGTGGTCTAAACCACTGAGCCTCTTGGGCTTGCCAATCAGAAAGTTGGCGGTTCAAATCCCTGTGACGGCATGAGCTCCCGTTGCTCAGTCCCTGCTCCTGCCAACCTAGCAGTTTGAAAGCATGTCAAAGTGCAAGTAGATAAATAGGTACCGCTCTGGCGGGAAGGTAAACGGTGTTTCCATGCGCTGCTCTGGTTTTGCCAGAAGCGGCTTAAGTCATGCTGGCCACATGACCCGGAAAAACTGTCTGTGGACAAATGTCGGCTCCCTCGGCCAGTAAAGAGAGATGAGCACCACAACCCCAGAGTCTTTCACAACAGTACAACTGTCAGGGGTCCTTTACCTTTAGCTTTACAATCTGAATAAGGTTCTCAGCCATTAGGATGAAGTAGCCATAGTGGCTGCAAGAGGTTTAACATTCAAAGGAAGAGGCTTCACTTGAAATGCAAACATTAGCTTCTGATAGAAGGGTTGTTTGTTTTTTTTTTACTGTACTATGGCAGGGAGAGAGAGTGTGAAATTTCTGTTGCTTTCCCTAACAATCCCAAGGCTTCTGTTTACATAACAAAATATATGCTTTATTCTTTCTCCTGGTTAAACTGTTGGGTTAGAATATGCAGTTCCTTTAAATCATTGTTTTGTGTGGTTGCTTTTAGTAATGTTGAGATTTATGTATACTGCCATTGATTTATTGACATTATGTTGATATTTGTATCTGTTTATATTACATTTTGATTATCTTTAATAATATTGTTCATTTGATATGAAGTAAGCTGCTTTGTGCACAATCTTGTGGAAAACCAAGGTCACACCTGTAACATATATTTTAATGCACACATTTATACTACTTTAAAACCCATGGCTTTCCCCCAAGAATCCTGGGAACTGTTGCTTGCCCAGCACCCTTAACCAACGCAGTTCCTAAGATTCCTTGGTGGAAATCAAACATTTCAAATAAGTTCTACACAAGAGTGGAGTCAGTGGCATTAATGAACCTGAGTTAGTCAGTAACATCAGTGGATTTGCTCTGAGTAGCATTAGCACTGAATACCACCCCATGTGCTTTAAATGTATGGTGCAGATGCGGCTTAAGAAATGAATGAATACATTCAGTATGTTCTGGCAGAAGGCAGCCCCTCTTCCTATAACAGTACAGAGATATCCTGGAGAAGTGTTGCACAGGACTGTAATGCATCTAACAATGTAGTATTTATTATAGGCACCTTTGTTTTTAGGGGTTTTTTTAAGGGATGGATTAGCTATAGAGGCTTTAGAAATTCATAGCTGTTAGAGATTAGGTTCATTCATTTGCATCCTTGCAAAGGCCTGCCATGAGCTAGGCATATAGTAAAAATTTGTTTAATTAGCCTTCTGTTTCATGAATGCCAAGATTTCCTGTTTATATTCTTGCACACACAAACACACATGGTAGCAGCTGGTTGGGCTGTATTCCTCTTCTGTTTTCCTCATGAGTCACAACCAAATACCAGGAGGGGCAAGACACAGGGACCTCAGTGTGGTGTGGTTTGTGCCAGCACATTGTGCTGGGCTTCAGACACCTTCCCCTCTTCCTCTTGGCGAGGGCAGTAATATATGATGTTGGAAAGCTGGCAGAGCAACTCAGCTCCACTTGCGGTACAGCTGCTGCTGCTGCACACACAGAGAGGAGAGAGGATATTTTGCTAAGCAAAACACAAACTTCTGGGGGGGAAAAGAGAAGTAGTAGTTAGAGTTGCAAGTATGCTCCTATGACTTTCTGAAGTGGGTATTAGAATTCACCTTTAATCTTGCGTTATAAATATGTTCTTGCCATCAAGGGGCTTTTTCCCATGCTTGAGATGAAAAGATCTCTATCTAAAGTTAAAGTTTATAAAATGTTATTTCACACTAATTTGGTCAGGTTTGCAGTATTTAAGATAGCCACAGCTACATGGTTGCATGAACCCATCTCTCATTTTTATGATTCAGGGCATGATTCCACCTTTCATTAAATTTGCTTTATTGGAATGTTATGTTCTGCAAGTGTTGGCAGAAGTGTACAGCTGACATATCTTTCTATTAATGTTCAAAAAAATATCTGGGACCAGGAGCAGATCAGTAGATAAAACTGCTAAGCTGCTTGCCTTTCAACAATCCCCTTCTGGTTCAATAGGAGACTGCAATTTGCCATAATTGCATCTGTTGGCTTTACCATTCATACTGACTTTCCTTTTAAAAAGTAATTTCCCAATAAAACGTCACCGTTTCTCACAGTGTGATGAAATATCTGTCATCTATTTGTACATGTGTGGCAGCAAGTTGAATTTGGCAGAAATGGAGATGAATGCTTTTCATTTGTTCGTCTCTGCACATAGTCCATTGACAATGGGTGCAATCTTTTAATACTCCAGAAACAAATGAGGCATAACATGACCAAGTCTATGGAACTCTTTAAGAGTATTATTCAGAACTATTGTTTTAGGATGCAATTTAGAGGGAGAGAGAGAGAGAAGAGAGAGAGGTGGAAATGCTTTTCTTGTGCCGCGTTGAGTGCCGCCCTGCTAAAGTGTAAAGGTTGGATAAAAGTCCCATAAATAAACTAAGTTATGGAGAAAGACCCATATCTCTGTGTATGCTCTAACAAGATGAGGATCCTCTCCTCGTCACTAGGTCACCCATTTTGTTCTTGCCAATGTGGAAATCTCTTATGGCCACAGTCTTGCAAGCTCCAGTTGTTTGTTTGGCTTTAGTTCCAGCAAATCAGCATGGCCTTTTCATTGGCAGTGTTGTAATTTGTGACTCTGCTGGTTGCAGGGATCTCCTGGAAACCAGCTGTTCTCCATAATTCTATAGCCACTGGTGAATAAACAATGTCCTGGTTGTCAATTGCCTGCAGGGGTCTTGCAGCGCCAGACTCCCAGCAGATGCATGCAGAAGGAAGGGCACTGGAAGGAGTTTTATTTGTGCATTTATCTGCCCCATTTATATCCCAAAGGGAAATCCTAGTATGATGTATAAGAACCACTGCACTTCACTGCCTTTTTCCTTCGTGTGCACAGATGATACATGTTTTTTTAATGTCAGGATTTACTTGGAACGATAATAAGCTTTCTTATCCAATTTCAATACTTTAGGGAGGAAACATATACAAAACATATACAGTAGAGTAATTGATGAGCTGATGAGTTTCCTAACGTATAAAATAATTAAAATGCAATTTATATGCCACTGATGCATGGTATTTTTATAAATTGGGTGCTGTTGTGATAGGCTCGATTCATTTATACATTTTTAGCAGGTTTAGAAGGAAACCATAAAAAGTTTGCATTGGTGACATGTTTGCTGAAAAATATTGGTTTTTGTTTTGTTTGCAGAATTCCAGGGGTTTAACTTCAAGAAGTCTGATAATTTTAACAATTTCTTTCTTGTTGATATTCTGTAGAAATTTGGAAATGCTTTAATCTACCACATTATCCACCTTTTTTCAAAAAACAAAACATAACAAAAACCACATTTTCCCCACTCCCGCCCCCTCTTTTTTTAAATGAGGTCTCTCAAGATGATGGACTGATATAAAAGTAAACAGGACACATGTATGGTGCTTTGTGTTGCATGACATTGAAAATGAGAGGAACCAATGGAAAGCAACACTTAAAACCTAATGAAAGAAAACATACTATGTAGCACATTCATGTATTGTCTCAGTTCTTCAGCCAATGCAGCCCAGATGTGTTTGTGCCATAGTTTCATTAGCTGAGTCCAACTTGCCAATTCAAGAGGCCCAAATACCAGATATTTCTATTAAAATATATTACCAGTGCCAGGTTGCTTTGCTGGACTGTTTTAACTTTATACTATACACGAGAGCGGCATGGGGTCCATACACCCTATTTCATATGTTGATTCATTTTGTCAATTTGAGAATTCTTGTTCCTATCATTTTGATAGCACCAACCTCAATCAAAGAATAAGTTAGATTCTTTTTCCAACATGCACAGCAGGAAAATTTGTTAGCTGTTCTTTTAATAGCTTTCCATGTTTCTATCTATAGCATTTTTCAGAAATGCACATAGTTGTTGACTGGCAACCAGAAAACAAGCAATTAGAGAGCAGCCACTTTTCCTGTTGTTGAGTAAGAAATGTGGTCAATACAGGGTTTTACAGAATAAAGATGTCATGAAATAAGTGTTCCATGATACCTGTTTCCAACATGTAAAGCAATATTTGATAACTATATAATTTTATATAGTCTGGTCTAAAAGTCAACCTTTTTTGCCAGCTTCTAGATGGTAGAGAATGCATTTCCACGCATTGGGTTGTTCTGCAGTTAGCTGTTTTCATTTTCCTCCTTAGAACAGCCTTGCCTTCTCTCATTGCCTAACAATATGCACAGTAATAGGTTCACTGGTGCCTCAATGTGAGGGTTTCCAAGCATACATCTCACACACACATTGGCACTGAATATCAGCACGTTCTATAAAACATGTATTATTATTATTATTCCAGATGCAGGTGAACTTGCTATCAAAATTACTCTTCATTGCAAAATGTTGCTATGAGCAAAGAAATTTTGCTACCACAATGCAAATCCTAAAAGGACTGGAAAACCTCATTGTGAGACAATTACCGGTGAGTAATTGCATTCACTTTGCAATTCATCCAGATATTGTAGTTTTATAATATATTTTGGACAGGCAGTATGTTGAATTGCAGCTCAAAGTCCAAGCTTCAGAGGACTAACACTTTGCTTAATTTACTTTTTCCACTAAGGTTTGGAAATGCTTGTCTTCTAAAGTGTCTGAAATAATGGAAGAACTAAAGGCTGTTGAGGTACTGCAAAAATATAATCTCTTATGTGAATTGTGGATAGGTACAGGAGCCACCTTCAAGTTATTCTTTTTTTCTTCCCCTACCACTTCTCTGCTTCCCAGCAAATCCAGTTTTAGTAAGAAAATGCACACACTTTTTTTTCTTTTCTAGGGAAATTTGAGGAATCTGTAGAAAGCTGAAAGCAATGGAACTTGCACACCTCTCATTTTGGATTGTGCCAAATAGGTTGGATCCAGAATTGGTTGGTTGAAATTAAGTTCCATTGAAATCAGTGAGACTTAACTTAGTCTACTCTACATTTATTGTTCATACTGTTTTTAATGGGTCTTGAATCCAACAAACTTAACGTGGATCTAACACATTATGTTTAGCACAATATTTATTTATTTTACATTTTACACTTGTCCCAATATTACTCCCAAGAAGCTCAGGTTTCCTCTTTTATCCCCTCTACAATCTTGTGATCCTAGGGGAGACTTTCTCAAAGAGTGAGCTTTCATGATTATGGGGGAATTTAAACCAGATTTCCCTAGTCAGAGCTAGAGCCTCTTATCTTCTGAACAACAATGCTTTTTGTTCTTTGGTTTTACCTGTCCCTCAAGATGCTGATTGGTTTTACCTGTCCCTCAAGATAACTCATATTCAAATTCTTTGCTATAAAGAACATTCACAAATTCTGGATAGTGATTGGTGGAGGAATTGGAAAATCATTCAGGAAAGGAATCCCTACCTTTGTTTCTGAATAGCTTTTATCTTACTAGATTCAGTATAACTGAGAAAGTCAATCAATCCATCCATCAATTGTATGTTATCTAATACACACATCTGGAGCTATGTCCTACTGAAACTAATTGGGATTATTTCTGACTAGACATGCATAGGGTTTTGCTGATAATAATCTTTAACTTGTAAACAGAAGTAGTTCTCTTACCACTAACTTTGCCCCTTGGACTCTGGCTTCCTAAATCCAGAAGTGCTTCTTGTTGAAAATCTAGTAATTCTCTTGGCCTGACTACAGTTTCTGAAATACATTCCAGGGGACCCTCGGTTCCAATGAAATAGATATGCGGCCACTTCAATTGTTTAAGATGTTACATTGCCCTGTCCAGGTTCACCTGGCTGGAGATAAGTTTTCAGGCTGTGTCATGCCAATCTCTTACTCAAGTTAAGCTTCACTTACTCGTCTGCATTATTTCCTTCTCTAATCCTGGTTCTTTTCCCTAAAACACTATTGTTGCACTGAGCATGTTCTGTACAGTGCCCTGAAGCCCCCATCAGATTGATCTTTTATGCCATGTACTAACGTGTCTGCATATGTATCTATACAAATTATACCAGGTGTTTTTAAAAAGTGACAGCTTGTGTTTAATGGAAGGAGAGAGATTTAAGACTTCACCAACAATTCCATCAGCCCATGTTCTGGCAATGCATGTTCAACAGCTTGAAACTGGAGGATTTACGATGAGAAATGGGACATATAAATGGACTAAACTTAGGTAATCTTACTTATGCCACAGAATTCTTCACAAACCAATATAGAGCAATGGAAACCTTAAAAATACATTCAGTATTTTGGCTTCTCTCTATAGGTATAAAGGTAAAAAGAGTTGACTTGGTTTGATTTCATTGTATAATGCCTTGTGTGCGTCTACCAAAAAAAATTTAAAAATATTATATACACATTAGTCTTTTCTGTCCTTTATCAGCTGGGAAACTAACTCATTTCTTTAATTTGTTTTTGTTTTAAGAAACATTGCGAAAGTTGTGAGCCAGGTTCATGCACTGCAAGAAAACCACTACTTGTTCGCTCCAGATCACCGGCTGCAATCTTTCTTAAGACACAGAATAGCATCTTTTAGTGATGCAGACATCTCTGCCTTAGCAGCAGACAACTATGCCAACTTTTACCAGATACCAGCTGAAAAGCAGTCTCGGAAAATCCAGGACACACTGCATAGGATGAAGGCAATGTTTCAATAACTGCTTATATTTCATCCTCAATTTTTTAAGGTTTAAATAATTTACTTTTTGTAGTAATTGGTCCATAAATGTATCATCTCAGCAGTGACTGAGCTCTATTTATGAATGTTTCAGTTTGAAAAATCCGAACACTAAGCAAAAGGGGCAAGATTCCTACTGTGTTGCTCACTTGTCAAATAGCAAGTTGCCATCATATGAATTTGTCAAAGTTGTGTTTCATGTGAGGAAATTAAATATTAAGTCCTTATTGTTTTGTTTTAATTTTGTCTGAACAGTGGAGTTTATTGGAGAATATGAGTGCTATATTTATATCAAGTTTGAGTGTTTATTATCTTGTCAGGAGATATATTAATTTTTGGTTGAGATTTGCTTTTGCTTTTCCTTTAGGAAAAACAAACTGATCTCTTGCAGTATGAGTTATTTCTATCGTAGAATAAGAGGTGCTAAATGTGGAAAAGGAAGGCCAGTATACATCTCTACATTTCAGTAAGGCTTGTAATTGCCTCAGCTATTCCCTTTCCAAACAATGAACTCATTATCCACCACTGTTCTTTGAACTGGCCCCATTCTACTTTCAGAGCCTATTGAAGAGGTAATTTTATTCAAGATTTCAATTGAAATGAATGCTGTGCCAAAAGGGCATTTTGATCTGTTATGTACTGAGTTGAATAGGATCCAAACTGCAGCAGTCTGATTGGTCCTAGAACAATGCAGCAGTATGATTGGTTGGCAGGAACCACCCAATCATGCTCCAGATAAAAGTGAATCCACAACCTGATTGGCTTACAGTAGAATTCCGGAATTAGCCAATCATGTGCAGCCCATTGTGTAAATAATGTATATAAAGCAGATACTTTGAGGGGACATTCATTCATTCCTCCTCACCACTATGAGCTGAATAAAGAGCATGAAATCACTTTGCGACTCTGAGTATATTTCATGATCCTTCCTGCTAAAAGCTTATTCAAGCCATTACATGAGCCTCCCCTTTGGTGACCTTTCAAAGGACCTTACAAAAGGGGGTGAAATTATGTTTTTGCAGGCCTATCCCTTGGTCTGAATGGATTTTTTTTTTGGGGGGGGTGGGACACATCCCTGTTAACAAGGCAACCAGACCAACACCTATTTATTTTTGCTACACTGCACTGCAATAACATAAATTTCACAACATGGCAAAATATGGATCGTTAGTCTGGTTACTTCATCAACAGGGATGTTTCCTATTCAACAGGCATGAAGGCAATTGATTGACTTTGCTTACCCTCTTTGACGTCTTCACTTGGGGCATAGTCGAGCAAGGCAGGCCAGAATTTCAGAACCTCAAGAAAGCTCCAACTCAGTGTCCAGACTGGACAGCATTCTGCTCACACAAGCCTGATTCCCCCTGGTAGAAGAAACAAACATTGGTAACATTAAAATCACAGACCACGCCCCAGTAGAAGCTACCTTCAAAAATAGGAGAGGAAGCACAAACTACCCCATCATGGTTCTTCAGCCCCATCCTAACCACAAACCAACTTCAGGGGTCAGCAACCTTTTTCAACGGGAGCCAGTCCACTGTCCCTCAGACCATGTGGTGGGCTGGACTATTTTTTTTGGGGGGTGAACGAATTCCTATGCCCCACAAATAACTCAGAGATGCATTTTAAATAAAAGGGCACATTCTACTCATGTAAAAACACGCTGATTCCAGGACTATCCGCGGGCCAGATTTAGAAGGCAATTGGGCCGTATCCGGCCCCTGGGCCTTAGTTTGCCTACCCATGAACTAGCTAGAGTCTCTTGAAACTCTTCAAAGCTACTTTAAGGACAACAATGTGGGTGACATTGCAACCGCCCTGGGACACAATGAAAGCAGTCATCAGAGGAGCCTGCATAAAAGGAGAGGGCATCCCTTAAAAAACAAACCTCCTCAAAAATTAGTAAACTAGAACAGGACATTACGACTACAATCTCATCACACTACAATCAATCGGGAGCCAAAAAACTCCTTAAACTCATAGAACAAAAAAGAAGAGAAACTGACTCTCTAGAAATCAATAAAACAATGATTAACATCCTATACTCTAAACAATGCTTTTATGAATATGGAGGGAAGAACTCCAGACTATTAGCAAACAGATGCAGGAAAAAAATAACTCAAAACAAGAATACACTGTATCACTAAAAAAGACGGTAACATAACATCCTCCACCAAAGAAATAACTTCAGAATTTGCTGAATTTTATGCCAACCTATACACCTCCCACAACCCATCTGAACAGGAAATTGGAAGATTCCTAACAGGGCTGACCATGCCAACCTTAACTGCAAAATGCAGAATTAACAATATGGACTCCAATACCACAGCAATCCAAAGAGGCACAAAGCAAGGATGCCCACTGTCTCCCTTCCTTTTCATCTTGGCCCTGGAACCCCTAGCTATCCGACTCTTAGCCCCAGATATCAAGGGTGTGGAAATAAAAGGAAAAACCTACAAACAAGGGCTGTTTGCAGACAACCTGATGGTCACAACACCAGACCCCATAAACACAGCAACCACCCTAACTAAAGAACTCAACACATTCGCAAAGGTGTTGGGCCTACAAGTAAACTACAAATAAACTTTGCAAAATCTGAGGCTATATGCTTCAACATCACAAAGATAAAACTCTGCCGCACCAAATTCAGGTACCTAGGGGTTAAAATAACCAGAAACCTCAACAAACTATATATCCACAATAACAAGCCCTTATGGCTACAAATCAACAGAGACTTGAGGAAATAGAACAGCACCAACTTCACCCTCAGACAAAATAGCCATGAACCCAACTCCAGAAGTGGCAGGGGAAAAAAATACTCATTTATTTTCTCACACTAAAAGCTAAGAATAAGCCCCAAATACCTGCACCTCCCCTCCTCAGAAGGAGGATGGGGAATCCCCAACATAGAATCATATTACATTGCCAACCATAATCCAGTATATTCTAGAAGATGAGACGAAACAATGGGTCCACTTCGAGAGAGACACCATCAAAAACATCCCCACAACAGCATACCCATTTCTGGTTACTGAATGACCAGCAGGGCATTATCAGAAGATCTTAAAGGTTGGCTTGGTCTGTATCAAAAGAGACAGTCTGATGGTTTTCCTCTCAGATTTTTGAGGTCCGTGGGTGCTCACTGTGGGGCTCATCCTCAACCTTCAAACACAGGGAAGACCTTAGCCTTCAAGCCATTAGGTAATGCTACCCAAATGAACGTCAGTTGTCCCCCTCCCACACACACACCTTGAACACCACCTAAAATTTCCCTCCAACTTTGCTAATAGAAAACTATTGTGTTTCTCTTTACTTTGTTTCTTATAATAAGTAACTTGTCTTTTGGGCTTAAGGAGGCAGATAGATCCTGGTAACTGCTGGACTTTGTTTTCAGAATTGGAACCAGCCATTGTTTTTCCATACAATCCTAGGTGTAACCCGAGACCTGCATAGCAGGAGACCTAGGAGAAGCTAAGCCAATCAATTTTGCAATCTTCTTTCCTATCTATATTCCAGCCTCTGTATCCATGAATCCATCCATCTTAATGTAGAATGCCAGAGCAGCTAAGTGCCTTGAAATGGACTTTGCTGCCAACTGCTTCTCACTTTATGTCACTGCGGTAGCCAGCTGTGCATGTATAACTACCCCCCACTTTGCACCTGGACTCCTCAGTTCTTTGAAACTCTTGCATATCTCGCCCTAGTTCTGGGTGCCAGTGATAACTGGATGGCCCTGTGTCCTTGGCAGTCAACGTACTACAGTGCCTACATTGCATCAGGCAAGAATGAGAAGGCATTAGTTGTGATGCTTTTAAAGCCCAGCACATGTTTTGCTGTGAAGCCACTTTACAATGCTCAGAACACTTCAGTGCTGTAAGGAAGGTTGATTGGTACTGTACGGTATAGAATGAGATTGGCTTGCTGAAAACCACATTGAGTCTACAGGCATTAAATCTTGCATTTCCATCAACCCCTCTCTCTTTCCTTCAAGGGCCTTAGTAATGACAGTTGTAGTTACCGTATTTTTCGCTCCATTGGACGCACCGGACCATAGGACGCACCGGACCATAGGAGGGGGAGAACAGGGAAATTTTTTTTTTCTTGTTCTCCCGCTCTAAAACAAGGTGCGTTGAAGGTACATTCACCAGAGCTTGTGGGGCTGGTGGTGGGGGGAAGCGCTGCTTTCCCTCACCGCCAGCCTCAAAGATCCCTGAAGCCTTTGGAGTGCAGCGCCCCGCTGCCCTGCAGAAGCTTTGCACGTAGCCCTCCCCAAGCTAGAGCAGCAAGACGAGGCCCTCCATCTCGCTGTTCTGGCTTGGGAACAGCCTTGCTAGCCTCTGCAGGACAGCAGGGTGAAGGCACCCCGCTGCCCTGGAGAGGCTTTGCGCGCAGCCATCCCCAAGCTAGAGCAGCGAGACGGAGCCCTCCGCCTCGCTGTTCTGGCTTGGGAACAGCCTTGCTAGCCTCTGCAGGACAGCAGGGTGAAGGCACCCCGCTGCCCTGGAGAGGCTGTGCGCCCAACCATCCCCAAACTAGAGCAGTGAGACGGAGCCCTCCATCTCGCTGTTCTGGCTTGGGAACAGCCTTGCTAGCTTCTGCAGGACAGCGGGGTGAAGACACCCCGCTGCCCTGGGGAGGCTGTGCGCACAGCCGTCCCCAAGCTAGAGCAGCAAGACGGAGCCCTCCATCTCGCTGTTCTGGCTTGGGAACAGCCTTGCTAGCCTCTGCAGGACAGCGGGGTGAAGGCACCCCACTGCCCTGGAGAGGCTGTGCGCGCAGCCATCCCCAAGCTAGAGCAGCAAGACGGAGCCCTCCATCTCGCTGTTCTGGCTTGGGAACAGCCTTGCTAGCCTCTGCAGGACAGCAGGGTGAAGGCACCCCGCTGCCCTGGAGAGGCTTTGCGCGCAGCCATCCCCAAGCTAGAGCAGTGAGACGGAGCCCTCCGTCTCGCTGTTCTGGCTTGGGAACAGCCTTGCTAGCTTCTGCAGGACAGCGGGGTGAAGACACCCCGCTGCCCTGGGGAGGCTGTGCGCGCAGCCATCCCCAAGCTAGAACAGCAAGACGGAGTGCTCCGCAGTGCTCCGTCTTCCTGTTCTGGCTTTGGGCTTAGCGGCGCAGCCTGCATTCGCTCTATAGGACGCACACACATTTCCCCTTAATTTTTGGAGGGGAAAATGTGCGTCCTATAGAACGAAAAATACGGTAACTGTTTCTCCTCTGAAGAGTTAACAAGGTATAACTGTATGGAAGCTTCTATCTTTCAGTAGCCTCCCAGTGAAGAAACTGAGATTTAGCCTTACCAAGTCTAATAATCAGACAAAACTTTGGTAATTAGTTTAAATAAAGCTACCCCCAGTATTTATACTAGGGTACTAAGATACCCAACCATTTAGGCAGCCCTGAAAGTGGATTATGCCCACAAAGGCCTAAACTTGCCTAACCTTCCCCAGGTTATGAGTCTAAATCATGGATAGCTAATTTGTTGTCATCCAGATGTTAGACTCTCAACTCCCATCATCTCCAGCCAGCATGGCCTATGATAAAGGGTGATGGGAGTTGTAGTCCAGCAACATCTGGAAGGGCCAAGGGTTCCACATCCCTGGTTTAGTCCAATGAAGGCCTAGCAAGGCCTTCTTTCCATGCTAAAAAGGGCATCTGTGGAAATCCAGATTCAGAAAAGCAGCTGCAGCAAAGGCCCTCCAGAGCCATATTATTTTGGAAATGGCAATTCTGAGCTTAGCCTCATCTCCTTCCTGACCCGTTGAGAGCAAAACGTGGACACAATTAACAAACACTGATTTCTTGTGGTGTTTCATTCCAGTTGGTCTTGCTTTCTTTATATCCTCTCAATGCATTTCCTTGATTACTGAGCTATTTGTGTATAACTTTGAAACCGCCTTGCATTTCTTGTGTGTTACCAGTTTTATTGCACTAATTTTGAGTGTGCATATTCTCCCTCCATTTTTAATACATTAATCCTGACACTATGGTTTTAGACAGTTTTTGTATTGAAACAAAATGCAAAGTTGTGATAAAATAAGTATCTTAAAATATTCATTATACTTTCTCATTAGCTATTTTCCTGTTGCATTTCAATAAAGTTAATTACTTTTTTCTGCCTGTATATATATTTTGCAGCAGAAAATTGCATCTGAAAGAGTTAAAGCCATCATTGCTAAAAATTAAAAAATGCTACTCATTCATAAGCAGTTCATCAAGCTCGAGTTCTCATTAAATTAACTGCAGTGTAAAATAAATTCTTTGCTTTAAAATACTCTATTTTCAGATGACAAGCCATAATATCCTATTTTATTGGGTTTGTGTGACTATATAATATTTGAAATTCCTTTGAGGTTCCTTATACTGTTTTTTCCCCAATCCAGTATTTAACGTGCGCTCTTTTTTTTACATTGCTTATAATTTATTTCTATATGAAACAGCCAATATGTAAAGTAACAATGGTTTTAAAGCCAAGTATTTTTGCTTTTTATGATACCACATGAAAATAAATGACTAGTTTGTATTATCTTTGCTGCTTTTGTGTTATTCCTATTGAAGTTTCTGCTTCATTTTAAAAACATAAATGGTGTCCTGAACCCCTGGCCTACCTGGCAGCAAGTCAGGATGTCAAGTCCAAAGTCCTAGGGTCAAGTCACGCAAGCAAAGTCCAAAGGTCAGGGTCAACCCAAGTAGCCAAGTCTGAAGTCCAGCAGTCAAGATACAGGATACTGAAGCATAGTCCCCTAGAGATCCAGGAGCATCCAAGCCAAAGTCCATCAACATGGGCTATTGAACAGACACCTCAGCTCTGCTTCTCTTTTGCAGCATCTGGCTTGATGAGGCAGGTGACCATCACCTGCCCCAAGCTTACTCCAGCTGAGGAATCAGACCCCTCCTCCCAGAGCCAGTGAGCCCCACCTGGCCAGCTGTCATAGGGACTCCACTCCAGATTTGTGTTGGGTTCACTCCTTACAATGGGCGTAGCCAAGGTGGGGGCAGCAGCTGCCACACACACACCCCAACATAAATCCTGGCTTCCTTACCCTTTTCTTTTCCTGAAGATATCCTGAAAGACAGTGGAGGTTTAGGATCAGTTTTCCTTCTCCTAGATGGGCTACCTTCCCAGGTTAACAAACTCCACCTGCCTCTCACTTCCCCCTACAGCATGTGCAGAAACCACCACTGGATCCACTCTTGGTCTCATCTGCTCAATCCACCAGAGCTTGTCTTTGCATGCAGGGGAAGTCCCTAACTCACTGACCTGTTGGCTACTCTCACCTGGTGTAGCTGGCCAGTCAAAGCCGTTCCTGGGTTGTGGCTGCTCTCGCATGCTGACAGCTTCTAGGGGTCACAGGTGAGAGCCGAGTTCAGGGTGGAAACCAAAGGTGGACAAACTACCAGAGAAGGAGCATGACATGTCCCCCACCAGAGGTACTAAAAGGTAAAGGGACCCCTGACCATTAGGTCCAGTCGTGGCCGACTCTGGGGTTGCGGCACTCATCTCGCTTTACTGGCCAAGGGAGCCAGTAAACCCTTCTATCAGAAGCTAATGTTTGCATTTCAAGTGAAGCCTCTTCCTTTGAATGTTAAACCTCTTGCAGCCACTATGGCTACTTCATCCTAATGGCTGAGAACCTTATTCAGATTGTAAAGGTAAAGGTAAAGGACCCCTGACAGTTGTACTGTCGTGAAAGACTCTGGGGTTGTGGCGCTCATCTCTCTTTACTGGCCAAGGGAGCCGACATTTGTCCACAGACAGTTTTTCCAGGTCATGTGGCCAGCATGACTTAAGCCGCTTCTGGCGAACCAGAGCAGTGCATGGAAACACCGTTTACCTTCCCGCCAGAGCGGTACCTATTTATCTACTTGCACTTTGACGTGCTTTCGAACTGCTCGGTTGGCAGGAGCAGGGACCGAGCAACGGGAGCTCAGCCCGTCACGGGGATTTGAACCGTCCACCTTCTGATCGGCAAGTCCTAGGCTCTGTGGTTTAACCCACAGCACCAACCACATCCCTAACACCAGAGGTACTACCCCCCCCCCAAAGCATAAAATGGTAGCAAAGGATGAGAATAAGATAAATAATACAGAAGAGAGAAAATATGGCACTAGAACTGTAAAGAAAGATACAACCTATTTCAAAATAGTGTCTCTTTGGAAACGTTAAAAAAAATAGAAAAATGACTTTTAGAAAAAGTACCAGTTCTCCCTCCCCCCCCTCCCCTCTTTTCTGGTATCTTGTAATTACACTTTCTTCCAGAAGGTGGTACTGGAGCACCTCAGTAGTTTTTGAATAGTGATACCCTGAGCCTCTGTCATATCTAATATTTAATAAACAGAGTCCTGGTTGGTTTGAAATATTCAGCTGATTTATTGAGGCATAAGCTTTCCATGAAAGCTTATGCCCCAATAAATATGTTTGTCTTTTACCGCATCACAATCATTCTCCTTTTCTGTATTTTCAGTTTCATAGAAATCATAAAGTTACATAGTACCATATCCAGGGTGCAATAAAATATAGCCTGATGTTCCATTATTAGAATAAATCCTTCCATGTGAAGAGAGGAATTACATTTCTACTGGTATTAATCATACTCTACTTTTTTTTAACAAGAGAACTGTTCAAAGACAGTACTGGCACTAGGGGGCCTCTTCAGATGATCTGATAGCATCAGAAATGCATCCTAAGCAATTGTCCTCTAGCACACTAGACCAATGCCTTCTAGCCTTTCTTTAAAAAGTAGTAGGCTTGCATTAGGTTACTCCCTACCATGGAAGAGGTAAACCTGAGACACTTATATTTGCTCATCACAGGAGTATACAGTCGTACCTTGGTTCTTGAACATAATCTGTTCCAGAAGTCCATCTGACTTCTGAAATGTTTGAAAACCAAGGCACGGCTTCCAATTGGCTGCAGGAGCTTCCTGCACTCAAGCAGAAACTGTGTTGGATGTTTGGCTTCCGAAAAACATTTGAAAACCGGAACACTTACTTCCAGGTTTGTGGTATTCGGGAGCCAAAACGTAAGAGTACCAAGGCATTCGAGAACCAAGGTATGCTTGTATATAGACCAGGGCTTGTATCCAGAGTAGCATCAAATCCATTAGTGCAAGGACTTAACTTTGTACAATGAAACTTTCCCCACCCCTCTACATGCCTCCTAAATCTGTTCTGGGATTTCAGCAACCCTCTGGAACAGACTTAGGGACAACAGGTGGAGCATATATGGGAGAAAGGGGGCAAAGTTCTGTTGCACAACCATAAATCCTTGCGCTAATGGAACCAGGGCATTGGATGCCACCCCAGATACTGTTAGACTACAAGTCCACCATCCCTGACCATTGCCTATGCTAGAGGGAGCTGATGGGAGCTGTAGTCCAACATCTGAAGAGCCACAGGTTCCACCTCTCTAATATGGACAATCTTTTCATGGCTGTGATTAGAACAATTGGTTACAAACTAGCAATGCTAGGAATAGACTATGTTGGATGTCAGCCACTGTGTGTTGTGTGGCAGATCAGTACTTTGTCACATACAGCTGCTTAATTTCAGGACATAGTGGCAGTAGGCCTGTCCCATTCCACCCCTCTTCCGGGTCCAAAAGGACTCACACGGTGGCAATCACATGTCAACTGGATGCGCCTAAAATGGTTGCCACCCATAGGTAGAACCATGAGATGGAAGAGACAGAAATTGGGACCAGCCTTCTTCAGCAAGACACATCCAGCTATCAGGCAGCCTGCCACATTCTAGACCACAAGTCCACTCCTGTCACAAGACAGTTGCCTGCACAGGCCACAATAGCACCAGACGAGTAGACATGCGCAGAAGTGTCCATCAGTTGACATGGCAAAAGATGTAATTCATGCACATTCAAGTCTCACTGAAATAAAAGGAGCCTAAATGTGCTGAACTCCATATTAAATTGTGAGTCATCCCAGTGGTGAAAATGTTGGTTTTAAAAGCACTGAGTCTGCAATAACAGCTGATAAAAAGTCTTTATGATGTTCTTAAGTCCTATGGAACCTGCAGTTTGCCATTTCCTCTCTAGGTTTAGAGAAGCCACGTGTCCCATTAAATCCTGACAACATCTGGGGAGGGAGAGGAAAAGCAGGCCTCTTCTCAGTCACCAGAATGGGCTGGAGATTTGTGTTCTGGCTCACTCCCGTTTGTGATGGATGAGCTATTAATTTGTGGAAAGCAGAGTTAAAAACAAACAGGGAATGGCTCTGGCGTAATATTTCACTAAGCTGAGTTTGACCACAATAGTTAAAGGCACCACATTGGCAAGCACAAATATTAGTTCACTGGGCAGTCTTGTGTTTGCTTAATGTGTTGTGAGCACCCCACCCTTGGCCTGGGGTTAGCAATGCTCCAACTGGCACACTCATTTGCAATGTTGTGCTTTGTCCACTAGGTGGCAGTTTGTTTCCAATGCCTTGTCCAGATTGCAGCATATTTTTCTGGCTTGTCGCTCATTTTACACCTTTTGTTTTGTTGCTCTTTGGATATTTCCAGTACACATGTGCCCATATAATTGTAAGAAAAACGGGTGGATGTGTGTGTGTAAAAGCAACAGCACAGACCACTTCAAAATAAGTTGACCTGCTCATTGGTGGGTGCGAGTGTCTCCTATAGCAAGCAAAAAGTATGGTAACTAAAGAAAATTGCCTATTTTAAAATATATTCTTATTTGGATATTTATAAACCACACTTTCAAAAATATATATATAAGAAAGCAGTGTACAAAATAAAAACTTTTTAACCATCATACATCAATAACATATCTATAAAAACACGTTGGGTTTTTTGCATGGGAAACCACGTTTTTTTGGGGGGAAAACCACATTCTTAAAGAAAGTACAGGTGGATCCTGCTGACTTTCTATTGGCAAGGAGTTCCAAAGGGCAGGGTCTGCCACATTAAAGGCTCAGTTCCTGGCAATGGCTGGCCAAACCTCATTGGAGGATCTCAGGGATCAAGGTGCAGCATAAGGAATCAGGCAGTCTGAAATAGGATAATGCTGCAGACAACTGAAGAGAGTTATGCTGTGTTGGGGGAGAGAATGAGGACACCAGCTCCAAAGCTCAGACACAAGACTTACCAGACCTTAGCAAAAGGTCCCATCTGAGCAAACCCTAAAGAATAGTCATCCATCAGTTTGGCCCCTTCTTACACAGACCTGAGGGGAAATTCTTTTCTAAACAATGTCATGGCAATCAGGTGGTCCTGAACAATGCAAAATAGAATACAAATCTGGACAAAGCAGCTGTTTGTCTGCAGATCAACGGTGTCATTTAAGCCCCTCCAGGGATATGGGCTGGGTTTATTTATTTATTACTGCTGATGGCCTTTGCTGAGACCAAAAGGATTGACTTTGCAAGGTGCTCTAGGTGCTGGTGAACAATGAAGCGTGGGATCATTTAAATGATCCTTGCTTTGCCATCTAGGGAACCAGATGCCTATCTGCCAATCTTTACAGATAGCAGAATAATACATTGGCACTTTAATAGCCCTTGTGAACAATTGGTTTATGGCAGGGGTGGGGAACCTCAGGCCTAGGAGCCAAAAAATGGCCCTCTGGGCCTTTCTATCTGGCCCTCAAGACTCTCCCCAGGCCACACCACCTTCTCACTCTTAACCCTGAGCAATCCTACTTTGGGCTCTCCCTGAGCGCTCTTGCTTGGAATGTGCCCTTTTACCATCAAAATGCCCCTTGATTACCTGGATGAAGATAGAGAGGCCTACTGTACAATGCTGCCGACAAAGGTCCGTATAGTTAAAGCTATGATTTCCCCAGTAGTGATATATGGAAGTGAGAGCTGGACCATAAAGAAGGCTGATCACCAAAGAATTGATGCTTTTGAATTATGGTGCTGGAGGAGACTCTTGAGAGTCCCATGGACTGCAAGAAGATCAAACGCATCCATTCTTAAGGAAATCAGCCCTGAGTGCTCACTGGAAGGACAGATCGTGAAGCTGAGGCTCCAATACTTTGGCCACCTCATGAGAAGAGAAGACTTCCTGGCAAAGACCCTGATGTTGGGAAAGATGGGGGGCACAAGGAGAAGGGGACGACAGAGGACAAGATGGTTGAACAGTGTTCTCGAAGCTACCAGCATGAGTCTGACCAAACTGTGGGAGGCAGTGGAAGACAGGAGTGCCTGGCGTGCTCTGGTCCATGGGGTCACGAAGAGTAGGACATAACTAAACAACAACTGTACAATGCTAAACTGCATGCTCACTTTTGCCTGCGGTCCCCAGAAGGCTGAAGAGATGGGAATGTGGTCCTCAAGCTGAAAGAAACCCCCCACTCCTTGTTTATGGCATAGGATGCAGCCTTGTATCAGGTTGGACAATTTGTCCATTTCTCGGAACTAAACAGTATAAACTGAGAGCATTTGCAGATGATCTAGTTTTAACCCTGGAAGAGCCAGACACTAGTACGAAAAGAGTTTTAGAATTAATACAAACATTTGGTCAAGTAGCAGGTTTTAAGCTGAATAAACAGAAAACGAAAGTACTGGATAAAAACTTAACAGCTGTTGAAAGGGAGAAGTTTCAGAGTGAAACTGGTTTGACAGTAGCAAAGAAGGTGAAATACCTAGGGATTAATCTGACATCTAAGAATGTGAACTTAGTTAAAGACAATTATGAGAAATGTTGGACAGAAGTTAAGAAAGATCTAGAAATATGGTCAAATCTAAGACTTTCCTTGTTGGGCCGAATTGCTGTTATTAAGATGAATGTCTTGCCGAGAATGTTGTTTTTGTTTCAAACATTGCAGATTTTGGACAAAATGGATTGTTTCAAGAGGTGGCAAAAAGATATATCTAGATTTGTCTGGCAGGGCAAAAAGCCCAGAATAAAATTTAAGATATTAACTGATGCGAAAGAAAGAGGGGGGTTTGCCCTGCCGGACTTAAAGTTGTATTATGAATCAGCGGCCTTTTGCTGGCTGAAAAACTGGCTGCTTCTTGAGAACACAGACATTTTGGATTTGGAAGGGTTCAATAACAGATTTGGCTGGCATGCATATTTATGGTACGACAAGGTAAAAATCCATCAAGGTTTCAAAAACCATATTGTCAGGAAAGCATTATATAATGTTTGGATTCGGTATAAAGATTTGTTAGAAAACAAAACCCCTAGGTGGTTGTCACCAATGGAGGCTAAGGAAGTGAAAAAACTTAATATGGAATCCAAATGGCCGAAGTATTGGGAAATTATAGAACATGAGGAGGGAAAAGTAAAATTGCAGAGTTATGAGAAGTTGAAATTTAAAGTAAGAGACTGGCTACATTATTACCAGATAAATGAAGTTTTTAAACAAGACAGGAAAATTGGCTTCCAGGTGGAGAGGTCAAAATTAGAAACAGAGCTTTTGGAACCCAGCACTAAAAATCTGTCAAGAATGTATAACTTGTTGCTGAAATGGAATACACAGGATGAGACGGTTAAATCAGCTATGATTAAATGGGCACAAGATATTGGTCACGACATTATGTTTGCTGACTGGGAACAGTTATGGACCACCGGTATAAAGTTTACGGCATGTAATGCCTTAAGAGAAAACATTATGAAAATGATCTATAGGTGGTACATGACTCCAGTCAAGCTTGCAAAAATTTACCACACGCCCAATAATAAATGCTGGAAATGTAAGGAAACTGAAGGTACCTTTTACCACCTTTGGTGGACGTGCCCAAGGATTAAGGTCTTCTGGGAAATGATTTATAATGAAATGAAGAAGGTGCTTAAATGCACATTTGTGAAGAAACCAGAGGCCTTTCTCCTGGGCATGGTGGGCCAATTGGTCTCAAAGAAAGATAGGACGTTTTTTATGTATGCTACAACAGCAGCAAGAGTACTTCTGGCAAAGTACTGGAAGACACAAGAACTACCCACACTGGAAGAATGGCAGACCAAGGTGATTGACTACATGGGATTGGCGGAGATGACTGGCAGAATCCGTGACCAAGGGAGAGAGACGGTGGAAGAAGATTGGAAGAAATTTAAAGTTTATCTCAAGAACTGTTGCAAAATTAATGAGTGTTAAAATGTTTTGGGTCAGGTAAAACAGAATTGCGGGGACAAACAATTGGATATGAGAAAAAGGATTTAAAGGGGGGGAAAAGTGTTATAAGTTGACATTGGGGCTTGCTGGAAAACTTTAAAGTAGGGATGCAGAAAAGGGAGGTATGAGGAAGTCGATGAAAGAAGGTTTAAGAAAAAATGTGAAGAAATTATACGTGTTTATATGTTTGTTTGTTTTTGTATTGTTTTGTATTGTCTATTATTATGTGTTAAAAAACCAATAAAAATTTTATAAAAAAAAAAGACAATTTGTCCATTTCCTCCAGCCGTTGTCAACTCTGACTCTTGTCCATCACTGATCCTTCTTAAGCTGGAGATTCTAGGGATTGAACCTGGGACCTTCTCATGGAAGGGTGTCACTGATTTATGGCCCCTTCCCCCTCAAAGCAAGAACCTTGTAATGAGGATAGCAAAGACATAACACTTTGGGTAGTGGAGGAGAGAAAGAACAATGACTGCTAGCACTTTCTGCAGCTCAGTGATATGACCTGGCAGCTTCATAAAAAGCATCAAGAAATGTGTTGCCATTAACCCTGTTTTCCTGCCAATGAACTAAATTGGCAATTCGGCAGACCTACCCAACCTAGCCTACTGGTCAATACTTTTCTTGTAGCAATAAATATGATCACCAGATTCAATTCAGGCCCAGAAACCTAACTGGTAACAGCCAAAGAGAAGGCAAATCTCAAAAGATACAGCTCCCTTGCCCCCATTAAATCACTATCAGGAAACATGGCAGCTGCAATAAATAAATGATAAAAAAATCATTCCGCCTCTACAATCAATAAAAGCACAGGAGGTATGTCTCACATCACTGAATGTGGATTTGGAGACAGTATCGTCCAGGGGCTAGGTTGGTTGATGATCTCACAAATAAATATTAGATGCAAATTGAAAATATAGGGTATAGTGTGGGTAGGTTGTGCTTATTTCGGAGGGTTTTTTTGGTGAAAAAGAACCATGTTTTACAATGGTTACATGTTCAATGCAAAAACTCACCTGTTCCAGCTTACCTTTACCAGTTGAAGGTTTGCAGGGCCAAAATTCCTTGATAGTCTGTTTCTTTATAGAGATGCTGCTATTGTATTCCCTAAAAACATTCAGAAAATGAGGCTAATCAGTGACCTGACTGGATGCCAGAGGAAAACACTACAGCCACTTCTGGCATGTTTTGGATGTGGTGCTCTGTTGTGGTGGGTATCAAAGCAAAAGGTTTAAGTGTGGACATCTTTTTGGTTTCTATTTCTCCTTAGCCATGAATTAATAAAATCGTATTAAACAATGAAGCACTTGTGTCTGAGCTTCATCTACAACAGGGCTGGCAGAAGGTAAATCAGGTTTTGCCAATTTCTGAAGGGCCTGCTGCTTCGTGGGGATTCTTCCAAAGAATACTAGATAGGCTGGGCCTTGATTGAATCCAGCAGGCCATTACTTAATATTGTTAGGCATCACTAACACAGATTAAGTTATTGCCTTAACTGTTAAAGAAATCCCACATAAACACCGGTGCTTTGTAGAGCTAAATTGTGTAATGCACCACGAGGATTCTGTTTAGAGTGGGGGAGAGTAGATCACAAAAGACTGAAGCCATATTGGTCGACACTGCAGGGATTATAGTATCATCTAGGGCTATTGTAAGGAATGCTTACATAATGTATGCAAATCTCTACGTATTTAAATGCTACAGATCTACAGATACAGATCTATCCCTCTTTGTTTTCAGAGATTTCTGTTCAGGTGCTAAACTTTGAAAAGTTTCTCAGATCTACTTGGCTACAGATGGTAGTTTTACTAAACATCTGTACCACCATCTCACACAGAATCAGGCACCATCTCACCTAGAATGAGACATGCTTAAAGGCCATTGAAGCCTACAAGTTTAAGAATGCCTGGCTCTCAGTGATTTTCTGTGTAGCTAGAATTCACAATGTTGTGACAGAAAGCTTCCTTGAATGTAGGGAGATGGGGCAAACATTAAAACAACTAGTAAAACCTCCTGAGCACTTGTTTGGATGGCATGGCTAGCTAAGCAACCACAAAGTGAGAAAACTCAACCCAAACTAGTTGACCTATCTGTATAAACTCAGAGCTGAAACCAGTGATTGTGTGCAGATCACACAAGTAAACACTGGGCAAATGTTAATCTGTATTCCTTCCAAATTGCACTCAGGGAAGCTTTAATATGTTTTTCATTCTCTCCCTTGAAACTGCTGTTCTCCTGAACACCAAACCTTGTTGGCAGAGAATTAACCAAAATGCCAATTTAAGAATTTTCCGTCTCTTATATTATGTTGCTTATGGGGTGCATCAAAGCTCAGAAAAGGAAACTGTGAAAACAGTGCCCTAGATTTCACTGTAGAAATACAGTGGTACCTCGGGTTAAGTACTGAATTCGTTCTGGAGGTCCATTCTTAACCTGAAACTGTTCTTAACCTGAAGCACCACTTTAGCTAATGGGGCCTCCTGCTGCTGCCGCACCGCAGCTGCACGATTTCTGTTCTCATCCTGAAGCAAAGTTCTTAACCCGAGGTACTATTTCTGGGTTAGCAGAGTCTGTAACCTGAAGTGTCTGTAATCTGAAGCGTCTGTAACCCGAGGTACCACTGTAATGTTGAAAACAAACATATGCACATACCTGCGTATCACAACACACCAACTATGGCCTGCCCTTTTCACTACTACCTGGGAAAGTCAACATGGTGTAAAGCAGGACTGGCAGTGTCCTAAGGTTCAAAACCCCAACCAGTCATGAATCTTAAATCGCGATCTTAGGATAGCAACAAACTCTCAAAATAACCCATATTTGGGGGCTGTTTGTGAGAATTCTGTTCATTTACTTATAGATGTCTACGCCATCTCTCCTCCAAGGAGTTCAATGTGGATTGCATGACATCCCCCTTCTCATTTCCCCCTTCACAACAACCCTGCAAAGTAATTTACACTAAAAGTTGGTGACTGCTCCCAGATCAGTGAGCTTTATGGTCAAGTTGGGCTTTGAACCCTGGCCTTCCAGGTCCTAGGAGCCCAACGTTTTAACCCCAGGGTCCACCAACATAGTACACTCTACATGTTCATGGGATTTGACTCAAATTATCCCTGACTGGCCATGTTGGCTAGATCTGATGGGAGTTTGGAGTCCAACAGCTACCACTATTCCACTACACCAAGAAGGGAGAAGAGCCATGGAGTGCCTTGAAGAGGCAAAACTATTATTTTGGAGAGGGGAGAGGGAGGGAGATGGGCAGTAATAAATTATAACCAACAGTACAGAAACCTCAAAACCTGGCTGGTGCAATTGCTGGGGTTTGCAAGGCTTGAGAGGTCTAGGAGCTCGGGCTCTGCTCCTGGATCTCTCAGCAATCTGCAATGGACCAGCCAGGATGTCGGATTCCCAACTGCTCAACAATGACAGCAACAAAGCAGCTCTTCTGACCCTCTCTAAATTATGAAGCAGCTTGGGGAGAACCAGGAAGTGGTGTTTTCCTAGAAGGCCTGTGGACTCCAGGCCTTGCACACAAAACAACTGCCTGGATTGTTTCACTGGAAGGGCCTTTTGGATTTTGGGGGTCCAGCAAAATATGTAGCTTGCCTGGCCCTGCTATACTGAATGGAAAAAGCTTAACTCTGATCCAACAGCAACAACCGACGAGGCTTCTTTCCCCCATTAAAGCTCACCTTCGCCTTCTCTGACATCCATTTTACGACCCTGGCAGCTCTTTAAGGAAATACACTCTGAAACGGGTCCTCATTCCAGTCTGAAGACGACGGTAAATGATATCCAGGCCCGTTTTTCTCCGAAATGTGTATTTGAAAAAAAAGAAAAAGAAAAGAAGAAATGGCCGTTGCTCCGAGCGCGGGGTATTGAAATTCCCCGGTTGCCTTTTGAAGCCTCCTTCAATCGAGTCGGGCAGTAAGCGAACATTTGCATAGACGGATAAAGGATGTGACAAGTCCTGTAAATCGCTTACAATCCAATGAAATGATCTCTCGGCAGACACGGTGGAGCCAGGCCTACCAGGGCTTTGGAAAATGTGCGAACAACCTCTTTTGTCGGGGAGGCATGATGATAATGAGCCGGTACTTATCTGGCCTTTGATGTTGTGTTTGCCCCTGTCGCTGTTTGCTTGGGGGCGCCCCATATAAGGGAAGATGCGCGTCACGGCCTGCGCGTCCAAAGGCTTCAGCTCATCCAGCGCACAGGACCCGGGCTCGTCTAACCCCCGACGGCAAGCGCGCCATGACCAAGGCTCCCTTCTCGGTGGAGTGGCTCTCCCAGAGCAGCCAAGCCACCAACCACGCCCGGAGCAGGGAAGGAGCCAGCCCAACCGCGTCTTCGGCCTTCCCCGACGGCATCCGGACCCAGCAGAGCGAGCCTCCGTCTAACTGCCGGTCTGCCGGGAGAGAACGAAGGCCGGTCGGGGAAAAAGTCGTTCCCAGGGGCCACGAGCCGCCTTCTGAACATCTCCCTTCGCTCCAGAAGAAAGTGGATTCCTCCTCGACGTCAGCAGGTACTACTTCTCTAGCAGGCTCCGATTCATGGAGGAGAGGCTATCACTTTGCCTTCACTATACTCTACTTCCAATTTGTGTCCTGATTGATACCAGCTGCTGGGAAACGGAGGTGGGGAGAACGCTATTGAGCTTCCCATGGCTACTGGTTGGCTACTGTTAAGACCAGGACGCCGGACTTGCTGGGCCGCTGGCCTGATCCAGCACGGCTCTTACTGTTTTTATAGGTCTTTTCCATTGATCTCCGGGTTTCTAAACTCGCAATTCCTCGGAAGCAAGTGCCCCTGCTGTTGCTTTTTTTCGACGGAATAATGCAACTTTGGGGAAGGGCGAATCCTAATGCTCTCTAGAGTCTAGCCGGACTTTCCAACGTGGGGAATATTGCCCGTCGGGGCGCGAAGGGGTTTTCTGGGGACGCTGGTTCGAAAGCCTAGGAGGTTGGAAAGGCGGCTTCAACATTAATAATGGGGAGGCGAGACACTGGCTCGGTTTTCCTAACAATCGAGCACGGAATAGAGTATAGGCCACTTACTATTTTCCGGTTTCCCGGTCACTGATCAGGTCCTTTGCTTCCTTTCAATTCCTTTGACAAGGCCGAGCTGCGAAAACCATTGATCGCAAGCCGCTTTCCCTAAAACCCATCCGAGCCCTTCTTTCCACCTGGAAATAGTGGCCTGTGTTTCCACCACTATCTGTCAAACTAAAAGCCAACTTTGCGGGGGAAGACCTGGCTGAAATATATCCCGATCCTGTGCGGGAAGTCCTAACCAGCTCTATAAGACTTAATCACCCAGGTGAAACTCTTACCTCAAATGGCAAGCTCAGGTGTAGGAATCATAGAATCATTGACTTGGGAGGGTCACTTGGCCCAACGTGGAGCTCGAAACCACGGCTCTTGAGATTAACAAGTCTCATGCTCTTATCAACAAACTGCCCAGGGCAGGGTAAGGGAATCGCGACTGTTGGTGTGGCGGTTCAGACCCTTTGCAACTTCCTCCCATCAGTCGGTCACCTCTTTTATTATCTTTTCGGCATCTATTGAAGTCCTTTCTCTTTTAACAAGTCTTTTAAGTGGAGATCTCCCCACCCCCAGTCTTCTCTGCATTGGCCTAGAAGTCGCTTGTGTGTGTTGTTGATGTTTTTTCTTGTGAAATAGTTCGGGGTTTTCAAAGAGAGCGATTGATAGAGCAAAATAAAATAGAGGATAATGGAAGTGTTTTCCCGGTGCTGTGAATTAACGGCGCTAAAACTGCAATGCGATGCATACTTATCTTGGGAGTAATTTCTCTTCAGTGCAATGGGGCTCTTTTTAAAAAATAAGACATGCATGTAGGCTGGACGAATGAGCCGGAAATAGCTGAGCCCAGCTTACTGCCCTAGGATTTTGGGGGGATAAAACATCAGTTTCTCCCAACGTGGGAAAAGTGTTCCTTTATCCTAACCTACCCGCTATTGATTTCCACGGTGGGCGTGTCCCTGACCATCTGGCTTTTGTCTCTTCTTTCTGCCAGAGGCGTCTGAGGCTCCCAAGGGGACGTGGAGTGCAACGGAGGGCAGCTCGGACGGCGAAGGGAGCCTCTCGGAGGGCCAGACCCCAGAAGAGGGCAGCGGCAGTAGAAGCACCAACAGCCGCCGCTTGCGCACGGCTTTCAGCGTGGAGCAGATCAGCACCTTGGAGAACTCCTTTAAGCGTCACAGATACTTGGGCGCCGCAGAGAGACGCAAACTGGCCAGTAAGATGCAACTCTCCGAAGTGCAGGTAAGCGACCAGACTGGCTCAACTCCTGACAAACATAGAGAGACCCTAAAACGGCTATTATACTGAGTAAAAGACAATAAAATAATCTAGCTACTTTTGGGGAGGCAGGTGGGTATGGGTGTGTGCATGAATTTCCTTGACTGACTTCTCGCTAACTTTAAACAATTCTTACTGCATTTTATATCATGCCTTTCCTTCAGTGTGAGGTTCAAGGTCTCCACCCACCACCACCCAAAAAAAATGACAACCTGGAAATTACATGGTGGTTTGGCAAATTTTAAAGAAGCAGAATGATTTCAACAGAAAAGTGGTTGAATGAGGGAGAATGCTCTGTTGACCAATGAAGGGCTCCTCCATTAGTTCATCCACTTCTCTCTCTCTCTCCTGTCCACAGATCAAGACTTGGTTCCAGAACCGACGGATGAAACTGAAGCGTCAGTTGCAGGAGATAAGACCTGAACCTTTTCATGCAGTGCCATTTTACAGCCCCCTCCCTTTTGGACCTCAAAGTGGGCCTGTGTCCTATGTTTACTCTCCACACCAGCATACTTTCGCTGGGAGGGAAGCTGTTCCTTCTGGCATTCCCTTCCCTCCAATGCCAGCTCCAACTCTGGATCCCAGAAGCAACTCTGGAGGGCAACCTGGTGCTCTCTGGCCAATGCCCATGCCCTACTTCATAGGATGCCAGGACCCTAGAACTGTCTTCCTGCCCCTCTGAGTCAATTGTCAGCGATGCTGCTGACCCACAGAAGGATTTGCACTAAAGTCTACTCTTCCAGAGCTATATTTATAGCTACCGAGATTCCTGGATACATGGGTTCTGAATATATTTTGCACAGAGATATGAGTGGGAATGTGGGGTGAAAATAAATAACTACAATGTGGTTTTTTTTAAAAGCTAATTCATTCAGCAAGACCTTAACTGGGTTTTGACATTTAAACGAGGGCTTGACACAGACCAGCTTCAAGCTGCCCCTTAAATTTAGGTCATGTCGTTGGGCAGAACAGCAACATCTGGAGAAGCCTGATATAAAATTAGACAAGAGCCCATCTCCTGTGATCGATTTAGCAAGATCAGCTTATGGTTGATTTAGGGCTTGATAGTGTGTTGTTCGGAATGTTGTGCAATAATAGCATCAGAGAGATGTTAAACACTGTGATTAACTTACTTCTTTGTAAGGGTGACCCTGAGAACATTGATGTGCCATAAAATTCTGGTGTTCATTCACAACCCACTGATAAAGTTGTCTGTGTTTGCAGTGCAATATATTGTACTTTTATCAATATATTGCTCTTTATGATAAGATGTAAGCCATAAGCTAATTCAAAATGCTTTCTTCATTAATAGGTATGTTTTTAGCTGGGGTGGGGTGGGGATTGGACTATTTTTTTGCAATATCAAATACAGAAAATAACTGGAACCATTTATTTTGGTAAAGATGTATGCATGTGCAGAATAAATCAGATATATACTATTAGTATATAGAGCCCTTAACAGCCTGGGACCACTTTATTTGTGGAATTGCCTTATCCCATAAATGCCCTTTCGAATATTTTTAAATACCTAGAATATTAATTTTGTTGGGTAAACCACTTAGAGATTTTATTAAGTCAAGCAGTGCATTCATTTTGGTTTTTTAAAAGCAGCTATATAATTTTAACATTTGTGTAGTGCTTTCAGGTATTCACATGCATTACCTAGTTGTTGTGCTAACAACAATTCTGTAAACAAGATCCAGGGGCAAAATGTGCCTCAAGACCTTTCTGGTGCTTGGGACTTTTTGCCCAGGCCTCACCCCATCCCTAGTCACACATCCTCTCACCAGCCATGTTTGGCACATTCCTTTGCTGTTTTTGCCTGGCTGGAATGTGTCTATGAACTCTGATCATGTTTTTTGCTTCCCTGGATGGAGGAAAGAGGTCTTTCTGTGTGTATGTGTAGAAACTAGCCTAATGTACAGAGGTAACATTCACTTGTTCCTCTGCCTATGTGTTCCTCTGGCTCTGCTCCCCATGGTCATGGGGCCTCCAGAAAGGCTGAAAAGGAGTCCCCAGTCCAGGTTATTGTTCCCCATAAAGCAGATGAAGACTGAGGGAACTTGCCACATTCCTTATGATACAGTGGTACCTCGGGTTAAGAACTTTGCTTCAGAATGAGAACAGAAATTGCACGACGGCAGTGCAGCGACAGCGGCAGGAGGCCCCATTAGCTAAAGTGGTGCTTCAGGTTAAGAACAGTTTCAGGTTAAGAATGGACCTCCAGAACAAATTAAGTTCTTAACCAGAGGTACCACTGTACTAGGCATTTATATAATACTACTTTTATACTCAGGTAACTACAACAGCCCTGCAGGGTAGATCATTAATATTCCCCACATTACAGAATAGGGGTTTATAGTGAGCTGCTTTGTAATTTGCAGGGCAGGCCTATTCATGTCTACTCAGAAGCAAATTCCCTCAGGTTCAATGGGGTTTATTCTCAGGTTATAGGACTGTAGCTCAGTGGTAGAGCAAATGCTTTGCATGCAGAAGGTCCAGGATTTAGTGCCTAGCAACTTCAGGTAGGACTGGGAAAGTCCTGAAATCCTGGAGAGCTGCTGCCAGTCAGTGTAGGAAATGCTGACTTTGATGGACCAATAGTCTGTATAAGAGAGCTTTCTATGTTCCTAATGTTAGCACTTTAGACGAAGTGGCCCAACAGAAAAGAAATCTAATCATTTTGTATCTTTTGGATAGTCCACAGATATTTGAACTGTGATTGTATTTGATTTGATCTGCTCTGATTTAATATTACAGCATTTGTGCAAATGTTGAGAAGTGAATTATTAATCTGTTAATGAGTATTAAGAGGAGATTTCATCTTTCTACTTTATTTCAATGTGTATATTTTTATATGCTCCCCACACAATAAAAAAAAGTTTTGGAAGTTTCATTTGGTTCACTTTGCAAGCCCTCTCGCTCTCTCTTTTTAAATGGATTCATTTAGGTAGTTGTAGCAGGATCAAGCTCCAACTTTGTGTGTGTGTGTGTGTGTGTGTGTGTGTGTTTGTCTGTTTGTCTGTGTGTGTGTCTTTTAGCCTGCCTCTTGACATGCACTGGATTCCCAGAGAAATAATTGAACCCAGATCTGAATCAAGTTGAGGTCCATGTCATCATGAAGTAGCAATGCAGAGCTGATACTCCCTCTACTTCCAGCTGAGTGTGCTTCCATAAAAATACACATTTTCAAACTTTCATATATATCCAGCTAAGTTATACTCAAGAGTAGACCCATTGATGTTAATGGACCTATGTTAGTCACACCCATTCATTTCAATAATTTCTGCTCTGAGTATGACTAGCATTGGAAACAACCCTATGGATTTCATCTCAACACATGACATTCCAATGTGTCCGGCTTGAATGACATATTCATATTTAATGGGTAACTTGAGAATGCAATAGGTGAAGTACCAATTTTTCTGCTTTGTTCCTTAAACATCATACAGAAACGTGGCTTGTGGAGCTTTTCTGTGGCATGTGCATCAGCAATTGCATTTTTGTACAGCAGGCTGTTCCTAAGGCACAGGAACACTGATTAGGTGACTCTTCTGGCATAGTAAAACTTGAGCCAAACCATATGCATCAATATGGGTAATTTCATTTGCTTCACTGGGATTCTGGCGCTTTGCTTTGAATAAAAGGCAAGGTATCTGAGATCAGAGCCCATCCCTAAACCCAAATCCTCATGCTGAAACGACTTCACATATCTTAATTCAGCTGTTGATTGTGTGTTTAAGATTGGGACCCTTAAACTCTAATCTCAGCCTTAATCCAGACTAGCTGGGGTTGATGGGAGTTGGAGCCCAATAAGATAGGGAGTCAGCAGGCAAAACTAGAATGAGTTGGCTCTGTCTGGCATTGGCTCCATCCACTGTTGACCTCTCCACTTTCCACCAGCTCCAATGAGCACTTATCTGCCACTGCCTGTCTGCTACTTTAAGCAGCAGGCTGCAGCCCTTCCCTTGCAAAGGACCATTTGTGAGCATCTAGTGATATTCTAGTCCTTACCCAGCACCGGACTGGATGCACTTGAGAGGCACAGGTTTTTTCCCCAAAATCTAGAGCAGCTTACCTTGAACGCCCCTTATATGTCCATTTGTACAGCCCCTACATTCTTGCCGTTCTGAGCTCTTAGGGTAGGGTTGCCCTATTTCAAAAAGTAAAAACCAGGACACCACAAAAATAAAAACAAGAAAACCCCTCCCCAAATTGTTGAGCTTTTTAAAGGAAAACCCAAGAGCTTTTGAGCTGCTCCTGCTTTTTTTTTTTTTTACAAAAACACCAAAAACATAAAAAAATTGATTAACTTGCCTAAGATCCAGGACAAAGCACCATATTTCATAAATTCTCCCCGGACATCATTTCTGCCTTTGAAATCCTGGTAATGTTTGGGAAAATCTGAATGTATGGCAGCCCTGTCTTAAGGATAAGATAGAAATAAATCCCAGGGAACAAGTGACTACCTCAATTAAAATGTACTCATAATGAGGAATACCCAGTAGTGAAATCCTATTTAAGGGCATTTGATCAGGATGATGTATGGACGCATCATGTGGAAAACAGGTGGCACATAGTGCGTGGCTCATTCATGTAACTCAGTTCAGTTGCCCTTGTTCATTTATTTTCCTTCCCTGTTGAGCCTGGATTAGAGCAGAAATAGATGGAATCCTACCATATCCTTCAGCAACAATGAACATATAACTGCTGGGAACATCTGGAAGCTAATAGCAGATTGCCAGGGTGGTGGAATGTACCATTTCATACTGCATCTTGTCTCTAGCCTTACTCATCCTTATGTGAATCAGTTACTGAGAGAGAGCAAAAAGGGGGAAAGAGTTTCTGGTGTTATAATTCTTCTCTCTTCAATGTGATGAAAGATTAAGATGTCTCCAAGGGAACCCTGACATGTGGCTTTATCAGACAAAACGGAGATCTAGCCTGCGAGAGTTTTAAAAAATCAAAAGTTTTCTGAACAAAAAAATTCTAACCAGCTCTATTCCCACTGATGTTTTGTGATTCAGAAAACAGTCAGAGTAGCTTTGCTTTCTAATTCCCTATGGGGCTGTAAAATGGTGATGGACTTAGCAAATACCTGTGAAGGTATCCTTCCTGGTGATGTACACATCGAATTGTGCATCAATGTGAAAAGGTTGAGATGTGAAGTCTTGGAAATCGTGCAACACACAGCCCGCTGAAGTTACATTGTACACTTTTTATACTAAGAGCTTGTTTATTTTTACAGGCTTTCCAAGACGGATGAGTTTACACACAGGCAGAATCTGATGTGCTTTAGACCTCTATGGCATTCTGTGATGCTTTATTTGGAATACTTATATTCAAGATGGACGCGGGTGGCGCTGTGGGTAAAACCTCAGTGCCTAGGACTTGCCGATCGCATGGTCGGCGGTTCAAATCCCCGCGGCGGGGTGAGCTCCCGTCTTTCAGTCCCAGCTCCTGCCCACCTAGCAGTTCGAATGCACCCCTAAGTGCAAGTAGATAAATAGATACCGCTTCATAGCGGGAAGGTAAACGGCGTTTCCATGTGCTGCACTGGTGCTGGCTTGCCAGAGCAGCTTTGTCACGCTGGCCACGTGACCCAGAAGTGTCTGCGGACAGTGCTGGCCCCCAGCCTCTTAAGTGAGATGGGCGCACAACCCTAGAGTCAGACACGACTGGCCCGTACGGGCAGGGGTACCTTTACCTTTTTATATTCAAGATAAATAAAGTCTGGCTACCATGTGGCAACAGACCTAAGTGTAACTAACTAGCAACTAACACATGAGTTTTAGGTAGCATGCATTTGTGTTCGATCAGTTCACGGCAGTATGCATTCACTTCACAACAAACTTGTAAGGTAGGGCAGGCCGTGAGAGAGGACGACTTGCTTCAAGTCATTCCTGTGAGTTTCACAGCTGTGTAGGGATATGAACAGGGTCTTGCTGGTCCAAATCTTGCACTCTGTCCATACCGGCTCTTAAAACACTTTCCTTAGCCTAATCAAAGTTTCTTGCTGCTGTGCTGTATGTTCAAAGAAACTGGCCCTTCCAGGCCAAGATATTGAGACAACAGCAACACAGAGACAGAGAGTACAATTACCTGGGAGAACTGTTTTCCCACCCCCCCTTTTTTGGAGGGGGAAGGATAAATGCACGGAAAAATCCCAGTTTGGATCAGGGTTGTAACAAAAGAAGGGACTTCAACTCCTTCCTTTTGCACCAGTTTCCTGGCCGAAATCTCCCTCCAAGAGCTGCTGGCAGTGGCAGGTGTTGTTCTGCAAGGCCAGCTGCTGCTCTGGCAGAGTGATTCAGACCAGGAAATGGGTACATGGAGGTAATAGTTTACCCATCCCCATACCCAGGGCTGTGATCCTAATCTGAATTGGATCCCATGACACCACATTTACTTTTTTTGGGGGGGGGTGTTGTTATATATTTATAGCCTCCCTTTTTCCCTGATGGGACTCAAGACAGCTTACAGATAAAATCAAGAAACACTAAAAACATGGGGGAAATAACCATAATTAAAAACAACTAAACATTAATAGAATTAAAACTATATACATATAGAAAATCTGTTTAAAACATACAAATAATTGGAATAATAAATGGTGTATGTAGGAGGCCAGGAGATGAGAAAGAGAGCCCAAGCTCCATGAACTGGTTAATCCAGTCTGCGTCCAACAGCTGTTAAGCCATCCCTAGTTTTGGACAACCAGACTGGGTGCTTGTACTCCAAAATACACCAGGGCTAGACTTGGAATGCTAACTCGTTGAATTAAAAGCCCTGCAGAGTTATAGGGCTATCTAGTTCTCAGGTGGCCTTCAAAGCAGGAGATGATGCTTGCCTGTTTCACCCCAGGGCATATCTCCAGATCTTACTTGCTGAACTACAGTCATTAAGAAAGGATGTTAATAAGGAGAGAATTTACAGCCCACTTAGCTCCCATTCAGAAAGCAATGGAGAAAAGCAGAATGAATGGGAGGAGCAGAGAAAACTGCTGATGAAGTCATAGGAATAGGTAACAGTGTAGACTGCTGCCTTGTTATTTTTAGAAAACCAAATATATTATTAATTTGGGAACAACTATGCATCGGCAGAGGGACGTGGGTGGTGCTGTGGGTAAATCCTCAGCGCCTAGGACTTGCCAATTGCATGGTCGGTGGTTCGAATCCCCGCAGCGAGGTGAGCTCCCGTCAAATGGTCCCAGCTCCTGCCCACCTAGCAGTTCGAAAGCACCCCTAAAGTGCAAGTAGATAAATAGGTACCGCTTTTTAGCGGGAAGGTAAATGGCGTTTCCGTGTGCTGCGCTGGTGCCAGCTCACCAGAGCAGCTTCGTCACGCTGGCCACGTGACCCGGAAGTGTCTCCGGACAGCGCTGGCCCCCGGCCTCTTAAGTGAGATGGGCACACAACCCTAGAGTCGGACACGACTGGCCCATACGGGCAGGGGTACCTTTACCTTTACCTTATGCATCGGAAAGGAGTACATCCAGAATCAATGGAGAACTGCTATGATCTAAGAAGGATCCTATTCATATCTCCCAACATTTTCCTAGTTTAACTAAGAGAGTTTTCATCACCTTTGTAATTGTTTGGCATAGAAAATAAAGATGGGGAAACTGCAGTGTGTCACTTTTGTCGATGGATGCCAATTGTTTTCTTAGGCACCAAGCAAGCTGTTCTAGTTTCAAGGTCTGCTTGTTGAGGCAGCCATTCTTCACCACATTGGCCTCAGCAATTGACCTCCTTGAGGTTGGTATGGTGAACCAATTGTTTACCACAAGGCTCATGAGATCCACTGACAAGTTTTCTACGGCCATGATTTGGAAATCATAAACTTAACTGAGGGGAATGGAGAATTGGCCATGCAAGCACAAATGGTACCTTCTGGACCCCATCAATACATTTTGGAATTGGTGGATTTCAGGCTTATTTTTCTTCTGTCATTTGAGTTAGGATGTGACATGCCAAAAAGTGCCCCACTCTCTCAGAAGGCGCTGTATCCAACTGTGTTGCCTCTTAAGGACCGATGACACGTGGTCTTAAACAAACAAGGAACTTGTGACATTCTGTGGAAGACAAGTGGATGAAAATGGAAGGGAGGTGAGATAAAGTAACATCAGAGAAGATGAAACAAAAAGGAAGTGGAGAGGAAAAATCAGACAGACAATGATAAGCTGAGTAACTTATGTTGTAGCAAACAAGAGGTGCCTTTATGGGCGCCAGAGAAGGTCAAGCATTTACCTAACTTCAGGAGCATAAAGTAACAAACACATTTCCTCTGTGCTGTCAAAGGAGATCTGCATTCAGAACCAGTTTAGAGATGTGTGCATATTATATACAGGCCCCAATAGTGAGTTGATGTAGATGAGAACACATGGCCCCAATTCAGTCATGCACAATGTGATCATTTGGAGTTGGAGCAGAGTTACAGTCTTTTAGGGACCAACTTCTGCTACAATGGGAGTCTTATTGTAAGCTTTCTGGTTACACAGAACACGTCACCAGGCAGAACAGAATGATAGCTTAACTCTCAGATAATTATGTGTGATAAAGACTTCTATGTGACACATAGCGTTTCACCTTTAGATGGTTCTACATCAACTAACATTAGTGAAATAAAATAGGCTACTTTTTCTGTTAAATGTCTTAATCTCCAGGACCAAAATGGCAATTACCATTTTAATGGCAGGAAATACAAAACAAACCATTTGAAACATAATTGGTTGAAAAATTCGCCTTTCTTAGTGACACTGAAACATAATGTTTATGAACATAAGCAAGTTTAACTATGTTCCATAGGGCTCACTCCTAAGTAAATGTGTTTTTAGTACGATAATTCTGTATAGTGCCATAATGGGCAGTATGCACTACCATCCATATATATCACAAAGTTCTTTTTCTTTTATTTTTCTGTTGAGAGAAAATAAGTGTTAAAGTATGAGGAAAATATTCCAGTTGCAATCTTCTTAATCAATCTCATTGTGCTACTTTCTGGAAAACTGTAATAAATTTCAAGCATCTCCCCATTGTTAAGCATAGAGTACAATACATTATCAAATATCTTTAGTGTGGTCACTGATTGCTGATGGGGGTAATGTTTAGACTGAGCCTTTGATCATGAGAGACTGCAGAAAACCTGTTGTCCAAAGAGAATTCAAATCCTAAAAATACCTTCACCAGCATCTAGTGCTGTGTTAAGGAGGCATCGCCTAAGGCTATCATTCGGGGCACATCTGTGCAGAGCAACAACCAGCCTCTCATTTGTGAAGGGATTTCCTGTAAACAAAACTTCTATCCAAACAGTTGCTCCATTGCTCAGATATAGTCGTATGAAGAAATCTGCAGGAACATTTCCAGATGGATTTTATCCATTCATTTTTTAAAAAGTGAATATAACTCACTCTTCATCCATAAATACACATGGGAGGGATACACAACATGAAATACAATGACACAACCAGAGCCATAAAATAGATGACAATAAAAGCATCTACTACAAAGAGCAGCAGCTAAGACAACAGCAGAGCTGGTGGCACAGATACATCAAAACCAGAATTCTAAGCTTAGGAAGGCTTCAGCTGATGCTACAAAAAAGTCAAAGCCAACTATAGCATAGGATTGCATCATAATGTTTGTCTTTTTCCTTGTCTCCCCATCCCATGCTCTGCATAGCACCTGATGAAGTCCTGGAGAGTTCTGCAGGACTCAGAAAGCTTGCCACTATTTTGTGACATGCTGGTTGGTCCTAATAAAAGTATTGCCCAACTGTCTATTTTGGATCTTATGGACCAATGCAGCAATCCAGTTGCTTTTTAGAGAACTGCAGTCACCTTTAGGAGATCTTATGGGTCCTGTGTGATTGGGATGCTTGGACACTATCATTCAAGAGAGGCTGTTCCAAGTAAAACACATATCCTGCCTGTGACTCATACTCAGAGTAGGTGCACGGAGATCAATGGACTTGGCTAACTTAGAATCACAGAATCATAGAGTTGGAAGGGACCCCAATGGTCATCTAGTCCATCCCCCTGCTATGCAGCCCCCTGATTTTAATGCTTGTCCTCAGAGTACGATGTAACTGGACACAGCCCATAGAGTACAGTTGAGCATATGTAGTGTGTGCTTTCTCAGCCACTGAGAAGCTAAGAGCCTGCCTATTGCCAGAAATTTGCAACTCAGGACACTGGTCTCAGGTCAGGAGATCTTCCCTGAGAGGTCTGTGCCTCCTTTTCAGAAGTCAGCTCCCCATTAGGGAGGGGCTGCTTGGCGGGCGGGAGCTGGGTCTCCACAGCGACCCTGGAGTGGACAGAGGTAAGCCGCCCAGGTCAGCAGGGTCCCCGGCCGTGTCTCCTTCAGCCCAACCAATCGGGCTTGCATAGGGGCGTGGCTTCTCCCGTGGCCAGGGATGCTGCCTTTTCTGCTTCCAGTTGCATCTCCCGGCCCGCCCACCCTCTTTTTTTGTGGTTTGACTACGACCTTGCTATGACTTATGTCGGTCGCCTGGTTGTTGGGGCCGGGTAGGAATTTTTCCACTTGGCATAATTTGCTCTAGCCACTTGGTTTTTGCCTACCTAGTAGCAATCGTCACAACATTGTGAGGTTAGGCATTGGGTAAGTCTTTTGGGGGGGGGGAGATTGTTGCCTCTGCCAGCCCCTTCACGGTAAGGGTATCCGGGGGTGTGGTTCCTGTCCGAAGCCTGGGCATGGGATAGGGCCAAGACACATCCCTAATGGTGACCCAGGGGGGGCTCATTTGATGTACATCAGAGGGCTCCCCCCTTCCGGTGGTTAACCCTTCAAAGAGGTTAACACCTTCCTGCGGGTGTGCAGGAGTCAGGTTATAGCATGGGTAGGCAAACTAAGGCCCGGGGCCCGGATCCGGCCCAATCGCCTTCTAAATCCAGCCCGTGGATGGTCTGGGAATCAGCATGTTTTTACATGAGTAGAATGTGTCCTTTTTATTTAAAATGCATCTCTGGGTTATTTGTGGGTCCTGCCTGGTGTTTTTACATGAGTAGAATGTGTGCTTTTATTTAAAATGCATCTCTGGGTTATTTGTGGGGCATAGGAATTTGGTCATTTCCCCCCCAAAAAATATAGTCCGGCCCACCACAAGGTTTGAGGGACAGTGGACCAGCCATAGCTGTCAACTTTTCCCTTTTCTTGCAAGGAATCCTATTCGGAATAAGGGAATTTCCCTTAAAAAAAGGGAAAAGTTGACAGCTATGGGACCAGCCCCCTGCTGAAAAAGTTTGCTGACCCCTGGGTTATAGTCTTGCTTCACCCAATTGCCTAAGCCAATACCGCTCACATCTGTAACCAATAAAGTTGTGGCCTTATTTATCCCATTAACCGAATACACTTGTTTTTGTGCGTTTTATTCCAGGGAAGCTTGGGATCTGGGTCCTTGCCATGCAGCTTTAGACCCCTACTGACTATTATTATTCCTTAACAGATACACTCCAGGGAAACATGACTGAATCAGCAAGGCAATCTGGGCTTTTTCTTGCTCAAGCAACCATTCTGCAAAGGGGCTAGGAAAGCCAGTAGGAAGCTGTGTCCTCGGGCAAACCACGCTGCCCCCTGCTGCCCCCCTACCAGGCAGGCGAAACAATTTCAGGCTGTGAGTTCAAGGAGAAAGATTTCACCCTACCAGGCCATCAGGTCTAATTGCCGCCTATTATCTCTCCCTTTGAAGCACAATTAACTGTCAGTTAAACTAGGATAACCCACCCCCTTCCCTTTCCAAGGAGGCTGGGCGTGGTGGTGGTGGTGGGGGACTCAAGCTTTGGGTTTTTATGGAATATTTTCTTGACTCAAGGCAGTTTGGAATTGGAAGCAGCTGCAAAGGAGGGGAGGTCTGGATTTCACCCAGCTGTTTTCAACACATCTGCAACAAAACTGGGGAAAGGAAAAGTGGGGGGAGTGTTAAGAGAAAAATAATAGCATTGGGTAATGTGTATAGATTAAATAGTATAATAAATATTTAATTTTGACATTATAAAATATGGTGTATATATGATAAAAGGGGCACTGTAGAAAAACCCTCATATAATCTTAAACAAGATATCAATCAGGATTTTTAGAGCAGGGGAGGTGGCAGCAGCCAAGGTCTACCCCCTTTTTCAGTAGTAGCTGGTGCCCATTAATAATAATAATAATAAGAAGAAGAAGAAGAAGAATTTATTTATACCCCGTCCATCTGGCTGGGTTTCCCCAGCCACTCTGGGCGGCTTCCAACAATATTAAAAATACATTGAGAGGGTAGAAGGAAGGGAGTTAAAGCCAGAGGCAATAAATGGCAGAGATAACTCATTCCAGTTTGGTCTTCCTCTTCCTCCCTGCTGCATTCTATAATGGGCAAAACCAAGAGGAAGGAGGTAGAAGCGGGCAGCAAGTATCAACCCCTGGACTTAATGGATGTCAGAAGATGTTGGCCGAGTGAGATTAGTGTCCTCATGGACAATCCTTCACTGCTGTCTTTCGTAAAATAGGTTTCAGCCCTCAACCAATAGCAGACCTAGCTCTCAAAAATATATGTGCAGATGTGATCAACATGTATACAACCAGCACTAATGCAGATTCCATTCCTTCTCAATGGAACTCTCTTTTTGCTAAGTGCTCACAAAGGTGTTAGAAAAGGCCATTTCACCAAGTTGGGGGCATTGTGTGAGTGAGAGACATACAAATCTCCTCTACTTTTTTTGTAATAATGCTGTTCAGCGCATTTCACAATCCCATCCTTTTGATCATCAGTCTCAAGCAAGGAGCTAATGAGATTTACTGAGATAATCACAATTTGAGTCCTTATTTGAAACCGATGGCCATCGCTGTGAATTAATTTTTTCGAAATCAGAAGCAAATGGGAAGGAATGGGATTCTAATTGGTAAAGGAGCAGGTAACTTCATTTGGGAATCTGAAGAAGTGTGCATGCACACGAAAGCTCATACCAAGAACTAACTTAGTTGGTCTTTAAGGTGCTACTGGAAGGAAAAAAATTTTTTTGTTTTCATTTGGGAAGAAAGAGAAAGTGTATGTCAAACTATCCCAAAACAGTGTTTTGTGTGTGTTGCAATACTTTTACCAACACCAAATATCTCCTTTGCCCCAAAGTAGGGAAAAGGCGAGGCAAGGGACAAGTTAGTGGGCAAGGGTCCCTTAAACAAAAGGTTTTCTTACCCAGTTAATCTCATTGAAGCCTAATTGACTATCTAATAGCAATGATAAGGACATCAAAGGCCGGACTAAATAAACTTGTTAGCATTTCCAAAGGAGGCGGTGAGTGTTACAAACAGCCATCAATTGCTTATGGTTGGTACTTAAAAGGGAAACTGTCCCTCTGGGCAGATAATGATGTGTGATCTTAAATGAAGCATGGGAGGGGGGCATTGTCTCCCATGCAAAGCCTGAGGACAATGACAGTCTGGAGGGGATGAGGTGGGAGCTGCCCTATTTTGGATTCCTTTGATCAGCCAAATCCAGTCCTGAGTAGCTGGGGATCATGTCAGACTCCTGGCGCCTGGCCCTTACAGGGCTGTTTTACAACCCCCTATGCTCTGTGGATTGGAAGGTATTGCCTAGAATGGAACAACAGCAGTTCTCCAAATAGCTGGTGTGACCTTGCAGGAAAAGGAAAGGGAAAAGAAGGCGCTCTCTCCTGTCAGAACAATGTTGGGAAGCCTTACCTGTTGGTTGTTGCTGGGTATAGGTAAGCTTTACCTGTTGAATGGTTGCTGGCCATACTTAGGAACACAGAAAGCTACCTGATATACCAAGTCAGACCATTGATCTACCTAGTTCAGCATTGTCTACAAGACTCTACATTGACTGGCAAAATCACCCAAATGTTCTGCTGTGATCTGGCAAGGCAGAGTGGTCTAATGAACATGAACGGGGATTATGGGCACTGGATCCTATGTAGCTAAGTAGAACGAAAGCCCACCTTTTTCAGCATTTTGTTTTTGACGTCAGCTAGGGACATATGCCTCTGGAAGCAACCAAGCACAAAGGGATTTTAGTTGTTTCTGTTTGCAGCCCTAGCAGCTGGTATTTGGTGCTATACTGCCCCTGTTCATGGAGACTCCTTAATGGGTTAACTGTGTTTTGCCTGGTTGAGTAACAGCTCTTTGTGGGTTAACAATGTGTTTGCATGGTAGAGATCATTATCGTTCCAGAAAATCTTTTGACATCCCTCTCTGAAATGTTGACATAATAGCTCAAATGCATCCTGGGCTCAGTCCAGGAACTACTTTTGCACTGTCAAGTGTGCAGTCTTTGAAAACATATTGGTAATAATCGAAAGCATGCACAGACCACATACGGAGTATTTTTTCATTTTATGCCAACGCCTCTGGAAGAACAATAACAGTGATGATAATAGGAATAATAATTTACAATTCAACCCAAAGGTTTACATTTGATAAAATGCAAGAAATCAAAACGGCAATATTAAAATGGTAAAACCAAAGATCACTTGCAAAGAAATATCAGGAAACACACATCCAATGTAGCAGAGAGACCAATACCGTAGCTCAGTTGTCTCCGAAAGGAAAATACACACACATAAAAGCTGTTAATGTGCAAGACAAACAGTCTCCAGTGGAAGGAAGTTCCCAAATCTCTGTTAGTGGCTCAGATCACGGCCTGCATCCAGCAGAACTGCATGCTCAGTATTGTGGGCGTGATCCGGTGGAACATCCTCCCCCTGCAATCAGACAGGCCCCTTCCCTGTTGAAGTTCATGCACCTGACAAAGACTTCTATTTCAGCAGCCATTTTAAGGATTTTCTGTTTTTATGATTAATTTTAATTGATTTTATCTACTTTCTCATTCTTGTTATATTTATGTACATCCCTTAGAAACTGTGGTGTCAGGACAGAAGGCCCCGAACCACCCACAGAGCCACAGCTGTTGAAAGGCAGTCTCCTCTGCAGAACTTCAAGCATTTGTGTATCAACTGTATAAACTTTTATGGACCAAAATTGACACTTTACAGTATATTGTGTCTGGTGGGAAACAGGTGTAGTATGACAGCTGCCTTCAAATATCTAAAGAGCTGCGATGTGAAAGATGGAACAAGCTTGTTTTCTCCTGCACCGGAGGGTAGGACCAGAACCAATGAATTCAATTTACAAGAAAGGAGATTCCGACTGAACATCAGGAAGAACTTTCTGATGGTAAGAGCTGTTTGACAGTGGAACAAACTCTCTTGGAAGGTGGTAGACTCTCCTTCCTTGGAGGTTTTCAAGCAGAGATTGGAAGGCCATCTGTCATGGATGATCTAGTTGAGATTCCTGCATTGCAAGGGGTTGGACTAGATGATCCTCGGGGTCAATCTCAACTACACAACTTTATTATCACATTTTGCTGCATTGCTCAGCAACCTTGCAGCTGCATTCTGGACCATCTTCAAGGGCAGCCTCATGTACAGCGCATGACCATAGACTAACGATGAGGCTGTCAGAGCATGTATAACTGCTGCTGCTAGGCTATCCAAGACCAGGAGGGGTGGGAAAATACATTTATTTTCCTATTTTCATAAAACTTATACTTCGCTTGATTGAAAAAACAAACAAACCATCAAAGTGGTTTATGAAGAGTGGTTTACATTCATTGCCACTGGGGCTTCCTAGACCTCAAATGACAATGATGGCTCTAGTACAGATCTTTTCAGGTCTATCCCTATCCAGAACAGGCTCACGCCAAAACTTCTGGATTTGGGAGCCACCCATCACCAGCAACTAAGAGCTTTAATCTAGCCCATCACTGCCTTTAGGCACTAGTGTAGCAACTAGTCTGAGAAGTGTGATGGAATGGAGAGATAGAGTTGGGTAGTTAGGCAAAATCCACATACTGATGACAACATTGGTTGAAACTTCCTGGAAGCTCCATACATTCATATAGATGTTGCAAAGCATGGGGGAACAGAATAAAGAGGTAAGGTTGTGCTGCTTGCAAATATGCAAAAAGTGTCCCATGCATTTTGCAACTGCATGCATTCAGTATTTGGGATGCAATCACATTTTTAAGTTTAAAGTTTGAGGCTTTGGATAACTGTAAGGGACACAGGTGGCGCTGTGGTCTAAACCACTGAGCCTCCTGGGCTTGCCGATCAGAAGGTTGGCAGTTTGAATCCCCATGACAGAATGAGCTCCCTTTGCTTTGTGCCAGCTCCTGCCAACCTAGCAGTTTGAAAGCATGCCCAAAAAGTGCAAGTACATAAATAGGTAACACTCCAGCGGGAAGGTAAACGGCGTTTCCGTGCGCTGTTCTGGTTTCAGTGTTCTGTTGCACCAGAAGCGGCTTTGTCATGCTGGCCACATGACCCGGAAAAACTGTCTGCGGACAAATGTCAGCTCCCTTGGCCTGTAAAGTGAGATGTGCGCCACAACCCCAGACTGATCTGTGACTGGACTTAACTTTCAGGGTTCCTTTACCTTTTACCTTTAAGGCAGGTCTTTCAGTTCAGCTGTTTCTTGACATCATTTGAATTCTTCTGCTTGGTTTAGGTTTCATTGTGTTAAGTCTGTGTGGCGTTGTGAGGTCCTACTCAGTACTGACTCTCCAGCAGCTTTGGAGTCCTGCAACCTTTGACAAAAAAAATGTTTCCCACCCCTTCTTTGTTGAAGGTTCTGCTTATATGTAATATTATGGTATGCAAGAGGTTAATGGAAACTCTTCACAAAATGGCAATTTTAAAACTCTACAGTTGTGGTCTGTAGTGTGGAACTCATGCATTATTCACAACAATGTCTGAAATATGGTGCTGGACACAAACCTTATAATATCAACAGGTCTGATAGCCATTCAGATGGTCTGGAGGCCTTCTGCCTCTTGGCCTAGTTAGGTCAGCCTGTGAAGTCTTGCAGTCTGTTGGACCTTGTCTCAATCTGGGAGTCTCTTTGGGATGTTGCCTCCTCCTGTGTTGAAACAAAACTTCCAGCTGTCTATGTGATGAATGTTCTTCTGGGTTTGACTATCCAGAATGGGTCAAGTACAAACTAAAACAGAAAACAGGAATGAATGATCCAAGAATTCTAGGGAGAAACCGGTTCTGTGCTGCAATGGCTATTTTAATAGGGTTGGAGACTTCTGGAGCCAATGGCCTCAGAGGAGAATTGGGGGCCCAACCTTTGATTTCCCAATCTGCCTGCTGAAAGAAACTGTATTACTGCAACTTAGTTCTACTGAAGGGCTGAGCAAAGAAAAGTCACTTTTGTAGCAGGTGGAGCCAGGTTTTCCAGACAGACTCCTAGTAGGCCTATCCATCATTTTCTATTTCATTGTATCCTTCCATCATCTGGTTCTTTTTAAGAAACAGCCCATCTCCTTCTTAAATCCCGTATGCTGAAGTAAGTGCACAAAATGTGTCTAACTACACATTAGAATAAACTATACTGCATGTCACATCAAAATGGCTCTGGCAAAGCATGTAGCAATTTCCAAAGAGGGATTAAATAGCGGCAGGAAATGATGTCGGAAATTGCCCGCTCCTTATTACAATCTCTGTGTCTACTTGCTGCCATTTTGTGACCGGTTCTGACCTTGCAACACCATTTTGTGACTGATAAGCCTTAGTAATCTTCAGCTCCTCAAGTTGGCCCTGGGGGTAGAAAACTTGTTTTGTTAAACTTGTAGGCCCCTTTATACATTTGGAAGCTAATCTTGCTGGATTATTCTTATCAGACCCTCCCTTTAGATTTATGTTCAGATAGTGCTATCTTCCCCTTACCCAGAAATACAGTAGGCCAATCCACATGGGAAATAAATTTGCAGTGGTGAGTTGCAATTCAACATTGAATGCATCAAGTTCAAAGGGTGACAAATGGAGGCTACAATCTTGGGTTCAATTGCTTCAGAATAATCACACTCAAGTGAATAAGGAGATTCTAAGGAACTGGCTTCAGGGTACTGACAGGCTGATTTAAATCAAGTTCTCCTTTGATATGTAACCAGGGGGTTGGACTCGATGGCCCTTGTGGTCTCTTCCAACTCTATGATTCTATGTAGTACTTCAGAACAATGATGAATACTACCTGTTTACTGAAACCACTAGAACATGTTAATTTACAACTAAATTGAATATTGCTGCTATTTAGAAAGCCATGATTAACTTTACTATTTTGAATCTATTAGCAGAATTTATTTATTCAAACCAACAGCGCTGGTTTGAGGGTGTTTCGGGCAGTTTCCCTGCACAAGTGCCGAGTGGAGGGGGCACATCATTATTATTAATAATAATACAGTGGTACCTCAGGTTAAGTACTTAATTCATTCCGGAGGTCATAACCTGAAACTGTTCTTAACCTGAAGCACCACTTTATTTATTTATTTATTTAAAAATAATTTTTATTAACTGGCCAATCACATCAAATTAAATCACATCACATAGATTCCAAATTACAAAGCCAAATTTTTAAATTTTGTTGGGGGAACCCATACTTCAAGATCCAAAGGGGGATTCAGATCCTGAAGCACCACTTTAGCTAATGGGGCCTCCCTCTGCCGCCTTGCCGCCGGAGCACGATTTCTGTTCTCATCCTGAAGCAAAGTTCTTAACCCGAGGTATTATTTCTGGGTTAGCGGAGTCTGTTACCTGAAGCGTATGTAACCTGAAGCATATGTAACCCAAGGTACCATTGTAATGGTAATCAGTACCAAAATGAATGATCATGAAAATAAACATGGGGATGTTGCACAAAATGCTATCCTTGTTCAGGGTGCCATATTACCAGAGTCCATCACTGAAACCACTAGAGCATTTTAATTTACAACAGAAACAGAGCACTGCTGCTCTCTGTGAAGGTATAATTATTTTTGTCCAAGATTTAAAATGATTTTAGAAACGTTTGCTTGATACAGTAATAGCGTTGTCCACTCATTTATTTATCGCACATCATGTGGTATGCATACCTTCTTCTACTCCATGGACCTCACAACAACTCCATGAGGTACGTTGGGCTAAGAGACATTGGATGACCCAAGATTGTTCAGTGAATTTTGCGGCTGAGTGAGGATTTGAACCCAGGGTGGCGCTGTGGGTTAAACTACAGAGCCTAGGACTTGCCGATCAGAAGGTCGGCGGTTCGAATCCCTGCGACGGGGTGAGCTCCCGTTGCTCGGTCCCTGCTCCTGACAACCTAGCAGTTTGAAAGCACGTCAAACTGCAAGTAGATAAATAGGTACCACTCCAGCAGGAAGGTAAATGGCGTTTCCGTGCGCTGCTCTGGTTCGCCAGAAACAGCTTAGTCATGCTGGCCACATGACCCGGAAGCTGTACGCCAGCTCCCTCGGCCAATAAAGCGAGATGAGCACCGCAACCCCATACTGGACCTAATGGTCAGGGGTCCCTTTACCTTTACCTTTTACCAGTGGCGTAGCGTGGGGGGTGCAGGGGGGGCCGGCCGCACCGGGCGCAACATCTGGGGTTAGGGCAAATCCACGGGTTAGGGGGCGCAAATCCACGGGTTAGGGGGCACAAATCCATGGGCTAGGGGGCGCAAACTACTTGCCTTGCCCCGGGTGCTGACAACCCACGCTACGCCACTGCCTTTTACTCCTTAGTTCTAGAAAAGGAATGAGGAACCTGCGGCTCTCCAGATGCTGCTAGACTACAACTCCCATCATTCCTGATCATTGGTCATGTTGGCTGGGACTCTTGGGAGTTGGAGCCAATCAACCAATTTATCGTACATAGCCAAAGGCCTTTACAATGTACAGCAGAGGTCAGGGCAAGGCTTTCCTCTGAAATTGCGTGGCCTGCCCTATAAAATTTTACAACATAAAAAGTTTGTAAGATAAAAAAATAAAATTAGAGAGCATTAACAAAAGCGGAAGGGAGCTTCTTATCTGCCAGAGCAAATTTGGCTACCAGTTGTGTAATCTGTAGATCTTTATCAGCTAAGAGTTTGACTGTCACCTCCTGGGGGGATTGGCCTGAGAAAAGGTTAAGAGTAGATGACATTTTCCCCTCCTCTGGGCATTGTACATAGGGGGCAAGTCAGCAAGTAGTGCATGATATCCTCTACCTGATTGCATCCATAAATGCATTTGTTCCCTATGGAGGATTCCCTGGTGTCTTCCCTCTAAGTATGCTGATTGCGTCTGTTGGAATCTTAGTCCAACAAATGCCCTATGCAGTTGCAGGAAAGTTGGTATCTCAAGGTAGTGGGGCCTTGAATGGTTGATCTTAATTTCAGCATCCTGGTCAAAGACCCAATTTTTAAGGTCACGTGAACCAACGGCCAAATATGTCTCCATTTGGAGATTGTAAGCCCTAAGCTTATTGTGACACCTTTGCGCCCAGCCACCTGTTGCTCTAAACAGCAGAGCTTAGCAGGAATATGCTCCTCCTCAGAGGCATTCAGTCTGCATCAGTATCTGAGGTAGGTTAGTTCGATTCTGGCTGTTATCAAGAGGAGAGCCAACTCAGCTCTGAGGTCCCCAGTGGAAGCCCCAATATCTGCCTCATGAATTTGTTTTGTTGGACTTCTAGTTCAGATTTGATACCACTTCCCCAGAGCTCAGCCCTGTAAAGCATTTGTGCAATGATCTTTGACACATAGATCTTGATGGCTGGGTTGATTAACTGCCCCCCCTCGAACAGAAAAAATTGACTAGCTGTCCAGTAGAGTGGGCAGATAAAAACTTGGTTGCATCCAGGTGGGGTTTCCATGAAAGTTTTTCATCCGTAAGTAATCCTAGGTATTTACACCTATGTACTTGCTCAAGAGTATGACCACATAATGTCTACTTGGATTTAGTAACCCTCTTACCAAATATGACCTCCTTAATTTTCACATAGTTAACTTTTAGATGTTCTTTTTTGCACAGTTGGCCAGATTTGACCAGCATCCTTCTGAGTCCAATTTTGTTCAGGGAGAGCAGGACAAGGTCATCAGCATATAGTAAAACAGACAAATTGGAGTCTGACAACATCTGCAGGACCACAGGTTCCCCATTCCTGTACCCTAGGAGGACATTCTAACCACTAGACATGGGTCAAGCAGCTGACCCCCCCAGATCAAGTAAAACAATAGAAATACTTAACTGACCAATCACGTCAGTTCTGCCCCCACCAACAAAAGTCCTGCCCCCTAACAAAAATCCTGGCTATGCCCATGCCACTAGTGACTAGACCATCCTAGCTTCTCAGTGTTAGAATCAAGCAACATAGTTTATATCAGAACAAAGGATTTCCACCAGGAAGAATAGGGTTTTTTGCTTCCTTTTTTTTTAACAAGAGGAAATGTCCTACTTTTACTTACAAAGTAAGTATTTATGATTTGCATACATCAAAATAAATAGCCTTCGGCCCAGTATACCTGAAGGAGTGTATTCACCCCCATCGTTCTGCCCGGACACTGAGGTCTACTTCCAAGGGCCTCCTGGCAGTTCCCTCACTGCGAGAAGAAAAGTTACAGGGAATCAGATAGAGGGCCTTCTTGGTGGTGGCACATGCCCTGTGGAATGCCCTCCCATTAAATGTCAAGGAAAAAACCCAACTACCTGACTTTTAGAAGACATCTGAAGGCAGCCCTGTTTAGGGAAGTCTTTAACGTGTGGTGTTTTATTCTGTTTTTAATCTGTTGGCAGCTGCCCAGAGTGGCTGGGGAAACCCAGCCAGATGGGTGGGATATAAGTAATAAATTATTATTATTATTATTATTATTATTATTATTATTATTATTATTAGAGGATAACTTGCTGAAGCCAGCTGGCGTACCAAGTCCTTAATATAAATGTTAAAAAGGGTGGAAGAGAACACTCTTGTTTCACTCCTCTTGAAGTTTTAGAGGCTTCAGTCACACTTCCATTTAGACCAGCTCTGACCCTCATTCTGAAGCCTCTAAAACTTCAAGAGGAGTGAAACAAGAGTGTTCTCTTCCACCCTTTTTAAAGAATGCTCCAACTACCGCACAATTGCACTCATTTCACATGCTAGCAAGGTTATGCTTAAAATTCTACAAGGAAGGCTCAAGCAGTATGTGGACCGAGAACTCCCAGAAGTGTAACCTGGATTTAGAAGAGGCAGAGGAACCAGAGACCAAATTGCAAACATGAGCTGGATTATGGAGAAAGCTAGAGAGTTCCAGAAAGACATCTACTTCTGCTTCATTGACTATGCAAAAGCCTTTGACTGTGTCGACCACAGCAAACTATGGCAAGATCTTAAAGAAATGGGAGTGCCTGATCACCTCATCTGTCTCCTGAGAAATCTCTATGTGGAACAAGAAGCTACAGTTAGAACTGGATATGGAACAACTGATTGGTTCAAAATTGGGAAAGAAGTACGACAAGGCTGTATATTGTCTCCCGGCTTATTTAACTTATATGCAGAATTCATCATGCGAAAGGCTGGGCTGGATGAATCCCTAGCCAGAATTAAATTTGCTGGAAGAAATACCAGATATGCAGATGACACAACCTCGATGGCAGAAAGTGAGGAGGAATTAAAGAACCTTTTAGTGAGGGTGAAAGAGGAGAGTGCAAAATATGGTCTGAAGTTCAACATCAAAAAAATGAAGATCATGGCCACTGGTCCAATCACCTCCTGGCAAATAGAAGGGGAAGAAATGGAGGCAGTGAGAGATTTTACCTTCTTGGGCTCCATGATCACTGAAGATGGTGACAGCAGCCACGAAATTAGACACCTGCTTCTTGGGAGAAAAGCAATGACAAACCTAGACAGCATCTTAAAAAGTAGAGACATCACCTTGCCGACAAAGGTCCATATAGTAAAAGCCATGGTTTTCCCAGTAGTGATGTATGGAAGTGAAAGCTGGACCATAAAGAAAGCTGATCGCCGAAGAATTGATGCTTTCGAATTATGGTGCTGGAGGAGACTCTTGAGAGTCCCATGGACTGCAAGAAGATCAAACCTCTCTGTTCTGAAGGAAATCAGCCCTGAGTGCTCACTGGAAGGACAGATCGTGAAGCTGAGGCTCCAATACTTTGGCCACCTCATGAGAAGAGAAGACTCCCTGGAAAAGACCCTGATGTTGGGAAAGATGGGGGGCACAAGGAGAAGGGGACGGCAGAGGACGAGATGGTTGGATAGTGTTCTCGAAGCTACCAGCATGAGTTTGACCAAACTGCGGGAGGCAGTGGAAGACAGGAGTGCCTGGCGTGCTCTGGTCCATGGGGTCACGAAGAGTCGGACACGACTAAACAACAACATATAGTCCTCTAATCAACAGCAAGTTTGTGGTCAATGTCAAAACTTGATAATTTCTCCCAGTTTCTTATTGAAATTTCAGCTCCAGTCGTCCGAGCTGATATGGCTCATCTTCCTTTGAGCCCAGAAGAGCATTAAAACAACTAAGTCCACAACGGAAGGATGAGGCAGGTATGGTGCTACATTGCTATACTTTATTACTAAGCTATACAGAGAGCAAAGAAAAATACATTTTCTCTCTGTGAGAAGCAGAGAGCAACTGAACAAAGGAAACGAACAGAACCAGTAACGTCACATCCCATCTCCCTTTCCCGCGAGAATTCAACAGTATCTGGACTGTGGAATGTAAACAGTCCAGTGACTGCAAGCAGCTGCTCTCAGTGAGAAACAGAAACTAACATCCTCCCCCTTTCTGTGAACAATCTCAGTACAAACCCAATTTCTGTACATACGTACAGTGTTGATCCCTTGGAACAACCTTGGACAATAAATCAGCAGGAAGGGGCATCTAGTCCAACCCCCTTGCAATGCAGGAATCTTAACACAACACCCTCAATCCAGCTTGAAACCATACTGGTCCCTGCTTAACTTTGCAAATGTGCTAGCAGCTTTACTGCTGCACCACTAGGAGCAGTAGTTCCTGATTGCCTTCTTAAAAATGGGAAAAGTGCTGCCCATTTTCCAATTTCGCCACCGAAGCACGATTTCTGTTTTCATCCTGAAGCAAAGTTCTTAACCTGAGGTAATATTTCTGGGTTAGCGGAGTCTGTAACCTGAAGCGTATGTAACCCAAAGTACCACTGTATTCTTGATATAGCTCTGGAGGCAATATGCCAGTTTCGCATTTCTTGATCTTATGTTCCCAGATTTTACGAAACCATTTTGGGGGGACATCTCTAAAAGGCAGTTATGCAGAATTCACTGGGTGGGGGAGGGTGAGTTTCCTTCTCCGTTTAAATCTTTTATCTCCTTCCCCAGCTAAAATAAGAAGATGACCACCAGATAACAGCAGAAACGAAACACCCTTGGGACAGGGCGTAGTATATTGATACTAATATAAGACACACCCACTTGGTGTTTGTGTATTGGAAATCAACTCTGCATTGCCGGGAGGGGGCGCTGTAGATCGGTCGGCCCCGAGTTCCAGGTGCGAATCTTCCTCAAGTGCTCGCTGTCGCCTATAAATTTGCAGTGGAGGGCTGGCCCCCTGCAGGAGAAGCGTGAAGGTCGGCGTGTTTCGTGCGCACATGGGTCAGCGGGCCTGCGATCAGCAGGGGATCGCGCGCAAGCCCCATATCTGCTGCGTGCCCGCTCCGAGCGCTCCCAATTTGTGCAAAGGAAGCTCCTGGTTAGGGAAGGCCCAGCCCAAGAAGCCATGCCCCTCTACGGGATTGCGCAGAGGAGACGCCACCGCCGTCGGAAGTGGAGGAGAAGGATGCAGCGAGGCCCGTGAAACTGCCGTCGATGGCTCGCCAAGCAAGAGTAAGTCAAACGCCGGACCGGCCTCACTGAGGACTAGTGGCATTACACGGCAGTCACGTGGTGGTAGTAAGGCCGTAATCCTCGCCAAGCGCCTTGGCTAGTTTTTGAGCAGTACTGGAGAACCTCCTCTAGGGCGCAATATTCTGCGCTATTTTTGGGGAGGGGGTATGCTTTTAGGGTACACTTGGGAACAAGTCCTTTTAAAACCAACAAGATATGCACTAAGCAATGAATGTTGCCGCCCCCCAGTCTACCCGCGTTTAGGAGTGGAAATTGTTACTGGGGCGTGAGAAAAAACTGGGGAGAGGCGCGGTGTGTTGCCTCTTCTCCCTCAGAAAGAGGGGCGGGGAGCATTCTATCCATTGAGCCCTGGCGAGAAAAGACGCCCCCTGCTTGGGGTTATCTCAGCGAGACCTTGCTAGGTGCGCTCAGGGAAGGAAGGAAAGTTTGGCTCACACTTCTTGCTCTCCTGCTTTCGTAGCCGGCGAAGGACCCTGCGCAAGCGAGCCGGTCTCGGTCAGGGAGGAGAGCAAGAGCGCCGCTTCCGACGTGAACCTGGACCGGGAGGATCGACGGCACTGCTCCCGTTTGCGCACAGCGTTCACCATGGAGCAGCTCCGCGGGTTAGAGAGCACCTTCCGGCGACAAACCTATCTGAAGCAGTGGGAAAGGCAAGGCTTGGCTGCGGAGCTGCACCTGACGGAAGAGCAGGTGAGTGACTGGCCTGTGCTGTAGGCAGTAAGTCTGAGACACTTACTCCTGAGTAGTCGGGTTGCCTCTTGAGGTGCGGTTTTGGAAAGCTCTTCCTGAACTACAATTCTTTAAGAAGCAGTTTCGTTATTGATATACAGTGGTACCTCGGGTTACATACGCTTCAGGTTACAGACTCCGCTAACCCAGAAATATTACCTCGGGCTAAGAACTTTGCTTCAGGATGAGAACAGAAATCATGCTCCAGCAGCGCGGCGGCAGCAGGAGGCCCCATTAGCTAAAGTGGTGCTTCAGGTTAAGAACAGTTTCAGGTTAAGAACGGACCTCCGGAACCAATTAAGTATGTAACCAGAGGTACTACTGTACAGTATTGATGTGGAAATTAGGATAGAGAAGGTCATGAGGCCACCCATGTGCTGGAAATTAAGCAGGTCTGGGGGTGGTTTGGAGACCACTTGCAAATTACAAGTACTCCGCCTGAAGTCTGTGATGGGGGAAAAAGCAGGGTATAAATGTAAGAGGGATGAAATTTTTAATAAGTGGCAGTTTGTGCAAACTAGAGATGGAGCTGGTTGAAGATGAAAAAGTTTTGGATCTGGATTCAAATCCACATTCTGCAATAGATAAAACTTTTGGCTCATTGCTTGTCTCTCATCCTGGCCTACCATACAAGGTGGTTGTGAGGGTGACCTGCCCTGAACAACCATGAAGGAGGATGGAAACAAATGCCATATGAATCTCACATAGAATGGTAGCCTACTTCCCAGTGGAAGAAAAGGCAGTCTATAAATGTAATAAAATAAAAAGCTGAAAAGTCTTCAGTTATTGCTGAAATTTCAGGCGCACTTACTAAAGTGTAAGACCATACAATGTAAAGCACTATGATACTACTTTAATCATGGCTTCCCCCAAAGAATTCTGGGAGCTGTAGTTGAGCATGTTGAGGATTGAGAGCCGTGTTCCCCTCACCTGGCTACAATTTCCAGAGTTCCCTGTGAAGAGGAGGGATGGGTTGTTAAAACCACTCTGTGAATTGTAACTTTGTGAGGGGTACTAAGGAGCCTCCCAACAATTCTATAAACCCCTTAACAAACTACATTTCCCAAGATTCCTTGGGGGAAGCAGCTATGATAGTTTAAAATGGTATAATAGTGCAGTGAGTGTAGGACAAGAATGTGGCCCAAGTTCCATGGAATTCATGGCATCATACTTTTGAATAAGTAAGCTTAGGGATTGCAATGTGTTGCATGCCATTTTAGAAGGAACGTCCTTCGTCTAAATGCTTTAAGTAAATGAAACATGAGCATAGGGGTAACTTGGACATTAAGAGTCTGCAGTTTTTGAGTGTCTCTTGGTGGGGCCACCCTGGCAAGCCACAAATCCATTTCTCTTTAAAGAACCTGCTGTGAGATTACTTTAGAGAAAAGAAGTGCCTTGTGGACTGGTGCCAAGCTGCCTTTTGAAATGGGAATTCTTGCTGAGTGCTGCATTGTGCAGATGGGAGCATTGGCAATTGTCTTATCCACATGGCTTGTTTGCATCCATTTAGCAAGAAAGACCAGCCGCAGGATTATGCCCATGCCACCTCTTATTTATCCAGCTCGTTCATCAAAAGACCTAGGGCACAGTCATTTGGTAAATCACTTAGGTTGGGCATCCTTAGGTTGTCAGTGAAATGCCTACAGTTGTAGGACAATTATGCTGAATATTTTTGCACCAAATTTGAAAGAGCCGCTGTGGCCTTATTCAGACAGTTTATAGACTGTGGAGGGGAAACGGTCATTTGGACAGCCTCGCTGCCCTTTAGTATTGTAGTGCATAATTAACAGTGCAAGTATGCCTTCCTGTGGAATGAGCTCCATAGCAGGTGTGTTTGGGGTCACTGCTTAGACTGCAGTTCTCTGCATGTTTATGTTGCTTGCTCAGTGGCGCTAGTTGCCCAGATTGCAGCTTTAAAAACCTGTGGGATCTTCCCTGCGATCACAAGTCTGCACCAGGGTTCTGGATTGCAGAGAGTTCCTATGTTTGCTCCATAGAACCTGATTAGAAAACTCCCTTCCGACTAGCTTGCTAAGGTCTAAGCAGAAGGGTTCAAATTTGGGGAAGGTGGGATTCTGTGTCCTCCCCAATGAGAGGAATCACTGATTTTCTAGGCATTGCCCTGAGCACATTTCGTGTCTGAGGGAAGTCCAGTTACCGATCACAGCAATAGGCATGCCAGGCCCTTGATCAGACACTTATAACTAGAGCTTGAAGGGACCTCTGAAGTCATCTAGCCCAACCCCCTGCTTGGCGCAGGATGCAAGTACAGCGTCCTTGATGGGAAGCTGCACAGCGTCTTCATAAATACACCCAGTGAGGTATTTACAGCTTTCTGCTTCGGTGATAGTACCAAACAGCATGCAAAATTTGCATAGACTAGTTGGATAGGAAATGGCATCAGGGAGGGAGCCTCTTAACTGACTGATACCCACTACCATATCATTTTGCCACTTTAATCTATTGCTCCATTGCCCTTCCCAGCTGAGCGCTGTGCTCACATCTAGGCACTGGCTTCTGTATTTCATAGCCTGTAGTTTAGGGGTAGGGACGTGGGTGGCGCTGTGGGTTAAACTGCAGAGCCTAGGACTTGCCGATCAGAAGGTCGGTGGTTCAAATCCCCGCGACGGGGTGAGCTCCTGTTGCTCGGTCCCTGCTCCTGCCCACCTAGCAGTTCGAAAGCACATCAAAGTGCAAGTAGATAAATAGGTACCACTCCAGCGGGAAGGTAAACGGCGTTTCTGTGTGCTGCTCTGGTTTGCCAGAAGTGGCTTAGTCATGCTGGCCACATGACCCGGAAGCTGTATGCTGGCTCCCTCGGCCAATAAAGCGAGATGAGCGCTGCAACCCCAGAGTCGTCCGCGACTGGACCTAATGGTCAGGGGTCCCTTTACCTTTACTACTTGAGGGGTGGAGAATCTTTTTGGGTTCAGTTGCCCCTGGCCATTGGCCACAGTGGCAGGAGCTGTCAGTACTTGCAGTCAAAAACAGGCACCAGTTGGGGGAAGCTACTTCGAGATCATTGCAGAGGGTGGTTTATGATATGTTTTGGGAGACTCATTGTACAATACTAAATACATGATAGCGCTACCATTTTGTTACGTGGAAACTGGTCTGAATGGCCCATTGATGTAAGTGACTGTGCATTCTGAGAACATGAGACTGTTTCTGTGACTACTAGCTTCTGAATTTACTTTATTATTATTATTAGGTTAAAAACTGGTTCCAGAATCGCAGGATGAAACTTAAGCGACAGCTACAAGACTATCGCCGAGGCCTCTGGCCTTCATCTCCCGGCTGTCTGATATGTCAGCCCAGGATCCTACCCAGCCTTCTACCTTATATGCCAAATCCTGCTTTGTGGCCCAGTCCTCCTGGCTGCAAGTACCAGCCCTTCCAAAATCCACCTTATCCATTTCCATTTCCTGGTCTGCCTTATCACTTTCCAACCCAGTTCTCAGGAAATTCAACTGAAGAGCACAAGATGGATTCCAAGCAAACTTTTCCTACTCCTGCGTTAGGATATGGGATGGCGTGGTAGATCTTGTTCGGAAATATGTTGGTTTTATTGCAGAGCATATATAGGTAAATGTACAAGAACACATAACATTGAATAAATTGAATAAAGATTGAATATTGAATCATGATTGAATAAAGATTGAAGAATTGAGAATAAAAAACTTATTTTTATATATAAAAAAAATTCTTGATTGCTTTAGTTCAGTGTTTTCTAAAATCCTGCAACCAAAGGCAGGTGGTTATTTCAGCACTGCTATTTCAGCATTTTCTAAAATTTGGGCTAGATGTCTAGTGAAGGAAACTGCAAAAATTCCTACAAAGACTGCTAACAGTGATTGTACATGGCAGCTCTGCAGAGCCTACAAAAACAGTTAACAGCTAAGTTAGAAAGTGTGATTAAATGTCAGTAAGTGGGTAAAATAAATATTGATTGATTAAATTTGTATATCTGAAGATCGCAGGGTGGTTCACAACATAAAAATGAAAACACCAAATACAAACCAATGAGCCCACCCAACAAGCACATTTAAAAGGCCATAGCACGTTAATCAACCAAAATGGGTTGATGGAAGCAGTGGAGCTTCATTTAGTAAGTGTGCCAATGGAACAGTGTTAAGGCATTGCTGCAGAATGGGGAAGGGGTATTCTTTCCGTCTCACATACAGTAGTCACCCCCTGTGCACTTTTTTCTGTAGTGCTAATGGGAGCTTTATAGAGACTAATTTATAAGAACAAAATTAAGAAGAGATGGTTGGGCAAATGGCCCATATAGTCTAGGATCCTGTTCTCACAGTGGCCAAACAGATGCCTCTAGGAAACCAGCAAACAGGAACTGAGTGCAATAGCACTCTCCCAACTTGTGATTCCCAGCACACACTTATGTTCTTACAATATTCCCTAGGTTTCCCAAGAATGGACCAGCAGCTGGCGGATGGACAGTGGGAGATCCAGTTAATGAAATTTCCATATCCTGTCTAGTTGAGCTCTTAGAAAAACCAACCCCCACTGTTCACTAGCTGTGCAAAACTCTTGTAGCCTTATTCTATGTACAGTGGTACCTCAGGTTATGAACTTATTTCGTTCCGGAGGTCCGTTCTTAACCCGAAACCGTTCTTAACCTGAGGCCCGCTTTCACTAATGGGGCCTCCTGCTGCGGCCGTGCCGCCACCACATACTTTCGTTCTCATTCAGGGGCAAAGTTCTCAACCCAAGGTACTACTTCCGGGTTAGCAGAGTTTGTAACCCGAGGTACCACTGTATGTTGTCTTGCAAGTGGCCCACTAAGCTCAGTGGGACATACCAGCAAGTCCATCATCCTGCCTACTTGCAGCTAAATCTTGTGACTCTGCCTCCCTTGCTCCTTTAACACTACCTCGTTTTGCCATACCTTTGCCTTGCCTCTCACCTGCACTGGGTCAGCACCATGGACAGCAGTATGTTATTCCTAGTGCTGAGATGATCCAGTGCTTTGAACTGCTCAGCTGATAATTCGATGTGGCCTCAACCTGACAGGGTGTTGGTTGTAGTTGCAGAGCTGCTCCTGCTCCTGAACTCCAGAGGAGCCAGTGTGGTGTAGTGGTTAAGAGCGATAGACTCGTAATCTGGGGAACCGGGTTCGCGTCTCCGCTCCTCCACATGCAGCTGCTGGGTGACCTTGGGCCAGTCACTCTTCTTTGAAGTCTCTCAGCCCCACTCACCTCACAGAGTGTTTGTTGTTGGAGAGGAAGGGAAAGGAGAATGTTAGCTGCTTTGAGACTCCTTCGGGTAGTGATAAAGCGGGATATCAAATCCAAACTCCTCTTCTTTCTCCAGGAGGGTGAGATGTTTTTCCAGTTTACTATATACCCCATTCAGAAAGAGATCAGAAACCTCCCATTTGTCTAATAGCACCTACTGGGGGTCGGGCTATGAATGATCACCGAAGAAAAAGAAAGGAGTGAGGAAGCTTTTCTTTTTCAGCTCAGGGGTATCTGATCTTTGCTTATGCAAACCTTAAATCTCTTTTGCCCCCAACCCCACTGCCCCATCTAAAGTACCTTGTCTGGCCTTCCACTGAATGCAGTATTTTCAGCCTAAGATCAAGGGATGAAAGACCTGTGGCAGGTGTGAGGAACCTTTGGCTTGCCAGGTGTTGCTGAAATGCAACTCCCATCAGCCTCAGCAAGCATGTCCAATGGCAAGGGCTGATGGGAAGTGTAGTTCAGCAAGATCTGGAAGGCCAAAAGTTCCCCACACCTGGCCTACAGTAACAAAACAGGTTTATGACTAATGCACCTTGAGCTCTTTGCATGGTTTAGGGTTGGTGTTGGGAGAGAGCAGGGATATTGTGCTTTAACAGCTGTGTGGAAATTCAGCAGGTGAAGCCAGCAGTGAGCTTCAGTCCACTTTCAGGTTGGGGAGGGCTAGTAATTTACAGTCCTCTCAAGTGGGCCTTTGCAGTATAGAAAGTTTGAGGGCTCCTGGGTTAAAGATTGTTTGGTATGAAAATACAATTATGAGAAAATCTTCCCATGTTGACCTACCTATCTGGGATCCTATTAGTAATTTTCAGCCCACTGATCAACCTGGAGGAGAGGATGCAGACTTGCATACAACACAAAGCATAGAAAAATGTTTGGCAAACTTGTGTCTTCTTTCCTGTGGAACAGAAGGCCCGATCCACACAGAGAGGCTCGTAAAAGTGGCCAGCCAGATAGATGCCTGCGGGAAGCTCGCAAGCAAGACCAGAGCACTCGCGCCACTTGTGATTCCCAGCAACAGATGTTCAGGAGCTGACTGTCTCAGAGAGTAGAGGTAGAACATCGCCACCAGGATGCACAGCCCCTGACAGCCTTCTCCTGCATGAATTTGTCCAACCTGCTTTCAAAGGCATTCAAGTGGGTGGCCATCACTGGCTCCTGTGTGAGAGAGTTTCATAGCTATGCTGCGCTGTGGGAAGAAGTGCTCTCTTTTGTCTGTCCCGAATCTTTCACAGATCCCTTTCTTATGTAGTTCCAAAGGCACCACCTAGTCCTGCTTCTGGCTTTCATCGCTCACAGCTGTGATGAAATGTCACCGTGTGCTTAGAAAAGCCTCTCTTCATGCCTAGGAACAAAGAGACGCCCCAAGTGCTGTGAAAGGTCTCTCTTCGGGTGGCGGCTGCATTTCCCTAGCCTTGTCTTTTCTGAATCCATCCCTCGCGTATAGAAATGAGGGAAATGCATTTTTGCCGTTCTCAAAGCCGCTTATTTCGGGGGGTTTCAACTTAGAGAAGCAGCGTCTGGGAAAAGTCAGTGAGATGACTAGGATTGCTCCTATGCAAGCCAGCTACTTACGATGGGGAGCAGCAACTTGGGGATCAATGGGGTTGACCCACAGTGTGTGTGTTTCAGCGTGTGCAGGCTTACAGCCTCAGGCTGCAATGGTATGTTCACTGACTTGGAAGAAAGCCCCGTGAACTCTAATGGGATCAGACTTCTTGCTGGGCATGCATCGATTGAAGAAATCACAATAATCGCATGAAACTTAGAGGTGTGGGGGTCAATCTCCTCTTTTGATTGCAGAAATGGTAGGCAGGTAGCTCAGGTAATTTAGGAGCTAGGAGTATGCACTCTGCACGTCCTCCGAAGATGCCTTTCAAGATGCTATTTGAGTGCTGAACTGCAGAGCTGGAAAGAGTGCCTCTTTGATTTCGGGGGGGGGGGGCTTTCATTCAGTGACAGCTCCAGACCACCATTATGATATGCCTCGCCCAGGGGTGCCAGCTTGAATACAGTATTGGGGGGGGGCAGGTAAGCCCCGCCCTACATAGTCGATTACATGACACGGTGCACACACCCCATTTGACTTGCAATGCACATCAACTGGGGGGGGGAGCTGACCCCCTCAGATATTTGATTGGGGAGTGGGCCCAGGGCTGGATTTTGATGAGGCCTTAAGCTACTAAAGGTAATGGGGCCCTTTATAAGTCCAGCTGTCCTTTGTCAACAACAAATTGTTGCTGTTTTTTGTGTTGAATATATGCTATATGGTAATTTATGGAGCTAATAGGTATCTAAAGCCATTTGCACATAACAAAATATGTATTTTATCAAAGTAATTGTTGAACTGAAAAACAATTAAGAAGAAGTATATTAATAGTGAAATAATTATTAAGCTCTAACTTAAAATGCTTTTTTTATTCATAACAGGGTTTTTTTCCTTTAATTTTTTTTAGACCCCCCAAGAGAGTGGGGCCCTAAGCTATAGCTTGTTTAGCTTATATGTAAATCTAGCACTGGGTAGGCCGAAGGGACCTCGGCCTCTAGGAGTTGGCTCCTATGTCCAGCACCATCACCTTGTGATATATCTCGCCCTATCTCAGCCCTTCCGCCCACCTACATTCGCCTCCGCTGCTCAGCGTCTCCCCATTAGGAACTAGTCGATTGCAAGAGCCCAATTAATTGCTTGGCTTTGGCAGCGACGCGGCGGGCCGTTTGACTCTGGAAGAGACTGCCTTCCACCGTCCGAGGCGATCCACCGCCCACCCCTTTTTTTCTTTCACACATCCGCCCCGAGAGCCGATGCATTTTAAAGCGAAGAGCCCTCCATGTTTTGACAAAGCGCATCAAAGGCACGCCGCCTCCGTGCGGCTCCTCCGCCCCACCTGTTGGAGGGCTGCCTGAGATAAGGGTGGCAAATGCGCCACTCTCTTGGCAGTCTGAAGTGTGTCTGGCGCGGCCGTGCCAGAAAGATCCTGCGGACGACGCGTTGGCATGTTCTGTCAGGGAAAACAGTCGCCCCTTCATGAATTTAGACAAGGCGGCGATAATGAGTCTGCCTGCTTCTCGGCTGTGATTCTGCAGCGGCGCGAGGGATCAGGAGCTTAGCACTTCAAAGGGGATTCCCGCTGCTTCGCTGCGCTCAGTGCCAGAATTACAGAGCATCCGGCTACCTAACCATCTCTGATCTTTTTGCTGTCAGTTTCGTGCTTCCCCGGAGGTCACAGAGGATCCATGACCGCCACCTACTGGACAAGGAATTCAACCGCAGTTCGGATCTGCATAGGAGGAGGATGTGTCAATCGAGTGGTTCACCAAAAAGAAAAAAGAAAAGCCATACGCAAACAAAACCTGGCAAATTTCTTTGCAAAATACTCCAAAAGCAGGGGTGCCTAATAAAATATTGGGAGGGGGCTAGGTAAGCCCCACCCTGCATAACTGATCACAAGACACCCCCCCATTTGAATGGCAATGCCCATCAGCTTTGGCCGGGAGCCCCAGCCCCCCCTAAATGTTATTGGGAGGGGGGCTGAAGGGACCTCGGCCCCTAGAAGTTGGCTCCTATGCCCAAAAGGAAGAAGAAGAAAAACTGTGATGGCAAACGCACAAAGCTTTATATTTTCATTCATTCCATGATATGTCTAACAGCCTTAAATAGCCTCCCAGAGTGGCTGGGGAAAAAAATAAATAAATTAGTATTAGTATTATAGTATTGTGGTGACAAGTAGGGGAATAGCTTTATTAGAACCCCAAAGCAAAGCAATGAGCAAGGTTCTTCATCAGGGTTAAGCAACCCATTCCAAAGCCAAAAGACTGAATCATACAATTGCAATTGGAAGTTGGAAGGGACCCCAAGAGTCATCTAGTCCAGGACCCAAGTGAGATGATTTTCATTTTATGCACCACTTGTTTAATAAAGGCTGCAGCCCTAGACACATTACTTAAGAATACTTCCCATTGGACTTGTTGGACCTTACTTCTAAGGAAACCTTAAAACCAGTCTCCAAGTCACTTGTCAGACAGATACCGGTAGTTTCAAGCCTCTTTTCAGGGTCGCTGATATTTCAGCTAGCCACTGCAGCTATACTTTCAACGGGATTTTGATGTGCAGAAATGAACAGGAAGAAGATCAGCATAAACGTCTGCTAATTGTAGATCGAGCTTCTGGACAGTTGAAAGATTTGTGCCTTTATCTTCATGTTGTATAGATAGGCTGCAATTGCTCTTGGTTTTGATTTGTAGGCCCTTTTTTTGCTCCGAATATGTATAAACACACAGCAATTGATTAATCTTGTACTTGCTAATTATAGCTATTAAGCTCACACAGGGATGGCTCCATCTGAATTTGCTGTGCTGTCATAAGGTGTGAATTCAAGTGCTCAGTTTAGTCTGGTTGTCACATTATTTTCAGATAATGCAGACAGCAGCTGTAGTTTCAGAGAGAGAGAGTTCATGCACCAAAATAAGCTTCAAAAAGGTTTGCAAAGTACAATCCCCGTATAAGTCAAGGATAGCACATCCCTACCCTTCGCAGAGCTGACTGAATTTCAAGAGAAATTATTACCTTTAATATAGCTATCCTTTATTTTAACCTCTTGGCAGTCAGACAATCAAAGCCTGTTTTAAACCTGATGCATTTCAGAGATGTTTCTAGAAGCTGGCATTTCATTCAGGTTTATGTGAATGGCATAAATAAGGACATTTGGAACAAGACCTAGAGGTTGTGGTGGGCATGAAGATGAAGATGTCCACCCACTGTTTGGCAGCTGTGAAAAAGGCAGATTCAACGCTAGGGATCATAATGACAGGAATTTAAAAAAAAAGTTTGCATCCTAATGCCATGATACAAATCTATGGTACATCTGCATTTGGAATACTGTGTACAGTTCTGGTCACCTCAACTCTGAGAATTGCAGCTATATGAGGAGAATAAAAGGTAAAGGAACCCCTGACCATTAGGTTCAGTCGTGACCGACTCTGGGGTTGCGGCGCTCATCTCACTTTATTTATTGGCCAAGGGAGCCTGCGTACAGCTTCTGGGTCATGTGGCCAGCATGACAAACCGCTTCTGGCGAACCAGAGCAGCACACGAAAACGCCATTTACCTTCCCGCTGGACCTATTTATCTACTTGCACTTTGACATGCTTTCGAACTGCTAGGTTGGCAGGAGCAGGGACCGAGCAACGGGAGCTCACCCCGTCGCGGGGATTCGAACTGCCGACCTTCTGATTGGCAAGTCCTAGGCTCTGTGGTTTAACCCATAGCGCCACCCACGCCCCCTTATGAGGAGGATAGGTGTCTCCTAACAACTTTTAGTACCCTTAATAAACTACCATTCCCAGAATTCCTTGGGAAAGCTGAAACTGCTTTAAATGCAGTGCTTTTTTCTGGGGGATGCAGGCATACACATACCCCTAAATATGAGTAGGAAAATGACAGTTCTCCTAAACATTTTTTTAAAAAAGAAAAAAAGCACTGTTTAAATGTATAGTGCAGGTGGGGCCATAGGCAGAGTATTAGTGACCACAAACAAACATAACGTTTGCCTCTAGCAAGCATAATTTTTTGTTTCTTGACTTCACTGAAATTCATATGATTTCATTCCCCCACATAGGGTGTAAACATAAAAAATGCTAACTGAAGCTCCTAAAATATAATTTTTACTTACAAAGAATGCTTAGAGGTTTTATTTACAATTTAAGTTGTATACAAATTCTGTTCAATTAAATAAAATAAACCAGGAGGGGCTTCATAATTATTTTTTTAAAAAAACAAATTATAGGCCCTGCCTATGGGCTTACCACTTTTTTATTACTATAATTACTGGAATAAAGAATTAGCTGGTATTATGTTTGATAACTTACAGTGAAATCTGTGGCTTTATCTGTAAATTTTAAAGGCTTTGATTAGCAGATGAGAATGGATTCTTTTTTAACTTTTGCATAAAATGATTTTTTTTTTTTGTATGAGCTGTGCCAGAGGAAGTTCCATTTTTAGCATCTATTATATGCTTGAAATGCACATAATGGAATTCAATCCAAGGCATTCATTCAAATGAATAGTGAGAAATTGGGACACAGCATGAAGAATGTCGTGTTTTTGCCTCTTAACAATTTTAGTTCGAGCTTTAAGCCAAAAAAGCAGTTTAGAAGCCAGAACTACTTTGATTAGACAACTGATGCGTCAACACTTTGATAGTATTATCTGTAGACTTACAATTTGAGAGTCACAATTAAATAAGTAATTGTTACTGTGTTGCAATTTACTGTTGATAGTGATGTGATAAAACAATGACTGCCTCCAAACTCTATTATCCGACGAACACAGTAGAAATCACTTTAAAAAAATACCCTGAATCAGAAAGGCAGTATTCTTATTCCAATCGCTAGTGTAAACTATTCCAGAAGAGTTTTTCTGAGGTGACGCTTTCATCTTCAGTAAAATAACTCTTTCTTAACTGGTTTGTAGCTTGCAGGACTGCTATTTCCAAACTGGTGCCAGAGTCTTGTGCTAGTTTTGCATTGTTTTGCACTGCGAGCCCCACATTTGATGCTGCCCTCCCTGGGTAACTGACTTTCAAACCGGGGACCATAGGTATGCAAAACTTGGCATCAGTTTGCAGGGGATCCAGAATTTCAGGGTCACATGTTAAGGAAGCTTAGATGGATTTTCTTATGTCAGATTTTATGTAAGGCACGTCACTTGATGATCAAGAGATGTCAGCAATCTTTGGTGGAAAACCACTGTATTCTTGTTCTCTGCCATTTGGAGTTCTGGAGTTAATTTTGCTGGCAAGTGAGCACCCTCCTTATGTAACAGAGCTATATAGGAATCCATTATACAATCCACTGATTATAACAATCTGCTACAATACTAAGCTACATCACCTAGTAAGAACCACGGCAGTGCTTAAAATTTAATTTCTGGAAAACGTTTTGTAAAGCAATCTCAATCAACAAATTTTATGGGGATAATCCAGTCAGCATCATTCACTTTAGGATTACTCCTTATTGAAAAGTGCTCTTGGCAGTACTTATCTGGGAGTAAAAGCTAAATAGTTCAGCTAACACAATCAAACTCCCTGAAGTTCTTATCTACCTGATATACATTTTAGGCATCAGTGATGGTCCTATTTAAAAGGTAAAAGGTCTATTCATATAAAGGGCAATCAATTGCATTGTGTTTGTTTTTTTGTTTACCCACATTTTACCAGTGACAATGATGAAGACAGTTGAGGATGGTAAAACAGTTGAATTGTTCTTTGATAACTCAAATTCCTTATCAAATTAAGCAAGCTGTAAGCTTCTCTTCTCTCGCTGCAAGCGTATTTTCACTGAATTCATGTTATGAAAGCCGCAAAGCTTTGCAGATTTACTCGGGGATAAACCCCACTGAACAAAGTAGGGCTTTTATTGGAGTGTGTATGCATAGGATCAGACCTTCAAAGCCCCAGTAAAATGAACAGCATGAAAGGTAAACACAATGGATCTGGGTGCACTCTGAAGATTCCTTCACCATATACCTATACTCCCGCTTGGACTACTGCAATACGCTCTACGTGGGGCTACCTTTGAAGGTGACCCGGAAACTACAACTACTCCAGAATGCAGCAGCTAGACTGGTGACTGGGAGTAGCTGCTGAGACCACATAACACCGGTCCTGAAAGACCTTTATTGGCTTCTAGTATGTTTCCGGGCATGATTCAAAGTGTTGGTAAAAAGGTAAAGGGACCCCTGACCATTAGGTCCAGTTGTGGCGGACTCTGGGGTTGCGGTGCTCATCTCGCTTTATTGGTCGAGGGAGCTGGTGTATAGCTTCTGGGTCATGTGGCCAGCATGACTAAGCCGCTTCTGGCAAACCAGAGCAGTGCACGGAAATGCCGTTTACCTTCCCGCCAGAGCAGTACCTATTTATCTACTTGCACTTTGACGTGCTTTCGAACTGTTAGGTTGGCAGGAGCTGGGACTGAACAACGGGATCTCACCCCGTTGCGGGGATTCAAAATGCCGCCCTTCTGATCGGCAAGTCCTAGGCTCTGTAGTTTAACCCACAGTGCCACCAGCGTCCCTTGGTTGGTGCTGACCTTTAAAGCCCTAAACAGCCTCAGCCCAGTATACCTAAAGGAGCATCACAACCCCCATTGTTCTGCCTGGACACTGAAATCCAGCTCCGAGGGCCTTCTGGCAGTTCCCTGACTGCGAGCAGTGAAGTTACAGGGAACCAGGCAGAGGGCCTTCCCGGTAGTGGTGCCTGCTCTGTGGAACGCCCTCCCATCAGATGTCAAAGAAATATATTTAGTTAGGGAAGCTATTAATATTTGATGAATTATTGTATTTCAATATTCTGCTGGAAGCCGTCCAGAGCGACTGGGGAAACCCAGCCGGATGGGCGGGGTATAAATAAATAAATTTGTTGTTGTTGTTGTTGTTGTTGTTGTTGTTGTTGTTGTTGTTGTTTCTCAGCTATTTCTCTTCACCACTGCTAACCAGCACTTTCCCTAGTGCATAGCTGGCATGTAAAAAGTCCAAATTCAACTCTTGACACCTTCAGGTAGGACTAGGAAAGATTCTTGTCTAAAACCCTGGGGAATAGTCACCGCCTGACAGTATTGACCAGTGATAAGGAACCTGTGGCCTTTCCCGACCATTGGTCATGTGGACTGGACTTGATAGAGTCCAACAATCTTAGTACTCACGTACAAAGCCCTAAATGGCTTTGAACCCAAGAACCTAGAAGTGTGCCTCTCCCAGTATCAGCCATTTCAGGCCCTATGATCAGCTGGGAAGGTCCTGTTGGTGGTGGCCCCAATTGGTGCTGCTCAGCTGACACTGCCCCATGACAGGGCCTTCTTGGTGGTGGTTCCCCATTTGTGAATGCTCTCTCTGGAGAGTTGCACCCTCCTTCCCTCATGTTTAACATGCACGAGAAATATTAGACCAATTCCTCTTCACCCAGGCATTTGATAACTGATTTGTGCTCTTTTTGAAAACCTTGAAAGTTTCAGCTGTGAGGGTATGTTACTGTTTCTTAATGAAAACCAAACCAAACCAAACCATGTTCTTAATATTTAAAAAAAAAATCCAATATGCTTTTGGTTTATTTTTAATTGTGTTATTTTGCTACTTTGTTGATTGCTGGAGTCCTTTGGAAGGAAAGACGTGATAGACATTTTTGTAACAAGAACAAGAAGAAGAACTTGTCAGGAATTCTGCTTCCTGTACTGTTGGAATAGTTGACCCTCCCAACTCTCAAATTCCATGATTCTGTGGGAATGAGTCATAGCTCAGTAGCAGAGATCTTCGAGATAAACACCTTTGCCAGAGATCTTAGAGAGATACTGCGAATCCGAGTAGACATACCAATATATCATATCTTCACATCAGTCCTTGTTGAGCCATATTAAATAGATTGGATCATCACCCTCTCCCATCCCTCCAAACTTAATATTATTTTTAAAATCCCTTTTACAAGACAACAAAAGCTACCTTTGATCAGTCCCATTGAAAGCAGCACACTGGGACATTCAAACGGGGCCATGTTTGCTCCGAAGTGCTTGTACTGCATTCATTCACAAGTATTTTGGTAATAAAATGGATTTGGAAGACAAAACCCACTGTTGATATCAAACTTAAACCTATGCATAGCAGAAGGCCTTTCAGGTGCCACATAACACAAAATGCACCAAGTTGTATCTACCAGTGGCGTAGCGTGGGTTGTCAGCACCCGGGGCAAGGCAAGTAATTTGCGCCCCCTAACCCGTGAATTTGCGCCCCCTAACCCATGGATTTGCCCTAACCCCAGATGTTGCGCCCGGTGCGGCCGGCCCCCCCTGCACCCCCCACGCTACGCCACTGGTATCTACCACTACATTGGCTATTTTTCATTTTTGAACATACTGGATCATGTGTTACTATCCTCCCCTGCCCCTTTTTATATTACTTATGTTAAAGAAAGCACATTCTGTTCTTGTTTTGTTTTGTTTTACAATCAGAAAATGACGAAATGTAGCGTTTTGGTTTGTGTGTGTGCCATGATGTGCACAGAGGTCAGTCTGCAATGCCCCCTGCAGGACAACCTAAACATTTATTGGGGTGAATTACTGACTTGAGCATTTAATTCATGCGTTTGAGCTGCCTGAAATGCTTCACCACTCGCCTTCCCTATCTCCCCAGCCACTTTCATTTGCACCAGCTTCAGATTTCTCTCTGATATTCTCTGGACTGCTGGAATTGCTGGATGCAGAATACATCTTCCGAGTTTCATTTATACAATCAGGCTAACTGCAAAGATTAGGTACACATGGCATAGGAGACTGTACAGGCTGCATGTTTAGGACTGTATAGGATGAAAAGTGTACAGGTTTCCTATTTAGGAAGGAATATAGGAAGCTGGCTTCTGCCAAGGCAAACTGTTGGTCCATGTAATTCATTCTTGTCTCCACTAACTGGCAGCAGCTCTCCAGCACTTCAGATAGAGGATAATCTGAGTCCTAGCTGAAGATGTCAGAAATTCAGCTGCTACACACAAACTACTACCACAGAACTACAGAATTCCAGGAAGTGCCGTTGGTTAAGGGTGCCGAGAGTTGTTAGTCTGAAGGAGCGTCTCCACCCCCATCGTTCAGCCTTCTGGTGGTTCCCTCACTGCGAGAAGCAAGGTTACAGGGAAGCAGGCAGAAGGCCTTCTCAGTAATGGCACCTGCCCTGTGGAACGCCCTCCTATCAGATGTCAAAGAAATGAACAGCTATCTGACTTTTAGAAGACATCTGAAGGCAACCCTGTTCAGGGAAGTTTTTAATGTTTGATGTTTTATCATGTTTATTCTGTTGGGAGCTGCCCAGAGTAGCTGGGGCAACCTAGTCAGATGGATGGCATATAAATAATAAACTATTATCATATTATTATAATACAGTGGTACCTCGGTTTTTGAACGTAATCCATTCTGGAAGACCATTCGACTTCCGAAACATTCAAACACCGAGGCGCAAAGGGTTGTATGCCAATTTGGTAGAGAAATTTGTGAAAAACAACAGATACATGCAGTGGAAGCCATTCGATTTCCAAGGCGCGTTTGAAAATGGAAGCATTTACTTCCGGGTTTTTGGCATTTGAAAACAGAAACATTCGGCAACGGAGACATCCAAAAACCAAGGTACCACTGTAATTATTATTATTGATCTGCATCCTCATCACAGAGCTATACTTTGCAGAGTTCTCTGGGAAGAGAGCTTGCCGGTTTAACTACTCTAGAAATGGATTGCTTTCTGAGGGGAATAGGGGGTCTCTCAGAACCCTTAACAAATAGAGTTCCCAGGATTCTCTGGGGAAAGCCATGTTTGTTTAAAGTTGTATGATACTTATTTAAATGTATCACAGAATCACAGAATCACAGAACTGTAGAGTTGGAAGGGACCCTAAGGATCATCTAGTCCAACCCCCTGCAATGCAGGAATATGCAGCTGGTCCATACAGGGATCGAACCTGCAACCTTGGTGTTATCAACACCATGGTCTAACCAACTGAGCTATCCAGGCTCATCCATATCTTAAACCAGGAGGGCGCAACTTGCCTAATTCCAAAAGCCCTCTTGGGTGATTAGCAGAGTCCTCTGTCATTAGCAATCTGTCCCTTCCCTTGTTGGTGGAAAGGAAGAGCAGGTGAGCCTACCCACCACTGATATCATCCCCACCCACAGTTAAATTGCAGTCTTCCTAGATATATTGGCTCCGAGGGAATGCAAAGGAAAAGGTTGCTCACCACTCCTTTCTATTGCAAGCCTGCAGGCAAGGCTTGATTTGTTTTGAGTTGTTGTATATTCAACAGATACTGAAGGAAGTATATGTTTTATCAATGGGCCTTTAAAGTGTCTATCATAGGCTAGAGTGTGCGAGTGACATTTGTCACACTTGATAGCATACTATGAGGTATATAATTGAATCAGAATAAGTACTTGTTGCGCAAGGAAAGTATCATGCGCAAAAGAGTCCACGGCAAAAGCCCTCTGGCAGAATGTTTGGGTGAATACATTCAATGAACACATTCAACTTGTTTCTATCTTTTGGATCTATATTGCCCTTTAAAAACAATTCTGTTCTGCTTTTCTAAACTGGATGACTACAGAGTAATATAATAGGCAGTAATGTCAAGTGGGGACGTATATGTGTGAAGGAATCATTATGGTAGGCTTCACAAACCTGGTGGCCTTTATCATCATTATCATCACCATTTACCCACCCTTAACCTTGGGTCCCCGGGCAGGTTACAACAATTAAAAATTAAAAACTAAACAGATTGTGATCACAAGCATAGGGTGGACCCTGAAAAGAGGTGCCTCTTCAGCATTCAGTGAAGGTTGTACTGTATAGTGAAGAAGCCAGACACACCTCTATGTGGTTTACAAGAGATATTAAAATTATCCATAAAAACCAGCTAAAAACAATTTAACACATTCAAAAATAATTGCATTAACAATAAAAGATTGAAACAATCCAACTGGATAAGGTAAAGGTAAAGGTACCCCTGCCCGTACGGGCCAGTCTTGATAGACTCTAGGGTTGTGCGCTCATCTCACTCTATAGGCCGGGAGCCAGCGCTGTCCGCAGACACTTCCGGGTCACGTGGCCAGCGTGACAAGCTGCATCTGGCGAGCCAGCGCAGCACACGGAACGCCGTTTACCTTCCCGCTGGTAAGCGGTCCCTATTTATCTACTTGCACCCGGAGGTGCTTTCGAACTGCTAGGTTGGCAGGCGCTGGGACCGAACGACTGGAGCGCACCCTGCCGCGGGGATTCGAACCGCCGACCATGCGATCGGCAAGTCCTAGGCACTGAGGTTTTACCCACAGCGCCACCTGCGTCCCTTGCTTAGGCTTGCCTAAACAAAAACGTTTTCAGCAAGCGCCAAAAAGATTACTGCCTGATGTCAACAGGCAGGGAGTTCCAAATGTGGGTGCTGTCAGAATAAAAAGTCCATTTCTCACAACTGCAGGATGATGTGGCACATCTGCCGATTGAAGCGGTTGAGTGGGTGCATATGGAGGAAGGCGACCCTGCAAGTAAACTGGTCCCAAGTATTTAAGGACGTCCCAGCTCCAGTTCAAAAGCACATCAAAGTGCAAGTAGATAAATAGGTACTGCTCCAGCGGGAAGGTAAACGGCGTTTCCGTGCACTGCTCTGGTTCGCCAGAAGCAGCCTAGTCATGCTGACCACATGACCTGGGGAATCTGCAGACAAACGTTGGCTCCCTTGGCCAGTAAAGCGAGATGAGCACCGCAACCCCAGAGTCGTTCATGACTGGACTTAACTGTCAAGGGTCGCTTACCTTTTTTAAAAAAAAAAAAAAAACTATAAAGTAACTGGATGATTAGTTTAAAGTAACTGGATGATTACTAATGTAACTGGATGATTACTATAAAGTAAAGTACCTGGATGATTACTAATGTTGCAGTGTGGGATGTTCCTGTTCATCAGCCCTGTCCATGCTTTCCTTCACGAGGACCTGGGATAGCTCAGTCAGTAGAGCATGAGATCCTTAATCTCAGGGTTGTGGGTTCAAGCTCCACGTTGGGAAAAAGATTCCTGCATTACAGCAGGTTGGACTAGATGATTCTTGTGGTCCCTTCAATTCTGTGATACCCCATTCCATTCTCACCACACCTGGCTTTGCCTCCCCTTCCTGGCCGCAGCATTCTGTGGCTCCTGAGCACACCCAGTCTTTGCTGGATGGTTCTGAGTGTGTGTGTACGTTTTCCTGTTAGAGATGCGTTGCACTCCTGCCAACCTCAGGGTTGCCCAAAGCCTTCTGCGGCCTTCCTTCTTGTATGTGGATGGGTGCCCTTTTGCCTACACGCTGCCCCTCAGAGCATTTGGATCGCTCTCAGTCTCCATGACGACCCCAGTCACTGCAATTCAAAAGAGCGAACCCAAATTTTGTTATGACTGATCTGTCTTTTATGCAGGAAGATAATGCCCTTTCTACGTCTCTGGACTGAGAACGGAGAGGAAAGGTTGGCATGGCAATTATCAAAAGACCTTGAGCAAGCCGGCTAGGGAGCCCCACGGATATGCTGGATGCGTCAGCTTGGAATGAGGCGGAAATTGTTCAAGGGCTCTCAGAGAAGAACAGAATCAAATCTCAAACATTAGGCTGATGACAGAAAATGCTTTAGAGTGCTGTCAAAGGAACACAGGAAGCAACCTTAGGCCAGGTTATGCTATTTGCTCATTTAGCTGGTATTGTCTGCTCTGACTGGCAATGGCTCTCCAGGGTCTCATAAAGGAGTCTTTCCTATCAGCTGTAGTAGCTATGGGAAGGGCCATAGCTCGGTGGTGCAGTATCTGCCTAGTGTACAGAAGGTCCTCAAGTGGGGTCTTGGGTTCAGACTCCTGCTTGAAACCTTGGAGAGCTGCTGCCAGCCAGTGTAGGCAATATTGAGTGAGATGGACCCAATGCTTTGACTTGGTATGAGGCAGATTCCTACCTAGCCCTTTTACTGAACTGTCCTGGGATAGAACCCGCTGGGACCTTCTGTATGCAAAGTATATATGTTCCAGTAGACCCAGAAACAGAGGTCTACTGCAGTTGGCTGTGCCAACCAGATGCCTGTGGCAAGCAAGCAGGTTTTCAGCACAAGGGCATCTCCCCTTCTGTAAGGTAAAGGTAAAGGGACCCCTGACCATTAGATTCAGTCGTGGCTGACTCTGGGGTTGCGGCGCTCATCTCGCTTTATTGACCGAGGGAGCCGGTGTACAGCTTCCGGGTCATGTGGCCAGCATGACTAAGCCGCTTCTGGCAAACCAGAGCAGCGCACGGAAATGCCGTTTACCTTCCTGCCGGAGCGGTACCTATTTATCTACTTGCACTTTGACATGCTTTCGAACTGCTAGATTGGCAGGAGCAGGGACCGAGCAACGGGAGCTCAGCCCATCGTGGGGATTCAAACCACCGACCTTCTGATTGGCAAGTCCTAGGCTCTGTGGTTTAACCCACAGCGCCACCCGCATCCCCTCCCCTCCTGTAGTTTCCAGCAGCTGGTATTCAGAAGCAGTGCTGCCTTCAGCTCTGGAGATAGAGCCAAGCCATCATGGGTAGTAGTAACCATTCTGAATACCAGTTGCTGGAAATCACAGGAGGAGAGAGGGCTCTTACAATTGGGTCCTGCTTGCAGGTTTCCCACAGACATCTGGTTGGCCACTGTGAGAACAGGATGCTGGACTAGATGGGCCATTGGTCTGATCGAGCAGGCTCTTCTTATGTTCTTGCATACTCACCCATAGAACTCAGTGTGACTTACTTCTGGGTAGGATTTGCATAGAATTTAATTGTTCATTTCAGTGATTCTAGATTAAAGCTGCAAAGAGGTAGAATCCAAATACAGTGGTGACTCGGCTTTCAAGCATCTTGGAAGCTGAACATTTTGGTTTTCAGACGCCGAAAACCCAGAAGTATTTGCTTCCGTTTTCAAACGCTTTTTGGAAGTTGAACGGCTTCCGCTGGGTTTTTTTCAATTTTCTCAGTTGATTTTGCCAACTGCCCTTTGTGCCTTGGTTGTTGAACATTTTGGAAGTCGAACAGACTTCTGGAATGGATTACGTTCGACAACCGAGGTACCACTGTACTAAGTAAAAGCATAGATTAGTTAAAAGGGTTCAGAGCTGAGGAATAAGTACAGTGGTACCTCAGGTTAAGTACTTAATTCGTTCCGGAGGTCCGTTCTTAACCTGAAACTGTTCTTAACCTGAAGCACCACTTTAGCTAATGGGGTCTCCTGCTGCTGCCGCGCCGCCAGAGCCCGATTTCTGTTCTTAGCCTGAAGCAAAGTTCTTAACCCGAGGTAATATTTCTGGGTTAGTGGAGTCTGTAACCTGAAGCGTATGTAACCTGAGGTACCACTGTAGTTGTGAAATTTCCTTTGTTGTTCTTTCTTTCGCCGAAAGAAGCATGCAATATAAATTCCAGAGACATTCCTAGCTTTCTCCTCAATAGTCAATCCACAACACATTTTCAGTTATGTCTATAAAAGATGTTCTGAACACAGTAAAACCTGATAAAAATGTGAAAATACTTCTTTTAGAAACTGTATTAACACCACCCCAACACACACACATTTCTCTCTTTTATACAAAAAGCCATTTTCTGAAACATTGCCAACAGTATATTATCAGTCTTCATTAAAGCCTCCTATGTACCACATTAGTCATGAGAAACATTAAGCAAATGTTAAGTACTTAATTCGTTCCGGAGGTCCGTTCTTAACCTGAAACTGTTCTTAACCTGAAGCACCACTTTAGCTAATGGGGTCTCCTGCTGCTGCCGCGCCGCCAGAGCCCGATTTCTGTTCTTATCCTGAAGCAAAGTTCTTATCCTGAAGCACTATTTCTGGGCTAGCGGAGTGTGTAACCTGAAGCGTATGTAACCTGAAGCGTATGTAACCCGAGGTACCACTGTACTGTATGGTAGAGTAGGGAGTTTATGGATTAAAATTATACACAAATTATAAACACTACCTTTGAGTTACTCATAAAGCCTAGTTTGGCTCCCATCCTAAACACATTTAACCAAGAAGTAAATCTCACCGACTGACTTCTGTGCTTAAGGTTCCACAGTGTGTTACTCAGGAATGAAAAATAATGGTCATCTTTTGGCTTTACTGTGCGGACCAAAGTCATGATGCCTGCCAGGGATGGCTTTGATAACAGGGAGGAACAGTTGATCTTTCAGCCGGCTTGGTAATCAAAAGAAAAACACTGTTGCGGAAACACAATGAGAAGAATGAAAGGACGGGGCTTTGCTACCGCTCTGTGAAAGCCAATTAAGTGTATGGAGGGGAAGAGGTGAAATCAGAGCCATCGATGGATTTATTAAGCCAGAACAACAAGCGCAAAGTCGAAGGACATTCCTCCCACACGTTCTGCTTTTAACTAGTTTCTCATGTCCCCTTGCCTGCGCAGGGAAAGATACGAGGTTTCCGGCTGCAATACAGTGCAAGGGTAAAATGTCTACTTGGGGAAAACAAATCAGGTAAGAGGCTACCTGGGTTTGAATATAGCAGCCTGCTGCACCAGGCCCATGGCCCATCTAGTCCCTGTGATCCTGTTCTCACAGTGGCCAACCAGATGCCTGGGGGAAACCAGCACGCAGGATTTAAGCACAAAAGCACTCTTCCTTCCTGTGGTTTCCAGCAACTGCTATTCAGAAGCATTGCTGCCTCCATTTCATGGCTAGTAGTAGCCACAGATGGCCTTCTCTGCTGTGTATTTGCACAATCCTCTTTTAATACCACCCTTGGTTGCCTCAGGAGAGTGAGGAAAATTCTCAGGGGTGATTCACACCCTGGCCAGCACTTTCTTGATCTCCTGCCCTCGGGCAGAAGATATAGAAGCATGATTAGTCGCACCAACAAGGTAAAGAACAGCTTCTATCTGTGGGCTGTTAGGCTGCTGAATGAAACGATAACAACAGGGCAACTGACTTTCGGGTTTGGTGTGTGTGTGTCAGTAAACGAGGGGAATTAAGACTAAGAATGTTGAGTGGGGGGTGCTCATGTAATCTCACTGTATACAAGTTGTACAAGTGACAATAAAGTATTTCAATTCAATTTCAGTTCAATAAAGCCACCAGCTTGGCAGCCAGCTCTGTCCCCTATGGGAGTGAGTTTCATAGGTTGCCTATGTGCTGTGTGAAGAATTACTTTCATTAAGACTGCAGCTCTACATACGCGTTTATCTGGGAGTAAGTACCATTGAACTCAATGGAACCTGGAGAAAAAAGGCATAGGATTGTAATGCAACACTTAATGGTGCTAAAATAGGCATAGAACATCACTTTGTAATTCAATTCTTCCATTGAAGAGTGCTTAGTATTGTGGCCCAAGATATCTGTTGTTCTGAGAGGAGGCAAGGCAAGTAGGTATTACAGTGGTACCTCAGGTTAAGTACTTAATTCGTTCCGGTGGTCCGTTCTTAACCTGAAACTCTTCTTAACCTGAAGTATCACTTTAGCTAATGGGGCCTCCTGCTGCCGCCACGCTGCCGGAGCACAATTTCTGTCCTCATCCTGAAGCAAAGTTCTTACCCTGAGGTACTATTTCTGGGTTAGCAGAGTCTGTAACCTGAAGCGTCTGTAACCCGAGGTACCAGTGTATTATTATTATTATTATTATTATTATTATTATTATTATTAATTTTTCATACTGCCCTTCATCCAAGGATCACAGGGCAGTTTACAATATAAAAACACAAAAATACATACCATAATGACAAACAAAAACAACCCATCACATATAGTTTAAAAGGCCATAGATTGTTTAATTAGCCAAAAGCCTGGGAGAAGAGGAATGTTTCTGCCTGGTGCCTAAAGATATGTAATGAAAGTGCCAAGTGAGCTTCCCTGGGGAGAATGTTTCATAAATGGGGAGCTGCAACAGAAAAGGTCCATTCTCATGTTGCCTCCAGGCATTTCACGGAGGAGGCACACTAAGAAGGGACTCAGACGATGATTGCAGGGTTCAGGTCAGTTCATATGGGGAGAAGTAGTCCCAACAGGCATTGAGGTCCTTGAGGCATTGTGGTATCAGCTGTTTAAGGCAGTATAGGTCAAAGGTCAAAACCAGCCCTTTGAATTGGGCCCGGAAAGTTAACTGGCAGCCAGTGCAGTCAGGCCAGGATTGGTGTTCTATGCCGAAACTGTCTTGCCCTGGCAAGCAACCTGACCTCTGAATTCTGCACCAACTGAAGTTTCCAAACCTTCTTCAGAGGCTGCATCATATATAAAGCATTGCAGCAACAGATCCTCCAAGCATCCCTATTTTTCAGGGACAGTCCTGGATTTACAGAAGCGGTCTTGGTTTCTGATTAGATCCCAGAATGTTTCGCTTTTCCTTTGTTCTTGTTTAGTTGTTTAGTCGTGTCCGACTCTTCATGACCCCATGGACCAGAGCACGCCAGGCACTCCTGTCTTCCACTGCCTCCTGCAGTTTGGTCAAACTCATGTTCGTAGCTTCGAGAACACAGAACACTGTCCAACCATCTCGTCCTCTGTTGTCCCCTTCTCCTTGTGCCCTCAATCTTTCCCAACACCAGGGTCTTTTCCAGGGAGCCTTCTTTTCTCATGAGGTGGCCAAAGTATTGGAGCCTCAGCTTCAGGATCTGGCCTTCCAGTGAGCACTCAGGGCCGATTTTCTTAAGAATGATAGGTTTGATCTTCTTGCAGTCCATGGGACTCTCAAGCGTCTCCTCCAGCACCATAATTCAAAAGCACCAATTCTTCGGCGATCAGCCATCTTTATGGTCTAGCACTCACTTCCATATGTCACTACTGGGAAAACCATAGCTTTAACTATACGGACCTTTGTTGGCAAGGTGATGTCTCTGCTTTTTAAGATGCTATCTAGGTTTGTCGTTGCTTTTCTCCCAAGAAGCAGGCGTCTTTTAATTTTGTGACTGCTGTCACCATCTGCAGTGATCATGGAGCCCAAGAAAGTAAAATCTTTTCCTTAGGATGTCCCTATTTTCATTGGAGAAATGTTGGAGGGTATGGAGTTATCCAGGGCTTCTTTTTCTGGGGGTACGCATACCCCTAAACATTTTGTGAATCTAAGTTTGGCCTCATTGAGGGGCAGTATTTCAATATGAATAGGAAAATGAGAGTACCCATAAGTATTTTATAGGGGGGGAAAGCACTGGAGTTATCTGACCCCCGAGCCATCTGAAGGAAGCCTTGTATAGGGAAGGAGTGTTGTTGTTTTTTAAATGTTTAATGCATTATTATGTTTTTATATATGTTGGAAGCCGCCCAGAGTGGCTGGGGCAACCCTGTCAGAGGGGTGGGGTATAAAGAGTAAAATTATTATTGTGGAATAGAGCGTCCCTATTTTCATCAGAGAAATGTTGGAGGGTGTGCAGTAATATAGCCTAGAGGTTACCTGCATTGGTTCTAGTTGTTTGTGGGCCACATTTTACAAGGACTGCCCCTTCTGGGATCTCTGAAGTAGGTTACAATCTTACCCATCACGGCAGCAAAGCGGATCTGCTCAGAAACTAGACTCACTCTGCTGCTGCCTCTTACCACTTCTTGTTCACTTCCACTTCCACTGAAGCCCTGCTTCGTAACTTCACAAATAAAGTTCTGGATTTTTGCCTTGAACAGCCAATTGCAAATCTTTTCTACAAAGCTCTTACAGGGAGCAATGCAGCACTGAATCAATCTACTTAGAAGAGACTTCCTCACACATTCCTATAGAAATTACTTCCAGCGGGTGGCGCTGTGGGTTAAACCACAGAGCCTAGGGCTTGCCGATTAGAAGGTTGGTGGTTCAAATCCCCGTGATGGAGTGAGCTCCCGTTGCTCGGTCCCTGCTCCTGCCCACCTAGCAGTTCGAAAGCACAAAGTGCAAGTAGATAAATAGGTACCACTCCGGCGGGAAGGTAAACGGAGTTTCCGTGTGCTGCTGTGGTTTGCCAGAAGTGGCTTAGTCATGCTGGCCACATGACCCAGAAGCTGTACACCAGCTCCCTCGACCAATAAAGCGAGATGAGCGCCGCAACCCCAGAGTCGGCCATGACTGGACCTAATGGTCAGGGGTCCCTTTACGCTTTTACCAACACTTTGAATCATGCCTGGAAACATACTAGAAGCCAATAAAGGTCTTTCAGGACCGGTGTTATGTGGTCTCAGCAGCTACTCCCAGTCACCAGTCTAGCTGCTGCATTCTGGATTAGTTGTAGTTTCCAGGTCACCTTCAAAGGTAGCCCCATGTAGAGCGTATTGCAGTAGTCCAAGCGGGAGTATAGGTATATATATAGAAGGTTGGTGGTTCGAATCCCCGTGATGGAGTGAGCTCCCGTTGCTCGGTCCCTGCTCCTGCCCACCTAGCAGTTCGTTTTTTTTTTTTTTTAAATATTTTTATTTTTCCATATAAACACCATACAACAAACATAAACATACAAAAACAAAAACAAAACAAAAAACATGTATCATTTCATATCCTAATTTCATATCCTATCTTCCCCGACTTCCTCATGCTTCCCCTTTCTGTATTCCAAATTCTTATCGATTGTTCAGCAAATCTTCCCTTATTTTAATTTAAATTTAGACTATTCTTCCTTATTTTCCTTGTCTTAACCATTACTAATAGTAACCATTTACTTTCCAGTCCAACATCATTCTAACTTTCATTAACTTTGTAATATTTCTTTAAATAGTCCTTGAATTTTTTCCATTCTTCTTGCGCTGCTTCTCTTCCCTGGTTTCGGATTCTGCTCGTCATTTCTGCCAAGCCCATATAGTCTATCACCTTCATCTGCCATTCTTCCAGTGTGGGTAGTTCTTGCGTCTTCCAGTACTTCGCAATGAGTATTCTAGCTGCTGTTGTAGCATACATAAAGAAAGTTATATCCGTCTTTAACACCCCTTGGCCGACAATACCCAAGAGAAAGGCCTCTGGTTTCTTGGGGAAAGTATATTTAAATACCTTTTTAAGTTCATTATAGATCATTTCCCAGAATGCCTTAATCTTCGGGCAGGTCCACCAAAGATGAAAAAATGTACCTTCAGTTTCTTTACATTTCCAACATTTATTGTCAGGCACCTGCCCACCTAGCAGTTCGAAAGCACAAAGTGCAAGTAGATAAATAGGTACCACTCCGGCGGAAAGATAAACAGCGTTTCCGTGCGCTGCTCTGGTTCGCCAGAAATGGCTTAGTCATGCCGGCCACATGACCTGGGAAAACTGTCTGCAGACAAACATCGGCTCCCTTGGCCAGTAAAGTGAGATGAGTGCCGCAACCCCAGAGTTGTTCGCGACTGGACTTAACTGTCAGGGGTCCCTTACCTTTTTTTAAAAAAAACTATAAAGTAACTGGATGATTATTACTATTGGACAAGTGGGACCTGCAGCAAAATGTTGCAGTGTGGGATGTTCCTGTTCATCAGCCCTGTCCATGCTTTCCTTCATGAGAACCTGGGATAGCTCAGTCAGTAGAGCATGAGATCCTTAATCTCAAGGTTGTGGGTTCGAGCCCCTTGTTGGGTAAAAGATTCCTGCATTACAGCAGGTTGGACTAGATGACTCTTGTGGTCCCTTCAGTTCTGTGATACCCAGTTCCATTCTCATCACACCTGACTTTGCCTCCTCTTCCTTGCCGCAGCATTCTGTGGCCCCTGTGTTCTAGATGTGTGTGTATGTTTTCCTGTTAGAGATGCATTGCACTCCTGCCAACTTCAGGGTTGCCCAAAGCCTCCTGTGGCCTTCCCTCTTTGTCATGCTGGCCACATGACCCGGAAGCTGTATGCCAGTTCCCTCGGCCAGTAAAGCGAGATGATCGCCACAACCCCAGAGTCGGCCACGACTGGACCTAATGGTCAGGAGTCCCTTTACCTTTTTAAGTATGCTTAAGATTGCCACCTGGATAATATAATTTAGAGATAACAGATTAATAAGGGGCCCTCATATTTTTGGGACTAGAGACACAGCAGGAAATGTAAGGAATTGTTGTGGCAACCACAAAATACCCGTTTCATAGAAGAAAAGCTAGTGATGCTCCGAACACTCCCCCTGTAGGTAAAGCGCCTATATTCGTAAAACAAACAAAGACAAAAAGTTCCCAACAGAAAACTCCCTCAAAGCCAAACAAAGTCAAATTTAAAATAAAGATGGGGAGAGGAGACCTTGTCAAACATCAAGGGTAGTGTCTGAGAGTAGCTTGGTGCCCAGAAATGTTGGCAACCTCAGTGATGGAATAGTGTATTGATACATTATTTGTTTATATTCTTCCCTATTGCGTTGGTTTCACCAAAATCCTGCTGTTGTGTGCTGAACTAGGGTAGTCAGGTCAAAGGAGGACTTGAATCATCTCTTGTGATAATTCAGAGCTGCGTTCTTTTATCAGCTGTAGTTTGTCACACAGGGGTTAGGAAAAAAGCTGAACTGGATGAAATTATCCCTTTTATGAAAAGGTACTACTCTGACTATTTTATAAAAAGTTGTGGTTTAAAAAGATAACGGCACTCTGCATGTGCCCTGAGGCTCTCTTTCTTTGGGCAAACAGATACCACAATAGCTATACCTGGCTTCTGTAGAGGGGAGATCCTTTTAACCTGTTCTGCTACATTTGCATGGATGCCTGGGCCGCAACGTAATTTGCAAGCCACTAGTAAACCAGATGGTGCCAACCTTTTGGGGCAACCACTGTTTCATTCTAATAGCTTAACAGAAGTTTGGATTTAACAATACAACCTATGCCATGAGCATCTGAGGAACAATGCAGCTGCTTAAAACGCACCTGAAAAATGCATGCCTGTAAGGAGCCAAAAGTGGATACTAATTCCACCCCATCATGGTGTGTGTTTCGTTGTTTCTGCACAGGATCAGACCAGAAAAGCAGCAGGTTCATTGCCAAAGGAGGCTCCCAGTTTTTCTTTGGCTCCCTAAGCTGCATTTTAAATATCTAGAAGCTTTCCCTGTTTTAAGCATTCGCCATTATTTTGTTGAGATATACAGTGGTACCTCGGGTTACATACACTTCAGGTTACAGACTCCGCTAACCCAGAAATAGTACCTCGGGTTAAGAACTTTGCTTCAGGATGAGAGCAGAAATCGTGCTCCAGCGGCATGGTGGAAGTGGGAGGCCCCATTAGCTAAAGTGGTGCTTCAGATTAAGAACAGTTTCAGGTTAAGAACGGACCTCCGGAACGAATTAAGTACTTAACCCGAGGTACCACTGTAGGTGGGAACGGGAGCGATAAATCAGCGAAGATTGTAGGGTGTTCAGATGCAAAGGGCAGGGGGAGCATTTTAACAGGTGAAGCTTTTCTCACCCTTGAGCTGAACCTGTATGGCAACCCACATTGTGCCTGCTGTAAAGCCACCACCCCTCTTTAGCCAACTACTAGAGCTTCAGGAGTTCTGTCTACCTTTATATTAGTTTTCTTGGAAAAGAGAAGGAAGGCTGAACATCAATATTTTTGGAGATGCCCCCTGACCCCACCCTGAGTTCAATGGGGCACACTCCCAAGTACCTGGGCATAGGATTGCAGCCTGATTCTCCCTGTATATATAATCCATGAGAGTCCTCCAATTGTGTTGCTTTCCTCAAGACCCTTGAACTAACACTCATAGGCTGGCTGCTTACTTGTACAAACCCCAGACCAATTAAATCTATTATTCATTGCGAAGTTTTCAAATGATAGGACCCCGAATGCTTATCTCTGACCTCTGCTACTCAGAGAGCTGGAGCTTCAACCATTTCGTTCAATAGCCTATCAAGAGATATGTGCCCCAAGAGATATCTGTGAATGAACAAAATGATTGGTTCCGGGCACAGAGCTAGTAACTGAGGAGCAATTCACATATTTAAGTAGCACATTGCAAACATGGGCTGTGATCCTGTGCAGACTTCCATGTGAGTAAGACCCATTAGGACATAGTGAGACTTAACTTCTGAGTAAATATACATAGGGTTGCACTGCTGAGCTGTGGATTTCTCTATGAGACAGATAACTTTTTTAAAATAACAGCAACATGCCCTAAAAGTACATTACAGAGTTTCAAGGAAATATTGGAATAAATGCATTCTATGGCTTTTTATTCCCTATTATCCCTGACCCCAGTTGTTCTTAATACTGTATTTGAAAGAGTGTGGGGGGGGGTTTGCAGGAGAGGGGGTGTATTTTCAACTAAAAAGAAATGCCCTAGCACCCCTTTTCTTTTCACCTTTTATATGGATAGAAGCATTGTGTTTTTAGCAGCTGCAAAGTAAGTAGCAATTTAACATGTGAAGTTTTTTCCCTGTTCAAAAGTGGGAGTGCTGTGATAAGGAAAGCTCCTATTGATTTGTCTCTCAGGCAGTTGTTAAAGACACAAAGCCTCTGTCCATATAAATGAACAGATGAGGCTTTCCCTATCACTGCATCCTTATTCATGGACAAAACTTTACCTGTTGAGTTTCTACCCAATTGTCCCCTGCACTTAGCTTCTCTCAATAAATAAAAAAGCAAGGGGAATAGCTGTCGCTCAGTGGCAGAGCATCTAGTTAGCAGACAGGTGTCTTCAGGTACAGAGCGGAGGGACCCCTGTGTGAAACCCTGGAAAGCTGTTGCCAGTCAGTGTAGGCAATACTGAACTAGATGGGTCAATGTATATAATAATATATTATTACCTGTGTTTCTGTGCAAGAGTTCCCAATTTTATCCCTCCCCAGCCCAGTTTGAACAAGTCCCATTGTTTTTGATAAGATTTCGACACACAGAGCTGGTTTAAAGATGAGCAGCTCCTGTCCTCAATGCAGAGTAACCTCAGCACCCCGGAATGCCCGGTTTTGGTGGAACCTAAATGTTTTAAAAGTGTACTTAAACTTCTCTGGTTTCCATGGGGTTTAGGAGTATGTGTGCTGCCGAGCAGCCTTTCAAGAAGATGTTGAAATGTTGCTTTTGCTTAACCACACTGCAGTGAACCCCAAGTGCCATTGTGTTTCAATATACAATTACCACACCGTGAACCAGTGCACCAGTTGTTTGCTTGTTGTGCAACGTTACACTTTTGGGATCATTGGTTTTGTGTGTGTGTGTGTGTGTGTGTGTGTGTGTGTGTGTGTGTGTTCAGAGGCACCTAGATTTAATTTAAAAGATGTTGAAGCACCCACAAACACATTGAATCACCCACACTCATTTCCCAATCCGGCTAAGCGAAAGCATTGCTACAATAACACACAGTTTCTATTTCCTCCCTTGCTCTCATTCCACCCGTCTTAATGCAAAATAAGTAAGAGGCATAAGTGCAGTCAAGAGTTCTTTTTATTTTTCAGCAACTCAAAGGGGAAGCACATTTACAAACTGAATGAAGCCAGGAAAGGTGACACAAAACAATCAAAGCAACCACATTTTCCCACAAATTGATAGCATTTATGAACTTGTACTTTTTGAACATTATTGCAGTGTATGCTTAAAATTCAATACATCATTAAATTCAGCACATCATTATGCAAAGTTCTGTCAGAAAACATATAGGCATATTACACAGCAATTCTATACAGATGAGTAAGAATTAGAAAATTAATTGAACTGAAAGGGATGCAACAATCTCGAAACAGATCTTTAAAAAAAGCAAGGCAACGATTCCCCCGCTGCTTTAACATTGAGAGTTACATGAAAAATGATCTGTGGATGAAACAAAGAAGAAAATTAGTTTTATGTTCTCTTATATTCTAACAATATAATATCACATAATCACACCCAGGCTTCCTTACTGAGAAACACTTGCCTTTAGCAAGACAGAAATAAACAGATAGAGCATTTCCTATTAACTCATTCCCTGTGCTGGGGAAAGCTGCACCTGTTGAATTTTGCCTACTATGCAGCCGTTAAAAGCACCGATCCTTTGACTACGAAAAGGTGGCAATTCTGAATGAGCTCTACATAACAGATTTCCTAAATCAAAGGCTAACTCACTTTTAAAAAAGCATGATTCACTACACTTTGAATTACAGCCAAAGCTAACCTGCTTATTAGATTAAAGAACCTGTTTTTAAGTACCCTTTCACATTCAAAAACCTAACTGGCATGCAAAATAATAATCTTTAGAATTCATGCAAGTTTCTCATACAAGCGGTTTTGCAAATCAACCCTACAGCCCAGTTTACTCAGAAGTCCTCTCCTCTCCCCCCCGCTCCCCACATTTTGCCTGTGGAAGATGTCTTGCCGCAGAAGAGCAGGGCGGTGGAGCACCTCAATCGCCCCATTTTCCCATGCCGTATGCCTCTTTAGATCAGATTCTCAAAGAAGTATATGCATAGGAAAAAGGAACAACGAGCAAGTATGGACAGGAATCCTGCAGCTTGCAACAGAGGTCGCCAAGAAACCTAGAAGAAAAACATACATGAAACACACACAAATATATTCCCTATGCACCCATTTACATTTCCACATGAGGCAACATTAATTTATTTGCAGTGCCCCCATTCACTGCTTCTTTCAACAGCATCTAAAACACAAGAACTAGATATCTCAAAGAAAAGACACTCACATATGGACCAACGTGCGGCAGGAAGAAAAAGACTGAACAAAAAGTGATTTCGTTGCTTTAAAGAGTGGCACAATGCAAGAAAACTCCTCTGTAACCCCAGGAAATCTCTTACTAGTGCCATAGCGTTGCAAGAAAAAGTAGAAAAATCTCCCCAAAAAGTGCCCGGAACACCGAAGGCGCTGGACTTGTCTCCTGCTCCCAATGTGAAGAGGAACTCCTTGCAATGAGTCTTACCTGATCAGTTGCCGGGGCTCCTCTGTGCTCCACGTCCCTCTCCCTCAGAATTTATCCTTTGGCCAAGACCTTGAGGAAGGATTACAAGACAGTGTTGCTGTTTTCCGAAGCGATAACCATCCTTCCCCCTTGCCAAGGCCTCGGCTGCACCTGCAGATGGGGGCCACGCAAGAACTGTGCTTTTCTGAAGGCTTGGGAAGTATCACTTTTGCAAGAGAGGGGAGGAGGGGAGGGAACGCAGCTGGCAAAGGGGGAGCTGATCCGAGCCATGGGAAGGCACAGACCAAGGTGCCCCGTTATCGCCTGTTTTTCATTCACGTACGTCAGCAATTTCTGAAATGTTAGCCTGGGAGAGGACTTTCAGTTCTGGGAAAAGTTGTTTTTCATTTTCTTCCTTTTGTAAAAAAAGAAAGGCCTTTCTTGCTCACATGTCTGTCAAGGCCAATGCTTCCCCCTGTTTTTCTAAGCGCTAGTCAGGATCCCTGAAATGTTATTCTTTATTGCTAATGAAGGAAGACATTCTTTACTTTGCACAGAACTACAGTTCCTAGAGTGGTATAATAATCAACCCCCTTTCCCAGGGAATGCTGGGAACTGCAGTTCTCTGTCAGGAGTAGCGGTCTCCTAACAGCTCTCAGCATCCTGAACAAACAACAGCTCCCAGAATGACTGTTTAAAGTGGTTTCAAATGCATGGCTTTAAATTTGTGTTGTGATTGTGGCCTATGGTGCCCCTACTCGTGAACAGTTGGTGAAGGATTTTAGGCAGTCTGAACGTGACTTTTGTGAATGATATGCAAATTCCAGAAACTCTAATAGTTGGTGATAAAGTGAGATTTGACTAGGAGATCCTTATTACAAAGATATCTTTGGGCTGTGGTTGTTGTTTTTAACCAGCTCTTGAAACATGTTTATGAATTTATATACAGCAGACCCTCCAAGTGTCCCTATTTTCCAGGGATAACCCAAATTTACAGATGCCATCACAGTTTTTGATTTGATCCCAGAAGGTCCTGCTTTTCCTTAGGATGTCCCTATTTTCATTGGAGAAATGTTGGAGGGTATGGAGTTATGTGACCCCAGAGCCAAGGAGATAAGTAACTATACAACCTTTAGAAGATATCTGAAGGCAGCCCTATATAGTTTTATTATGGTTTTAAAGTGGTACCTCGGGTTAAGTATTTAATTCGTTCCGCAGGTCTGTTCTTAACCTGAAACTGTTCTTAACCTGAAGCACCACTTTAGCTAATGGAGCCTCCTGCTGCCGCCGTGCCACTGGAGCATGATTTCTGTACTCATCCTGAAGCAAAGTTCTTAACCTGAGGTACTATTTCTGGGTTAGTGGAGTCTGTAACCTGAAGCGTATGTAACCCGAGTTACCACTGTATATGTGTTGGAAGCCACCCAGAGTATCATCATCATCATTATTATTATGAAATAGGACATCCCTATTTTCATTGGAGAAATGTTGGAGGGTATGTATACATACTTTTCTAATTTTTTTGGTAAGCTGTTATGGGTATTTATTGCAGAAGACCAAGATATATTACCGTATTTTTCGCTCTATAAGATGCACTTTTTCCCCTCCAAAAATTAAGGGGAAATGTGTGTGCATCTTATGGAGCGAATGCAGGCTCCATGGCTTCAGCGAAAGCAAAGCAAAGCCTCCAAAGCACAGCGGGAGCGCTCCCGCCACGCTCCGGAGGCTTCCCGTTGCTTTCGCTGAAGCTTGGAGAGCGAGAGGGTTCGGTGTGCACCGACCCCTCTCGCTCTCCAGGCTTCAGGGATAGCCACCTGAAGCCTCCGGAGCACAGTGGGAGCTCCCGCTGCGCTCCAGAGGCTTCATGTTTCTTTCGCTGAAGCCAGGAGAGCAAGACTCTCCTGGCTTCGCTTCACTGGAGAAGCGCTGCACAGCTTTCCCTCTCTGCGCAGCACCCCTTCAGCGAAGTGGGAGGAGAAATGGAAGGGGCTCCGTTTCTCCTTCCACTTCACTGAAGGGGCGCTGTGCAGAGAGGGAGAGATTTTTTCCCCTTGTACTCCCCCTCTAAAACTAGGTGCGTCCTATGGTCGGGTGTGTCCTATAGAGCGAAAAATACGGTAAATGGCATTGTCATTATTGCTGCAATTATATACCCACTTATCTGGCTGGAACTAAAATGTATTGAACTCTGTGGGTTTTTCTTCTAAGTGGACATGCACAGGATTGCACCTTTCTTTCATTGAGCTCAGGGTAGTGTCCATGGCTCTTTGGCCCCTATTTTGTCATCACAGCAGCCCTGTAAGAAAGGCGAAGGTCAGTAACTTTTTATCCAGCTAGTATTGAAGTGCTTTTAACCACATCTTGATAGGGTAGATGATACTGTTTATCAGCCTGCTGTGGAAAGTTTCATGCAGCTGCTAAAGGCCAGGTGGGCTTTTCTCCAACTTGGCAGTATTAGCTGCAAACTCTATCTCAGAGAAAGACCTACTGAACTTAGGAGAACTTTCTTCTGGAAAAGATATGCATGGAATTGGGCTGGAGAGATTTTAAAGCAGTCAGAACTGCGAAGTCAAAACGTTAATATATGGTGGCTGCGTACACAAAGACTACATAGGCAGAGAAGACTTCCTGGGATTTCAAGCTCTAAAGTGGAAACATGTAGGGACCCTCTGTAACATATAAAGTACGAGAATCATATAGTGCCCGTAATGATCAAGTTCAGTTCTCACAAAAGATGATTTTCAGAACTTAGCTCTGCAACTGTCCCTTCATGCTGTCTTGTGTGCATTGCAGGGTTTGTTTACTTGTTGGTGGCAACTTTAGACATATTAAAATTATGTCCCTTGGAATGCTGGGGGTATTATTCAGCCAATAAGATGCCAAGCTTCCTCCACAGACACCTAAAGGGAAAGCAGAGGTTTCTTTTAGTACCCTTTTAAAAATTACCCCATAAAAGCGGCCCTACTGTTAGGCAGATTGAGGTGGCACCTTGGGGGGCAGGTGCTGGGGGCAGAGGTGGCACTTGCCCTGGCTGTTCCTCCTGATCTCTATGACTGTTCCTTCTCTTGGAGGAGAGACCTGGGTGTGCCAGACAGCCTGTCCTGTGCTCTATAATAATAATAATAATAATAATAATAATAAATTTTATTTATATCCCGCCCTCCCCAGCCGAAGCTGGGCTCAGGGCGGCTAACAACAATAAAACAATACAAAAGTACAACACAAACAACGCTCTAAAATCATTCATTATAAAATTAATTAAGTTCAAGCCACTGGCCACTATTGGGCCAGAGCTCCGCGAAGATTGCCGAGGGAGGGAGTCAGGCTGTGCCCTGGCCAAAGGCCTGGCGGAACAGCTCTGTCTTGCAGGCCCTGCGGAAAGATGTCAAGTCCTGCAGGGCCCTAGTCTCTTGTGACAGAGTGTTCCACCAGGTCGGAGCCACAGCCGAAAAAGCCCTGGCTCTAGTTGAGGCCAGCCTAACTTCTCTGTGGCCTGGGACCTTCAAGATATTTTTATTTGAAGACCGTAAGTTTCTCTGTGGGGCATACCAGGAGAGGCGGTCCCGTAGGTACGAGGGTCCAAGGCATGCTGTCCTGAGGTGCAGGAGAAGATGTGATTCCTTCACTTTTGTGGGACAATTCAGGAAAAGGCCTCAAGCCTCTTAACCAGGTTTGGGAAACTGGGTCCCTTCAGACATTGTTAACCCCCATCAGCCCCAACCAGCATGGCCAAAATGGTCAGGGATGATGGGAACTGGAGTACAACATCTGGAGCGCCACAAGTTTTCAAACCCTGACATAAAGAAAGCTCAGATATTTTAAGTTGTTTTATTCTGCCCTTCCTCCAAGGAGCTCAGAAAGGCATATACTATATGCCACATATAGTTCTTCAAGTCACCTTTAAATAATCCTGTGAGGTTGGTTGGGCTTGCTTTATAGATGACTGGGAATATCTTAGACCGCCACGCGAACTATTATAACCATACCAGCTCTTATTTGGGGGAAGCTGGCACTTTTCTTAGCACTTCCAGGTGCCCCAATGTCTTACCTTTTGATTTCTGCCTGCAATGAACCAAATATTATGGGCTAATTGATTTTTTTAAAAGCATGCCCTATCAGACTGTACATTTTTTTGTGCTGCATAAGGATGGCAAGGTAGTTAAAGGCGGGCCAAAGACTTTCAGCACTCCTGCATTTGTGCACCAAGACACCCGAGCCACAAAGTTCCCAGGAGAACAATAAATCACACCAACACAGAATATTTTAGTTTATGGGTTCAAATAGGCCACAACTTTATTGATTGCAGATGTGCATGGTTTGGCTTAGGCATTGGGGTGAAGCCAGGCTATATCTTGACTCCTGCCCATCTGCAGGGAGTCCACGGAAGGGTAAACCACGGATAGGGGGTGCCCTATAACTTACATCAGATAGTGGCACCACCTCGAGGGGTCCCCATAGGGGCTGTGACATGGCCCTAGCCCACACCCAGGCTTCAGACAGTACTCACACCCCAGATCCCTTTAACAGGGTACCCTTACTGAGGAGGGGCAGGAGAAGGCAACAACCTCCCCTCCAACCAAACAAAGGCATACCCAATGCCTAACCTCACAAAAGTTGTGACGATTGCTACTAGGTAGGTGGGAACCAAATGGCCGGTGCCAATTTGCCAAGTGGAAAAAATTCCTACCCGGCCACAACAACATGGCGACTGACAATTGCCATAGCAAGGTCATCTCAGAGCATAGCATGAAAAGAGGGTGGGTGGGCAGGGAGACCCGACGAAGAGGCAAGGAAGAGGTAGCTGGCTGGCAAGCTGATTGGCTAGGGCTGTCCATCAACACAGGTGAAGCGGCCGGCCGTTGCATGGGGTAAGGTGATGTATCTCCACCCCTACACCGGAAAACTATTGAGGCATGGTCGCCTGTGTGCAATGCCGCCCACTGATATAGAGGTGAGCAGATTTATTGAAGTCATGAGCAGGAAACAGGTTGTGCCCACACTGCCAGTATACTAGGTCTTAAACTGAGTTAGACTCTTAGTCCATCAAGCTCAGTATTGCCAACACTGCCTGGTAAAATCTCTACAGGGTTTCAGGCAGGACTTTTCCAGCCCTACCTGAAGACGCCAGGGACAGAACCAGGGACTTTCTGCATGAGAAGCAAGTGCTCTAACATGGAGCTACAGCCCTTTCTCTTAAATCCAGGTCAGTGAATAGGAGTGCAAACCTAGACTGTGGTAATTGGTCTTAGTTCATTAATTCATAGTTCAAGGGGCGAATCTCACCTGTATAGCACATGATCTTTAAAAGAAACCCTGGAGAAAACGAGACCTTTCTTTTGTTTATGAGAAATGGAAGCCTAGCCAAAGGGGGGAAAATGTGTGTGTGTTTAGAAAAGGCTTCATATCTTTGTGTACATACAGTGTGAAATGTGAGGAGTTTACCAGCTTGAAACTGTTCTTTGTTACATGCTTATCAGAACATTGCTTTCTCACTCTGGTTTTCTGTTAGATCATCTAAAGCTGTGGAGGCATGGAATGCATAAACAAGTGATGCCCAGATCTCTTTGTAAGTAGCACAAATGCAGATGGCCCGGAAGCGCTGGGGGGGAGAAAACAAAACAAGCAAGGTATTGTGAATCTGAAGTGTAACAGCTAGAAGAATGCAAAAATATAATCTGTATTCTCTTCCATCTGCATCCCAGAGAAAGCCTGTACAAGAAAGGGGCAGACAAAAGAAAAGGGGAAGCTCAGCTAAACTGTGCTTTGAAAGAATCAGAAACATATTAAATGCTCCCTGTGACAACGACAAGTTCCTATTAACTATAGGATGTATGTGACTCACTCCTCAATGCATATTCTGGCTAGGACAGTAGTTCCCAACTGGTGGCCTGGGGACCCAAAGGTGTGTTCATGGCACCAATCACAGAGCAAAAACTACGATAGAGATATCAACATTTTCAAAAGTAGGGGGTCCATGGCTTGGCTTTTGAAAAACAAGGGTTCTGCAGTACTAAGTTAATTGGGAATCACTGGGCTAGGATGTTCAGATGGATGCAGTGGTGAGCTTCTTCTTCTATTCCTTTAAATCCTCATCTATGGAATAAGGCATTTCAACAACTTTGGCTGGTCATGCAGCACTGGCAAAAATGGCACAATCTTACCTTGGCTCCTTTACACAACTGTAAAAGACACACAGAACCTAAGGTATCCCTGGCACTAGGGTTTTTTATACCTTGTCTCATTGGGGGCATGGTCCGCTATGCAAGATCAGTACTGCATTGTGCACTGCATTGCATCGGCCATAATAATAATAATAATAATAATAATAATAATAATAATAATAATAATAATATGGGTAGCTTCCAGCATATTAAAAAAAATAGTAAAACATTAAACCTTTAAAGGCTTCCCTATAGAGGGCTGCCTTCAGATGCCTCTTAAAGGTTATAGAATTACTCATCTCCTTGACATTTGATGGGAGGGTGTTCCACAGGGTGGGCACCACTACTGAGGAGGCCCTCTCCTGAATATTACAATTAAGGCTTCAAACAGCTTTCACAGCTCCTTACAGTAACAACTGCACCCTGTTGTCTGAGCTTAAGCAAGAGCCTTTTGTTACTTCTAGGTAACAAGTGTGTAGCCTGGCAAGACTATCCATCAGGCAGATGGGCCAGGAGGTGCTAGTGCTCTGCTCTACATCTCTAGGTAGGACCGGGAGAGACACGTGCTTGAAACCCTGGAGAGCTGCTGCCAGTCAGGGTAGACAGTGCTAAGCGAGATGGACCAGTGGTCTGACTCAGTAGAAGACAGCTTCCTATGTTTCTGTGTTCCTATTCTAAAAAAGGTTCGTGCCACCTCATCCCATCCGCTGCCAGCACAGAAATTGACCCAGCCACCATGCCCCACTGTTCTGAAGTAGAGAGAGCCTTCTTCCCCTTCCAGAGAGGTGTTATGTGTTTGGGGAAGGAAGTGCCATCCAGCAGCTTCTAGGCTAACCTTAAAGGCAGCCCCACACAGGGTGAACTATGATAATCCGATCTTGAGGTTCATAGGTCACTGTGGCTAGGCCATCTGGGTCAAAGAACAGTTGTTGTCTGCACACCAGCAGAAGCTAAGAAAATGCACTGCTTTCCACTGCAGCCACTTGAGAAGGGCTGATGGCAAAAAGTTAAAAGGTAAAGGTAAAGGACCCCTGGACAGTTAAGTCCAGTCAGAGGTGACTGTGGGGTTGCAGTGCTCATCTCGCTTTCAGGTCGAGGGAGCCAGCGTTTGTCCACAGACAGCTTTCCGTGTCATGTGGCCAGCATGACAAAACCAATGGGACACCGTGATGGAAACCAGAGCGCACAGAAACGCCGTTTACCTTCCCACCGCAGCAGTACCTCGTTATCTACTTGCACTGGCATGCTTTTGAACTGCTAGGTTGGCAGAAGCTGGGACAGAGCAACAGGAGCTCACCCTGTCGCAGGGTTTTGAACCACTGACCTTCTGATCAGCAAGCCCAAGAGAGCACTCCCAACCTGTGCACTTGCTCCATTTGGGGTGGCTGTAGTACAACATTGTCCAGAACAGGCAACCACAAGGCTTCCATTTGGCTTTCATCTTGCCAGGTTATGGCTGACCTGTCAGAAATGGATTTCTGGACTAGATGGATGTTTCTCAGAACCCTTAAGACCCATAAGATCATAAGTGCCATCCAGCAGAGACTACGTTTTACTTACTGTAGTTTGCTCCTCACCAAGCTACACTTCCCAGCACCCTTACCACACTACATTTCCCAAGATTTTTTGGAAGAAGCCAGGTGCTTTAAAGCCAGCTGTGATTCCTACAAGGGGTTGGACTGCATGACACTTGGGGTCCCTTCCAGTTCTATCTTTCTTAGATTCTGCAATGTTATAGTTATAAAACCAATGATTCATCTGTTAACTAAATGACATATGCAAAACTTATTTTTGCTTATTTTTGGAAAAATTATTTGAGGGAAAATACATAGTAACTTTCATGGAAGCTGCAATTTTAATTCATAGGAGCTCAAATAAGGAGACCGTTTTCTTCTTTTGACCTTATTTTGAAGGGGAGTTCTGTACAGAGGCGATTTAGCCTTCAAGAGAGAAATCTAAACCGGGGACCTTGATGAGAGAGGAAGAGTTCACATAGCCTTGATGCAAGTTACAGATATCAAACAGGTGGAGGAGGGCGGAAGACACGCAGGCGGAGGGAGAATTATCTTTTAGCTCTTGATGTGGGAGTATCAGGAAAACGAACCTTGGAGAAGGGAAAGCATCTGAGCGAAAACACAGTGACACAGCTGCAGAGTTATGGATACAGCAAAGCCAAAGGCCTGTAACTGATGAAGGTCACTTGCTTCACAAGCTGTGTTTTCGTAAGCGATTGCTGAACATGTAGGCTCCAAAGGCAGTGGGAAAGAGAGAAGAGCTTGTGCAGGGTCTAGCGGCTCAAATGGGGTTGGGGAAACTGTGCCCCTTCAGGTGTTCTTGGACTCCTATCAGCCCCAATCAGAATGGTCAAAGCTCAGGGATGATGGGAGTTGTAGTTCAACAACATCTGGGGGCTGCAGATTAGCCACCCTGGGCTAAAAAGAGAGAGCCATGAACCAGGATGTCCCTGGGTAAAATCTCCCCTTCCCTATGAACACCAGAGACAAGCAGCGATGAGATCAACTCGGGGTGCCTTAAGTTGGATATCCATTTACCATGTCAATGCCCATGTACTTTTTACATGTATGATGCCATGCTCTTCTGTACCTTTGCTAGTAACATCCAGGCACTTGTTCTTCCTCAGCACACAGGCACACGCACACACCGCCACTGCTGTACTGCTGCTTTTCCTGGGAATGACAACAAAACAGCAAATGCGATTCAATGCATGAAGCACATTGCAGTAAATAGAGATGCACACATGCACACACACATCCCAGCTCCACATATACTGTACTCTGATGGGGTCTGTGTTGGTGGTGAATGACCAGGAAAGGGATCTTGGCGTTGTGGTGGATCGTTACGTAGATGCACGTAGGGACTCAGCATGCAGTAGCTGTGGAAGAACTGAAGTCACCCCAAAAGAAGGTATTGGAGCACCCCAAATTGTTTGCTCATGTGCACGCACCAAAGTAGGTCTACTTGAAAGGCAACCCATGAAGGTCTACATTGTTGCATACCCCTGATTATTATTTTTGCACAATAATAAGGTAGAATAGAAGACTGTCTAATCATAAAGGGGATGTGGGTGTGAGGGGGCTTGGCTGCCACTACAGTAGCAAAGGAAGGCAGGGCCAGAGGGCCCAGGGTGCACCGGAAGCTGGGGGGGGGGGATTGTAGGGAGGCAGTGGGAGCTGCAGGGCTGGGAGTTGCTGGGAGTCCCAGGCGTTGCAGGAGGGAGGAGCCTCAAAAGTCCAGCAAAGGAAGTTTTGACGCTATTTCCCTAAAAAGCTCAACAGCTCTCCATCAAAGCTCTGCCCCAGCCCCAGGCAGAGTCCCGCACTTCTGAATTTGGGGGTCCCACACTTCTGAATTTGTCACCACTCTACTATCCATAAACGCCAGGTGTCCAATTGCGGCCCTAGTAAATAGGGAAACAAAAAGTGCTGTGAAAGAAGATACGTTTTTGCTTTTGTTCTTGTAACTGTTGCCAAGGTCTTATTAATGACAAGATTCAACCTATTGGGTCATGCTGCAAATTAGGTGTAAAATGGAAGAAAAGCAGGCGAGTGGGGAGGAACCGAGTCAGTTTAGCTGGATGCGACGAGTGCATTTAAAATAATGATCAGAATGGCCAAAACTTCTGAAGAATAGGATCAAGCAGATAATGAGGGGAAAGTGTCATTAGGAAAATGTGATGAGAATTAAATTGCTTTTTAGCAACGGGCGTACTCTGGAAACAATTTAATACTCAACTGCAATTCCCACCTGACAATCTATTCGCTTTATCTTGCTTGATCCTGCGTCTCAGGATGGTAATTTGAAAATGTCCTCAGCCCTTCTGATGTTTCCTGGACTGGATGTGAGATTTTAAAAGTTAAGAATGAAACGCAGCTGGTCCAAATAACAAAAGCACTTCCCTTGGAGCCTTTCTGATCCATAAATGCAGCAATGCTTCTGAATACCAGTTACTGTAAACCATCGGAGGGGACGGTGCTTTTGTGCTCAGGTCCCGCTTGCTAGTTTCCCACAGCTTTCTAGTTGTCCACAGTAAGACCAGGAAGCTGGACTAGACGGGCCACTGGCCTGACCCAATAGGCCCTTCTTATGTTCTTAATAACAAATATGGTGAAGGCAGAATATGGCTACCCTCAGATAGGTGAATGGACGTTCTGTTCCCAGAGACGAAATAGGCCTTCTCTCCCAAAAGCGTTGCTGATATCCAGGGCAAAAACTGAATGTTTTAGTCACTGGAAGCCAGTGGCCACTTACAGAAAAGCATCTTGGGGATTATTTAGCACAGACAAACAGCAAGTCAATAGTGGGGATGCTCACTCTCCTCCACACAGTACTAATTCCTCTCCAAAATGTGGGTTAACACTGTTGAGAGGAGGAGCTACAACACGGTCTCTTGCTTTTCTGTGTCATAAGAAGCTTGTGCAAGGGTGGGGAACCTGTGGCTCTCCAGACAATGCCAGACTTCAGCTCCCATCATCCCTAGCTATTTACCATGCTGGCTGGGGCTGATGGGTGTTGAAGTCCAACAACAGCTGGTGCACCACAGGTTCCCCATTCCTGACTTAGGATGGACAGTTCCAGCTTTGAGGAGTCTCTGGGCAAAGCACCCTTTGATGTCACCTTCCTTCCCTGCAGGGCCCTGTTGAACTTACTTTGCAATTACGGGCAGCAGAGACAAATTTAAGGCAGCATTACTAATAACTTCCCACTCACCCACCATCAATGTTTGTAATCAAAATTTCAGACAATTGCATTTTATAATCCCACCAAATCCATTTCCATCCTCTTTAACAGGTTTCTTAATATGTTCTGCTATTTCCCCCCTTAAACTTCAAACCCCGCTGTGGACTTCACATACGGAAAGCAACTTCACATATGGAAAGGTTTCCAGTCCTCCTTAAAGGAATCTAAATTTGTGTCTCTTATCAGTGTTGTAGGTTTTGCCATTTCTGCGCACTCCAAGGATTTCATCAGCTATTCTTCCTTTGAGGGTATTCCCTCATCCTTCCACTTCTGTGCATAGAGATTCCTTGCTGCTGTGGTTGCATACATAAATGCAGTTGAAGCATTCTTTGACATAGTGAATTGAGCAGAACGGAAGGCAAAGAGGTAGGGAGTGCTGAATTTTGAGCTCGCATAGGGCGCGGCTGAAATTTGAAAGACGGAAGTCCGCCCCTGTGGGTAGCAGCTGTGCTGGGTGACTGGGCTTACTTGCCATTTTAATTTCCCCATTTTAATTTCCCACAATGGCTCACATAGATCATCCAGGGGCACTGTGGGAAATAAAAATGGCAGCTAGATCCAGCAACATGGTGCTGCTTGGAGATTAGGAGGTTAGTTTAAACTTGGAGGTTAGTAGGTTTAGTTTAGTTAGGAGGTTGGAGGTTAGTTTAAAGGTGGATTATAGAGCTGCTCTCTGTGATTGACCTGCCAGGTGCTGATGTCACCCTGCAGTCAGGTCAACTCAACTTGGGCTAAAGGGTTTGAGTACATAGTCAGTCATGCGACTTCTCAGACAAAGGCTGTACTCCTCCTTTTTTCCTTTTTTTAACACTTCTGCTTATCTGGGAGTAAGCCCAATTGTGCAGGATAGGACTTTTGAGTAAAAATGCCCAGGACTGCATTGCACATACTGGATAATAGCTGAAATTTCAGGTTTCTGTGTGTGAAAGTCAGCATCTCATTAGAAGTTACCAACATCTAAAGTCTGGGTAGTGGTTGTGTCCCATCATTTTCTTCTAGGGCTTTCGCCAATGCCATTTATTTATTTATTTATTTTTAAAAAAGAATCTTATGCTTATTATGTATTAATTTTCATTTACTGATAGCTGCTTTGAACGCCTGTTAGGGCCATGAATATTTAAAATGAAAATGAAAATAAAAGCAAACTAATGAAGAAATGCTAATCTTCCTAAAATGTCTTTCCTTTCCCTAAAGTACCTCCTACACTAGTTTGCATTGTTCAGTACAGATACATCTGAAGATGCCAGTGAAAATTCTCCTTCCCCCAATACGAAGCTACTTCAAGATTGAAAATAAGGGTGCTGATCTTCCCAATCCCTGTGATCTGTCACATGTGTGGTTTATCTTGTGCGGACTAATACATAATTATGACATAGAGTTCAGATCATTTCAAAAGGGAGATGGCAAACTGTGAACAAGATGACCTCTGTTTGTGTGTGTATGTACCAAATTTTAATACACAGATGCATGCTCATAATTTTGATGCCCCCAGTAAGCAATGCCCAACAGCCTTTTCTGTGCACAGATCTACACCACTAATTTCCCTCTCTTTCTCTGTATGTGTTAGTGGTTTTCAGATGATATGTGCACACCATAGCAAAAGAAAAATGGGCATATTGCAGGGCTGGCCCTATCATTAAAGTGAGTGAGGTGGCTCCCTCAGGCAGCTGAACTTGGGTGTCATGAAAAGGCAGCAAATGGTTTGTTCCTCAACTTGTTGTTACTGAGTTTTTATTGCCAGGTTGGGAGAGAAGTGCTTGTGGGTTTTCTGTCACAAAATAGCTTGAAGGGTCTTCTCTACTGTACACCTTGACTTGTGGTGCTGATGGTACTATTTGCTGCTCTGCCTCAGACAGCGAAATGTATTGGGCCAGCCCTGATAGGCCTAGTGTGTGAAGACTGGCACCACAAATAAGCAATGCACAAATCAGCAATTATATAATGTGAAAGTTTGGTCCAATGCCAACTGGTTCAGTTGCATCATTACCCTAAGCACGTCCACTCAGAGGTAAACTACTCTTAGTTCAAAGTTAATGCCATTTAATACTAGGTAAATGGGTATATTTAGATTGCAAAAACACCATGGCATAGTTTGAGGGAAGATCCGCAGGCCACGGGAGCAGATTCTAAAACTGCTAAAACCCAATAAATTTAGTTTATGATTCATGGAGACTCATCCATGAATCTTAAACTGAATCTAAATATCTCATAAACTGAGTCTGAATGTCCACGTGGCAAGTATAGCCTTGATATGTGGTTTGGGAAGCTGTTCTCATAACAACTAACTATTTTTCTTTCTTTGAAGCAGATTGGGAATGTTGCAGTCTAAACTGGCAAGCTTGTATATATTTTTCTCAACTTTTCTCAGATTGTTGTCCCTGGCGCTATCTGTGTTGGCCTGCTTGCATTATCAGTTTCCCAGCGATTTCTGTAACGGCAGAAAAGAGACAGGGCAATTAAAATTCCTGCTTGTATGAGGCTGCCTTTAAGAGTGCAGTTGAAGGCTAGAACTGCAAAAAGCTTGCTTGACAATATTTTTTATTGATTTATTGGTTCTGTATCCCTTTCTCCTTCCTCTAGGATCCTAGGATCTAGGCTCACAGCAACCATAACATATCTGAAACAACAATTAAAATCATTATCAACAATAAAATACAATGCAGCAGACATTAATGAACTCTTCTCCAAAGACCTGAACGAACAAATATGTTTCAAGTTGTTACCTAAATGACAGCAGTGTAGGAGACAGTTGGATCTCCATATTGAAGGAATTCAGTAACCAGGGTGCCACCACTGCAAAAGCCCTGTGGGTACTGAGGAAAACACTACTATAAGTACTTGGGTCCCAAGTAAATCAGAGTTTTGTACACCAGTACCAACACCATGAATCGGGTCTGGTAGCTCTCAGGAGATATGAGTGGCTACAGAATTCATCATAAGGGAACTCCCAGACAATCCAGTTTGAGAGTTCCCATACGGCTGCAAAATTCTTTGTGTGATTTGAAGGTCAGATTGTTTGCATATCTTCCCTGATGGATCCAACCCAAGATTATATAGTCCAGCATCCTGTTTAACACAGTGGCCAAGCAGAAGCCTATGAGGAGCCCAAATACAGGACATGAGGACAGTAGCTGAGTGCTGCTCTAGTAAAAAGGCCGAGGGGAAGAAAAGAGAAGACAAAAAGATGGTTTGCCCCATCATGCTGGGTGCTGATGTCAGGCCAGAAACCCACCATCCATATACAGTGGTACCTGGGCTGGCAGACTGCAGTCCTGAACACCCTCCGGAAACTGGGTTTTGCCCCTCAAGCCCTTCTAAGTCTGGGCTTGGGCCAGGCAAAAGCTATGGTCAGGCAAAGAATATTAGACACCGAGAGACAGCAGGACTGTGCAATTGGAGAAATTCTATAGTCTGCACCGGCAGTATATCTCTTCTTTCTCGTATCTAGGGATGCAAGAAGGGCCTTTACACTTGCCAGAAGCTCGGCTCTTCCCTCGCCGGTCCTGGATGGAGCCTTTAGAAGGGTCCCGTATGCTCAGAGACTTTGCACCTGCCCATTGGGAGAGATAGGAAGCCCAGAACACTTGTTCTTTAGATGTCCCTTTTATAAAGAGGCATGTAGTAAGATCTTGGATCCCCTACTGGTGAGGCTCGCCGACCTACCGCAAAAGCAAAAATTTGACCTTTTGCTGTTAGGCAAAGGTCAGAAGATGACCTGGATGGTCGCCAGATTCTGTGTACAGATCTGTAGGCGCAGACCATCGCCCAACTCAAAATAGTCCGGCATGAAAATCCCCAAACACGGCTCCATGCATGATTCTGAGTCAACTCCCTGGGACAGTTTATTGTTGTACATTGTTGCTAAATTTAGTGTTGTACATTGTTTTAATTGTCTGTTTTAACCATATCTGCACAGCAGTTTCTAATGTTGTGAGTGTCCTCTATTTAAGACACTCTATTTAAGAGTGTCCTCTATTTAAGAGTGTCCTCTATTCTACTCTGCAGCCTCTTATAGTTGTTTTAACTGCGAGTCTTTTAGTTCTTTTGCTCTTACAGTTGTTTTAACTGCGTGTCCTTGTTTGTTTTTAGTTCTTATCTGTTTTAATTATCAGTTTTTTATCCATCCACTATCTGTGTTTAATCTTGTATTTTATCCAGACGTTTTATCCTATGCCTGTTTCCTTGTCCTCATTTGCTCTAACAATTATCGGTTAAAAAAATTCTAACTGCTATTTTATCTATATGCTTTTTTAATCCTGGTCTGAGACCGTAATAAAGTTCATTCATTCATACAGTGGTACCTTGGGTTACATACTGTCAGGGCTGCCCAAGGTCCCAGCTCACAAAGGACCAACGCTGCTTCTTTGTTAAGTACAAAAGTCTTTATTGAAGTTCAGTTTCACTTCCAGAGCCGCAGCGCGCAGCTCTACGTCTCAACTGTTAGACCGCTGATGCTCCGTCTGAGTCTCCTCCCCCCTGACACCAATTTAAGATTCTAGCCTTACTCCACCTCTTCCTCAGTTCCTTCTGCCTCTGGTTCCGCCTGGCCGTTGGGGTCTCTCCCTTTCTAGCCTCTTCTGACGCTGAGTCCCCTGAGCCTTCCCCCTCCCTCCGGCGGGCTTTAGGAGCTGGTTCCCCATCCGGGTCTCCTGCTGTTCCCCGCGCCTGTACATTTGAACTTGGCGCGCGCGCCCAGCCGGTAACTTTCCTCCTGACTGTTTCACTGCTGCTGCTGTCACTGCTTCCCCCTCTGGGGGGGCTAGCTGCAACTGACCTCCCCTCCGTTGGAGGCGTGGTCAGCCCTGACTCACTCTCTCTCCCCGCTGGAGGAGACGCTGGCCCTGACACATGTGACTCTTCCCCCCCACTACGCTCTGGTGGGGAAACTGGTCCCAATCCCCCACTGCTGCTTTGGGGTTCCCCTCTGTCTCCTTGTTTCTGGTGCGTCCCCCCTGGGACCCCCCTTGCCCTGACCATAGGCGCCCCCTTCTGGGAATCTTCTGATTCGCTGGAGAAGCTCATGGAATCTCTCGGGCCACTGTCATACTCCCCTACGCTGCCCTCGGATTCTTCCCCTTCGCTCTCCATTTCCTCTCTCCCCAGAGCTCCTGCTCCTGAGTCCCTGACACATACGCTTCGGGTTACAGACGCTTCAGGTTACAGACTCCACTAACCCAGAAATAGTACCTCGGGTTAAGAACTTTGCTTCAGGATGAGAACAGAAATCGTGCTCTGGCAGTGTGGCAGCAGCAGGAGGCCCCATTAGTGGTGCTAAAGTGATGCTAAAGTGGTGCTTCAGGTTTCAGGTTAAGAATGGACCTCCGGAACGAATTAAGTACTTAACCCGAGGTACCACTGTACTGGGGAAAAACAATATTTTCAAAAGCAACTACAAAACTTTTTCTGACCCTCCCCCCCACTCTCTCGTTCACTAAAAAGAATCATTCAACAGACATACACAGGCTATTGTCATGCCCAAATGCGCATGCATATTTTAGATATGCTTCTAGGAACTAATGTCAGAGACTTCAGCTCAAAACATTGCAACACCTTGAAAAATGGGTGTGACCAGCAATCAGAGCAGGCCACATGTGTGCACAGCAGGGATTAAGTCTCTACAATACAATCTCCAAACATCTGGGAGCTACGGTGCATGCTGAGCCATAATGATCTCTCCTGTGAGCATCAGTGCCGATGCCCTTGACTCCCCAGGGGAAAGACTCTGATGTCGATACAGTTCCAATCATTCTGAAGCATTTCCCTCCAGCTGTTAAATGATTTGTTACCCATTTCTGAAATGTTAACACCAGATATGTTGCAAGACTGCGGGTTATGATGAAAAACACCGACCTCGATGACAAATCTGACACATGCGTCGCAAGAGATGGAGGCCCCATTATCCACTTTTTCATAAGCGCAAGATTAAGAAAGGTTTGAAATTCGAGTGGACTTAAAATATAGCTGGGAAGGGACAGATAAGACAGCAATCTCCCTTGAGGCTTTCACCTACTTCTTCTCCTTCTGAGCTTCAAGCTACCCCTTAATGTTTGGGGCTTAATCTTTAATGTGCTTTTTAGACTCCAGACAGAATGAAGTCCCTGTTCTGTGCAAGATAAAACCCAATTCCACACTAAGAGCAGCTAAATTGACTATATGCAGGTGCACAATTGTGCATCTCTTGAGAGGAATGAAAAGCAGGGGAAAAGGAAGGATGACACAGAAATCGACTGCTCACTTGCCATAGAACAGCCCACGCCACTGCAATGCTCAAAACATTATTTGTGTGTGTGTACACACACACACACACACACACACACACACAATATGAGCTTTGAAGGCTCAGAAGACCAGACTCAAATATTTTGCAAGCGGGTCACATGTGGCATAATTTAAGTCCTGCTCAAAACAGAAGCAAGTTAAGTGAGAATTGCAGTCTGTGGCCTTGGAGGTACTTGGTCCATGTGGGATGAAGCAGGGGAAAACCAGACTTTTCTGAGCTCTTGCATCCGTCTGGCCTTTGCCAACTCCCTTGCTTCACCTCTGTGGGGCGCCCCAAGCCATTCCAGAAGGTCCCCTCTACCCTAAGGTATGTAGGTGCAGGGGGAGTATGGCAGAAAGGAAGAGAGAGGAAAACCCTGTTTAGTGAGTGGGGTTCCATTTGTGAGAAATAAGGCCCAAGCCATTGCCTTTGCTGCAGGCAATCTCTGTGCACACAAAAGAGTGGATGGCCCACCACCAAATCTCAATTTCACTGGAAGATCATCAGGGGGTTTTTTGCCCTGCATTTCCTGCAAATAGTCTGGGCTGATGTACGGATCCTCTCCATCTTGCCCTGAGAATCATTCTTAGACCCTACACAATAGCCACCAGTGGGATGGAGCTGCTCTTGTGGTGCTCTGAAAACGGTCAGGTCTGCTTTCCTGACACCGACACAATGTCCATTTGTTTATTTATCTTACCATTATATCCTGCCTTTCTACAGTCATGGAACCCAAAGGGCCTGTGATTCCAGGCACTGGCCATATGCAGTCATGCTTAGCTTCAGCAAAATGGTGGACCATATCTTGGGACCAATCATTTAAAGCAGGATGGGGAACCTCAGGCCTTGGAAGCCAACACACAGTCAGTGAGAGGTGCGTCCTGGAGAGATGGGGGGTAGCTGGGGAATGGGGGTAGCCTGGAAGGAATCCTAGGGGTCATCTTTGAAGTCCAAGCTACACTCACTCCCCAGCCAACCCCCATCCCTCCAGGCTGTAGCTCTCACTGACTGTGTGTTGCACTCTTCTTGGTTGTTTTTTTCCTGCCCAGATGGTGTCCTTGAGCCCTGATAATGCCTCTTGGTTGCCTGGAGAACAGAGAGGAGTGAGCGAATGTGTTTTAAAAAAACAGCTTGGGTAAAATTAACATTCACCGCTCTGCCTCCTTTGCATCTGGCCCTGGAGACCACTGGATTGTGGCCCCCAGAAGGGAATGTGGCCTTCCGGTTGAAAACAGTTCCCCATCCTTGATGTGAAGGCAAAGCGCTCTGCACAAGCTTTAAAAAGCAAATGTGGCTCCCTGCCCCCTTCCTAAGCACAGGCTGATCCTCTCGCTGCAGTAACACAAGCTTCTGCTTATGTAATTTCAAGCGGAAACAGTGGTGTTGGGTCAGATGCTGTGACACAAGCTTCCAAAAACATTTGCATATATATATATTTAAAAGGTTTCTGCTAACCAGCAACACTTAGTTGGGCATGACTTCTGCCACTGATGAGTCACACAGAAATTTAGCTGGCTGATCCCTGACCCATGGGTCGCTGGAATTGTAATGCTTGGGGGGGTTTTGGTTCTTTTTTTAAAAAAAAATGCTTTCCAAATAAATGGTTTCGAAATGAATTTGTGCTGAAAAGGGTATTTAGAATGGGGGTTGTCATTTTTTGCATTCTGCTGAAATGCTTATAACAAATGGGAAATTAGTGCAATAATGGGTTCATGGCATGATTCTCTCTCTCTCTCTCTCTCTCTCTCTCTCTCTCTCTCTCTCACACACACACACACACACACACACACACACTGGGATAAGGAATTTAATTACATTGTATTGGAGGACAGAACTTGGCTTTAGGGTCCTGTTTTGTTATTATCTTGGATATGGTTCCCCCCCCCCCTCTAAAGTTCTCCAGCTGACACTAAGAAATCAATCAGTTGTGATGGACTGGTGGGCAGCTCACAAGACAATGGCCTGGAGACAAGAAAGGTCAAGGCTGAAATTATTTTTTGGCAGCTGATACGTTTCTTCTTTACCAAACAATATAAAAGGTAGCTTGGCAAAGCAACACGAGTCATTACTTCTGAAACGACCGTGGAATATTTGCCTACATTGTAGATGCTTGCACATAATTTCTTTGTGTTGGTTTGTCAACTCCACCTTTTCTCCAAAGATCTCAGGATGGCATTCATGGCTCCTCCACTTTATCATCACAATGGCCCTGTGATGCTGACATGGGACCTGACTGGAGGACTGGACTAAGCAATGGAGGGCAGTAAACAAAATGGTGGCATTGGCACTGTGGAAGCAGCAGCAGATTGGCTGAGGAGGTGCCAGTCTGCCACCCCCTTCCGATCTGCCACCCGAGACATAGGGCTCAGCTTGGTTAATGAGATAAACTGGACCTATCTCAGCTTAATCTACCTGAGTGGATTGTTTTTATGGTAATGGAGTGGGGGCACAAATATCTAGCTCTGGGCTCCTTGAAAGAAGGACAGGATAAAAACGGGCTCAAAATTGGTTCCAGTGCAGGGTAATATTAAAAATACCCTCAATATATATTTTAGCAAACTGATGCCTTGAAAGGAAAGAGCCAGCTGCCTTTTGATTACAAAAGCTTCCCTGCTTACTTGGTGGAATAACCATTCCCTACTTACTACTGGCAACCAGTAAGGAGGTGGCTGTTTCAGTCCTGTTAAAGTTAGCAGGAATGCTCCATTATTCAGTTCGATTCTATTCCACAGAGCATCTCATAAACATGGTCAATAAACACAGGGAACTATTCGGCAAGAGGTAGTTGGAAGTTGCAGCAGGTTTGTTGAAATCAGTGAGACAGAAGTGTCCAGTTAAATGCTTACGTAAGCCCCACTGACATCAATGCAACTTAAGCCTGTTTCTCACATCATAGGTCCAGATTGGTTCCTGTTTGTCTGCAGCCCATGGTAACTTAACAATATAGAAACCACACAGATAGGGGTAGCGTCATGAGAGTGAGGGAGTTTGTGGCAGTGGGTGAGTGAATGTATGGGGGTGTGGAATTTGTATGCATCTTGAGTGTGTGGAAGTGTATTGGGTGAGTCCAATCATATTTTATTTTATGGATGTGGAGGTTTTATTTTATATACTGTATTTAACTTTTATTGAGTTTAATTTTTGTTTGCTCTTCTTTTTAGACCTTTTCCGGTGAAAAGCATAATATAAATACTTGAAATATTACTACTACTGTTGTTGTTTAGTCGTGTCCGACTCTTCGTGACCCCATGGACCAGAGCATGCCAGGCACTCCTGTCTTCCACTGCCTACCACAGTTTGGTCAAACTCATGCTGGTAGCTTCGAGAACACTGTCCAACCATCTCGTCCTCTGTCGTCTCCTTCTCCTTGTGCCCGCAATCTGTCCCAACATCAGGGTCTTTTCCAGGGAGTCTTCTCTTCTCATGAGGTGGCCAAAGTATTGGAGCCTCAGCTTCAGGATCTGTCCTTCCAGTGAGCACTCAGGGCTGATTTCCTTAAGAATGGATAGGTAATAATAGATAATTGGCACTTGCAAAATTGAGACCACTGTTTCATATTACGACTGTTATGTGAAGCATTTCTTGAACATGTCCTACAGCACTAGATGGCAGTATTAGCTAACTAAAACAGATACTTTCCCTTAGAGTTTATTGTCAAAAATGGAACCTTATCATAATTTACTGTCTTTCAACCATTATTTAACAAGAAGACAGAAACAAGGAATTCGTTGAATCACTTTGCTCTGAAGTCTGGGAACGTTACCGACCACATCCTGAGAATTCAGCCTTGATCGAACTGCCTCATTAACTTTAGCAAGATGTCTGAAAACTGAGCATTTGGGATGGGGTGGGGGAAACATTCCTTTCTCTGTAAGTTTAAACTGAATGCAACATGAGATATTAGATGCTTTATAAAGTTGTAGTGGAACGGGGACAGTATAGGATAAGTTATAGACAGGTACTTGCCATGTGCATTGATTACTTACGTACAAGTAACACATCAAAATAAAAAGCACTTGCTGCTATCAATAATAAGGTGTTTCTCATTCACTCCGTCGGTGAATAATGAAGCCAAAATGGATGCAGCAACAACAACAACACACTTGGAGTTTGTTTTTTAACAAGTAGATCAAGCTGCCAAAAACCCCCAAAAGTCTAGCTTTCCCCCTGTCGATAGCACTCTTGCCAACAAGATGTTTGTAGCTGGGTAAAGATAATGGGTGCCACTACCTCATTTTGCCTCGTACTGTTCCTGTGCCTTTTTAGATGCAGTCTAAACTTTGCAGGAGAAGCTTGCCCAGAGTGGAGAGAAGACATGAGAAAAGGCTGGATTTCTATGTGCCAGGTCAGGAAAGGGGAACCAGGTAGCAACCCCGATAATGGGGTAGGGCTGTAGCTCAGGGGCAGAGGATCTGCTTTGCATGCAGAAGGTTCCAGGTTCAGTCCCCAGCATCTGCAGGCAAGATTGGGAGAGGCTCTGTGTCTGAAACACTGGAAAGTCATTGCCAGTCAGCATTACTGGATGAGATAGACCAATGGTCTGACCTGGTATTCTATTTATTCTAAAATACTCCTAGACTTCTTTAATATTTTTAAGTTCCAAAGTGGTATACAAAGAAGCAAAAACAGACCATGAATAATATAACCAGTTTAAAAAATAATATAATACACAGTTCCAGACTTTCTGCCGTGACCAATAATCTACCTGTCCTATATCATTACTTTGATAATGCATGAGTAAATAAAAAGGTCTTTAGCATATGCTGGAAACATGAAATCATCCAAGGAGAATGTTTTGCATGGCCTCTTCAGATGATCTCACTGTCTAGGCAACTCTTTATGGGAGAAGGTCTGTCTCTCAGGTGTCTCTCAGGCCTACCATTCTCAGGTGTAGACAATGGTAAATTTCCTTTATGTCTTGCTTGACTCAGGCTATGAGAACAGGTAGTTTAAGATCTGTGAGTTTGCTGGTTGATGATAAGGGTTCTCACAGATTCCATCTCCAGATATCCCACCACATGGCTGGACTGGAACAGGCTTAATCTATCAGGTAGAAAGAGCTGAAGATTTGCTCACCCCCTGTCAGGTAGATCCTATCCATACCTTTCTTCCAGAGACTATCTGAAAAGGAAGTGGAATTGGTGGGAATATTAGGATCAGACATGGTCTACTGGGAGGTTATTTCCAGGGCAAGGGCAGAGGTGCAGAATTTATTTAGACTGCATGGACTTGGAATGAGCTTGCCTCCAGTGGACCTACCATACTAGCAGCCCATTTTCTGATACTCCTTTGTCCATAATAACTTCTTCCCAGTTTTACTGTAAAATGTTGAACTTTGACATTTGAAGATAGAATCCTCATGCTGTTCCAGGTAACATATTAAAAATGAAGCTTTAGAAGCATCCAAAAGCACAGTGGAAGTATATGGACTTGTCAATCGATATCTATTCCTGCCATGGTCATTGTTGTTCATCTCACCATCACCACCACCTCAGCTTAAATGATCAAGGAACAGCATCTTCCCTTTTCGTTTTCGTTTTCTTTCCATTTCTTTCACTTCATTTGCCCACTAAAATTTTTCCATAAAATATAAATATTAAGAAATCTTCCCAACAGCCCATTTCCTTCTTTAGATTATTTACTAATAATCACTATGATGAGTAGTCAGATCTAACCATAGTGATGTCTGCCTTGGTTATGCACCTTTGAAGATGGTTTGAAAATTGTGCTGGTACAGAATGCGGTACCTCAAACACATTTGTGAGTTGTGCACTCATTCTACCAATCTTCACTAACATGGTGCCTTCCTGATGTTTTGGACTACAATTCCCACCAGCGCCAGTTATCGGAAGGGTACCATGATGGTGAACGCTGTAGTCTACTTATTCTGTTTTGGTTATTTTGGCTGTCTAGTCATTGACTTGCAACTATTGATTGGCTGAAAGTTGAAGGCGCTGGTTTTTTACTTTTGCCCTGAACAGTTTGGGACCAGGTTATACAAAGGACCACCTATTTGAGTCTTTCTCAGTGATGGCCCCACACATTTGAACTCCCTTTATAGGGAAATATGTACAGTACGGTCTGATCAGTGCTGATCTCTCTCTGTGTGTGTGTGTGTGTGTGTGTGTGTGTACAGTGCTTTTTTCTTTTAAAAAATGTACTCTTATTTTGACTCAAGAAAATCACAATTTTATAGTTCAAATCAGGAAAAATAAATACAGTAAATAGACAAAAGTACAAAGATTCACAAAATGTTTCAGGGTATGCGTACCTCTGTGCTCCCCCAGAAAAAAGCACTGTATATATAGCATATATATATATATACTTTTTTATTCCTCTGTTTTCCTAAATTAGGCTGTACTTAAAGAATAAGTAAATTAGCTGTCATGCTGACATGAATGACTGCATTTTTAATATGATGTGCTTTAGAGACTTGTAAGTACAATGGCACCTCAGTTTAAGAAACTCTGGAAAACCAGAAATAGTGTCTTGGTTTAAGAACTTTACCTCCGTCTACGAACGGAAGCCGAACGGTGGAAGGGCACCGGCAGTGAGAGGCCTCATTGGGGAAAGCGCGCCTCAGTTTAAGAACTGATTTGGTTTAAGAATGGACTTCAGGAACGGATTAAGTTCGTAAACCAAGGTACCACTGTATTAGGATATTGCACCCTGAAAAGCGAGTTGCACATCTTTTAACAAATAAATAAAGGTATAGACTCTGCTGGGATCTTTGGGCAGTAATCCATGCTGATCTGTAGAGTGTTTATGTAACTGTGACCAAGGGAGGTAGGGCACATTTTGTTCCTAAGGATGGCTTCTCCCGCACACACCAAATTATTATTAATAGTACATATTTTATACTCCATCTTTTTCTTGGACACAGCAGCTGTTTCTACACTATCGGAGATTATGTTGGACACCCAAAGAACTGCAGGGATATGGGTGTGCTGCGATCATGGGCTGCTATACTTATTCATTGGGGAGCAGAAAGGCAATTCGAAGCAATTTTGCTCAGCAAACTCATAGTATAATACCAGAAGAAGACAGGAGACCATTAGTTACTGTCTCAAACCCTTAGGGGCATCTCGGAGAATTTTCTTCCTTTCTTTTTCTTTTTCTTGTCTGACTGAACTAATAACATTTGGAAAGGCAAAAAGGAAGGTCAGCTCCTGCCCTCAGCTGCAATATAAAATGCTCCTTATCAGTGAAAAATTGCCAAGCAAATACCTCTGGCTATTAACTACTCAGGGTTGCATTATGTCTTGCTACCACTAATGATCTCTCCTCTTCAACTTAAATCTTTAATGTTTTTATATATATATAAAAAACCCCTCTGTCTTAACTTCAGTTGCATTGGAGACTACCGTGGATGCTACATTTTTAATCAGTTATTCTCCCTATGAGTAAAAGACCCGCCTGTCAGAGTATAAATTATAGCTCAGGAGAAGTCCAGGACATAATTAATGCCTTCTTATGAGAGAGGGAAGAGTTCCAGCCACTCTGAAAGAGGCAGTTGTTCAGAAAGATTTTTTGGATCATAATTATTGGCCAGTCACAAATCTGTCCTCCTTGGTATTTGAGGTAGCACTAGCCATGGTACAACTCTAGATGATTTTGGATGACATGATTTGTCTGGACCCATTCCAATCCAGTTTCAGGCTTGGTTTTGGCACCGAAATAGTCTTGATCATCCTGAAGGAGAGAGAGTTGGTTCTATTAGACCTCTTGGTGGCATTTGATGCCATTGATCATAGTACCTTTCTGGACTTATCTGGGACCATGAACATTGGCCCTGATAATGGGAAATCGTTCTCAGTTTCACCTCAGCGCCCAAGATCCAGCGCTGGCTACATGTTTTCAGATCTATGCCTCCTCATTGCAACAAGGGCAGACCACCTTATTTATTTTTCTTATTCTTACATGTATACCCCACCTTTCTCCTCTCATGGAAAAAAGGCAACATGTATGTGGTATATTGTGAATTGCCCTGAGACCTGTGGGTATAGGAAAGTATCCAAATTTATAATAATAATAATAATAATGATGATGATGATGATGAGGATGATGATGTACCCTGGTGGTTACCAATCCAGGCATTTACTATAGACCTCCTTAGTTTCATCAAGGTGGTGGACCCATGTGCCTTCTGACATATCCTGGGACTTTGATGGTTTTCTTTTTCTTTCTTTTTTTAATTAAAGATTTTCTTGTTTTACAGAAGTATGTGTAATGTCTCTCGTATTTTTTCCATGTAACATTTTTACAAATCAGTTTCATTTGTTGAGACATTAGGGGAAAATAAGGGGTGGAGGGGGGGAAGATGGGTGGGGGTGGAGTCGGGTGGTGATGTTTCTATTTTGCTTAATGTATGTAGGGTTTGATGTCAGCGTTGCTCGTGCAGGTTCTCTGCTGTTCATTTGTGTTTCTTTGGTGGTGAGAGAGGTTGGAGTTGGCCTAGGGTGTGGTTGTTTGTTTGTGATTGGCTGTGGTGATCTTTGTTTTCGTGTTTGAGTGGGGTGGGTGGGTGTTTTGGATCAGGTTAGCCATATTGATTTGTATGCTGTTGGTGGATTATTGTCATTGTCTTGTTGGGCTGTGATATGATAAAGGGGAGCCTTCTTCTGTTTGTCCCCGTGTCAGTTTCAGTTTATTGGTTAATTTTTCTAGTAGGGCTGTTTCCCATACTATTTGGTACCATTGGTCCATGCTTACTCCTGACAGGTCTCTCCAGTGTCTGGATATGGTGTTTCTGGCTGCTGAAAGTTGATGGTTTTCTTTTAACCTTTTTCTCTCTGTCCGCTTTTCTTATTTTCTTTTTATCTGCTCTTATAAAGCAGTTGGCACAATGTTGTTGCTGTATACCATCAGGTGTGCTGGTTGACTATTTGCAGCTGGGGAGAGAGGAGTGGCTGGAGATGGACTACACCAGGGGTCAGCAAACTTTTTCAGCAGGGGGCCGGTCCACTGTCCCTCAGACCTTGTGTGGGGCCAGACTATATTTTGAAGGGGGGGGGAATGAATGAAGTCCTATGCCCCACAAATAACCCAGAGATGCATTTTAAATAAAAGCACACATTCTACTCATGTAAAAACACACTGATTCCCAGGCCACCCATGGGCTGGATTTAGAAGGCAATTGGGCTGGATCCAGCCCCCGGGCCTTAGTTTGCCTACCCATGGACTACACTGAGCTTTATCTTGAGAGTGGAACAGCTTCTGGTAAAAGTTTATAACAGCTCTCCCTTCTGTGGGTGAGTCATGTGGGGTTGTGGGGATGTGGGTGGCACTGTGGCCTAAACCACTGAGCCTCTTGGGCTTGCCAATCAGAAGGTCGGCAGTTCCCAGTTCCTGCCAACGTAGCAGTTCGAAAGCACACCAGTGCAAGTAGATAAATAGGTACCACTGCGGCGGAACGGTAAACAGTGTTTCCTTGTGCTCTGGAACTCTTTGTGGTGTCCCGTTGCGCCAGAAGCAGTTTAGTCATGCTGGCCACATGACCTGGAAAGCTGTCTGTGGACAAACACCGGCTCCCTCAGCCTGAAAATGAGATGACTGCTGCAACCCCATAGTCGCCTTTGACTGGACTTAACCGTCCATGAGTCCTTTACCTAACTCAGAAGAGATTTGCCCCTCTGGGATATCACTTCGGAGACTAACAGGGACTCACACTCCCCCCGATGCCACCCATTGGGAACTGGAATATTGGCCAGCTTCTGAGAGAGGGACAGGCCTGAGACCCTGACCTAGGAGGAGTGCCTCTCTGTGGGAAGTTGGGTATGTGTGGCACCCCCTGAAATGAGAGATAAGGAGAGGCATGTGACTAATTAGCTAATATCTTCTGACTGAGCAGTGGGTGGGATCCATTTGAAAATTGGCTCTTATTTACTACCAGTGGCCCTAATTACTGGATTTTAGTCAGTCTGGAAGAGAATTAATGCCGCTCGCACTATGGCCCCTTAATCTTTATTAATTGTTCCGTGCGGAAAAGCTGGCACTCTATACTCAAGTGTATTGGAAACCTGGCACTCAATGCTTAACGGCAATTGGCTGCTATAAAATATCCGTTAGGGATGCAGTCTGTTAATTGCTGTTATGCTGGTGGATTTGGCAAGAGGAGGGTGCCCCGTCCCTGGAGGAGGGGGGAGCAAGTCATGGGAGCTACAACCTCAGCTGTGATGGGTAGGGGGAGGCATGGCAATGGACGGCAGAGAAGGAGTGTTAGATACAGTGAAAGTATCACTCCTTCTGGCCTTCCCTCCAGCCAGCAGAATATTAACCTCCAACTTGGAAATGCCAGGGACTGAATGGTTTGGAAGCAGCAACTAAAGGAGCAGCAGTGGTACAGTGGTACCTCGGGTTACAGACACTTCAGGTTACATACGCTTCAGGTTACAGACTCCACTAACCCAGAAATAGTAACTCGGGTTAAGAACTTTGCTTCAGGATGAGAACAGAAATTGTGCGGTGCTGGCGAGGCGGCAGCAGGAGGCCCCACTAGTTAAAGTGGTGCTTCAGGTTAAGAACAGTTTCAGGTTAAAAACGGACCTCCGGAACGAATTAAGTTCTTAACCCAAGGTACCACTGGCCCATATAACTTCAGCACAAACAGCTGGGCCTGGTGAGCATTTAAGGTCCCCATCCCTAATCTGTGGATTGCCATCTGATTGGATTTTATTCTGATCCTGATCTGATTTTAGGATGTATTTTAATTGATTGCCTGCTTTTATGTTAATGTGTTATACATTTGACATTAGCTGCTCTGAGCCCAGTTTTGGCTGGGGAGGGCGGGATATAAATAAAAATTATTATTACTATTATTATTACTGCCTGGATGGATGGATGACAGAGAGGTGTGTGTGTCAAAACTGCCTACCCTGTACAGGTAAAATGCACTTTCATTCCTCCATCCACTTTTGCCCCTGGCCCTGCTCAGCATTGGCATGTGGCCCCCAGAAGGGATTGTGGACTCCTAATACCATCAAAAGCCCCTCTTTCGAAAGGATTTCCAGAGGAGCACAGCAAGGCTTGTGCTTGCTTGCATTCGAGCTACCCTGCAAAGCGTTTGAGAAATTAAAGCAGGAGAAGAGCAAATCCCTCTCTTGCTGGAGTCGTTCACATTATGCCAGCCAAGGGATCCATTTATTGGAATTGTCTGTATAAATATCTCATCACCATAGCCCTGCATTTTATTTGGCTCCGAAGTGAAGTTTCCAGCGAATGGAGCGCTCTCTCTCTCTCCCTCCCATAGTTGCATACAATTATTACACCTCAGGCTCATGCCACACTCACCCAGGTTCTGCTCTTAACTACAAGCCACCAGGAAATGAATTCAATCTGTTTGTTTTATTTAAAAGAGTTTCATGTGAACATCTCCTATGGATGTCTCTTGAACTCAACCTAATTTTAAGAGAGAGAGAGGGGGGGAGAGAGAGAACGGGCTGGGGGTGGGAGCTAAGACAAGAAATGTGGCATGACCCTAGTCAAACGACCTAAATAAAAATGAAAGTGCAGCAAAGCAAACCTTTGAGAGGGCAGTTCTATAGGGTTTTTTCTTTAAAGGTTCTGCCAAGTTTAGATAAGGCAGCTATAAGCTGTCAAGATACTCTCCTCCCCCAAACTGTTCCCTCCAATTCTCCCATCCTAAAGAAAAACAGAGTAGTAATTACACTGTTGAACCCAGCAGCAGGGAAGTTAACATCTCACAGCTTTTCCAACTGCACCTTGATTAGCTTTTCAGTGCTAAAATTAAAACTGTGAGAGCTCAAGATAAACTGCCTACTCAGCGAACCCTCATTTTTGTTTGCTTAAGAGAGAGAGAGAGGGATGGAAAGAAGGAAAGAATGAATAAATCACCCTGATCTTAGGAAAGTCCATTAAAAGTTAGACAATATGCAAGATCGCTTTGGGCATTGCAACTGCAAGGCTGATGGGGGGTGAAGAGGAATGTGCTCTCTTTCACAGATTGCATCTTATTCCCTAGCAAAGAGACAGGATATTGGAGCCAGGCTGACAAAATTCAAAAAAACGAAAACAAAATTCCACCCCGCTTTCAACCAATTAACTTTAATTCTGGAATATATGTGAACTTAGTCTGATGCATATGTCAGTGTCTGAAATATGATTCCCCCCTCCCTTTTGGTTCGTAATTCCAACAGCCATTTGTAAAAACCAGGAAACTGTTTCATCAGTAATGGAAACGGTGTGATGTAAAATTGCTTATTGGTTTCCATTATCACATTATATTTGAATTCTCCTTGCGCTGAATTCTCCTTGATTAAAATAAAGAGATTCATTTTATCCCTACATTTTTCTTTTTGTGAAAAGAACTGTGGGACTTCTCCTTACGCTTAACAAAAAAATTCTTCAAATTTTCTGATACACTTTTTTAGACTGCAATATCCCATTAACGTAGGACCAAACCAATCACATTTACGGTATTTGCATTTAATGTGCAGGGTCTTTGTTGTTGTTGTTTTAAAAAAGTAAATAGAGCATCAGCTGGGGACAGGAGTAGGGTAGGGTGGAGGCTGATAATTGCCAGGAACATAGTGGGGAATAAGTTTAACCCTTTCCTCCATGATGCACTCCTGAGGAAAATCCCCTTTCTGAGGCTGCTACTTGCATTGAGAGGAAATCCCCCATTTTTGCCAATGCAAATAGCCTATTCAAGAGAGTACAGCAGGGGAGGAAAGGGTTAAACTGGCCTTTGCCACCTGTTGCAATTCTGATCATTATTAGGCTTCCTACTTGCCAGCAGTTAATTTAATATGCACATTAAATGCAAAGACACATTTAACATCACACTTCCTTCGGCACCCTAAGGCATCTTATTAAAATGAACATGATCCCACCCACTTATGACTTGGCATGGAGTTGCCACCACCATTCCTAAAATGATGCTGACAAAGAGATGGTTACTGGGAAGAAGTTTAACATTGGACAAGGTTTCAATGCCTTGTGGAAGAATTCCCCTTTCATTAAACTAAGGTTACCAGACTTTTTTCAAAGAATCCGGGGACACCTTTTTAAAAAAAAAAAAGAGAGAGAAAAAGTTATTTAAAAAAAAATTATTTTTTTTAAAAAGAAGTAATATCTTCTCTTCTGTGGTCTCCTCTGCCGCGTGGCCCAGGCCTGCTCTCTTGGAGCGCTAGCCACCGTGGAGTAGGCTTGGGTTGGGCCTGGGCTCGGCCACGTGTCCTTGCCTTCCTGGTGCTCTCCTACCTCTTCTCAGCGGCGGCAGCAACAGCAGCAGCGCAGCAAGGTCGGGGTTTCCCTCTTTTTTCTCCTTCCTCTTTCTCTCTCTTCCTTCTCCTTCTCCCTGCATCGGTTCCAGGGTTTTTACTGGCCCCAGAGCGCCGCTGGGCAGTCAACTGGGTGCTCTCGCTCCCAGCTCAATTTGGGTCACGGGGGTGTGTGTGTCAGTGGTTCCCTCTGTTGATGCGCCGGGCATCTCCGGTTCCCCCTTGGCAGTGGCGGCGGCAGCAGCAGTCTCAGGAGCCCGGAGCCAGACTGGTAGTGCAGTTGGCTCTGGCTGCCTTCAGGAGCTGCTCGCTGCTGTGGCGCTCACCATTTTGCCTCACCGGAAGTCCCCATATGATGTGTCTTGTGTCGTTGAACCAATCACGCAACATTCATTCGATACTAATAAATCTACAACACTTAAAATATAAATCCAGGGACACTAAATGAAATCCAGGGACATTCCGGGGATGGATTTTGTCCGGGGACAGATTTGTAAATCTGGGGACTGTCACTGGGAAATGGGGATGTCTGGTAACCATAAATTAAACCAGCCAGTAGGAATTCTATTTCCTTAAGAAATTCCCTCCTCTTCCTGAAGTGTTATAGTCAGTCACATTTGGAGGTGGGACACCACACATGGCAGCTCAGAGCAGACAAAATTATTGGATTTTTATGAACGAGGATTCCACAGAAAGCCTGATCTTACAGTGTTCTAAAACACTGCTCATTTATGAACACTAATGTGCATACTTCACAGAGGAGCAAAAGAAAAAAGAAAAAGAAAAGTAGGAAAAAAAGAAAGCAGGTCCCTGCCCCACAGAGCTCACAATCTGAGAAAGGGAGAAACAAGAGTGAAAGGCGATGAACATCAACTTTCAAGCCAGGCTTGGGCCTTGTTCTAGTTGACAAAGAGGTCTGTTGGGTTTTTTTAAAAAAACTATTGCTAATAGTTGCAATGCTTTTGTAAAATAACCTAGCATACATGTGCCTGAAATAATACATATCATGTGTCAGAGGATGTGAATGACCAGGGGAAATTTATGGCCTTTGAAGACATTTTGGTCACTATGCAAGAATTTATATCAGCACAAGTCTGATATCAATATTGAAACTTGTGGGCAGCATAGATTGTTCCTGGTTTGTAGTGTGGATTTTTTTCTTGGTTCAACCCCTTCACCCAAGAGGGGTTAAGCACTTCAGCATTCCTGGGTGACACAATTGAGACCTCAGAGCATGATTGGAAGCCTCCATTGTGTCATTTAAAGACAGGGCCTCAGCCTTTCCTGTCCCATATTTGCCTTCTCCTCTCCACAAATACATTTGGGAAAGGATAGTTTAGACAGAAACTGAGAGGTGGAAAGGTTAGGGAAGGCTGGTGCTGAGATGAGCTAATGTAGGAGAGTTTGTCTATTGCTTTCAGAACTGAGATTTCCAGCTCCACTTCCCAATTCTGAAATTTGTTGCCACCCCTAATTGAAATTAACAGGACTTGGAGGTGGGGGAATGCTTCACTATGGCTGGATCATTCCTGTGGTGTTTGCACCCTAGAAACCATGAGCCTTAAAATGAAGTGTAGTTTCATGCTTATTGCACAGAAGAATTTGATTTATTCTAGATCCATTGCTTGACTAGGACTTGTCATTTCTAATCAAAGTCATTGGAAAAACCCCAGAGCTCAAATGAACCAAGGTGGCTGCCTTGTTAGAAAGATCCCTGAAGGAGCTGCGATGATTATCAGCCTTTGAAGGGTAAGCTAGTTATTTCAAAATTTTGAGGGAGTGTCAAGCTCAGGGGCAGTAGGCTTTTCCAAGTATCTCTTGGAATTAATGTTGATGTGTTGTTGCGAGGATTGCAGCAGATGTAAACATGCTTCCCAAAATTGATCTGAGCTTTAAATAAAAACATGACAGGCTATCTTGGTGGAATTCCTGTCAGACATAGACAGCTTTGTGTCAAGCGTGTATCTACAGAAGATGTTATCTGACAATTACACAGGATAGAATCTGCTACCAGGGAAGAGCGTGCAAGTAGATTTTATGAAGCACCTCTGGGCTGGTTAACCTTCACTAGGTTAATTTAAACTTTCAACTCCTCTCATACTGCCAGAATCACATGTAAGTAGGTCATATTTGTCTCAACAAGCAGCTGCGTTCAGGACTGGAGCCTCTGTGTCACCAAGACAGAGATGCAACGTGAGTCTGCAAAATGAGGGGAAGCAAAATCATTTGCAAGGTCAAATGAGCAGGGCAGAAACAGAAAACTTGTGGCCCTCCAGGTGTTCTTGGACTACAACTTCCATCAACCCCACCTTATACCCAATGTTTGCACATGTGGGCTTTTGTAAACCAAAGTGCTGCACCAACAAGCACAAATCAACCCTTCTGCTGTGCCACAAATCCAACTTAATGGTGTAACATTGGAAAATGTCAACCACTTTTCCTACCTGGGCAGTTATCTTTCCACATCAATGCCGAAATCCAGCACTGTCTGAGCTCTGCGAGTGCGGCTTTCTCCTAATTGAAGTGCAGAGTGTTTGAGGACCGGGACATTCACAGGAAGACCAAAATGCTTGTTTACAAAGCTATTGTACTACCAACTTTACTGTACACTTGTGAAACATGGACCACTCCATCTCCAACTCCTCGAAAGGTTCAGTCAACGGTGTCTCTGAAAAATTGTACATATCACTTGGAAAGGCAGGCAAACTAATACCAGTGTACTGGAAGAAGCAAAGATCACCAGTGTCAAAGCAATGATTCTTCAACATCAACTTCGTTGGACTGGCCATGTTGTTTGGACATCTGATTATTGTTTTCCAAAGCAACTACTCATTTCCAAACTTAAGAATGGAAAGTGGAATACCAGTGGGACAACAAAATGCCTCCTCCCTACCAGACACTTGTGCTTATACACCTGGATATGCAGGAAGGAAGCACCATGGAGAGCTCCTAGGGAGCTGCCATGTCACAGCATATGTTTATGGCACTCTTATACCACTCAGCTCCTTCCAAAGAATGCTGGGAACTGTAGTTTCTTAAGAGAACTAAGAATGGTTAGGATACCCTTAGAAAATGACAGTTCCCTTGAGCTTGTTTGGAGGTTCTAGCAGGGGAGTGCAGCTATTGTATACCCTTGACCAAAGAACGGTACACTCCTTCTATCTGGGATGGTCATCCTCTTCCACCAAGTGCGCAGCTTCGGGAGGGACGCACATGGAGCGGTGAGGGAGGAAGGGGACACCCGCCTAGCCAGCCAGATCAGCCGAATCAACCCTGGCAATCAATGGGGTGACAGATGTCGTAGCCAGATCACCCTCACATGTGCTTAAAGTATTATGTGGATGTAGCCCCAGACTTCGCTTCCTTGTTGCCCTGCTGCCTTGCCTTGTGGCCTTTCCTTGGAAGAACAGGGCATGTGAGCATCTTGGAGGAAGGAAAGGATAAGATAAAAATATACTAAACTATAGCAGTTTCAGTTTGCTTTTTAACCGGCACTGCCTTGTCCTCAAAGAGATTATGCAGGTGTTAGTTTAATGTTTCTGGAAGATTCCCTGTTAGAGATCCCTGCTCTATAAGCAAAAATATAGTTCTCAGCATTTTTGGGAAGTGGAAGAGAGAAGAAGCTAAGGAGAATCTGTGTCTGTAGCATATCTCTGCAACAAGGGGAAGCAGAGGACAACAGGGCAAGGGCTGTAGAACACAACTAGGTGACATGGTTTGCATGTAGAAGGTCTCAGGTTGTTCAGTTCCCAGCATCCCCAGGTTGGGCTGGGAAGGTTTCCAGTCTGAGCTCTGAAAGAGCTTCTGCCAATCATTGTTGGCAATACTGAGCTGGTTGGACTATTGGTCCGACTCTGTGTAAACCAGCTTCCTATATATCTAAGGCTGGCATTCAAAATCGGGAAAGAAAGATGAAAAGCTACATTTCAAACTAAAGGGTACCATGTGCATTATTGATTTTTCCTTTCGGGGGGGGGGGGACATGACTGAAAACAATGAAGGATGTTATTGTGAAGTAGAGTAATTGGCTCGAGTTACCACTTGATGTCATCCTGGCGCTACAGAAAGCAGCTGAAAGGCATTTGCCAAACCCTGACTTGTGCAGAAAGCATGTTGGGCATGGCTGTTGCAGGCAGCTTGGCATATTTCTTGTCTTAAGGGTTTTTTCTTTAGCTCTCAGCGGAACTTTGCTGTCAGTCTCAAAACTTTAATGAAGACAGCTTAATGGGAAGGCAGGTCTACTTTTCCGGCACAGATTCGGGGGGGGGGGATACCCAAGGCTTTCCCTCGTCTGAAAGAGTATAATGTGGGTGAAGATAGCATTCTGCTGAGAGATTCTTCCTTTGGCTTAAAGTCAGCTCTGAGTATTTGCAGAACTTTGGTTTTAGTTTGCAGAGAAAGGTAGGACGTGTGAGATACTTCAGAAAATATGGTAGCAAAAGGTTAAGGTGCTTCTGAATTCCATGGCACTAACAATCCATTTGTAACTGGAAACTGCCTCAGCCATACTGGCAACCTCAACTTCACAATCAAAGCATAGATACCCAAGCAAGTTTTAATGTCGTCCCCCCCTCCTTTTTTTTGGTCAGGCATTGTTATTGATTTGATTATAATTCTCTTTCTTTGGGCAGTTACTAAAAGAACTAGAAGAAATCTGGGTGGTGATAGAGGGCAATTCTCTGGCTAGTTCTAGTTCAAATATATTTGCAAAAAATCAAATAGGCTTTCATTTCCACCTTCCCAGTTGTGAATGTTGTTAAATTTAAAGACTGGGTGGGTAGGTATTGCTTTTAAAACTATTGAGTGTTATGAGTGTTCAGGTTTTCTTTTAATAAAAAAATATATTCAATGCTAAACATGAAATCCAAAGCTTCAATTCCAAATTCCAAACCTTTGGCATTCCCAAGTATTGTCTATTTTGTTGCATCCAACCCAATTTCACTCAGAACAGACCCACTGAAATGATTTTCATTGAATCTGCTCAGAGCATGATTAATATTAGATGCAACCCTTTAAATTTGGGAAGCATTTTCATCATATTGCAGTCCATCCATGCCTGCACTCAGTGACCTGGAAAAGTACTAGATGATCAAAATAAGGGACACTTTAGTACATACTTTTGCATATTAGATATGTTTACCAATTTTGCAATGATGCACAACTGGTTCAAGGGACACCCAGTTGTGGATGTAGTAACACAATGCACAGTAATGCTGGCCTTGCTGGTGCTAACTTTCCTATATCTTATGCCCATTTTCCTAGCAGCATCTATTTTAACCCACAAGAGTTTATTTTTTAAAAAAGAAGTAGACATAAACAAATCGGGGGATGGCCTCACTTCATGGTAAGATTCATGGTCAAGATTCAAATAGTCTTGGCATGCTTGAACACGATGACAAAAGCTGCAAGATGAAATTCAACAAAAAAATACATACAAAATCCTGCATTAACCCCCCCCCCCCGGCACAAAAATATGGTGGAGGAGGCCTGGCTTGGCAGAAATATATGTGAAAAGAATCTTAGTGTCTTAATTTATCACAAGCTGAACGTGAGCTAGTAAGAGTATGTTGAACCTGCTGAGAAAGCTAATGGAATATGCATTAACAGAAGCACAGTGTCTAGATCAGGAAAAAAGTTCCACTCTATTTTGTCCTGATCAGATGGCATCTGAAGTACTGTACCTAGTCACAGGCACCACATTTTATGGACATTAGCAAACCAGAATGCATCCATGGGAGGACTTCCAAGATGGTGAGGGGTCTGGAATGCAGAGCTGATGAAAGAGCTGGGCATGTTTAGCCTGGAGAAGAGACGAGCAGGGAGACATAATAGCTGGCTTCAAACCTCTGAAGGCTGTCATGTAGATTTCACATTGTCAAAGACGGAACGGATTCCTTCCCTGTTACCTCAGAGGGCGTGACTAGTACTCTCATATGCATCTAGTTGGCCACTGTCAGAAGAGGATGCTGGGTGTAAATGCTTCTCTTTAACTAGGCCTTTGGCTGGTTAACATTCTATCCTTTGTGGGAAGGGAGTTATTAGTTTGTTTTTGTTCTTTTTCTTCTTTTTATTATGCATGTTGTTTTCTCATTTTGTATTTTTATGTTGTGAACTGCCCTCTGATCTTCGGATGAAGGGTGATATACAAATTTAATAAATATTGAGAATACATAATAATTCAAAACATTGGGAGGGCTCCGGGTTGGGTATGGATGCAAAGGGATTGCATTGGAAGGAGTAAAAGTAACCTTGTAGTGGGGGGAAGGAACAGGGGGTTGGGAATTCAGTTGGGAAGCCAGATGAAAGTTGTGATGGGGGATGGAATCAGCTGTACTTCACATTCTGTCCAGAGAATAACAGGAACAGGAAATAATGTGTCCAGGGCTATAACTTTTTGCATCTCAAAAGCTCACCATTCTTTCCAGCTGCTACAATCCATGCATCATCATTACCGTGGTTACTGAAAACTGAAGAGATTTCGCTTTCTCCTGTTGATATCTTTTAGTAACGGTTTTCATCACACTTCATCAAATGACACTTTGTTATTTTCAGCTACCACAGTGATAAAGGCAAAAGATGGGCTTTAATCACTCTTCGCTGAAGGAGCCAGGATTACTTTAAATCAAACTATCTATACAATCCCCATAGTCACAAGATGCCAAATGTACAAAGCATTCATGCTGTAACAAGAACAAGCCAATCTGAATTATTTTAAATTGAGTGCCTCTATCCTTAGATTTCATTTCATATTTGCATTCCATTTTTCCACAGTCAGGTTGTGCTTCAAAGCTGTAGTTGCATACCCTCCAATATTTTTCTGATGAAAATAGGGGTGTCACATTCCATAATGATAATTTTACTATTTACTATTTTACTATTTATACTCTGCCCATCTTGCCCCAGCCACTCTGGGCAGCTTTCAACATTATAAAACATTAAACTTTTTTTTTTTAAAAAAAAAACAACCCTTCCCTATACAGTATTGCCTTCAGATGGCTCGAGGGTCAGACAACTCCATACCCTCCAACATTTCTCCAATGAAAATAGGGACATCCTAAAGAAAAGCGGGACATTTCAGGATCAAGTCAGAAACCGGAACAGCTTAACTAAATCAGTGATGTCCCTGGAAAACAGGGGCATTTGGAGGGTCTGTAGTTCTAACAGCATATAAATAACATTTCAATCAATACAAAATAAAAAAATTCCTTCCAGTAGCACCTTAGAGACCAACTAAGTTTGTTATTGGTATGAGCTTTTGTGTGCATGTACACGAAAGCTCATACCAATAACAAACTTAGTTGGCCTACCTACCTGTAACTATTTCAATCAATATAAGTCAAGAAACAGTATCAGCACCAATATCTCAAGAGCACAATAATAAAGCAATAAGCTGTTCTCTATATCTTGTGTGCACATAAGTGTATTTCTCCATGGGGAATGACCATACATCCTGCACCCATTTATACAACAGGGGCTGACATTTTTTGCTTTTTGCCCTCTCCAAATTCTAATCCTATTGTGATCTATCTATCTACATACACGCTGGCACAGTCCATCTGTAATGCTAAAATGAAATATGGCATAGCACAAATGTGTAGGTGTGTCAGCTCCAGATAGGAGATTGTGGTCACTTTGCTCCTCTGGTCATCTGGTGGTTTTGCTGCTGAGATTTAAACCCATAGTTTGGCTCTGTGTGTCATCCCAACCTGGTCTCATGGTGCACCATGAGCTGTGAAGCCAGAGCAAAGTGGGATAATCCACAAGCCCAGGTTTGAATGGCATGCTAAGAAAAACCATTGCTTAGTTTACAGGAGCAGCAGGATTGGGGAAAGAGCAAGCTGCTCTCCAGCAACTCATTCATTTGCACTAAGCAATGGTTTGGCCTAGCATTAAATGCAAATAGGGTCAAAGTTTCTGTGTAGAAACTCTTCTGTGACACAGCTCTAAATCTTTGCCAGGTTTTAGTCTGAAAATATGTTTCAGTTTCAGAATAGAACCCTGGGCCCCATGAAGGAATCACAGTGAACAGGTGGCCCCTGACCATGTGCAGAATGTTTTCACTTTACAGTTGAATAGCCCTTGCCTGCTCAATCCACATTTGTGACTGAAGAGGTAAGCACCTTGTCGAGAGACAATTCAGCATCCAATCTGGCCTGAACCCTGGCACCAATTAACTTCTAACTATATTTAGAATTGAAGCACTGGTTCGGGTTAAGTCAGGGCTAACACTATGTTAAAGGAAAAGAGCTTTTTTAAACTTCAATCCCTGGAATGGTCAAATGCCTAACAGGCTGCAATCTGTATTTGAATCAGACCTCAAGCGACTCAGATTGAGGTTCCTTAAACTCTCTCCAAGGTGTGAGAGACTGAGTCACCAACATTCTGACCTTTCAATCCAGAAACTGACTTTATAAAGCCACAGTAAGGGGGGAAATACTTCTGAGTGCATTATCTGTTCGCTGTGTCCTAAATCTTACAATTTCCTTCAGAGGGAGGGAAGACTATTTTTAATGGTTGTTTGAGTGAATTCTAATAATACCTGTGTAATGAACCTCACATTTAAAGGCCAAACTATCTTTATTTTTATTTATGGGGTTCTAACCCTGCTTTTCTTCTCCCAGAGGTATGATTGCGATGACTTCCAATATTCCAAAGCAACACACTCAGACTGAAGCAATCAATGAAATAAATTAGGACAGAACAGAGCAAATTCAGCCAAAAGCATAACAAACTGTCTGAAAACGGAGAAGGGGAGAGGGGGAATAAAGCCCAAATAGTTACCTAAGAAACAGCAACAAGAAACGTATTCATCTGAAGCTGAAAATTGCAATAATTGGGGAAAAAAATATGGGCAAAGTGACTAAATACTACTACTACTACTACTAATGAAAGTAAAGGATCATGTTTCAGGAGGTACGTACGTATCACAAGAAAGGAAGAGATGCCTCACACACCCCAAAAGCTCAAGAGGATTCAGATTTGCATTAAATTTGCAAATTAAAATATGTAAATTTAGAAATAATTATTTTAAAAATATCAGAAGAAGAAGAAGAAGAGTTTGGATTTGATATCCCGCTTTATCACTACCCAAAGGAGTCTCAAAGCGGCCAACAATCTCCTTTCCCTTCCTCCCCCACAACAAACACTCTGTGAGGTGAGTGGGGCTGAGAGACTTCAGAGAAGTGTGACTAGCCCAAGGTCACCCAGCAGCTGCATGTGGAGGAGAGGAGACGCGAACCCGGTTCCCCAGATTACGAGACTACCGCTTTTAACCACTACACCACACTGGCTCTCTATCAGTAGCAATACAGTGCATCTCACCATAGTGGAGAATACTGATCAGGTAACCTAGTGTCCCTGCTCAGCCAGCTTTCCAGGTGCTAGCGAGTGAGGGGGTCCTGCTCTCCCTTCTTACTTTATTTTTAAACTGGTTTTGGAGTGGACAGCACCTTAAACAGCCCCTTAAACAGAGGAAAAACAGAATGCATGGCTATCCTAGCCAACACTCTTGGGTTTCCTTAATCTGGGTGCTACCGAAGAGATCCCCCTCCCTCAGACCACAGGGGCTGGGCTGGACCAAACAAGGTGGACACTCCTTATGGTATCTGAAATTAGATATGGTGGCAGCCCATGGACTGATTCCACAAATGTATAACTTGATTTTCCTCAAGTTATTGTTGACTAGCAGCTCAAGAAAAAAACTAATAAATGTCATGTGACGCTATCAAGGTTTTATCTCACATATAAGCCATTACTTAGGAGACACACATGGGCAAACCACTCTTGTCTTATACCATAGCTATAGAGGCCAATCTGCTACATGATGACTGTTGTACACTCATTGTGGGGTTTATGTAACCCCACAAGAAGATGGCAGACTAGCATCTAGTCATGTGCTGAACCAAATCTTCCTTATTTTGAAATGTGGAATAAAAAAGTTTCAGCTATTATTATTTTTAATTCCCACAGTCTCGTGTTCTTTTAAATTTGGCCTTTGGAGCACATCCAGTCTATATTGGTTTCAGACTTTCGGCCTGGCTCTCCCAAAACAGAAAGTTGCCTCTAACAGGTTTGATTTCAGCTTGCACAGTCAAATTCATCTCCTCTCCCTGCATGCCCCTAGCCCCCTGCAATATTCTCTGAAGGTTTTCCCAACCTGCCCCCAAGACCTAATATGGGGGCAACAAGTGCATGCTGGGAGAATAAGGAAGGGGAGCGAGCAGCTGTTATTCCACTTATGCAATGACTTTCTGGATTCAACCCACAGCTCTGTCTGACCTATTACACCTGCTCCTGCTAGGCTCTGTCTTGCTACATGCACAGCACCTCTATGAAGAGGGAAAGCATTTTCTATGGATAATATTATCCCTCCTGTGCTTGCAGACCTTTATCCTCGAATTGCTCTGCGTTTCTAAAAAGATGGCAAGGCCCAGTTGCTTTGTCATTTGAAACTTTCACAGACTCAGGCTTGCATGAAAATCTGTGACGGGCTGAGCACTCCGCAAGCATCTAAGTTAATACAAGAACATACTGGCTTTTGTTGAAATGGTTTATGGCATGACTGAGTGCGCCATCTCACATGTGTGGCTGGGAGCCCACAGCGAGCGGCTGTCACTCACATTGCTGTCTTTATGAGCAATTTTGTCAAGCATATATGATTCCAATGAGTTTTTAACAGCTGCGGAAGACAGATAGAGAAAACAGTGAAAGCCTCCAGGAATGGGGGTGGGGGTGGGGGGAGAACGGAAAGGAGAAATGTGACTGTATTACCATAAGAAAAACTAAGAGAGACAAGCCCAGGATAATTGAGTGTAAAGGGGGGGGAAAGTAGGGATTGATTGAGGTGAAGAAGGTTGTGAAGCGCTTAGGAAGAGCTGATTTACCTTTTCACATTATGCCTCAGTGCATGAGGAAGTGAAGGGGGAGGGAGGGAGAACAGCATTGTGATGGCTGCTGTAGTTTTCCTGTGCATGCATTCCTGGGCCTATGAGCCTTACTTCTGAGGAAACAGGCATAGGATTCAGCTGAAGCACAGAGCTGTGAACCAAGACGTTGGGCCTCATCTGCACTATTCATTTAATAAAGCAGTATCATACTACTTTAGGTAAAAAGGTAAAAGGACCCCTGGACGGTTAAGTCCAGTCAAAGGTGACTTTGGGGTGCGGCGCTCATCTCACTTTCAGGCCGAGGGAGCCGGCGTTTGTCCACAGACAGTTTTCTGGGTCGTGTGGCCTTCATGACTAAACCGTTACTGGTGCACGGAGGGCTGTAACAAGTGCCAAAGTGCACAGATACGACGTTTACCTTCCCACTGCAGTGGTACCTATTTATCTACTTGCACTGGCATGCTTTCAAACTGCTATGTTGGCAGGAGCTGGGACAGAGCAACGGGAGCTCACTCCATCGCGGGGATTCAAACCGCCAACCTTGCGATCAGCAAGCCAAACAGACTCTCCCTGAGGGTGCTGCTACTGGAGATGCCATAGGTATCCTCTCACTAATAGCAATCTAAGGCGCAGGGGTGGGAAGAGAACATAATCCCCTTTCATGTGTTCATCATGTGAAGGAGGAAGGTGCTCAGATGCCAGCACTTTTAACAGAATATAGTTCCCAAGATGTTTTGGGGAAAATCATGGCTCTTTAATGTGGTATGTTTAAAGTGGGATGTGGGTGGCGCTATGGTCTAAACCACTGAACCTCTTGGGCTTGCTGATCTGAAGGTCGGCGGTTCGAATCTATGCAATAGAGTGAGCTCTCTCACAGCTCCTGCCAACCTAGCAGTTTGAAAGCATACCAGTGCAAGTAGATAAATAGGTACTGCTGCGGTGGGAAGGTAAACGGCGTTTCCGTGTGCTCTGGCTTCCGTCACAGTGTCCTGTTGTGTCAGAAGTGGTTTTGTCATGCTGGCCACATGACCCGAAAAGCTGTCTGTGGACAAATACCAGTTCCCTCGGCCTGAAAGCGAGATGAGCGCCACAACCCCATAGTCGCCTTTGACTGGACTTAACCTTCCAGGGGTCCTTTACCTTTAGGACCTGAGCACAAGAGCACTCTTCCCTCCTGCAGTTTCTGGCAACTGGTATTCAGAAGCATTTCTGGTTCTGACCATTGAGATAGAGTATAAGCATAATCATCAACATAGTAGTTACCATTGATTGCCTTATCCCCCCAAAGGATAAAGAAGCAGGATTGCCCCTTAGTTAATCTTAAGGACTTGAATGAATCTCAACGGTTAACATTCACATGGAGATACTCATTAATACATATTTGAAATAATTCCTAATATTCTAAAAAGAGAACGGGAGCAGAAGAATGACAAATTGATATATGAGGAACAATATATGTGACACGGCTGATAAATTATCTTCTAATATGTTAATGAGTTTCAGTTAAAGAAGTTGGCAAGAGAAGATTTATTAAGATTTAAAAAAATAATTAAAAAAATGAAATGAAATGGTATGAATGAACGAATCCCTCTGTACTGGGAGAGGCAGATGGATAACATTTGAAAGAAAGTTTATATCCTTTAATTTTCTATATCCAGGAAAAAGAAACGCTACGCTAATTTTCCAAGCCTTTCAAATATGCATACATGCTTACTTCATTTGACTAATTAAAAGTTTTAAAAAGGTTTTATTAACATAAATTTCTAACAAACAGAATGAAAAACAAAGTCTGTATGATTTGAAATCTACATATTTGATTAATTCTTTATTAAAAGAGATTTATACACACACACACACACACACAGTTTAGAGCTAAACTGAATATTAGATAAAAGTTCTTATCTGAATATTTTAACTGATTAAAATATTCTGTGTTAAATCGTGGAAAAAAAATCCTCTATGAAGTTTTTGTGAGCTTTTATAACCAAACCAAAGCCAAGCAGCTTAATTAATGGTCAATGCATTTATGGAAATCACAAGAAGAGCCCTGCTGGATCAGATCAAAGCCCACCTATTCTAGCTTTCTGTTTCTTACAGTGCCTCTACAGATGCTCATGGGTTCCACTGTCGTCCCCCAGCAACTTGGCCAGCATTTCCTAACTTTATGTTTCCCACTCTCATTTCTAGATTCCAGCTCCATCAGACATTTTGAAGAGATAATGGACTAGTCCAAAGAAATGAAAGTACAACAGGACTTTCTGTTGTATAAGATGATACTGGTTCCATTGGATTTGATAGAACCTATTTCCTTTAGGTCAAGGGTGCCTGTGCTGGAGAAATTAAATACAATTCACACATGCAAATCCATTTTGGCAAAAGGAGATTGTTGTTATGGGACCCAGTCCCGAAGGCCAGGCAACAACACAGTTCAAGAAGAAAATATGTCTTCTGAGTGTGTATGGAGTAGTAGTCTTCTGTTACTGTTACTCTGCAACTGAGCAAATACGAGAAGTATTCATGATGAAAGGAAGCAAGAAAGTTTATCAGAAAGAAGGCTGCTAATATTTGTTCTTGGTTGCATGAAAATAGATGCCCAATGATCTCAAATATTACATGTGAGAAAGAGCTCTCAGATGCTAGCTCCAAGAACTTCCTTTAATTTTCTAGCTTTTTTTTTTATTTAATGCATATGTTTGAGTCACTCTCATAAACATTCAGAAAAGCTACATTAAAGCATATCAAGTATGGAATAAAAATACTGCGAGGCATCTAAAATGCAATACACAAATGAGTTTTTCAAAATAAAATACACAATGCATGAATTCAAAAATGCCTTCCAGTGAATCTGGAACAGCTTTCAGTTCTTGCTCCCTCTCTTGAATTCCCAACTTTGCTTATCGCTCTGCCACCTTAGCACTTACTGTGGTCTTTGTGACATCACAGCAAATTAACCAATGGCGGCACATTCCATGGCAGGCCGGCCACACCATTTGCTCTTATATTTTGCCAAGAGAACATGTTAATTCATGCAAAATGGTTTGAGGAAACCAGCAAGCATTCTGTTTACCCCTGTTCTTCCTTTTTATTTATTAATTGTGAATCTTTATAAGAAATTTGAATAATTATGGCAGTAGGATGAATTCCACCAGGAACTGGCTTATGAGACTGACTCACCATTTGAAGTAGATACCTATCAGCTAACTAGTACATTATCATATTGCAGCATCCAGGAAAAGTAAAGTACAGTGGTACCTCAGGTTAAGTACTTAATTCGTTCCGGAGGTCCGTACTTAACCTGAAACTGTTCTTAACCTGAAGCACCACTTTAGCTAATGGGGCCTCCTGGTGCTACTGTGCCGCCGGAGCCCAATTTCTGTTCTTATCCTGAAGCAAAGTTCTTAACCTGAAGCACTATTTCTGGGTTAGCAGAGTCTGTAACCTGAAGCGTATGTAACCTGAAGCGTATGTAATCCGAGGTACCACTGTACTTGGAAGTCCCATTGATGTAATTGTGAAAGACTATGAGATGAATCCATATTGTTGGTGAGATTCCATAATGGAGCAATTGCTATACCCAAAGCCCTTCTGGCTTACTGTAGACAGAAGGGAATCCCTTTTTGGGAGATGGCAGGGGACACAGAAGGCCTTCCTTGCCCAATTCTGGCCCCCACTGCTGGTGGGACTTCTATGGCTGCAAAGCTCTCTCTGGGCATACTGGTGTTGTGTGTACTCTGGTGCTATAAGTGCCATCCCTCAGGCTGACCTTCCTCTTCATTGGCAGAGCAGCAATTATGCCAGTTTCAGCCAGTTTTAGGAGTGTTCCCTAAAGCATGTCATCAACTCTCCCATCAATGCGACTTTTGGCTGGATAGTGTCCACCCATTGTGGAGATACACCGTGATTCCTAAGGCATCACAGATATGCAAACATTTCTTCTCTGTTATTGGGACAGCATTCTATTGCATCCATTTAAAATTCACTCCTAAGTCTAAAATGGGATGTGGTGACGGGATAGGCAAGAATCTTAATTGCTTCTGAAACAGCAGCAGATGAAACACAAGCCAGTGTAAAATAATGTAGTGGTTAGAGCACACAGTATCCATGGGGAGAGGTGCTCCTTGAGGTACAAAACCATTGATTTTAATTGAAGCTGGAAACTAAGTGGTAGCCAGTGCAGTCAAGTGAGGATTTATGTTGAATACTGAGTGTTACATGTTAACATGAAAAACAATACTGCATATTTGGATTAATGGGAAAATGACAATATACTGGCGGGGAGGAGGTTTAACTTTAACAGTTACAAAGTCCCTTGCAAGTCAACAATAATCTGGTTTTTAAGCTGATAAGGAAAAATCCTGGGGTGTGGATTTGCTTCACTGCCCAGCTCGTCGGGGTGCCACTCCCTGTGGTTCTCTCCGGTCAGCAAAAGAAGGAGTCTCCAGCCAAGTTAAAGAAGCAAACAGCGGTCATTAGACCTGATCTTTATTTGTTGCAAGAAGGTTCAAACGCACAAAGAGTAGGAACCCTGAGCATGGGGTTGCATGAACTTTTAAGACCTCTCCCCATTTTCCATAATACATTTTTCAACAGCATCATCGACACATCACAGATATGTCACAAAGTAGGAGTGTTTGGCATGTAGAAACATGAGCCCTTCACTCACCCCTGTCAATAACCCCAGTTCCCGATACTTTTTAACTACCCACTTCCTTCCAAAACAGTAAGAGTATTTACACATCCCTCTAGCTGCAAGGCTCTCATGTGCTTCTCCTTTGAAAATAGCAGCATTCAATCCACCATCCTGATGGGTTTCTGTCTGGGATATGTGCTGCCCTTGATTGCCTCCTGCCTCCTATTGTGTGCACTGCCAGAGGAAGGGGGGGTGCGGGGGATGAGGTTCGCCCTGGGTGTCATCCCTGAGGGGGGTGACATCGCCGTAAGTGGTGCCCCCCTGGGATGACCTTATGCTTAAGGGATTATAGAGACAGGGGGAGACCTGGATTCCCCTCTTCCAGAGGAGTCATTAGCCATTGGAACCAAGGAAATCTGTCAAACTATTGAATTTTGGCAGTTGTTTGATTCTGTATTGGATAGTTAGAGGAAACAGGACAATACTGTCAGAAGTTCAGCCTACACTTGAGTAGGACCCTGGTAGAGACACATCCCCGACAGGCATGTTCTCTCCCTCCTGGTCGATCGTTCAGGAGCTTCATAAGCTTTCTTCTGCCCGAACATCACAGTGACCGATGCCAACCGACACCGGCACACTTAGGGATCCGCAGAGTTTGCGCATCATGCGTGTGGCAGAACTCAGCAACTCAGCATTTTGGCTAATCTACTTTATTTACATATAAACACACACGGAGCACTGCAACATGGCTCTCTCTATCTCTAGCATCAGACAGCAAAGAGAGAAAGAACAAAGGACAATAGTCCCACTTCACAGAACACAGTAACACAAACATCCTGTCTCCGTCACATCCCACTCTGTGGAGTCAAAACATACACCATCATGTGATAGACAGAAATCCCATGACTGTAACCATGGAATTCTAACAGATAGATGGTATCCGCTTATTGCTACAATTTTATAGACTGTCTTTCTGAGCCTCTTTGCTGTTGTGTATGCATGGTGCCTGTGTCAATGGTCATTATCCTGGCTTTAGTTAGAGGCTGTGGTGGGGACTTGGGATTTTGGAAGTCGCTTAAGTGCCTCCCTATTCCTGGTTTTAACAAAGCAGAAGCTGAATGGCCATCTGTCATGTGAAGCTTTCTGCATTGCAGGGGGTTGCACTAGATCAGTGTTTCACAAAGTGGGTGATACTGCCCTCTGGACGGTGCTGGAATGATCTGGGGGGGCGGGGTAGTAGCCTTGAGTGCAATTGGTGGGCGTTGAATAAAAAATAAGAGGGTGGTGGAAGCATTAAGAAAGAAGAGAATTTTTTTTGGGGGGGGGAAACACATTTGTACATGTTTCATCTGTTGTGTAATGACGCTTACCGCCAGGTAAGGCACTATGGTGAGATGATGACAATGCCTTCCCTGGATCTGGCAGTTGTGCTGAAGGTGAGGGGTTTTCCCCAAGCTTGGGTCGACCCTTTATGGCTTCACCTGGGCCTGGGAAGTGGATAGCGACTTGCCTGCCTATATGACCAATGGCAGGCCGGCTGCAGCGTTGGGCCCGCCCCTGGGGAAGATCTGACTGAGCCAGCAGACTTCACTTGTTCTCTTAAAGAAGGTAGATTTCCAGGGGAGCGCTGAGTTTTCTTTTTTTTCTGAAAAGGGGGGAGCAGGCCAAATAGGTTTGGGAACCTCTTCCCAAGATTCCCAGGATCCCTTCCAACTCTACAATTCTACGATTCTGTGAATTTTATGATTCAAATGAATTAAAGAAAAAAAACCCTCAGAAATTACTATAGGAATCAATACAACAAAGAATCTATTTTTAATAATGAAAAACTTAAATATACTTGGGAAGACAAACCAACAAGACATTTAGGGATAAATCCAAAAAGGAAGCTGAATGATCTATACAGAAATATATAGGAATAATTATGATTCATTAGTTAAATAATGCGTGTTATTAATTAAGTAGTAGGAAAATTACCAGTATATCCATCACTCTTTGACAGAGAATTACTCTAGTTTAAATGACACTGATGCCTAAGACAAACTTTTCATTTCAGTTTCTCACTATTAAATTTTTGGTCCAGTAGCTTAACAGATGGGAGCAACTCTTTCTGAAATTGATCAGGAATAGGGGTGGGAGACAGAACCAGAATGAAAATGTTGGTACTCAGTGATAAAAAGGAAAGAGGTGGACGATTAAGTCCTAATATAACATTATACTGCCATATAAACTGTTGCCAGATAATAATTTAATAATCTAAAATTACACTAATTGGCAAATTGAATATATTGGCTAATAGATTGACGCATTGCAATCTCATTTCTTCTGTTTCTCTGTTTGAAAAAAATCTCTGACCAAACTACATGCTATATCAGGCATGGGAAACATTTGTCTCGCCAGATACTGCTGAACTACAGTTCCCATCATTCCTGGCCATTGGCCATGCTTGTTAGGGCTGATGGGAGTTGCAGTTCAGCAACATATGGGACACTAATGAGCAATATACAGTGGTACCTCAGGTTACATATGCTTCAGGTTACATACGCTTCAGGTTACACACTCCGCTAACCCAGAAATAGTGCTTCAGGTTAAGAACAGAAATCGTGCTCCGGCGGCGCGGCAGCAGCAGGAGGCCCCATTAGCTAAAGTGGTGCTTCAGGTTAAGAACAGTTTCAGGTTAAGAATGGACCTCCGGAACAAATTAAGTACTTAACCCGAGGTACCACTGTAATAGGGTTTTTAAAATTGCTTTAAAGAAAAAGGAACACAAATAAGTGTACATAGGATTGCAGCTGGTTTAGTTGTCATAGGAGGGCTTTCTGAACGAGTACAGTGCCATACCTAACTATTTTAAATCTTGCGGCATGACAGTGTCCTGTTAAAGAATGGAAACTTGATTTTTTTCAAGAGAGTATTTCAGGTTATTTTATATTTTAGAATGCATATATTTATTTTATATATTTTTTTCTGTTATTCTTTTCAAACAAGCTTGCAGTAATCAGATGAAAATGTACTAAAAGAATCAAAACTGCTTTAAAAAATCTATTACAGTGGTACCTCGGGTTAAGAACTTCATTCGTTCTGGAGGTCCGTTCTTAACCTGAAACTGTTCCTAACCTGAGGTACCACTTTAGTTAAATGGGGCCTCCCACTGTCGCCATGCCGCTGCCGTGCGATTTCTGTTCTCATCCTGATGCAAAGTTCTTAATCCGAGGTACTATTTCTGGGTTAGCGGAGTCTGTAACCTGAAGTGTCTGTAACCTGAAGCGTCTGTAACACGAGGTACCACTGTATTGTAAAGACAATCAAGTACAATGGAAAGGCTGCACACTGATTTTCCCATTCATTTCTTTGGAGCCCCGCCTGCAAATATGAGAGTCCCAACTAGTCAGAAATTCAGCCCTGTCTCCTCTCACTCCTCTCATTCATCATTAAGTGTATTGCCAAAGGCAGAGGAAGAAATTCAGCTATGCCTGTTTTTTCCACATTTGTTCTTGCTTCAGTTCCCTGAGAGAAGGTTTGACAGGGCAAGGGATCATTTCCTCTAAAGCAGCTGCAGCCATCCAGATGGTCAGGGTGAAATAATAAGACAATTATAATTAATTATTATTATTACACAAGAATTGGATATCAGCAGGCTTGCCGTAGGGGAATCTGAAAAATGAATAGGTGGACACTGACTGTTGTTTGAGAGGGATAGATACAAAAGCAGGTGGATGGGGGAATGGAATAGCTTGGAGGATGGCACTGAACAGAAACGCTCTGTACTGCAACATTTTGTTGCGGATCCCACTTGCAGGTTTCAACTGCTTGTTCAGGATAACAGTAGGTAAAGCTGCAACCCTGTATATTGTCTCTTTCCTCTTGAATCCAGGGAGTAAGAAGCAGGGCCTGTCAGAGAGGGCTCAGACGGGCCTCAAGCTCAAAAAGAGGTTCGGATGCATGTGACCATCAGTTCAAAGGCTTGGGTTAACCCAGCTGAGCTCTGCTATTGAAGGACTACAGGGACTGGGCATCTTACTTCACTCCTAGGCCCAGACCCACCTGCTGCAGAACGAATCCAAGGGCCTGCTCTGCAGCCTGAGGAGGAAGAGAACCGGTTCCTATCCCATGCTGCTCTGCTTTGCTTAAGATTGCAAGCTGCAGTACACGCAGGTATACTCAGCACCCTGAACACTCGCTCTCACACACATCCAAAACTCAAGAAGCCAGTACATACAATGTATAAAACTTATGAGTGTGCTAAAAAGGCACAAAACCCGCTTTTATTTCTCATACTTCAGAAACGCTCAGCACCATCCGACTCAGAACACGTACCTGTGGCCCCAGCAGTCCAGCTACACCTGGACTCGCAGCTGAGAGGCAGAAGGGGCTGCAAGTCCTCTCAGTAAAGGAGGACTCCATCTTGTCCTGCGCTACATCCTGGGTGGGTGGGTGGAAGAAATCCGCAGTTGATAAAGTCTTGCAGCTTTAGGCACCGCACCAAAATGTGTCACAGGCTCTCAGGAAAGTCCAGAAAAGCATTTGTTAAAGAAACACAAAATTCAAATTATGCCTCACTCTATCTTTGGTGCTTTCATTTGTTTCAGAGGTGTGGTCATTTTAACTTTTACTTGGTCTTAGCAGCCTCAAAAGCTGGAAGTGGACTGGGCCTCACTGGACCTCTGAGGTGGTCTGACAAGGGACGTAGAAAAGATAGCTAAGGGCTTGTTTTCGTTTTCATCCTCTCAGCTTCGGGATAAACATTTTAAGGTCATTTCTCTCCATTTCATAAATTAGTAAAGTCAGAATTAATTCAAAATTTCAAAAAGGGAGACAAATCAAAGCCAAGCATTGAGTGACAGTGAAGATTCCTGGAGCTGTCACAAAATTTGTGTGTGTGTGTGTGTGTAGGAGAGGCATGGTAGTCCATGTGGTCCCTTTTGGCATTGGAGTGGTAGACATATTTTGTTCCCAGTGCAGTTCCCCAGCTACAGGTTCCCCAATAGCCATTCATTCATATGGGGGGGAAATAAAAGGGTGCACCCTGTATTCCTTCGCAACCTAGAATGGAACAGACAGTTAGTGAGGTTGGGGTGGCATGCTGAAAATCAGCTTTCGTGTGACATCCTTTCCTGAACTTATGCTAATTTTAATCCTTTTATTAATTATACAAGCCTTCACTGGCAGTCGCTAGCTGGGACAGATTGGAATAACTTCAATGGAAGCTTTCACTGCCTACCCTCCAAACGATGCCTTTTGTGCAATTTCCCTATTTGTTTCCATGGGTCTTTGATACCAGCAGTGACCGGCGGATGATGCCCGCACTCAGCAACATAAAACATTTTATATTTCACACAGCTAATGTGCTCCGGCCTAATTAGGTTTAATTGTTATACATGGCTGCCTTCATCCCAATTCAGCAGAGGTCAAAGGATGCTCTGGAGTGCAAATTTGCCACAAGCGCTCTGTTTTGGAAATCCTTTCAGCTTCCCGAAGAATAGCATCTGGTCGCGGGGACTCGTTCCTATTTTGGGTGCCCGAGTGTTGCATCATCTGCATTTGAGACATTGTGTCCGACACGGAGAGCAGGCCCTGAAGGCTTTCTGAGGACAAACACCGGCTTCAAGAACTCTCTGTCCTCTTCCAAAATGAAAAGTGTCATATATTTGAGAAGACAGACTTGTGACACTTTCAGCTAGAGATATCTGCAGCCTATTTGGAAAGAATGTGGCTTGGTTATTGTTTGACTGTTTTTTTGTAGCCCAGTCCAAAATAGTGATGGACAAATCTTTCAATTTCAGTGTCTTATTTTTCTGGATTTAAGGTCCCTTAGTCACATTTCTGAATCAGTTTAGGTCTACTCAGAGCTGGAGGGCAGTTTCTTGGATCCCAGTTTCTGGTGGTTTTGAGAATTGATAAATATTTGCTTAGATGCTAGTAGATATGGGTGATGTTCTGTTCTCGACATCAATTTGGGATTTTTTAAAGTCCACCTGAATATCCATCAACATTTTAGTATGAATTTATCCTGATGTACAGTATTTTTTGGTATGCAACTTTGTGAATATACAACACATGCAAAGCAACATTCCCTGATATAATGCATTATTGTCTGTTATTTTCACTAATACATATATTTATAAGCACACTTTACCCTGGTGTATGCATTTCTGTACACATTATTTGGCTGCATAACTGCACTGCAGATTTTTAAGAAGTGTGCATTTCAAAGGATAGCTGGGTTTCAGTTTGCCTGTTGTTCCTGAAAGTGCAAATTAGGCAAATTTGTCTTTAAATGTGAATCAAATCAAATTTATATAGTTAGCCTCTGTGCTCGCCACTGGCTCTCTTCCTAACTTTTCTGGGCATGTGCAGAGGACTCAGGGGAAAATGCAGGGATTTCTGGAGCGATTCCTGCTGTTATTTTATTTTATCCAGACCCCTGTGAAAGTGAGATGAGATCTGGCTTCTGTTTCAAGCCCTCTAGCATGGATAGGAGGATTGAGGGAAAGCCAAAGATTTCTTTCATTTCCTTTGAGATTTGTACAAGGTAGGGAACAGCATGAGTCTCTCCTATGCTCAAGCTGCCTCTTATCTTCTGCAAAGTGTGTGGAAGGGAGAGCTTGGGAGAGGGAATGGCCACCATTGGCCAGCCTTCTCACCTTTTGGTCTGAGGCACTTGGCCCTGGCAAATAGATTTTTGTGGATGCCTGGGCAAGACAAGGTTTAAGCTGCTTTGCTTAGGAGGAGGACCGAAGCATTAATGTGAAGAGTGAATTTGGACTGGGAAACATCTCAGACGTGGGAAAATGAAAGGAGAATTGTGTGCATCCATGATGGCGAACCTCTGCCCTGCTGGTAGCGGTTGTGGTTGTTGTACTCCAAGTTCTTAGATGGCATCTCCAGAGCTGAGGGAGTTGTAGTCCAGCAACACTTGAAGACAGATAAGAATCCTCACTCCTGACATATGCAAACTTCTCCCTTTGGAAGAATGTAGAGGCCATGTTGAGAAAGACATGCAGGACCAATTTCTAATGGGAGAGGAAGTGCAAGTCCTCTGTGCTTCCTCTCTTCCACTGTTCTCATCATGTCTGAAATACCCTTAAAACCAGAAGGCATCACCAGGCCCAATCTCCTAGTCTAAGGAAGGACCTTCTGCTTATTAAGGTAGTTAAAGTTAACAGGGTTCATATATATATACCAACCACACCATTCTTATTACAGACAAATGATTGAAACAAGCAAACCGATATAAAGCAATCAAAACATTCCAAAGATCACATTGAGGGGGTAAAGAATAGATAAGTAAAGCGTGAGTCCTCATTACTTTTGGAAAGAATACATCTATAAATGCCAAACATACAGGATCAATTACAACAGCAGACTTGCAAAGTTAACAACGAGAGTCTTTATGCTTTGGAGAGAGTCTGTGTGACATGATATCTAAATAAAGAAAATCTGAAATATCAAGATAAAGTTCAGGATTGTGTTGCATCTAAGGGATAAACTGAAGAGATCCTACCATTTTCTCAGTTATTCCAGCAGAAATTGCTGGTGGAAAATGTTCCATTTATCTTGCACAGTTGTCTCCAGAGTGCTCTATAAATAGCAGTTGTACCTGGCACCTGCTTCCCTCTTAACTGAGAAATGGAGCAGCTCTGACATAAGATTTACATACAGGTGCACATTACTTTTGGCACTTAATCACTGTGTTCAAAGGCCTCTCGACTGAACACCTGAGATCAAGGTTCAAACTAAGAAGTGAGGGCAGGAAACCCTACGAAAGGTGGGACTGCCTCAATCAGATATAGAAAAGGCGTGAGGGGGGCTAATCTAAAAGATCAAAAAGCAGGAAGGTGGTGGGGCTGCCAAGCCCTCCCCAACCCATAGCTTACCTCTGTGCTGGGGCTGGAAGTGAGACAGCTGCTGCAGGCAGAGAGCCCTAGACGTTCCTCCTCATCCTTTTGCAGGCAGCCATCCTACACTTTATGCCATCTAGCCTGGTGAGACGACTCCTCCCCTCTGAACTGCATTTAAGCCAGGTTGCTGAGGTGTTTTTGAAATGCAATAAGACCTATACCAGCAGACGATACTTCCAGGACACTGGGGGAAGAGACTGACCATCATTGCCTTCCCTGACATTTGTCTTTTGTTGCTGTCAGCTTCTTTTGGAGGCGAGGTGTGGAAACCAGTTGTATGCCATCTGCCCCTCCCTGGCATCCGAAACTTAGTTGTGTGTGTACCTGATTTCTAGTGGGAGGGAGTGCCGTAGTTTTGGGTCCACTACACCGAAGGCATGGCTCCTTGCTGACCCGAGTTGTGCTTCTGGTCCATGGGAAACTACTAATAGTACTCCCCCAGATGATCTTAGTGATCACCCTGGGACATAGGGGATAAAGCAGTCCTTATTGTGCCCTGCTAGATGCTCAACACGGGTGGTGCTGTGGGTTAAACCACAGAGCCTAGGGCTTGCCGATCAGAAGGTCAGCAGTTTGAAACCCCGTGAGGGGGTGAGCTCCCGTTGCTCAGTCCCTGCTCCTGCCAACCTAGCAGTTCAAAAGCACGTCAAAGTGCAAGTACAGTGGTACCTCAGGTTACAGATGCTTCAGGTTACAGATGCTTCAGGATACAGACTCCGCTAACCCAGAAATAATACCTTGGGTTAAGAACTTTGCTTCAGGATGAGAACAGAAATCGTGCAGCAGTGGCACGGCGACAGTGGGAGGACCCATTAGCTAAAGTTGTACCTCGTATCTCAGGTTAAGAACACTTCCACATTAAGAACAGACCTCCAGCATGAATTAAGTTCTTAACCCGAGGTACCACTGTAGATAAATAGGTACCGCTTCAGCAGGAAGATAAACGGTGTTTCTGTGCGCTGCTATGGTTTGCCAGAAGCAGCTTAGTCATGCTGGCCACATGACCCAGAAGCTGTACGCCGGCTCCCTCGGCCAGTAAAGCGAGATGAGCACCGCAACCCCAGAGTTGTCTGTGACTGAACCTAATGGTCAGGGGTCCCTTTACCTTAGATGCTTGACAGACACATGTGTTTATAGTTCCAGACAGTGAGTGAAAACAAGAAAGTTTATTGAGCCCCTCACTGACAGCCTTTTTCAACTTTGGGTCACCAGACGTTGTTGGACTACAACTCCCATCATCCCTAGCCAGCAGGACCAGTGGTCAGGGATGATGGGAGTTGTAGTCCAACAACATCTGGGGATCCAAGGTTGAGGCTAGTCTAAAGGTTTCAGCTGGCTGGAAGTAGTCTAGCATTCAGTCTCCAAAAGTGACTAGCCAGATTCCTTTCAGAGCTCACAAGCATATTGCAGTGGTGATAGCCACCCCTTATTTCACATGCCACCCCCCTACCCTTGCCAGGGTAACTCTCTGCTAATGAGAGCTAAACTGTCTCTGTTCAATTTAACTGTCATGTTTAAGACTGCTTCCCAAATCATCCTGCGTGACTTTGTCAAATCTTTTGGAAAGCCATATAAAATAGCGGCCCTCACCACATGACGTTTTTGTGTTTTCTGCAAGTTAATTACACATTGTGTTAAGAAGTACATTTTCATTTGTCATGTTCGGAAGTGGACTATAAATTGACGAGAAAAGAAGAAAAGCAAAGAGCTCATGTTCTGGGAATAATGTTGTTTAGCAAACCGTCTTTATCATAAGACCAACTGCTGTCACTTTTGCAGATATGACAACTTTGAAATTGACATTCCCTTTTTTTAAAAAAAACAACAGTTTAAACATGATCTACATTAACAGCCTAAAATGAATTCCTAGTAGCAAGATTTTAAACAGAAAGGTGCAATAAATTATTTTGTCAAACAGATCAAGATATTTTTTCTTCTTTGCTTCCTTTTCTATTTCTTTATTCTCATCTCTTGCTTCTCTTCTATTAATTTCTTTAGATCAGTTGGTTTTTATTGCATTTTATGTTGAAAACTGTCAGTAAAAATGGATCTTTTTTAAATAAAAAAAGATCATTTTATATGTATCAATAAAACAAATTAGCTTGACAGCTGTGAATCTTGCAGTATTGTCAAAATGGGTGAAGAAGCATTTTACCAGTGGTGGGGAGGACAGAGTACAAGAATCATTTGTAATATTTAGTTCGGCTTTAGGCAATTATATTTAAGCATAATGGCTTTTTTAAAAGTAAATTTTCAAGATAGCATTAATGGTTCCTTCAGTGTGTGTGTGTGTGTGTGTGTGTGTGTGTCTTAAAAAAATTGACTCAAATTAATTCAATATTAATTTATTTTAGATATGCCAGAAGCATCAGCCTATGCTTATTAAGTTAAAACAGACAGCAGGAAATGGAAAGCCCTTCCTTACCCTGCCAGAATGCATCACTGTGTGTATCCAGAAATCTGTGTGAGATGTTGACAGAACAAGGACAGAGAAGCAAATAACAGCAACTCTTTCCTCCTCGCAGTAAATGTTGTCATTTATATTCCAAGTTTAAAAAACAACAACAACCGCAACTTCCTCGCTTGTCATTTGCTAACTCACTGAACTCTGATTTCTGCTGAAGACCTAATTGAGAGAAAAACGGATTACCCATTATTAGGAACATTACTATCAGATGTTTAATTCATACGCGAATGCTAAAAACCGTGCTTGTTATGGAAAGCCAAGACGCTCTTGCTGGCGACTGATTGTGAATAATCATGGATTGCAATGTGCAATTCTCTCTCTTCGATGAAAGAAAGAAAGTAGCTTTCAGAGTGGGGGCTACTTGGGGTGAAGGGTAACTTCAGACATTGCCTTATGCAAAGTCAAGACTACTGGTGCATCTAGCTCAGAACCAACTATGCTGACCAGCAACAGCTCTCTAGCGTTTCAGAAAAAGTGTCTCTACCATATGTGGAGGTGCCTGAACCTAGGATCTTCTGAAGGCAAATTGGATCCTCTACCACCATGCTATGCCATTCTCCAATGAAAATAGGGACGTACTATTTAATAATAATAATAATTTCTATATATAACATATAGAAAAACAAAATAAAACATTATATAAAAAGTCCCTATACAGGGCTGCCTTCATAGGTCTTCTAAAGGTTGTAGAGTTACTTATCTCCTTGGCTTGGCGGTCGGATAACTCCATACCCGCCAATATTGCTCTGATGAAAATAGGGACATCCTAAGGAAAAGTGGGTCCTTCTGGGATCAAATCAGAAACCAGGATGGCTTCTGTAAATCCTGGAAAGTGGGGACACTTGGAGGGTCTGCTATGCATATCATTGTTTTCTAAGTAGGCTGACTGCAGTCCCCTTCTCAAATGTCTTTTGTGTGACTTTCCCCCCATGCTGTGAAGATAATGTCAGGAACCCACATGGTGGTTCCTCCCTATGCCAGCAATGCTCCTCTTCTAACAGATACTAGGTCAACCAAGACCAAGGAGGGGAACCACAATAGGAGTCCCTCCTCTGTGGCCTTGTGCTTGGGTGAATGGGCTAAGCAGTCATGGAGTGCTAAGTTGGGGAAGAAAAAGGATGGAGTGGGTATGGAGTACTGCAGGGGTGAGGAAGCTCTTTTATCCTGGGGGTGGGGGTGGGCAAATTCCTTTCTGGGTGGCCTTCCAAGGGCTACATGCTAGTGGTGAATGGGCCAGAGAGAAACAGTGCATTGTCAGAGGCAAAGGTGGACAGAACAACAAATGTGATTTTTTTTACTATTGTACAGTTGGCTAAATTCTTCACACTTACAGGACCCTTCCTATCCTCCATCCAGGCAAACAAGAATACATTCCAACCAGGCAAAGCCACCCAAGGAAAGTGGGTGCTGAGGGTTGTGGCTTAGGAAGGTTTGTAAGTGTCCCCTGGTGTAGCAAAAAATCAACGTTTGAGGGTGAAGGAAATCTCCACGCGGTGGTGAGAAAACAAAGGGTATTTATTGTAGGGTATTTATAAAGGCTCAGTGGGATCACTCTCCAAAAGCTGAGCCTGCCCCAAAGGGTGGGGCCTGCTTAATATACATAGCTGTTGTCTGTTAAAGCAATACATATGCATAAACTTCCTCCAATCTAAAGTTACAACACAATACTAATTATACCATGTATGGTCTTTCCTTCATTACCTATTCATTAGGCAAGGAAACAAAGGACTCTCTCTCTAAGCAACCCCTGCTGCACGTGGTCTCTTTGCATTCCTTTCTACCTGAGAGGGTTAGCGCATCTGAGCACAGCACGTGTCATTGTCAAATGTAGACATTTAGAAATGTCGTTTACAGCCTTGGGACTAAAGCTGCTCCTAGCACAAGATAAGGCACAAGGCCTCTAGACTGGCTAGTTAGCTGAGCTTATAGGTCTCTATGTGCATCACTGGGAGATTCCAGAGGGCCAGACAGAGAAGCTTGGAGGGCCAAATTTGCCCTCCTGGGCCGGAGGTTCCCCATCCCCGGAGTAGGGTGTAGCTAGCAGGATTTCTGAAAGGGAATGCTCCTGATGGAAGGTGAGGATAACACTGCCACATTTCGTTACAGGTCCCACTTAGAGCGGGGAAACCTGTGGCTCTCTGGGCATTGTTGTACTCCAACTCCCATTGGCTCCAGCCAAACGTTAGGGATGATGGGAATTGTAGTCCAGCAGCATCTGTAGGGCTGAGCATTTAGAGGGACACTGCTGCTGTGATATTAGGAGACTTTTAATTTTGGGGAGGAAACTGTGAAGTCTGACTGCCAGCAACGTTAATACAACAAGGCAGCTGGGGGGGGGGACTTTCAGTTACAAGTGAGAGCAGAAGTGGTGTGGTTAATGGGGGCTTGTTTTTGTTTTCATCCTCTCAGCTTTGGGAGAAGCATTTTAAGGTCAATTCTCTCCATTTCATGAATTAGTAAAGTCAGAATTAATTCAAAATTTCAAAAAGACCCTGTAAAGGGAGACAAATCAAAGCCAAGCATTGAGTGACAGTGAAGATGTGTTTATGTAAAATAAACACCTTGGGCTCCAGTATTAAAGCTGAGGAGAGGAATCCCGCTTCCTTTGATCAGAATGCGCAGAAGGGTTACCAGATCAAAATTTCAAAAATAAGGAGCCGTCTCGGAGCAGAGGTGTCTGTGCTGCACAGCTGGGTTCTGAATAAAAGAATCCATTACGGGCCAGCAGGGCCTTGTGCTCTAAAACAGACCTGATTAAGAGAGTTTCCCAAAGAGCATCTCAGGCAAGCTGATAGCCAGATATCCTTTGGCAGGAGGGCCTCCGGGGAGTGGGTGGGATGCAGAAACAGTGCCAAAGAGTCCTAACATAAATATATGCAAATTAATACATCTTCAGTTATTTTAAACACAGTAGCCTAATAGGTTTTAAGTGTGTTTCTTCAGAAGGAACAGCTGAGTAGAATACTGCCTGCATGATTTCCCTTTTATCTCCCCAGGTAGTGCTAGAGACTTATTTTTCCCTTTAAAAAAAAAGAAGAAAAGGAAGAAACTGCAAAATTCAATAATTTTATATATATATATATAAAACGTGGAATAAAATAATGACAGTGAACCAAATTGCAATCTTACTTCTATGAATTGCAGAACTGTAGAGTTGGAAGGGACCCAAGGGTCATCTAGTCCACCTGCAAAGCAGGAATCTCAAATAAAGCATCCATGACAGATGGCCGTCCAACCTCTGCTTAAACACCTTCAAGAAAGAGAATCCCCTACCTTCTGAGGGAGATCATTTCAATGTTGGACAGCTCTTACTGTCAGAAAGCTTTCTTGATGTTTAGTCAGAATCTCCTTTCTTGTAACATGTTATATAAATGTCAGGTGCTATTTAAATGCTATTTCCAGCAACTGGTGCCCAGAAGCACTGCTGCCTCAAGTTGTGGGGGCAGAGTATGTTGTTGTTGTTTAGTCGTTTAGTCATGTCCGACTCTTCGTGACCCCATGGACCAGAGCACGCCAAGCACTCCTGTGTTCCACTGCCTCCTGCAGTTTGGTCAAACTCATGCTTCGAGAACACTGTCCAACCATCTCGTCCTCTGTTGTCCCCTTCTCCTTGTTACCTCAATCTTTCCCAACATCAGGGTCTTTTCCAGGGAGTCTTCTCTTCTCATGAGGTGGCCAAAGTATTGGAGCCTCAGCTTCAGGATCTGTCCTTCCAGTGAGCACTCAGGGCTGATTTCCTTAAGAATGGGTAGGTTTGATCTTCTTGCAGTCCAAGGAACTCTCAAGAGTCTCCTCCAGCACCATAATTCAAAAGCGTCAATTCTTTGGCGATCAGCCTTCTTTATGGTCCAGCTCTCACTTCCATACATCACTACTGGGAAAACCATAGCTTTAACTATACAGACCTTTGTTGGCAAGGTGATGTCTCTGCTTTTTAAGATGCTGTCTAGATCATGTATTGGCATTGGCTAGTATTGGCATTGAGGGTCTTCCCCGCCATGAATTTGTCTACTCTTTTAAAGTGATCCAAGTTGGTGGCCATTGCTGCCTCCTGTGGGAGAAAGTGCCATAGTTTAACTATGTGCTGTGTGATGATAAACTTTCTTTTAGCTGTCCTGAATCTTCTAATGTTCAGCTTCTAGCCCCCTTCCTGCCTTGACCATGTGTTGAATACATGGACATTGGCAAAAGGAAAGGCTGTGTGTGGACAACCTCCAAATGGGTAGACTTCCCCAAAATATGGAACCTCAATCACGCATGGTTCCTGATCTTGTAGAGATATATGCATGTGAGCTTCCTTTTCACAAACGTTGATCCTCAATGTATGGAAGCAGTGGGAAGCTGAGCCACTGGCAAAGGTGTATTGCCTCTTACTTTTATGGAACTCACTTTATATCATGAATGCATGAAGGTGGCTTGCTTAAGAACCAGATACCTGACGAAGCTTACTTTGTGCAAGCCTAATACATATTGTGAGATCGCTTAAAATGTGCCGCTATTTCTATAATTTATACTTAACATACATTAAAAAAAATATGGGTTGGCATAACAGAAGGTGGTATGAAATAATATCATTCACAGCCCTGAAATGAAACAATTCAAAACTGACCATTTTGCTCCTTTTTTTATGCACCAAAAAAAATAATTACTCTTGGAACTGGACTATAGAAGAGCAAAATGAAAATCAAGTGCATTTACTGTTCCAAATAACTAAGAGATAAAAGTGTTTGGCCAATCATTCAGATGTTAGCCACTGGGAGTAATTTATTTAATGGATTACTTACTGGAATTAATTTGAAAGCGGCTGTGGTGTTTTTTTTTCACCTGATGCAAATAAAATTATTTAGGGCTGTGTTCAATGAAGGAAAAATACAGTCCAAATTTCAGTGACAAAACTCTACCCCCTCAAAAAAGACTTAAGCCTCTTTCTTATGTTATCCTACTAATTATATCCCACCTTTTGTCCAAAGAAAGTTCAAGCCCACTCAGTTTTATCCTCTCAACAACCCTGTGAGGTCGATTAGACTGAGAGACAGTGACTGGCCCAAAGTCACCCAGTCTGTGGACTTCATGACTGAGTGGGACTTTGAACCCTGGTCTCCCAGGTTGGAATCCAACACCCTAACCACTGCACCCCATTGTCTCTCATGATCCAACTATAAGAATGTCACTGTAGCAACTTTAATACCCTGCAGCACACCTGCAGGAGTGGCTGTCATGTGGGAAAAACAATTCTGTGGCTTCTCCCTAGGCTAGCATTGCCTGTTAAGAAGCTAGGACAGCAGTGCTATAAGGAGTCAGTGCCTGGGCATCCCATATTGCCGCAACAGCACAGAAAAGGACTGCAACAGCTCCCATCTCCATGTCCTCTGTGGAAAAGCATCCCTAGGGACTTTCCACATGGCAGTGCACAACTGCAAATATCTTTGGTGTATGGCAGAGATGCGGAGCCTGTGGGTGCCCAAAGGTTATTGGACTCATATTGGAATAAAAAACATATCCATCATGGGCATTTTAAAACTTGTGGTAGCTGTGGCAATTTTTATTTAATCATTTTGAAATTCGGCACATTTTTAGATCTACCTCATCAGGTAGATCATGTCTGCCAAGTTCCTAGTGAAAGTACCATTCTTACGTGCTGTAGAATCTAGAGGTTTATATTGGTTTTGACCCCCTTTTTAATTACAAAGACTTAAAAAGGCATTTCACAGTGCAATCTGTAGGGAAATCTCATTGTTTCTATTGCAGCTTACTTCCAGGTAAGTGTGTGGATGTATAGGACTGCAACCTTAATTTTTTAAGAAAGGCAAATAGCACAAGACTCCCAATAAAATATTCAGAAGCGCTAATCAATAGTAGCCAAGACTGTTGCATTCCAAGGGAAAATTAACCAACTGCTTTTTGCAGCAACCGATGGGAATGAAAGCTACTTGGAAGTTGTGAGAATGGCCCCTTGAGTGTTAAATTAGGCTGCTCCTCAAGTCTGTCTGCAGGGAACATAGGCGCACAAGGGAAAAGAGATCATTTTATTATCGCCACGGCCAGTTTTCTGCAAACTGAGTGAAAAAGGCAAGCAGCATCTTGATGGCTGTATCTTAGCAACGAGAAAGGGGATCAAATTAATTTTTAATAAGCAACAGCTTAAATTTTCAGTGTGCCAGAGACTTCTTGAAGGCAGAAGCTTAGAAATACATTTCTTCTTTGTGGAAGCTTAAGCTGAAAGGGAGCCCAAGGGTGATTAGGTGAGAACTTCTCTCCTGATCAGAAAAAAATCTACAGCTGCATCATTCCTGGACAGGTGCCTTCTTCCAGCTTTTCTTTATCCCCCTCCAAGGAAGGTGGTTCTGCACATGCTTCCCACAGGCAGGTAATTATGGTGCTGATTTATTCTTGCAGGAGGGAAGCTTGTCCACGATACTTAACCTCATTTTGCCATCTTCTATTTTAAACCACTCCTTTGTGTCCTAAGAATGAATACAGTATGGTGAACCATTCCCCTCTCTCTGATCTCAAGAGCATATCCTCACTTTACATACCTGCTTCTTAGGGCCAGTCTATATGTTCAGCAATATCTTATGGTCAAACACTCTTTTAGAACTGTACACTAATTCAAAACTGTGTTTTCTTTTTATGTGTGTGTGTGTGTAGTAATTCTCCTCTATCTAAAACATTCTTTGATAAAAGTTTTCAGTAGACTTCAGTTCATAAAACCCAAATTGAATTGTCTTGTTGTGCTAGAGCAGAGATGGTGAACCTTCAGTAACTAGTAACATGTGGAAGGCTACAGGTTCACTTTCCCTCTGCAGTAGCTCAATGCTTCTGACTCCCATGCAGTTGGCATCTCTGGTACAGTTTCAAAATTAATTTAGCTACTGCTGGCTGGACGCATGTGGCATGCACTGGTTCCTCTTCTACTGGCATCCTGTTTCAGGATATTTCAGAGCATCATTTGTGAAGACTGTTTGGGTGTAGCTTGGGCCTCATGCCCAAAAGTGTATATGTCGCTGTCAAGAATAATGAATAAAATAAGATCAGATCAAAGGGGAAACAAACTTGTCAACAATCAAAAAGAGAAGGGAGGCGAATTCTAGTCCTGCTAGAGTGGGGGGACATACCACAATACCAGAGGGATTATATAGGCTTGTAGTGTTAGCAAAAATGTCAGCTCTCCATTTTGCTGCTCGGATGTCTTTATTGTGAAATGAATTATAGGGAAATGGCTGAAAAGTTCAAATTCAGAAATGATTAAAATTGTCTCAGCCTTAGAAAACTTCAAATTCTCCCACTTCATCGCAAAAGAAACAGAAAGAAACTGGGGGGAAATGTAATAAATTACGCATTGTTTGCATATTTTCTGGATCGGTTTCTGTTCTGGACATGAAACAAATAAGCAAGCACTTGGATTTTCCACTCCCGTTTCCATCAGAATTCTCTGACATCCCTAATGGACACACATCAGGGACAAAAATCCAGGGAAAATGAGGATAACATTTACATGTAGAAACTGATTCTCATTCCTACAACAATTCCCTAACAAGGGGAACAATATTTCGTGTAACTTTCCCAATTTAGAGCTTGGCTGGCCACTGTAGGAAAAGGGCTGCTGGGCTTGATGGGCCTTTGGCCTTAATCTAGCAGCCATCTTCTAACGTTCTTATGCTGCTGTGGAATTGGATTCAAAAATGCAGCCTAAGGAACAGGTTGTTGTTTTTAAAAGGTGGCTGCTGCAGTTATACTAAGCCCAATAGAGCAGTCTCCAGTATTAGTCTGTTATTTAATTGAGTTCATTCTCTCAGCAGTTTCCCCAGAACTGCTGAGCAAATAATGGATGAAGGCTCGGCTGACAAGTCTGGTAGATTTATGTATTAGTAAACCATCCAGATCAGCATTCCTTGAAATAGGTTTTTTAAAAAGAAAAATCAGACACTTAACATATTCACAGTTGCACACAAGTTTTTTTTTGGCATCTGGTTTGCTGCATCAGGCAGTGCAAATCTAGGGTTCAGCTAATATGGCAGTTGCTTTCTTTGCAGCTTAAAGTATCTGGTTAAAGTATATCTGGTTCGGCTCCTATGTGTTCCTAGTGGCACTGTCAAAAGCATGGATGGGTTCCTCCAGATGGTGCTGAACTACAGCTCCCATCATCCCTGACCACTAGCTATGCTGGCTGGGGCTGATGAGTCCAACAACATTCAGAGAACCACAAGCTTCCCACCCCTTATCAAAAGCATGATAATAGAAGTAGAAAACAGAGCTAACAGAGCAGCCCATGATAGACTTGGTAGGGTTTCTATCAATTCTGCCACCACCTACATGCAATGATGTTGCTCCTGATGATTGTTGCACTTTAAGGATTCACAGAAGACACTAATCAATAAGCAGCAATATGCAGTAACGCCATGATGATGCCCCTTAATCCATTCTATGCCCCTTCTACTTGCTGCCAGGAAGAGTTCAATGCATAGCTGATGCTGTAGTTCAGCCATTAGGATATATGGTACCCATCAGAACTCCCTTCAGAAAACAGTTAAAAATTCCCAGACACTCAGGACACAAGTTGGTGCTGTGGAACAGGAAGGAGGAAGTGCAATTCCCAGCTGCTTCTTCTTATTTAAAGCAAGAGTGAGGACAACCAGGACAAGTTCGTTTATCACAACACTGCTGGCTACTGCTCCATACAAAGCCCATTGAGTCCTGGTCTATGCAGCTAAATTGTGATTTGGGGGATTATAAAGTCCATACATATGTCTTTTACTTGCTTGTTCCTGTAGCAGGCCATTGATGTGTAGTGAATCAAGTACAGTCAAACCTCGGGTGTTGAACGTCTCGGCAGCTGAACGCCGACAACCTGGAAGTGACTGCTTCCATTTTTGAATGTGAGGCGCATTTCTCATTTTTAAAAAATTAGATTTGCCAACCTCCCTTTGATCCTCGGTTTTCAAACGTTTCGGAAGTGGAATGGATTACGTTCGAAAACCAAGGTTTCTCTATACTGTATAGGCATTAGCCTTTGCCTCCAACCTTCGTTACTTTTTTGTATCCAGTAGCACTGTGGATTGTTATTGCTAGGCAGCCAAAAAGTGGTCAGTTCAATGTTTTCCCATGGCAGGTATGTCCTGCAGCTTCTTAGCATAGTTCTACTCTTCCTAGTGCATCACAGAATCATAGAATTGTAGAGCTGGAAGGGAGTTTGAGTTTCATCTAGTCCCCCCAACCCCCACAATGCAGGAATCTCAACACATAGCCCCACATCCAATTTGAAACCATACCAAACCCTGCTTAGCTTTGCTATTGTCATCTGGCAGAAGCTTGCTCCCCAGTGCAATGCTATTGTTTGAAGTGTTTCCATGACAGCCTCACTTCTACAACAGGACTCCAGCCGTTCTCTGCAGCACCAAGGGGGTTTACAATCATGCTTCTTCCTGACAGAGTAAAGGCATGCAAGTTTTTCAGTATCAACCTTCCTCAAACTGAAGCACCCCAGAGATCTTAGACTACCACCCTCATCAGCTCCAGCCATCAGGGCAATGATCACAAATAATGTGGAGTCCAAAAAATAAAAAAATACAAATCTGGAGCATGTGTGTGGAAGGAGATTGGGAAAAGCCACCTGTTTGCCTGGGGGAATGATGGCTATTTTCTGACTGTGTTTTTGCAGCCAGGTGATTTGAACCCCTGTATGCACATAGTCCTAAAGTCTGTTAGTTGCATAGCTCCTGTTCGCTATACCACGGAGGTCTATCCTAAGGAGTATTATGGTGTCTTTTAACTGTTGCATTCTGTTTTGCATATGTGGTGTGCAGGGTGATGGCCTGAGTTTGTTCTTCTGTCACCATGCATTCATTGATTGGTTCCTTCCATGCATACCTGCCAATGTTGCTGCATTATCACTTGTTTCAACTGGCATTGTTTGACTGGTTTGCCTAGCTGTTGGCAGTGCACAGGATCAATTGACATTATGTAGACATTATGTTTGGACTCATCTACACAGCTGCAAATAGAACGTTTTAAGTGTTGTAAAGAGCAATATACAAATGTGACACCAGATGGTGACAGTGGGCTATGCAAAATTCAATGTATTTTTCAAAATGTTAAAAAAAAGCATTTTCACAGTGTTTTTTTAATTGTGTGTAGATTCCATCTTGGTATAGCTGATGTAGTGAGTCTGTAGTGCCGAGCCTCCTTTCCATGTCTTTGTCCGGACTTCTCTCTCTCTCTTTCTCATCTTTCCAACTTCCTTTGGCACCTTGCATTACCCATTCTTGGCGATCTTATTCATGTTCATAGTTTTGACATATTTCGACAAGTTATTAAAAAACTCTTTTACCACTGGTGGTAACAATCATACTTCAAACATTTCTTTTTTTACTAAAACGTATCTTAAGATTTCTGTCTGATGCTCTGCCCAGAAGCTAGTCAACCACATTCATATTTGGATGACATAACAACGCATGTGTCTTAGTTAAAGCTATCACCAATTCCCTTGCAGCAATTGGCATTTATATGCACCTATCAAATCCACTAAAGTAACCAACTAAATTTTACTAGCCAGCTTCCTTTACATCTATTTGTGTCAGCCATTTAAAGAGAACCAACTTTTGTAAGGTTTTCTTGCTTGGGCCCTGTGGTGGGAGACGAAGCAAGTGAACATGTAAGTTGTTATTTACATTAGTCTGCTCCATCTGGAGTAGGGCTGCCATATTTCAAATAGTAAAAACCAGGACACCAAAAGAACAGAAATTCCCCCCAACGTCAATTTCGCCTTTGAAGTCCTGGTAATGACCAGGAAAATCTGGACATATGGCAGCCCTAATATGGAGCCATGCTTGCAGTTCTATAAATATAAAGTCCAGAGCATAATAATCTTCATTTTGGTGGATGGGTGGATATGAAAAGTAGCGTATTTAAAAAGAGAGACAACCATTACTTTATCAAGTAAAAATATATTATAAACAAACAAATTCTAATGCATTCATGTAGATGTATAGTTTTATAGATAAACCAGAAACCCATACTTGATATTTTGAATATTGTGTGTATAGTATACAATACCACATGAAATTACTTTGCACTCTGAGTACATCTTATGATTTGCAAATAGATATTACAAAAGTTACTCCACATTTTGGAGAGCAGGCAATTAAACTTTTTTTTTTTTTGCAATAAACTTTGTGCCAAATTAGTTATATAAACTATTGGAACAAATGGTTACAAAATACAAACAAGACCAATAATTGTGTATTGATGAAGGGTATTTTTTTTAATAAAAAAGTAAGTGGCTCATGATTTTTGTGATTAAATGGACACTTGTGTACTTCTTGATGTCTACTGTGTAAAATGGGATTATTTTAGAGCCCTCATTTGTTTGCATTGGAGATATGAAACGCTTAACACTTGTATGAACAGGTTAAACGGCTTTATACCCATGCACATGATGAATGTCTTACTTAATATAAAGACCCTACATAGAGGGAGCCATAACAGGGAGCAGCCTTGAGGCTCATTTAAGTGAGATATACTTTTTACAATCATTATTTCACAAAAAAGATTTTAAATTATATAATGGGACCACTTCAAGTCATCTTTTCTTCTAATATATAATTATTTCACTGTATGAAAAGTTATAGAAATCAATCCCACTGTCATGGAGCTAGATAGAAAAATAAAAGCAGTCAACAAAACCTGAAGGTTAGAATAATACCATTTCAGTTACACAACCCTTTTTTTTGTTATACATCGGTTAAGGAATGGTTTTCTGTCAAACTCCATTTGCTTATAACTTTGAATGAAGAGAGACAAATGAGTCATCTCGGCTATACAAGTGTAAATCTGAAATAACTCCATTGAAGTCAGTGGACTTGGACTGGTGCAATCAAGTTCATTATTGTAGTTAAAAGCCAACACTAAGCCTATTGCCCCCAAGTACACTAAAGAGTGTCCGCCATTAATGCAATGGACTTCTAGTGTTAAACCCCAGAGAAGAAAACTCTGCTCTTCATATCAAGTTGGATGCAACTCAGAGTTTATGAGAAGTGCTTGAAAATAAATTACTGCAGGACATTAGAAAACAAACAAACTGCCTCCCCCCACAAGTTACTAATGCCAGTCAAAGGAATGATTAATCATTCTGTAAAAATTTGCATTGTGCTCTCTGAAGTAGGAGTAAAGTTGCTCTAAAACAGTACTGTTGACAACAGGATGTGGCCGTCCTTTTGATTCATGTAAACATCTCTCTCTTCCATCACTCCTAATGCAATAGAACCCCTTGGTCTGGTTAAAATAAAAATTTGAAGACATAATTCTGGATGGCAGGTTCAGAAATCTTTCAACTTTTTGTAATTCAGGAAGAGGGTCCTTGATCAAGGTATTTCCATCTACTATGTGAATCTGATCCAAATGGAAATGTTTAAGCCACCTCTCCATGTGGATGTCATACAGACTTCTCTGGATAGCCTTGTATTTGGTATTAAGTGCTCCATTTTTAATAACAATGTCTTCAAAGAGCTGAACAGGCTTGTGGCTTTCCAGCCTGTTGTAATAGACTTGGGTATAATCAGAGATAACTCTCTCTGTGGGGTCTCTTAGAATAAGCAGCAGTTTAATGGAACTATTCATATCATGAATCCTTTCGGGAGCCTGTGGCGAGGTAAAATAGCCTGGTGTTTTCTCAATAGTTATTTGATTTTCATATGAAAACGGCATCAGGCCCCTGTACCAGTCAATTCCTTTCACGTAATTCTCATCCCAGTCGAAGAAGTGAACTTCAGTAGCCGCTACCACAATGTTTGGGTGAACATCCAACATTTCCAGTAAGGCCCTGGTCCCTCCTTTGCGAACTCCGATGATGATTGTGTGAGGTATTCGTCTGCTCGTTCCGGGAGGTCTCACTTGTGCTGAATAGTGTTCACTCTTATTGCTGAACAGCATCACTTGGGACTTCAGCGTCTCCATGAGAGCCCCGTTCTCAACTGGAGCGCCATGGGCATGAGTCAGCAGAAGGTATGCTGACACCAGTAGAAAGGCCATGTGGAGAAGAAGGAACTCTCAGTGCAAAATGCAGTTGTGCTGGTCTGATGAAACAATGAGCACGTGTCTCTGCAAGGAGGCAGCTGATGGAACCGGGGCCAAAGCAGCAACAAATTTCTCAAGCATCTGTGGGTCAGAAAGAACAGGACAGCAATCAGCATCTTGTTTACCTGAACTCTATAGCAAAAGACTTGACAGAAAAATACAACCCAACATACATACATATAGAAATAGTGAGGCTTGTGCGTTCACCTGCAAGTTTTGAAGGCAAGTGAGGCTTGGTCATTTTGTTCTAAATAGCACCACTTCACAGACCAGGGATGGGGAGACCTTCTCAGCCCGTGCCACATTCCCTTCTAGGCAGCTTTCTGAGGGCCTAAAGTCAGGCTACAGCAATAAATGTAAATTTTTACCATTCTACAGTAAGCTAGTTTCTATACACACTCACAAACCACTTTCTTGGCTACACTGAAACAAGCAAGAGGTGTTATTAATGTTTAAGGGCACAGGTCAGTTGGGCAAAAGTATTTGGGGTGTGAAACAGGGTTTGTGTGGCCTAGAGAGTGAGTTCTGAGGCCAGATAGAGAGAACCTGAGGGCCAAGTTTGGTCCCTGGGCCCTGAGCAGCTGACAGAATGAAAAAAGGCAAAATAAAATTATTCATTTATTGGGAAATCAAGAACCCTGTAAACAGGTTGAAGTGGGGCTGTTCAGCAAGTCTTACTTAGTCTTCCTCCCCAAAAAACTTCCTCCCAAAAAAGAGACCAGAGTAATTATTTTCTTCCTTTTGGATGGGAGACCTCCATATCATATCACAAACAGCTTTCAATCATCTCCAAAATATTAAAATTCATTTGCTCTGTGGAATGAGGGAGGCTGCCGTTTAAGAAACAAGCTCAAGCTCCCTTGGATGTGTTGAACTAGTTGTGCAGTCCCCATCCAGAGTTTGTAATTACAAAGTTTATCATCCAGTTTGATGTTCAGCAACTGAGTCCTTTCATATATTCACGTGTTTCCTACTAAATATGTTCAACATATGAAAGTTATAGACATATTTGTTTTGTGTTCTATTGTTTTGTACAGTTCATCCGTTCACCAATTCTTTGTTCCCTACTATGCTAGAAATCCCTGGGGAATTGTTTCCACGCCTTATTGAAATTTAGACTTGCAGTGTATGAACAAAGTTATGAGCACCTTGAACTGTCAAGACAATACTCTTTAGGAGAGTCGGCTGTATTCTATTGTTCATTTCTCCTATTATTTTCAACCTCTATGATCATTAGAGTTAACATTGCAATAGAAGTTCAATGGATGTAGGCCCCCAGGAGGATATAACTGTCTTTGGCATTGCAAGTTGGTAGTTTTTAGAAGTTTCTCCATGTGGTAGGTCACAGGCTCAGAGAATAAGACCCACACAAAATGTCAACACAAAGAATCCCTCATCTGTTATTTTGGGAAGGTTACATTTTCAATTTCAGCAGGTCAGGTTGAGACTGTAGCTCTGTTGAAGGTGTGAAGCAAATGATAAAATAGCAATAGGTAAAAGCTAACTTGGTTCCAACTAGCTGAACAATAGTCCAAAGATAATGCCAGCTGTCAAGCAGTGAATCTTTTGTCTGTGCAGCTTGAAAATTTGTATATTTATGCAAAATGAAAGGCACTTCTTTGAAATGGAAATAAATGCCATGTTCTAAAAAAATAATGACAATTTTCCAAAGGAAGATGGAAATGCCATTGAAAACAATGTTCAATCATTGACTTTAAGTGTAAACAAGATCTGGTTTCATATTGATTCACAATGTCCTAATTAAGTCTATGGAAAGGCAAATCATTACACATGGGAAAACAGTTCCCTTTCAATATCTAGCACTATGGAAATAAAATGATTCTTAGTCAGACTAAGCAAGTATTCTTGCTGTAATAAGGAATATTTTACTTCCACTCCACAGGCTGTAACACACATTTTAGAAACTCAAATTATTATTTACTGAACATCATCATGAATGTTAACACAAATGTTTACTCACAATCATATGGGTACTGATACAAAATATTGACTGCAAGTATCATCTGTAAACACACTGTGCTTGAGAACAGCTTTGCGTCTTATCTGAAATTCCTCTCTCTCTCACACACACACACACACCTTACAGTACTGAGCGCACACACAGCTATGATATGCCTTTCATCAGTTTTGGCTGGTGGCCCAGAAGTGGCATAGCGTGAGTTGCCAGTGCCCAGGACAAGACACAAAAGGGGGCGGCATCACCATGGGAAAGGGGGCTAGCACATCGCAGTGGATCCTCCTCCCTCAATTTTTAGCACAACCTCTGAGATGCGGGCTCTCCCAGGTGGTGCTGGACACAGACTCCAACTTCCCAACTGGAGCCCCTCCATCGCTGTGGCTCACCCTGCACCAGCCATTTCAGCTCTCTATAGGATATTCACAGGAAGCTTCGCCAGTGCAGCCTAAGAGCTGGTGCACTGTCAGTCAAGGTTCACACAGCTGACACTCTGGCAGCATCCCAACATCCCTGCAACTGCCTGCTCCCATACAGAGGCCTGGACTGGGGGCTCTGTGATGCCACAGGGGCCCTGTTTGCCTTTGAACCAAAGTGGGAGCATGAGAGAGCCAAGGGGGCCAACTGGCACAGAAGCAATCCAGGGTGCATGGCAGTGGTGGCAGCCATAGCATGTGAGAAGCATGTGGTGCATGTGCCTCTGAGCAAAGGATGCGGAACTAAGGTGCTGAAAGGAATGGGCAGTGAGATAACTGGCTGCCTGAGAGACGCTCATACTGTGTTGCTGGAAAAGGATACATCTCCCTCCCAGTTTTGCAGCACCTTTGGGACCGCTGCAGTGCAGTGCTGTAGCTTGGGTTAAGCCCCTAATAATTTTTGTGCCTGAAGCAGCTGCCTCTGCTCCCCCTCTCACACGAACACCAATGGGCCCAGCTGCACCCCTATCTGGACAGGAATAATAATAATAATAATTTTATTATTTATACCCTATTCATCTTGCTGGGTTTCCCCAGCTAATCTGGGCAGCTCCTTGCAGAATAATAAAAACACAATAAAACATCAAATATTAAAAACTTCCCTAAACAGGGCTGCATTCAGATGTCTTCTAGAAGTCAAATAGTTGTTTGTTTCTTTGACATCTGAAGGGAGGGTGTTCCACAGGGACGGCGCCACTACTGAGAGGGCCCTCTGCCTGGTTCCCTGTAACTTCGCTTCTCGCATTGAGGGAACTAGCAGAAGACCCCTGGAGAAGGACCTCAGTGTCCGGCCTGAGCGATGGGAGTGCAGATGCTCCTTCAGGTATTCTGAGCTGATGCCATTTAGGGCTTTAAAGGTCAGCACCAACACTTTGAATTGTGCTCAGAAAAGCACTGGGAGTCATATAGTGGTGTTTTACTATTCAATATTTTATACATGTTTTTATCATTTTTAGTTGTTTTTAATTTTTCTGCACTATTGCTTTTTGTTGCTGGTTTTATTTTGATGTTCTTTTATTGTAATTAAACACACACACATACTGTTTATATGGTATTTTATGTCCATGCTTTATTTTTATACTTCCAGATTTTCACTTCTATCTGCATTGTCCAGATAACATTTTCTTAAAGAGCAGTAAAAAGGTAAAAGAGCAGTACAGTAATGCAAATAAATAAAGGATTACTTTATTTATAGCCTGCCTTTCTTCCATAATGAAATTTAAGGCAGAATGCTCTGACCAGACCCAGACCAACAAGATGGTCCTCAGACCATGACCCACTTGCAATTTCTTTGTAAATGAAAACTGTGATTCCCAGTATGATTTGTGCTTCCATAGGCTAACCATGGAAGTATGAAATACATTCAGTCCTTGGACTCAGCTATACAGCAACAAATAAAACATTTTAAATGTTTTGTAAGGTGCAGTATACAAATGTGACAATAGACGGTGACAGTGAGCTATGCCAAATTCAGTGTATTTTTCAAACTTTTTTTTTTAAAAAAAAGTATTTTCACAGCAGTTTTTATATGTGTGTAGATTCCACCCTTGTCACAGACAGCTCTAGGAAGTTTGCAGATTCATTTATTATTCTATATGGTAAAAGTTGCTGCTGAAATAAAACATTACGTAGGAATATATTATGAGGGATAATCTGATTCGGAATGCATTATAGAGCTGAAGACTAAATGGATCAAAACTGCCTGTGGGAGCAATTCCATTGAAACAACCATTCCAGATTCAGCCTAAGAGAATTGATTGATTTTGATGAAGCTCAGAGATGTTAGGTCCTGTGGTTATGTTATAATTGATATGTGACTATAAAGACGGTTTAAACTAGATTTAGATTACAATCCTATTACTTAGGAGTAAGTCCCATTGAACTCAATGGGGCTTACTTCTGAGTAGACATGTGTAGGACTGTGCTGTTAGAGCAGCTAATTGAAATGTGTTATCTAAATAATATCTGTATTTTATCATCTTGGTGGAATTAAATGCACAGTTTCAGAAGGCAATATGAATGAGTTTGTGTAATAAAAACAATGGATTTGAAATTGCAACACTGCACATTCTCCCTATCTCACAGTACATTTGCAATAGCTCCATGGTGCATAATTAAAAAATTAGTTCTGTCTCTCCCACCCCCCAGCTCCCTAGTACAGCATCAGAATTATGGCACCTTATTACATGTTATGTTTTTCTATTATTTGGTAATGTTGTTGCTTAGATACAAAATGATATTGTGTACATTAGGCAAAAAGAAAAAGTAACACATATTAAGAAACCAAGGCTCATGAATGAAAGATGGCAAGATATTTTGAACTGCAGGAAATTTTAATCACAATGTTTGTAAGAATGAGGCCTAACAAATGATCTTAACTACATAGACAACAGAAGCTGAATCAATTTAAATTTGCATTGTGGAACCCTTTAGTTTGGTAGATCTCATAGTTTAGATTTTGCTGCATTGAAGTTTGTGGGCCTCTAATAAGTGTTTATATGCTGACGCTTTTTTTTTTATTGCTGTGCCAAACCCTATTTCCTTGCAATGGTCTCATGAGGTAAATGAATATTCACATAGAAGGCCAAACAAAACTGAGCACAGAAAACACTGGCTAAGATCACTAGAACTTACTTTGCTTTCATAAATAAATGCCGAATGTTATCTGCCTTTTGCACAAGGGTGCAATAGGCAGCCATTGCTGTTTGAAAATATTCAAATATCCATTCCACCATTCAATGTAAGTTTTTTGTTCTAGCCATGTTCATGACAAACCCACAGCAACAGTATGAATAAAATACAGATCATACATCCATAATATGAACCAACATCCCCAATGGAAGAACAACCATGATGTAAGAGAAATGTTACCAGAGACACCAACAAACCCAAATCCAGCTTAATTTCAGATTAAACCTCTGAATCAGCACAACAATTTATAGCAATTTTATTTAATTTCTTATTTTCTGATTCTCACCCCCCTTTTTTGCAGCCAGTGCATAGAGGATCACTCTGTGTTTTATGAAACTATTATTGTCACTCAAAAGAAATTGAGCTATTTCTACTGGACTGTCCCTGGTTGCTTGTGTGAACACAGATTTCAGAAAATGATCTCTTCAGTCTGTATATAAAGAGCAGGCTACTGCCAGTCTGTAAAGACAATATTGAGCTAGATGGACCAATAACTTGACTCAGTATAATGGATTTCCCAATGTTCTAGAATAACCCCTATTTAGATGGGTCTGCACTGAGCATGACTAACACTGACTATACCCATGTAGTTAGTATGGCTAACATTAGCTAATGCTGATAGAAAAGTTACATCAAAGTGTGTCTTCAGGAATGTACCAATATATTACCCCATAAACATAAAACATAATTCATTTGTTTTGGCATAATTCATTTAAATATATTTGTTCTCAGCACACATGTTAATCTATGTGTTATAATCTGCTCTAAGGCAAAGACGCACTGCCGGTGAGTTTTCAGTCTGGAAACCAGAATTGTATTCTGATAAATTCACTGAACCTTGAAGCTGCAATAGCTACTAAGTGCTTAAAACACTTTCTTCAAATCTTACCAAGGCCTGTTGTTGTTTAGCATCTTTATAAATGCTCATCAAATTTGCAGATGACACCAAACTAGGAGGGGTAGCTAATGCTGTAGAAGACAGAATCAGGATTCAATATGATCTTAACAGATTGGAAAACTCAACTCAAACTAAGAAAATGAATTTCAGTAGGGACAAATGTCAACCTAGGGCAACTAAGATGATCAAGGGTCTGTTAACTCAGCCTTATGAGGAACTGTTGAGGTAGTTGGGTATGTTTAGCCTGCGAAAGAGGCTAAACTGAGAGGAATTATGCTAGCCATCTTCAAATATCTAAAGGGCTGTGACATGGAAGATGGAGCAAGCTTGCTTTCTCCTGCTCTGGAGGGTACGACTCGAACCAATGGCTTCAAGTTACAAGAAGGGAAATTCTGACAAAACATCAAGAAGAATTTCCTGACAGTTCAGCAGTGGAACAGACTTCCTTGGGAGTTTGTGGACTCTTCTTCATTGGAGGTTTTTAAGCAGAGGTTGGATGGCCATCTGTCATGGATGCTTTAGTTGAGATTTCTGTTTGACTCGGGGTTGGGCTAGATGACCCTTGGAGTCCCTTCCAACGCTACAATTCTGTGATTCTATGATCAGAACTACAAACATGCTATGGGAGTCCCTTTGGCTTCCTCAATAAAGTATTTGAAGGGCCTGCCTCCCAAAGGTAATTCAAATGGTGTGCCTGTATCACATCACGTGATTATGTGGGGTGGGGCTTATATGTGCTCCCCAATTATTTTATTCAAGTTGGCATCCCTGACTGGATATATGGCAAATTGATACTTTACAGGCTTTTCAGACGGCCCAGAAAACTCCCTCTACTCCCAACTGGCCTTCCAAGCATGTTTATTAGGTGGGAGATGGTCCGGTTGAATTGTGTTCTTTCTGGCTATGTTAATGCATTTTTAAGTGGAGCAATGCCACATTATCATTTTAAAATAGTTTTATTTTTTTCTTCTGCCCCCCCCCCCATTTTGTAACCCAGTTTGGATAGGTTCCTGCTCAGAAAAGAGGTACAATGATAACAATAATAATAATTATATGATAATAATAAGGCGTGTTTGCGTACATACACATCTGCTGCTCAAAGAAAAAAGTTCAGATACCCCATGTGCATGGCTCTTTGGAACATTGCTAAGGTCTCTTAATGTACATTTCAATTCCTTATTTTATTTTATTTTTTAAAGGCTTTCCCCTTTTATTTAGACATTGCCAGAGAGCATTACAGATACAATAAAGGATAGTGAAGTGGTAAACTCAAGCACCCAAAGTCTGCAGTGAAGCTACATGGTTGGTACTTGTGTTAATGAGGCATCATTTCCATTAAAAGCTCAAGAGTCAGGAACCTTGAGGAATAAAGGGAAGGGAAAAAAGCCAACAACTTGGTGGCTAAAGATATGAGTTGCAAAGCAATTGCAATTGGCTCCAGGCTTCCTTCTTACCAGGTACACAGACTAGAATAGATTAAAAAGTAATGCTATGGAAGGCATAAACTATAAGTACATTAAATGGTTAGCAGGTGATGTTTTTAGATAGGCATTTTAGAAAGATTTATTTTCCCCAAGGCTAGAATTATTCCCCCCCTCCCTATTCCTGATAACTTTAGGTGTAAAATTCCCTGATGAAAAAGTATAGCTTTGAGGAAATTATCTTCATTTTCTCTGCCACCTTGTCACAAAATAAATGCATGTATACGCCCACAGAGTTGTGTATCAAATTCAAAAGACCAAGTGTGATGGTTGTACATCAATCATTCTTTCAATATTGATTTGTGGTTTCCAAGCAATCAACAAAGAACAAATGATAATTGAAGCCATTTGAAAGGGAACTTTCCCCTGTACAGGTCACATTCTAGAAAAGCTAAATTGGTTTAATGAGATTCAGTCCTATAAACGACGCCAGTTACAAAATATGTCATATATTATTGCAATAAAGGCTATATATGGCAGCTGTAAATTATACAGATCTACAACAGGTTCTGTAACTGAAGGGATTTGGTGAAAGATAAAGAGACACACTATTTCCCCCCTGTTTCAACTTAAAAAAAAAAATATTTAAGATGAAGTAGGAGTCTTTAAAACCCTACTGTACTTCAAGGGAAGAAAGACCAGCAAGATTTGCATGGCTTTTCCTACACGGCCTGATCCAGATCTTCATACTATGTTGGCCCAACCAATTGGAATGTGAGTGTTGGGAGTTGTCCTGGTTCACCCAGTGACTAATGGGCTTTTCTAGCAAAAGGAAGGTATAGCCAGGAAAGCTGCTGCCAGGAGACTCAGGTGCTCTGCTGCTAATTCTCACATTCTGCTAATGCAGTTTCCCATATTTAAGCAGGCTGAAGCTGTCTTTCCTGCAATAAAAGTGCTGGGTTCTTTAAGGGTTTCACAGACTGGGCTGTTAGACAATTCAACAGATTCTTGAAAGGGTGGTCCTCAAGTCCTCAGAAATAAAAAAAAACCTTCAACTCTGGCAGATACTGCTGAGCATTCTGCACTTAAAAGATAGAAATCCTGTCATCTGTGAAATGATTATGAATCATTTTCCATTAGCAAAGGGAGCAGGGAAATGTCAAGAGAGAGAAAAAAAGCCAAAGAGCCAATAATTTAACAAGTACTTAAATCCATGTTGATGCCATCTATTCTTGGTCTTTTTGGCCAAGCACATTGCATATTTTCAGTACTGAATGCAAGAAATGAACAGATGGTTAAATAGATAAAATAATAAAACATCTTGCTAATATCGCTATATTAATACATTCGGCTTTTTCTCACAGTAAGGGCTAGCACCTTAGCACATCAAGCAAACATGGAACAGCTCATTTCAGGCATATGAAAAAGGAAGAAAACTGTGTTGCTCCGTAAGGAAAAACAACAACTTCCAAATCTGCAGTTGGGCAATACCTTTATCAGGAGAAGTATGTGGCAATCTTTCAAGTTCTTCAATTCAGGTTGCAGATCCCAGAGGGGGTGCCATTTTTCTGCCTCCTGGGTGACATCTATGGTGTAATTAACTGTGACCTCCAATTCACAGGTGTATATGTGATGGGAAAGTTATTTCAACTATTACCTAACACTAGCACAGCGCACAATACCCATTGTATAAGTAGAGTACCAATATAAGGTAGAGAAATCACATGTATTCCTACCTAATTTGGAATGGTGAGGATAGTACACTGCACAGATTCATTTTTGCCTGACCCTCCCGCAATTCTTTATTAATGTTTTCCTATCACATTTACAAAGGAATCAAATATATTGCCTGCACTATGGCTTACATTTGTTTACAGACAGTCCAGTTCTGCCAAGATGAGCTGTGGCTTGCATACTGCCTTTAGATAAGGCTCTCCTCCTCAAAATGAAATTTTATTTGACTGGCCTTAGTGCTCTGGTACTTTCCTTCTCAACATGTTTCCTAAGTTTGAGATTTCTTTGAGCATAAAAGGTTGGACTAGCATAATACTCTTGTCTTGACCCATCTTTAGTACAAGGCAATTGATGGATGCCTCACTTCTTTCTCTAATCAGATCCATGGACTATTGGCAAACCTTTACATTTGTGCTCCATGGAATTGCTGTAGAATAACATTTGGCTCCTAAACTAGACTTGATGCCTCCACAGAGGCTTTTCTGATTGGATTTTTCTCTGAACAGAGCTCTTGCCTATCAGTCAACTGTCAGCTTTAACTGACTAAGATTAAGTAGTTGCTGATATGTACCACAGAGAGTGCAAGGAAATGGACAAGAGAATATACAGGACTTTATTTCAGAAGTCTGAAATCAATATTTCTAAAACTGTGTTGCATCCCTAAAATCTTTCGACTGCATGAAACAAGAAGGGTTAATGAAAGTACTGAGCAAAAAACAAAAAAACCACACACCAAAAACCTCAGGATCTTAGTGTACTTTTAAGTACTTTGTGCTAAAATGCATAATGAATCTTAAATATAATTAGGCCTTTTGGTTGTTGTTGTTTTTTAAAAAGAAAAGTCTATATTCCAATCACAGTATAAGAACATATTTATGCCAAGTGTCTGATGTACTGAAAATAAAAAAGTATCACATTGAATAAACAGTTTTCAGTATATCTTTAATAGTAATTTTAGAAAACTCTAGGTCTTTCTAGCTTGAAGGCTGGCAGGCATGTCCAATATGGAAGTATTTGCACTGAGCATATTTAGCCCTCAAATCAACAGTTGCCAGGGGGGGAGCACCAACATCAAGATTCAGTTCAGATACCGATATTGCACTTTGGGAAGCAGCTCGTATCATCCTGAGGTGCTTCATAGTCTTCCTGGTTTGACTCAGGGTCCGGATCCCACTCTGCCTCAGGAAGAACCAACTTTTACCATCTCTATTGTTGAAGCCTCTTTTGCAGGATAGGAAAACTACTGAGAAATTTCAACACACCACTTGCGCTAACCGCAAGTTTGATTCATGTGCTGTAGTTGTACAGTCTTGGGTTCCTGTTTATGTACTTCCTCTCAACTGTCTTCCTTTGTACTTTCACAAGCCTCTGCTATGCCTGCACCAGCTGAAACATTTACTGCACCGAGATCATTATGTGATTTATTCTATGCCAAACTTTTTCAATTCAACAGTCCCTTTTACCTGGGGCTTTTGTCCTATGGCTACTATCTATAGTATATTCGTGACATATTAAACCATTAGTTTCCTGCAAGCTGTTTCCTGTAACACAAGCAGACGGCATGCCTTCAGATCCACTGCCAATTCAAAGCAATGCTAGAATATACTCTGCCTCTTGCTTCCACTACTGTTCATGCCAGCTTCAGAAAGAAGCTGAGTATTGCTCCTCTTGCCTACATCAGTGTTTGAGTTTGAGAGAATTCAGAACAGGCAGTGCTGTTGATGCTAATACTTCTGCTACTGCCATTACCAGACCCACCAGTCATTTGTCTAAACCTATCAGTAGGGTTTGGGGATAGGGCACCCCATGACTTGCCAGGTGCATGTGCCTCTCATGAATAAGAGTGGTGTGTGTGTGTGTGTGTGTGTGTGTGTGTGTGTGTGTTGCTTAAAAGGGGCTGAAATTAACCAGTTCACTCTGGCAGAGTCAGAGAAAGGCACACACACAACTGGGGGCTGGGCCTGAGTGCACGAGAGAAACAAGCGGAGTGAAAAATAAGATAAAATAGCTCAGTTTAACTGAAAAAGATTCACATGCGAAGTCCCAGATCTAGAGTGGGGCAAGGATAAAAACTCTACTAAAAAGGAAAATACAGGAAGAACAAACTGAACATCACACATGAATAGCGGCCCTAAAACTGAAAGTAGGAGAAAAGAGGAATAAGACTGCACACTAATAAAAAAAATTGTGCAGAAGTACTGGAACAGAAAGAAAAAAACAGAATGAAAATAAAGGTGGTAGATGTAATGCGTTATTTCTGGTAAACTGAAAATGATTCAGAAGTATAGTCAGTAGGAAGAGGGATACAACCTAATCCTGCTCAAGAGAGAAAACTTGCTAAAGAACAATGAGCATTTGAGACAAATACATATATGTTTCTCTCAACTTCTCTCCCATGAAGCATTGTGATTGGAGAGCCCTGTTAAATTCTAAACCTCTCAGTCAAAATGGCCTACCCCTCCTTCCCTCTCTGCCCACACTTTCCCACTCAATCAAGGGCATTTCTTGTAAACTTGGTTTCCTTTGTCACAAAAAAATTATAGTGATGGGTAGGTGGGTGGGTTGCAACCAAGTCATCAGAATAGAACAAAGCTTTTGGGATTCCCCATTTCAACTTATGGGACCTTGTAGAAACCCTGTCTCACCTGGGACAAGCCCTGAAACGCTATGGGGCACCCTGGTTCAGAAGCCACAAGCACTCTAGAACAGAGGCAGATGAACTTCAAGCTTGAGAGATCTATTTTGCTAGACCCCAAGATCCACCAGCTGGAGACAAAATAGTGGCTTAGGACAAGGGACAGACAGCCACTTAGAATTAAGGAAGAGGGCATCTGAGTGAATCTTATCACAGGATTTCGTTTTGGTACTGAGGTCACAATCCTTTCAGTCAAAATGCATTCTTGATCCTGCCCCTCACCACACCCCAAAAACCCCAAGCCATGTGTTCCAGCAACTTAATTTGGAAAAAGGTTATTTACCTACATTTTTAAAAAACTGAGAATCAGAAATCCTTGGTGCTCTTCTGCATATCATCCAAAGATCAACTATATTGGTGTTCTGCCCACTTCAGATTTATATTGTAATTAAGGGCTTGCATATAACAATGACACCTGTATTATGTACAGGAGTTTTCTCTCACTTTACAACACTGTCAGCTGAACTACTTTCAGTGCTGAATTTCTGTTCAATCTGAATTAATATGGTGGAATTTTAAAACTATTCAGAAATTGAGTTTATAAAATGTTAAGAAAGGCCTCCAGCTGCATGAAATCCATGGGGTGCAATATAATTAGAGCTTGGAAAAGTTTTAGCTGTGACAAATAATTCTGCTGACACTGATACATCTTAACATTGAGGTAGGAGAATCTGGAGTGAAATTGGGAGCTGGACAAAGCAGCAGTAATACTTTAGTAACTTTCTACACCTGTGTAGTTGCTTTTCTTGTTGCTAAAATCATATCGGTAGAAAGCAACCTAAGAATCAATACATTCCAGTAACATTTTACTACAATGTTTCTGCAGATTAGCAATGGACTACATTAGGATTGTTGATGTTCAAACTCTTAGATTTTAACTAAAGTTTTGGGGAAAGGGAAGAAAAGCACTCTTGTAGACATGCTGAGTTGCAATCCCACTCTGTTACAATAATGCAAGTAGGATTGCACCCTGATCTCAAGAACCAATAGGAAGAAATCCACATTCATCATATTTAAAATAGCGAACATTACTTTGAATGTGCCTAGAAACTTAATGGCATGTATCCACTTAAGGAATGCTTCTATAAATGGATGTAGTAAATAAATAGTTACAAGAAGTATAATTTGATGTAGTTATCAGTAGAAAGGAGCAGCACTGATAACCACATGTAAATCAAATATGTACTATCATGGGAGAAACATATATGCGATTGTACTTAAACATTCTGGACCTGAGACAATTCCTTTCTCTCCTCTACCCATAGTGTCTCATTGTTCCCCTTTCAGTACTTTTCTGTCTCCTTCCCTGCCTGCATCTGGTCCCTGAGATCCATTGCCATACTTTTTTTTGGTCTTTTTTCTTAATGCACCATTTATTTATTTATGTTTGGAAGGAAGATGTCTTGTACCAACTCAGACAAAGGTCCATCTAGCTAACTATTGTCTACACTGTAGGACTGCCCTCCTGTGGAGAACTATTTATCTACAGTGACTTGCCATGCAGAAAAGGCTCCTTTCACCCTGCGACTACAAACCAACATTTTGGGTTATGTGTTTTAGGACTTCTAGGATGCAAAGGGCTTTACAATTTTTTAAATCTCAATTCATCCTCACAAATGGGCATTTAAAAGGGTACAAGTCTCCATTATGGAAGGGCCTTAGTTTTTCATTGACACTATATAAAAAGGATAGCTGAAAGTTTATCTGCCATGCCTCTCCTATGAAGCAAGTCATGAAAAATAGGAATTTTCTGCCTGATTGCCTAGAAAGTCTTCAATGTGACATTTCAGTTAAGGAGACAGATTAGTGCTCCTAAAAACTATGGACACAGAAATGTCACAACAGTCATTATCCATTTGTATGTAACTATTCTATTTGTATTTAGACATTTGATCTCCTTGAAGATCCATGGGCCAGTGGTCTCTTTTTGGAGTCAGATGACCTTAGTGTAGTTTGGAACAAAGGCAGGTATGTCCTGAGACATTTATACTTTTAAACAAAGTGTAGATCTGGTTCTGTAGAACATTTGACTAATGATTTCAAGTGTTGTGAATTTGGAATCATATATGTCATATCAATAGTCCTAAGTATCCGATTGTCCATTTTAAAAAGTTTAAGTTACATTTTTATCACAATCATGGTTGTGGTGGCACTTTAGGGCAGAGCAGTACTTTACTTCAGCAAACACAACAAGAAGAAGAACAAATGGGCTGAAATTTGAAGTTTGCTCCAATTGGCAGTGGCCCTGTGACAATTTAGCCAGTTGTAATTGGAGATGCCAGGGACCGAAACTGGGACATTTGGTATGCAGAACATGCACACTACCACTGAGCTACAGCTCTTCCTTTTCTCCTGCATTCTTTCCTCCCCATCCATTTTACTCCCAGTTTCCCCTAGTTAGGCTCCCACAGTTGGCAATTGGTCTTGGACGGAGGTGAAGGAAAGCCACTCCCACTTTTGTCCTTCCTTCCTGAAAATGTTCCCATGCCTTCCTGTTATTCTAGAAACACTGCACTGGGAACCTAGTTTTCATGAGGTAACATGTCTAGCACTTGGAACTAACTTCTTTAGTCTTCGAATTCACATTTTTGCCCTGGCTATAATATGGTTAGATCATAATTTGGGGAATTAAAGACCCTTGACACCTGAGGTAAATATTTTAGGGCTCACTCAAATTCTTTCATCTGTGACATGTTTTAACTGATTTCATTTTTGTTTGTTTTTTAAATTGTTGTAACCCACCCAGGGACCTCTTAGTGAGAAATGGGTAACAGTATTAATAAAAAATAAATGTGAACTGCTCATTTACTACATTGAAGTATGAAACCAACAATTCACGACAATTGCCAAACCTTCAAATGGCAATTCCAGGCTAGGAACTAATTTGTAAACACTAAAAAAGAACCTGTGTACATGCATGAAGAAATGTTTAAGATTATTTCATTTCAATTAATTAGGTTGGTTACACTGAAACTTTGTCATAAAATGCCTCTGATCTCATAATTTAGGCCAGCAAACAGGAAAACAACAAATCAATTAGAGTCATTTAATTTCTTTTCTTGTGTGCAACACGTCAGGAAAAGAACAATCTTGATTGTAATCCACCTCAACTAACATGCACTCAGGGTTTTTTTGTTTTGCTAAGGAAAGTGATACATGTGATATAAGACGATTTAATCTAGAAGCTGGAGGAAAGATGACAAGTGGATGAAAAGCAGCCAAGTCAAACAAAAGCACATGCCATAGATGCTCTAATACAAACTGACTACTGCCTTGCTGGAAAGAAAACACAGAAGTTAATGCTGATGCTGAAAGGCAACAGGCTGAGATCAGAAATACATTTTCATGAACAAAAATTACATGGCACCAGCTCAATCAGATACACAAGGAACATAATGCAGAGCAATGGTCTTACATTCTTCATGTGAACATAGGAAACGGAAGCAATAAAGATTAATTCAGAATGTGTTACTACTTGATGTACCCCTTCACAAAGTCTTTGACAAGCCATCTGGAGGACATAGGAGCTATTTTATCCTTGGATCATATTGACAAATTCCACCACACACACAAATACACAACCATGTAAACCAGGAATAGAGAAAACCTTTCAGCCTGAGGGATGCATACCTTTGTACAGCCTTTTAGGAGCTGTATCCCAGTGGTGGGCAGGGCCAGAGGAAAATGTGGGTAGAGCAAGGAATGTAAATTTTACCTCCATACATCAGAATAAATTTGCACATACAATCCTTCACCCAGGCAGGCAAGAGACATAATCAGGGTCCAATACAAGGGAGGGTTCATTGAGGGTGTGGCCTGGGGATAATGGGCGTGGCTGAGGAGGAGGTACAACTTTGGGAGAGTCTTGAGGATCAGACAGAGAGGGCTGATGTAAACGCTTGACATATAGGGATGCATACCGAAGGAGTTGGCATTAAATTCCATTATTGTAGCTGTACTGAAATAGCAGCTGGCATCCTTCATGCTAGCATCATTTTACAACTGTATGAACTAAAGCACGGTTTAATGATGATGAAGAGACAGAACATTTCTTTGCTTTTCAAGTTGTGTCACACAAACTGTTGCATTTTCAATGGTCTCTGTGTAGCTACCTGGCCATATGCACCAGTGCTTAAACAGGTAACAGTCTAACAGTAAAATAAACTTGGCACCCATGTACAACTGAGTAAACTGGAACAACCATACATTTATAAAAGAGAGCAAGTCAAAACGACTTAAAATCTCTACCTTGCCACAGGCAGCCCAATAGCAAAGAACACATAAATTGTAGGTGGCTGTGTTGGTCTATTAGGAACAAAAAAAAATCCAGAATATCCCCAGTAGCATGATACCTTTACTAGGACCAAGTAAAAACCACAAACTAGTGAGCTTTCAGGTTCTCCAGAACTCTTCTTCTGACATGAAGTTCAGTAAAATGATATGGGTGGGAGAAAAGAAAAGGCTAAGCATTGGCAGTGGACACACACAAAAATGCACCTAATTTGTCTTTTATTAATTCTTAACTTAGTGTACCACCTAAAATTAGTATCCAGCTTTGCTGATGCCATATTTCTTTTTTTCTGCCTTAGCAAAGGTCATAGCTTGTGGGTTCTGCTGAGTGCTGGAGACGGATCAAAGCACTTATTAGTGTTTATATTATCCTTCTCCCAGTATGTCTCAGTTTAGCACCTAGCAGGGTCTGATCTAATTAAGGCTGCAGTTTATGTGAACATTTGCCCGGGAGTAAGTCCCATTGAACTCAGTTAAGAACTATTTCTGAGCAGACTTGCATGGAACTGCACTGTTAAGTCTGCATAACACATCCTGTGCTCCATTATAAGATTTAAAATAATCTGCTGATTTAGGGGCTTCGACATCATGCCTAGCTCCCCAGCCACTGTTGTTTTGCTTAGCAGAAATCAATCACTTGTCTATTAGTTGGTGACATTTTAATTGGTCCTAGATTCTGTGTTTTTTGAATACTGTTAAGGGCACCAGTGAAGCAGTATGCAATATGAAAGATATACCCCAGAATTTCCCAGATATACCCCAGATGATTGAGCAGCCTTCCCAGGTTTCACATGACTACGCTTGCTTCAAAAGCTGCATCCCAGTATCATCCAAAACATTTCAAGGGAACCTGGGGTGTACATTTGGAATGATACATCCAAGCTGCTTGGGCCATGGCCTTGTCTTATCCCAATATAATTGAGTATGGCCTCACAGCACCACACCACACTGGTTGCTAATAAATAAATAAAAGTAAATTAGCCTTTCTTCCCATATAATGACAATCGCAAAAGGAAGGAAGATGCAAGAAAAGCTAAAGGCTTCAAGGGAGTTTAAATGCAAGAGCACATCTCTGTCTGAGCTTTGTTGTTTGTAGTCAAAGGTCTTTACAATATAAACAATAAAAAACAAACAATCCAATCCAAGAGCAAGTTAAAAACATATTGATTTTTAGAACTGCAAATTATCTAAATTTTAATACTGTAATATAATTTGGATTTTTTTTTTTAACCCACCTTGACAGTATACTGTTTTAGGTTTATAAAAGCGGATGAAATCTGGCTGTGACATCTGTCACTCCATAGATCTTTAGGGCTGATCTGCAAATGCTCGTGCTTGGCTCTCTTTGTTGATGACCACTGGCCTTTTCACTACTATATTTCATTTTATGAGATTAATGAAAAGTGTTGCAGTGAATGATAACTTAACTATTATCATGAAGTGCCCTTGTGGTCATTCAGAAGGTAACATGCTGTCCTTCAGTTAACAGGCCATACAGACACTTCTTTTAATCCAATGCCTTCAGAACTGATTTAGTGCTGATTGATTTACCATACTATTCCTTTCAACACTTATTTTCAGTATTCCTTTCTGGGCTAAAATTGCTTTTTTGTACCTCTTTATCTGAACATAAAAATGTAGGGATTAAAGGCTTAGTGGTCAGCTAAATATATAGTCAAATACTGTAGTTTCCATAGGTTCTTCATATCTTTCTTGGATCAAAAGACCAGGGTTGTAGCAATCATTAAACATTAAAAAGACAAATGTGAAAACTATTTTGGTAAAAACGTCTGTTTAGAAATCATCATTGATCATATTATCTGACTACCTCTTACGTTTTGAGTTTTTTATTCCCTTTGTGCTTATGATCGGCAAAACTTGCTATATATTTTGTAGCCTATCTCCCTCTCCAGTAATCATTCTTTTAAAATGATGCTATGTTGATTTTTGTCATTACCAACTCTCTTTTTCAGAATTATTTATAAAATGTGAAATCTCCATGCCTCAGAAACATACATACAGGGGACAATAAATCCAAATTTGAAATTGAACTGTAAGTTATACAGTAAACAGAAAGAGTTATTTCTGTTTATAACTCACTAAGAAAGCAATGAAATTGAAGAATGCAGGCTATCAGTTAATGATGGCAGCTCTTTCTGAATACAGAGTGTATATATATGGATATTTCCCAAAAATACATTTAAGAAGACAGAGCAGTTTCCTTCTCTCAAAACCTTAACTTTTGTATGTTGTGCTATTCTTTCTAATGCTGTATTATCATTGCAAGATACATTGTGGTGGTAGCATTTACATTTACTAAGTAAAACCAGTTTCATGGTTAGGTCCTGCTTGCTATTCAGAGTGTGTATGCGAAAGAGTAATTAAATTAAACAAATGCAAAACTGACTAAAGGATACATTGTCAACAATGATAATAAAAATAAAGAGGAGCTTCATAGGGGCTTGGAGTCTGCTACTGTAGCAGGTAATGTTCCAGGCATAGGAGCCAACTCCTAGAGGACAACAAAGTTCCTTCACCCCCCCAAAAAATATTTGAGGGGGCCGTCCCCCCTCATAGTTGATGGGCACTGCCATTCAAATTGTGTGTGTGTGTGTGCTGCATCTTGTGATCAATAAATTATGTGGGGTGGGGCTTACCTTCCCCCACCCCAATATTTTATTAAAGTTGGCACCCCTGGTTTCAGAGGCATCTGGTCTGTAGTTAATGGATGATTTTTAGTTTCTAAGGATGGGTACTGGTGATCATTTTTGTTCTTGCACCTCATTGCTGATGTGGTGAGAATAGGCCTTTTTTGTAGTAGTTTCCTGTCTATAGAATGCTCTCTTCAGTGAGGCCTGCCTGGCACCAACTTTGTCATCATTTGGGCATGGGCAAAGATCCTTTTGTTTTCTCATGCATTTGGGCAGCACCGATGATTTTTTTTACTTTCATGCCTATGTATTTGGATTTTTTTACTTTCACGCCTATGTATTTTTTAAAAAGTTATTACTGTATTTTATTTTATTTTGCAAATTATTCTTGTAAATTGCTTCAGGACATTTGTTGGGAGAAGCCATTTATTTACAAGTTCAATAAGCTATCTGCTGTCAAGAACTGCATCAACTGAAAATTCAGGAACCATGAGCTGTTTTAAGTGTAAGTACTCCCACTTTCCCCTGTCACATGCAAATGTGTGGGAGCCATAGGGCAACAGAAATCCAGCAGATTTATCTTGTTAAGGAAGCAGCAGGAAATATTGCCTAAGATCTCAGAAGGGCCAGGAATGCTAGAGAGGAATGACAAAGGAACCATCAGAGTATCCCCCTTGCTGAGATTTAATATGAACCTAGTATCAGGATTAGCTAATATGCAAAGCATAGTGGTTTGAAACTAAATAGTAAAGATGAACTAAAATGGGGAACAGTTTCTTGCAGAAAAGTTCAGCCCCTGTGCACCCTCTACCCTCCCCATCTTGGTGATCTTTTGAGGCCATCAAATGGGGCAAAAATGTTTGACTCCTCTATATAACTATGTCAAGAATGGCCCACTTTTTCCACATTGTAAAACTCAGGCAGCTGGAAGAGGATATAAAAGAAAGAGGAGTAGATGATCATACTAGCTCCTGTGAAGACCTGCTAATCCCTGGAATCAGTATGAAGCCCACAATAATATAAAAATACAACACATAACTTACTGGGGAAGTTCAAACCTAACTTTTCTAATCCTCCATGCTTTAAGGATCAGGAATGTGCCCCAATTATCTACCTTTTTGTTTAACGCTAGAATTGCAAATGAACTGATGGTTGAGCCATCCTTTCCAAAAGACGCTTTAAAAAATGCTTCACTCTGTCTTTAATTTCATTACCGTTTAACCTGCTTTAAAAGTTTCCAAAAATTCCTTTAGCACCCCTTTCTTTATCCCTCCTCTCAGTCCCATGCATGGTCAATAAGCAGCTGCGGATGTGTGAGAAAGCACATATTTAGCACAGAAAACACCCCAGCCTTTATGGGCTATTAGGAACTAAGACTAGGAAGAGAAACATAACCCTGAATCTAGGTAGCCAGAAATGTAAGTGCATGAATGAAAAGACCAATGCAGGTAATTAGCTGACTCATGACTCAGTCATACTCCACGGCACCTTTCCTTCAACATCCTCCCTTCACTCTTTGCAGACACACTTCTCCTATAAACATTTGATCAACAGCCAGTGTCTTCTGGTCATTGTTCCAGTAAAACCTCCATTGCATGTCCTCTTTCAAGCATCATCCCAACTGGCTACCCAGCCTGTCCTAGGAGCATAACCAACAAGGGAAACAAGAAGGGTTAGGGTAACACTGAGCTAATGAGGTCTCACCCTTGATCATGCTCCACCAGTGAATCTCTGGGCAAGACAGATTTGTACTCCTCAGTTAGTTGGGGTGTTGTCCTCCATCATAGTGGTAGTTCTGTCCTGCCTTAGTGGGTTTAAGCTGGGCAAAAGACCACACTGGAAGTTTTCTATGAAATCCCTGCAACCACGTATTTATTCTGCTGCATTGTAAAGAGAGACAAAGCACTCAAGTTTTCAGTGAACAATATTTATATCATCACAAAACTCAAGGCAATTTTGCTTTGAGTTTCTATTAAGATGACTTAATAATAAGACTGCTTCAGGAACCATAATTATAGGACTTTCAGAGGAATAATTATTCACATTACAGTTGCATATTATATAGCTGCTTATGGGTTTCAGAGCCAGTCTCTTTATGTGACTGAGTAGGCAGCAAGATCCATAAAGACTGTACTTAATCATTAATTACAATTCTCTGAATATTAGTTATGAGAAGACTATAGAAACGTTGATGCTATATTTAGGGGCCAAAGAAAGGAAACAAAGCAGCCTTTAGGGTGCATAAATTAGATCATGAACCGTATCATAAACCCAACAGTGTATCATATACGGAATGTTTATGTGTGGTAGAGCTCCCTACAGAGAAAAAGGTTGTGACCCAGAGCAGCAATTTGCATGAATGCAAGCAAAGTATTTTCCAATTCATAACTTTCTTTGTACTGTTCACTACCACAGACAAAGAGGTAAGAGAAGTCAGTTCTTAAACTAATATGCCTGTTTTGGCTGGATCAAGCATGAGCTTTCCAGAATGCTCTTCTGCAGTACTTTTCTTCTTCTTCAGGGGGTATGCAAAGGTATGCAGTGCTGGCCCTTTTGTTGTTGTTGTTAAAAAGTGTGGCACTTAACTTTAACAACTTCATGGTGAGTACTGGCACCTCTTTTTCTCTTCAGTTATGTGCAGCTGTTCACATGTAACATGTCTATAATGTTAGCCAAAATTTATCCACCAAACCTTTCACTCATTAGAATCATATTAGCAGGAGTTGTTAGGGACAATGGCTCTGTATTATTACTCCAATCTGCATATATGTACCCTAGACAGAATTCACTGTCTCTCCTCTTTGGTTCTCTAAGAGTAACTTGTTTCCTTCATCTAACAATCTAATTAAAATATGCTGTACTAGCTGCTCATCATATAATTCAAATGAACTATAGAACTTGAATAAAATGTACTGTACATTTGATGGTTTAAAGTGCCTCTTTAAAAACAGTAAACAAGTAATGGGATAATTTGCAGGGAGGCCTTGGTCATAGGTTTGTCTTCCTTGGTATGTATTTTTTTTTCCATCATCAGATTATCCTACATTTTTTCTAAATGTGTGTTTGGTGGAGTTGACTATTTCAGCACTATTTTCCTAGTTTGAGCCAATGACCAACAGAACAGCCAGCATTAGAAATAGAATTAGTTCTCTGAAGAGTGCATCTTGTGCCTTTTTGTCTATCAAATTAAGCAGGAACAAAGCAGGCTTGACAGATAGGGGGCTTCCAATGATGTTTAACACATATGCCCTGTGTCAATGTGAATTGTACACATTTGCTTAAAAGGCTAGTTCTCAGCAAAAATCCCAGCTGAGGCTTGATCCTGTTTCAATTGTCACCAGTTTTTTTGGCAGATAAAAGCAGATGTTTAACCGCAAGTACACCAGTTACAATAGATGCAAGGCACTGTATTTTGTACTCAGGAATCTGAATCTGAAGTACAAAATGTCACGTGAGAAGAATGTTGAGAACCAGCATTTTCTAATGTGTAGTTCAAAGTGTTGTAAAGCTATATTTAGTATTCAGGACCAGGCTCAATAATTAGATCAAACTGAGTTTTAGAATATATTAAAATATAATAGTGTCAATGGGTTCACTGTAGAAGGTTCTTAATGGAAGAAATGGAACATTTATTCTGCGAGGGGCAAGAGACTTCGTGCTGGCCATGGTTTTCCCCACCTCCATCGCCCTACCCTCCAGCCCCAGGAACTTTTGGGGGGAGGGTATTTCAAAGGAAGAACAGTCTGTTCTCATGGGGTGACTGGTTTCACCTGTGCTGCCCCCAGCCCCAGCCTGAGAAACCTTCAGAGCAGAGTTGCTGCCCTGTGCATTATATTGAGGCTTCAACTAGTCTGGCATGTATGAGTGAATAGGGAGCAGAAACAGATGATGAGAAAGGGCTACTTAAGAGAAATGACATCTCTTCTGCCCCAGCATGGTGCCACCTTGCTTCCTCAGTAAGGAAAGGCAATGAAGGGCAAAAGAGCCTCACCTCCTGTACCCTCTATCTGAGCAATAGCCTCTCCGAAGTCATTACTTTAAGAACAGCAGAAGCTGGGAAGGGAGAAGAGGAGTTCAGGATACATTTTTTAAAAAATAGTTGTGTATCTTTGTTTCTCAATTTAATTCTTCTACATGGCTTTGTATGTATTGTGGTATTTCATGCATTGCGACTTGCTTTTTTATTGAGTATAGTTTAGTAATTATTTATTGTAATTGTTAAGACTGAATTTCTGTATAATTATTTGCTAATATTTTTATATTTACTTTTATTGTGTACTATTGTGTTATAGAATCATAGAATTGCAGAGTTGGAAGGGACCCAACTAAAACATCAATGACAGAAGGCCATGAAACCTCTAAGGCTACCACCCGTAGGGTGGCCATATGTCCTCTTTTTCCAGGACACGTCCTCTTTCTTCATGGGTGATCCATAGTTTAAGGTAGAAGTTGGCAAATGTGTCCTCTTTTTGCTCTTCATAATATAGCAACCCTATCCAAGAGAGTCTGTTCCAAGAGAGCTTCTTCCACCTTCTGGGAAATGGAATTGTCAGTGAGGCAATGGAGGAAATGGATTACTGAACATTACTTTATTTCATATGTTTTGTTTATTTTAAAGTTATGTTTTTATTATATTATGACTTTTTTTGTATTGGATCAGATTATTATAAGGTGTGTGATTCTTATATTCTGTTGTTGCAAACCACCTAGGTGGTATACAAATTAAAAGTGAAATGAAATGAAAAATTATCAAGCATATTAAACTAGATAGTCCCATCATTTCCAGAGGTGTTCCATCATCACCACCACCACCCCGCCCTTCCCTGGCATAAATTGTTTTGATATTCTTTTTTTAAACTTAACTTGCAGTTAACAGAATGATCTGTTTCCCCACTGTGTTTACCCTTTGGGGGGGAAATGAATGATGCTTTATCTCCAATAGCATTTTAATTATGTATTGATAATCTACAAGATAATAGTTAAATGTTCATAATCCATGCGGGAGACAACAGACCACTTCAGGGATTGAAGGAAGAAAATACTTCTGTAATTATAAATGTTTAAAGAACAAGGGCCAATTAGTTGATGATTACTGAAATTACGTTGTCTGTTCTTCAGACCTAGCCAGGAACCAGCCACTGTGATAAACTAGTGTTTTGTTTTTTTGCTTTACAAAGGAACATGACAGGGGAGAATGCGCTCAACAAAACAACTTCAATCTTGGGCAGCATCTTTTCAAAATGACACAACTTACACACCGCCACAATTTAATTTCCTTTTTTTCTGAGCACAATTTTAAATATCTGTATGTTTTAAGTGGTTAACAATTAAAAAGACCCTCCCCCAGGCAAAAACAGGCTGATGTACAAAACTATGATGCCAAGCATGACAGAAGATTCAAGTGAAATGAACAGCCTAAATGAAATTACTGGCCCAATATTTTATCTTGAAATTATGAAGAATGCTGCATTATTTTATCTAGGCATCTTCATTAGTATACAGTACACAGTCCTTTAAATCTATTTCCTAAGGCCACCTCGTATTTTAACCTTACAACTCCGTATAGAAATACAAGATAATTTACAAATATGGGGTACAATTCAACCCTTTCCAAATACCAAGTAATAGTCTTATGCCTTTTATAGATGTATCCGGAGGTCCCAGTCATCTTCAAGCATTGGCTTGCAGGCTACCATCATAAAAAGCATGTGCTTCTCACAGCTAAGCAGGTGAGCTACAATGAACCTAACCCAGTAGCAGCACGTTCAGACGTTATGGGGATTCCCTCTCGTATACAAGGAAGGGATGGATGGTGCTTTATTTTTCCATCAGCTTCTATAATTCTTAAATATACCCAACAGTTCTTATTACATCTTACAATATTATTTATTACAATGATAAGTATGCTTATCATATGTAGCTCAATTGTTCCTGTGCATTTTTGAGTATAATGCTAAATTTAAACTCTAGACTTTTAAAAAAAACAACAACAAAGAGAGGGAAATGGTCAAAGACCTGAAGATATAGATTGCACAATGCGCCATTAAGTTTCTTCAAATTCACAGTACTACTGTACCAAATGGACAGTTCTTTCTCATTTCAGTAAGTGGTTTCTGTTCCTCGAAGGGAAAAAAGGCATATATATTAATTATTTCAAAATATTCTTGTCAGTTGTACAACAAAATCACCGAGAGGCTGTTTTAATTCTCTGTTCCAAATGTGATACTTCACCACTGCTGAACTTGTCAGACCTTGATTAATATTCCTTACAATATACATGACATGTTTGCAATTTTCAGCATTTGGTCACTTTTTAATTAATATTGGGAAGAACTTTGCGAATTGTTTCATCATTTATCTATCACACAGAATTGTCACCTACGAAAGGATAGCACTGAAAGAGAAGAAGTTAATTAACTCAATTTTAGTAGTTTCTTAAAATAAGCTACTGTTTTATAAATACATGACATAATTCAAAGTTAAGAATAAATGAGAGAATGTGGGCCATTACATTTGCAGGTATCCATTCTAAGAAAAGCACTACAAATGCTTGAAAATGAAGAACCCGGTATGGTTTTTTTGATCTGGGGTGTGCTGGGGTTTGGCCACTTTTACATACTTGTTCTTCGTAATGCAGAGCTACTTTATAAATTATATTTTGTAAAGATCACCCAGTCCCCCACGGACTTAGCATTTGCTAGCCTACTGTGGGATCCCCATGGGGCATGACAGAAAGCATTTCCCTGTTTTGCCACTTCCGCATGGAGCTCAGGCTATAATGGGCAACTGAATGCCTGGTTATGCTTCTCATGGCACTCCAGTTGTTCTCAGGTTTCATCAGCCCAGTTGGCACAGCCAATGACTGGGGATGCTTGCTTGTCCCTAGTGTGTAAGCTAAGAATCACTCTGTTGGATCTGACCAAAATGCCTATCTAGTCCAGCTTCCTGTTCTCAAGAGTGGCCAACCACACACAAGCAGGAGGTAAGGACAGCAGCACTTCCCACACATACTCCCCAGAACTGACATTCAGAGACGTACTGCCTCTAATACTGGAAGTGGTACACAGCCATTGCAACTAGTAGTCATTGATAGTGTTATCCTCCATGAATTTGTATGGTCCTCTTTTAAATTCATCCAAGTTGGTGGCCATCACTAGGCCATGTAGTATTTAATTCCATAGTTTAGCTAGGTATGTGCTATGTGAAGAAATACTTCCTTTTGTCTGTACTTAATCTCCCAATGTTCATCTTCAATGGATGGGCCTGGGACAAAAGCTTCTTTCTATCCACTTTCTTTATATTCCAATTAGGTCAAATACTTGAGAAGTGTCCTCCAGTTTGCCCTCTTACATTCCTATTGCTAAGAGTCCATAAATATGCCAATTTCTGTAGTTCTGACTGCAGAATTCCTTTTTATATATTGCAGATTTCTTGAAGCCTGTCTCCAAACCTGCTTTTACAGAGGGAACCAGCATCTGTAAAGTAAGGGGATTAGTCTAAACACCTGGGTTCTTAAATTAGGGCTTAGAGTGGTATCTCAGTTTTGATTGTTATTCTGAACACTAAAGAAATATGTCTTGGATTTATTCTGTGCCACAACTGTGACAATCTGATTGCACAATATTAAAATAAGCTATTGGCAAACTATGCTGAGATAGAGTTGTTACATTTATATCCCCCCCTTTTTGCAAACTAGTAAATTCTCATTTCAGTTTTAATGAGTATACTCAGTTTTAATGAGTATAATGAGTCGAGCACCTTTATTTACACTGAAATTTGCAAGAAATGGAAGAGGATTTTTTTAAAAGAAAGGTAAGCAGATCCTTGAATACATGCAGTTAATTCTAACAGTAAAGCAGTATACATAAACACAGAGTCAACTGTAGTCAGTGTATCAACTCTGTGTTTAAACACACATGTTAATAACATAGCTTTCCTGTGGTAGGCAGAGAAAAGGAAATGTATTGATAATTTTATTTATTTATTTATTTAGGCCCCCTAACTTGAAGTAATGCCACACGAATCTCATTTTTTTAAAATATACAAGCTTGGTGGATCAGGGAAATACCGTGGACATAATATATCTTGATTTCAGCAAGGCTTTTGACAAAGCCCCCCATGGCAGTCTTGTGAAGAAACTGGTAAAATGTGGACTGGGTGAGGTATCCATTTGGTGGATTTGTAACTGGTTGACTGATCAAACCCAAAAAGTGCTCACTAACTGATCCTTGACATCCTGGGGAAAAAATGACAAGCAGGGTCCTGAAGGGTTCTGTCCTGGGCCCGTTGTTGTTCAACATCGTTATAAATGACTTGGATGAAGGAATTGATGGGATTCTCATCAAATTTGCAGATGACGCCAAACTAGGAGGGATAGCTAATGCCGCAAAAGACAAATTCAGGATTCAAAATGACAGTAACATATTGGAGAACTCATTTAAAACTAAGACAATGAATTTCAATAGGGACAAATGTAAGCTTCAACACCTAGGCAGGAAGAACCAGCTGCCCAAATATAAGTTGGGGGATACCTGGATTGCCAGTATTACATGTGAAAAGGATCTAAGAGTCTTAGCAGACCATGAACTTAACAGGAGTCAACAGTGTGATGCAGCAGCAAAAAAAGCTAAAGCTATTCTAAGGTGGCATCAACAGAAGTATACTGTCATGATCAAAGGAAGTCATAGTGCTGCTTTATTCTGCCTTGGTCTGACCACACCTGAAGTACTGTGTCCAGTTCCGCAAATCACAATTTAAGAGGATATTGACAAGCTGAAATGTGTGCAGAGGAGGGCGGTCAAGATGATAAAGTGTTCGGAGACCAAGCCTTCTGAAGGAATTGGACATATGTGGTGTGGTAAAGAGGAGACTGAGTGGTGCAATGTTGCTCTAGAAGCCAACTCTAGAAGTTGAGCCACCACAGTTTGTGCCAGCTCCAGTTTCAGAGAAGCCTTATGTACAGCACATTACAATAATCCAAATGGGAAGTTATCTGAGTGCGCCTTACTGTGGCCAGGCTATCCATGTCTGGAATGAGATATAGCTGGGAAACAGTACTCTGAACCATTGCAGGAACCTCGGCCTTCAGTAAATGAGCAATCCCAGACTACACAGCAGCTCCTACAAGTATAGTGCAACCCTATAAAGACCAGGCTGTTTCCTAATTTCCAACCCAGAAATTGTCCAGCCACAGCATCTCTTTATCAAGGTTTAGCTTCAATTTATTATCCTTCAGATAGCCCACTACAACAAATAGAAACTAAATTAGTATTTTCTACAAATAACATCTTTAATGCTATCTCCCAATTGTAAACGTCGCAATACTACCAAATGTGGAAGAAAGTACTGTTAAATCATTTACATCTTAAATATAGAACTTAATTTTTAAGGAATATGATGCTAATGTTTTATTTAAAAATTCCCTAGAATTGGTATTAAGGCCATATTTAGTTATTGAACAACCATTCCACAATAAACAAACAAAAATAATACAGAATAAGTATATGTACAAAGGAAAACACGCAGCATACAATAATTAAAATGCTAAGTATCCTTAGCTTGAGTGTAACATAAACAGCAGCTGATGAGATTACTCCAAATAAAAAATATGCTTGCACTACACCATGTACCGTATCAAGATTTTCTTAGCTGAGTTATATCATATCACCACTTCAAAAATTGTGCACTCTTAAGAACCATACTTTTTTATGTCTGATTTGTAAATACTGAAATAAAGGAATATGTTATTTATCTGTTTCTTCCACAATGTCTGCATAACTCTTCATCAACCCTTTTTGAAAAATAATTTCTTGATTTCAATTAGCCTATACTCCAAAGCATTTAAACTACCAGAATTTAGACCACTGTTAAAATTATAAAAATTATGGGCATATTTATGAATTTCTTTTCATAATTTATGCTTCAATAAATATGAAATGTGTATCCATGTTCCCTTTTGTTTCAATGCTTCTATAGTGTTAACATCCATTAATTATTTATATGTTTTAGATACCACTAATTATTGTTATTTATAAGGTCTTCAAAGGGTGTCCTGTTTAAATTAAAAACCAGTATCTTCTTTGCATATAACATCTTACTTGTAAGGATTGAAGGAATGAGAATTTTCTGAATAAAAATACTTTATGAGGCAATGTTTGCATATTCTATAAATCAGTAAGCATCAATAGATCATTTTTCAACCAACCATCAAATGACACCACAGATACTGTTTAAGCCAGATTATGCCTTTACAGTATTAAAGTATTTATTTATTTACGATTCTTCTGATATGAAAATATATGATTGCAACCCTGTTTAGTTAATCAAATTCTGTGTTACTACAATTAATTCCATGATTGCTGTGCACCTTCTATGATCTCTGGTGTCCTAGGTATCAATTTATAAAAGCTGCTTGTGCAGCTTATAGCAGGGGTTCCCAAACTGTGGCCCACAGGCTACCAGTGATCTGTGAGCTTCATTCAGGTGGTCTACAGTATGTCTGTCTGCGAAGAACAGTGTAAAGCTCTATGGAATTCATATTGTATGATTTTTTAATATATTGCATTTTATTGTACAGTCGCACCTCTGGATACGCACACCTCTGGTTGCATATCCTCCAGGATGCGAACGTGGCAAACCCAAAAGTATTTTTCTGAGTTTCGCCGCACGTGCATGTGCAGAAATGCTCTACCGTGCAGTGCGCATGTGCAGAAGCAGCACCTCCGGTTGCGAATTCCTCGGGATCCAACTGGAGCTCCAGAACAGATCCCATGCTCAACTGGAGGTACCACTGTATTACATCACTTAGCGCAGAACATTATAATTGCTACAACAGGCAAAAAACATCATTTAGTGGTCTTCCAAGACCTTCAGCAATTTTCAAGTGGTGGTGGGGGGAGTTGGGGAGTGACTGGCATAAAGAATGAGACCTTAACAGAGCCTTGGAAAGTGATTGGTCTTATCTTTTCCATGCTGCTAATTCACTTCCATCTCTGTGTCACCCTCTGATCATATAATTAAGTCAGAGATTGAATGAGCTAAGATTCTGCAATGCTTTCAGTTTCTTAACTATTTATTGCGAAGGGCCAATTTCTATGAGAGTTTTCTCTCGGAATCCTTTGCATTCAAGTGGATTTAGAATCTGAATCCCTATTCCGCCCCCATACCATTCTTATTTAAATAATAAAGAATATTTTTCTTAATGTATCAGTTCTAGGTTTCTTTAAAAAACCAATTATGTTTGGTTTGCATTGTGCCCACACACTAACAGCATGATAATCTAACATTTAGATGGTTGAGTAGTTTGAGGTTTTTGTTTTTTGTTTTAAAAAAGAGACATTATTCCTGAGTTGTATTTCAAATAAACATATGAATGCACAACAGGAGAAAAGCGGAGAGCAAAGCATATAATTTGACGAAGGTTACTATTATTGCACAATAGGATTTTAATTAGCTAATTACAGTGATGTAGACAAGGGCAATAGGGCACTGGACACATAGTGAAGGAAAGGAAACACCCCATCTTTATATGTTTGGGGGAGTGGAGATGCAAGATAGCAAATTACCGTGGCAAAAATGGCAACACAAAGCAATCAACATGCTGCTATAGTAGCTTGCTATGAAATTGCATGAATACTCTAAACTTCTGCCCTGGCTATCAATACAGGAAAACAATGGGAACTCTTTAAGATCATCTGCCAAACACTTAATGAGCTGTACATAAGTCAGGTTACAATGTCTTGGTTCCATGCTACAGGAGAGGTTAAAATACGTGGCTAGGTGGAAGCTAAGACATTGATCCAATGAGTAATCTCTCCCCTGCATCTTCCTTTCAAAGTGCAGGGTGGGCACAGCTATTTGCAAGGTAAGCAGTCCAAGTCTTGCCTACCCAGAAGGGAGTCTTCACTGACAGGAGGTGCCAACAGAGGCAATTCCACTGCAGGTGGTTTTAGGCTTGGCCCCTCCCCAAGATCTGAACCTCTACCTCCCAAGCCACTGGGCCCCTCTTCAGGGCCAGACAGCTTCTGGGATTCTAGTCTTTCCTCCCACAACCTGCTAGGTCAGTGGTGGCCAAACTTGGCCCTCCAGCTGTTTTTGGACTACAACTCCCATCATCCCTAACAGGACCAATGGTCAGGGATGATGGGAATTGTAGTCCCAAAACAGCTAGAGGGCCAAGTTTGGCCACCACTGTGCTAGGTCATTCCTCAGGTAATCCAGCTCAAACTGCCCCATCTTCCCCCAGTCATCTTCCACAGTTGACCACCCGCTCTAAGACGTCTCCACAGAACTCATCACACTTGCAGATGAGAACAATCTAAGTATGAATTAAGAGACAAATCCTTGATTGTGTCTGCTTTACATACGGCATTTCCCTGAAATAACACAACATTCATTCAGGGGACGAAGAATATATGGAACAGTTATGTCACTGTGTGAGAGATTTTTTTAATTAACACTTTATTGATAATTATTGTGAATCTATGGGGGGAAAACTATTGGACAGCTCAAAAGTGTGCTTACCTGGATTTATTGTGTAGCAATTGTTAGAAACTCTTGGAAATGATAGAGAATTGTTCCAGCAACTGTACTGTGACAGGAGGAAATCACATCATCAACCCATAGAGTAATGTTTCTTTCTGAATTTATTAAGACCTGTAAGGAAAACATACACATTAATGTCTTAAAACACAGCAACATACCCCACAAAACCCTCACCTACTGGGCAAGGTAATCTTTAATAGAATTCTGGCTCAGAGGAAATCTTCCAGGTGACATGCTTAGCAACAGTATGTGAACATCTGATTTAGCAACTTTTGTTTTCAGTGAGCAACGCCCATTGTCTTAATGCACAGTGCATCCTGGCTGAGCAAGAATATGCTAAAATATGCCTTGGGATATTAACACACAGGCAGTGAAGAAGATAAAAATGTTAAGCATTTCCTTGTGTAGGGTTTAGAAAAAAAAAGTGTGTGTGTGTGTGTGTCCATTCTGAAGTTTATATATGGGCCACATTATATTTTAGTGGGTGATCAAGACTAAGTAGGATTACTAGAATACAAAAAAAATATGTTTCCCTCTACCCATGAGAAAGTTTTAGTAGGCCAATTAAAATTTCAACTGAGGTAGGCAAGAAAGAATCTTGCTATTATGAGAAAACAACGGCTTCAAGGGTACAGCCATGATGGATGAAAAATCATCTGCACAACAGTAAGATTATAAATGCACACCATTTCCTCAGAATCATTCAACATAAGTTTCTTTTTCGCATCTTGGAGTTTCCTAGAAATTATTCCTTTTTAAATAATAGCAATTTTGAAGTACTGACAACATGGGGTTTATAGGATACTTTTTACAGTAGCAGTTAGAGCATTAGCAATAGATTTCAGCAATCTCCTAACTGCATCTTCCAGGAAAACTTGCAGTCTAATATACAAAGCCACCCCACCCTGAAGGATGCTGAAAAAGAGCTTGTTTTTCTGCTCCTTTAAGGATATCAGCAGTCATCTGCAGAGTTTACATGGCTTTCTTGTCAATACCTGCTGGTAGCAGTTGGTGGAGAAGTAGATTCT